>NW_027491179.1:0-1200000 GCF_021521415.1 Bidens hawaiensis | reverse complement strand
CCTATTCCTGGTGTTTATCATCAACCTTCTATTGCATCAGCTTCTTCCAAACCATAATGTGAGTTTGTTGACATGAGAACATGTTTTTTATGTGGCAAACAAGGTCATGTTGTAAGAAACTGTGGAATGAAGAAATCACAGAATCTTCATCCGTTTATCAAGAAACAAGCCAAACCCGCTTATGTGATTAAAGAAATTCTGAAAAGACCCATGTCTTGTAATGATGAAACTCACATCATGTTTTAAAATGACTATCCACGCAGGGTGGTTCATGTTGATGAGAGCACGAGTAATTTAAAACCCAAATTTGTTACTACGGAATCAATTTGTAAGAATGTGAACACAAATGTAGTTCAAGCTCCATATTTGAGACGAAAGTCAAAAAGACATGTGACTTATTCACAAGCAGCTATACCACATTTGGATTCTATCAAAATTAACTCTTCAGGTGAAACTAAAGAGGTGCCCAAGACTGAGGTCTGGGCTACCTTTTTGAACTAATCATTTTACCTATATGTGCAGAGTTTATTCAAGACTATATCTGGTGAAAAATGGAGTATTGATACTGGATGCTCTCGTCATATTATCGGCAACATCAACCTTTTAACAAATGTCAAGAATATTCAAGGAGGGTATGTAGCTTTTGTGGGTAATTCAAGGGGAATGATTAGAAAAGAAGGAGATGTTTCAAATGGTCATACTACATTTGAAAAAGTGAATTATTATGATTAAGTTGATCACAATCTGTTGAGTGTTTCTCAGATTTGTGATAAAAAGTATACCACTGTATTTACTGATAAGGAATGCATAATACTCAAACCTAGATATGTCATTCCAGAAGACGTGGTTGTTATCCAATCTCCTCGATCAAATGATATTTATGTTCTAAACATGTCTTCTAAGGTATCCACTTCTATTGAAACATTTTTTGTCTCAAAAGAAAATGAGAAAGACTCGATTATGTGGCATAGCGTATGGTTTACATTCATGATAGAAAGATGAATTATCTTATGGAAAATGACTTGGTTGATGGGGTTTCCCTGAAACACTTCAAACTGACCGATCACTATGTTGCATGCAAAAAGGGCAAACAGAAAAAGAAGTCACACCCTTTTAAGTTAATCAATTCCATTGATACTCCTATGGAACGACTTCATATGGATTTGTTTGGTCATGTGAATCGTGCGAGTATTGCTTGAGATTGGTACTGTCTAGTTGTCATTGATAACTATTCAAGATACTCGTGGGTATTATTTATGAGTTCTAATGATCATACACTTGTTCTTGTACAAAATCTAATCACAAAGATCGAATCAATATACAAACAAAAGGTGTGACGTATTCGAAGTGATAATGGTAATGAGTCCAAAAACAATGAATTGGATTTCTTTTTTATTCAAATTCTAAAAGAAATTCATCGAAAATATAGTGCTCCATATGTACCTCAACAGAATGGTGTGGCTGAAAGAAAGAACCGAACACTGATTGGAGCTGCAAGAACAATGCTGGCAGATTCAAAGCTTCCTGTCCAATTTTGGAATGAGGCGGTGAATATTGCTTGTCATACGCTTAGTCGAGTTCTGACCGTGAAGAAGCTGCAAAAGACGAGTTATGAGCTTTTGAACAATCGTAAACCTAATTTAAAGTTTCTAGAACCATTCGGGTGTCCTTGTACTATGTTGAAGAAAGATGCTGGACAGTTCAAAGAAAAAGCTATTGAAGGTTATTTCTTGGGTTATGCATCAACTAATATGCGAGTTTTTTATTTTACTTCGGGCTGTGTTGAAGAGTGGTACTATGTTGATTTCAACGATACACCCTACTGCCAAGGTCCTGATTGGATGTTAGATTATGAGAGTTTATTTAATTCATTTACTCCTATAGTTGATCAACCTGACGAGGACTTGGTGCGTGCTTACTTAGAAGATCAACTGTTTTCCACACCAAGATCTTCAAATTCTACTAATGTTGATGTTACACAAGATGATCTACCTGATACATCTGATGTTCTTTCTATTTTGTCAGATGATGTCATTTTGTTGATTCCTCTTCGGTTACATTTCCTGAATCTCATGAGACTGGTGAATCATCTCATAATGTTGAAGAGAATCTGACTAATTTAACTGATAATGTTGTTGTTCTTGAGAATCGAACACTTCGGATTCACACAAATCATCCTCTAGACAACATCATTGGTGATCTTGATATTGGTGTGCAAACACGCCATCGGATTGCTACTTCAAGTGACATTAATGTATTATGTGTGTATGCTTATATGCATTCATCGGGAATCATGAATCTCGCAAAATACACTTTTTTTCGGTCACAAATAGAACCAACAAGTGTTCGTATGGCTCTTGAAGATTCTTCGTGGGTAGAAGCAATGCAAGAAGAACTGCAACCGTTTAGCCGACTGGGTGTTTGGGATCTCATTGACAAGCCTGATAGGGTTAGGAAGCCTATTCCGACCAAAAGGGTATTTAAATGTAATAAGGATGATGGTCGGGTTATCGTTAGAAATAAAGCACGTTTGGTTTTGTATGGGTTTCATCAGCAAGAAAGTATAGACCACACGTAAGTGTATGCTCCCGTTGCAAGATTGGAGGCTATACGAATATTTTTGGCCTATGCAGCTTTCAAGAATATTAAAGTATATCAAATGAATGTCAAGAGTGCGTTTCTTAATGGGGAACTTCATGAAGAGGTATTTTTGTTGCAGCCTTCGAGTTTTGAAGATCCTGATTATCCAGACTGTGTTTACCGATTGAACAAGGCTCTTTATCGTCTACACCAAGCCCTGAGAGCTTGGTACGACACACTTGTTAACCATCTAACCGATAATGGCTTTAAACGAGGAACTGTGGATTGTACTCTCTTTTATAAGAATGTTGGTGTTTATTTTCTTCTCGTCCAGATATATGTCGACACCATCATATTTGGTTCTACAAACGACAAGCAGTGTAAGTAGTTTGAGAAGTCGATGCAGACGAAATTTGAAATGAGCTCAATGGGGGAGATGAATTTCTTCTTAGGGTTGCAGGTTTATCAGTCTGACGCTGAAATTTTTATTCATCAGACAAAATGTGTGAACAATGTCTTGAGCCGATTCAAGATAACTGCCAGAAAAATTCCTTAGACACCTCTTCTCGTGGGTCACAATTTGTCACCGCATGAATTAGAGGATACCATTGATCCAAACCTTTACCGAGAAATGATAGGTTCTTTAATGTATTTAGCTGCTTCTCGTCCTGATATCATGTTTGTTGTTTGTTTATGTGCCAGGTATCAATCGAGTCCCCGAGTGACTCATTTGGAAGCATTTAAACGCATACTTCACTATCTGAGGCGTAATCCTGACACTGGGTTATGGTATCCCAAGGATGATAGCTTTGAACTCACTGCGTTTTCCGATTATGATTATGGAGGATGCAAGATAAATTTCAAATCTACTACAGCGGGTTGACAATTTCTAGGAAGCCGACTTGTTTTCTAGCAGTGTAAGAAGCAGACAACGGTCTACACTTCAACCGCAGAAGCAGAGTATGTGGCAGCCTCGAGTTGCTGTTCACAGGTTCTTTGGATCAAGTAACACTTGCGGGATTACAATTTAAAGTTTCTTACTACTCTCATTTTTATTGATAACTCTATTGCTATTAGTATCACTAAGAACCCCGTGCACCACTCTAAGACGAAGCATATCGATATTCGATATCATTTTATCCGTGATTGTTTTGAAAAGAAATTATTTGATCTGGAAAAGGTGCACGCGGATTTTTAGAAAGCAGATTTGTTTACCAAAGCTTTTGATAAACGCTTTAACTTTTTGCCTGATTTAAACGGATTGAAAACTCTTGTTGATATCCTTAAGCTCGGATAATCCATTTTTATTTTGTTTTGTTCATTTATGTTTCATTATTTTATGGTTTTGGGTTTTGGGGGAGAAAATGAAAAATACAAAAATATTTTGATTTCTGTTTTGTATAGAGAAAATCCAAAACATTAAAAAATTGAAAATTCAAAGTAGTGTGATTTATGTATGTATAGAGAAAAAAACCAAAAACATTCAAATATTTCAAAAAATTCAAAAATATTTTTGCACTATTTCGCTTAAAATTATGTCAGTTTCTCAAATTTAAAGGGCATATACTTATATATGTTTGGTCCTGATATTTACTTGTAGATATTCGGGATAGCCATTTACCTGAAAATGGAAAGTAACTTGGGCGACTGTTGTGTGTTTTTATTTAATTCTTTGGCTGAAAAGTATGTTGGTTATTTAAGTTTGTGGAACATGTATTTAAATATATGTTTGGTCTTGTTGTCTACTTGTAGGCATATAGGATAGCCATTTATCTATAAACTGAAAGTGACTGGGGAGACTAAATTTTAGATGCTCCTAAAAATGAGTTTTGAAACAAAAAGAGAAAATGATACTACATTGATCATCGAGTCCCATATCCAGAAAGATATAGGCTTAAGAGACAGAGTGCTTAACTGCATTGGTTCATTGGTAGGTCTTAACAAACTATTAAGGTAAAGTAAGTGATATAAACATAAAGAACTTCCAAATTGAAAGAGGGTTGGTCTCTTCCAAATGTTTTGGTAATGAAGGCATAGATGTAATAGCCTGTCATACTCTTTCATTGTATATGAAGGCAGAGATGTAATAGCCTGTCATAATTTCGTTACAACTTCCTTCAAGTGTGCTTGAGATCAACGTTTATTAAACCTTGCTCGATCCACCAAAATACTTGGTTTCAGCTTGGTGAAGTCAAGGGTTTGCTCTGAAACAAACGTTGCTCGACTGAAGAACAACCTTGCTTGATGAAGTGTAGTTTGCTCGAACTAACAATTAGAAGAATTCCTGAAGATAACCTTGCTCGTAAGTAAGATACCTTGCTTGAATAAGTTCTAGGCTTCTCGAAGTGCCAAGTTTGCTCGTATTTCATACATAGCCATTTCTTTGAAGAGGTTGAGAAGATTCCAATTTTTCGTTGTCAAATCTTGATCCCAACAATCTCCCCCCTAGATTGGCACAAACTCAGATGCACTAAAACACATGTAGGTTACTTACACTTTTCAAAAATACACAACAAATTCTGAAAGCAATAAATTACATTAATTAAAGAAAAATTAGATATTCAAATGCTGTCTCAAGGACATGACATTCAAAATAACATAAACAACAATAACATATCAACCATCATAAGAAGTTCAAGAACTCCTTATTGTTCATCATTTTTTGTATTTCTCAGTTGGTTGATTAGGAGACTTATATTTTGAAGTATGAAAATTTCATAATAAAATGGATGGTCACAAGTTAGATTCCATCTCTTTATGTCAGCAAGATATTTCAACTGCTGAAATTTCAGTTCATTTTCATGTGAGATTACATGAAGTAACTTCCCCTAATGGTTTCTCAACAAGAACCTTTCATTTCTATAATCATACAGAATGTATGCAATTTGTTCATTTCTTTTGACTTGTGGAACATGAGGATTCATTTCTTTTTCACTCTTGCTACAATTATTGTTCATAGAGAAGGGTTTGCTAGATGATCTTCCAAATATTGGTTTTTCAGTTTCTGATATTGTTTCATCCAAACTTTTCCTTTTGTTCAGAAAGGGATATCCCAACATTGCTTGTTCCTTTAAGAATCTCAACAATTTATACTATTTTGCACTAGTAGACATGTGTCTTTTCTGATAACCAGATAAGTGTAGTGCAACCATTTCAGTCAGTTATTCTAGAGTGAAGTCTTTGAAATCTCCCTTGAGAGATATTGATCTTAATTCTTCATCTTTCATCAGAACTTGCAGATCCTCTGCTCTAGAGTCATAAAATAGTCCATTTGATAAGTGTTCATCCTTGACTAAAAGATTTTTAGCTTCAAATGTTGCTATTTTTGTAGGTTCGTGCACCTCGAAACACGTTGATTTTGTTTTCCTTGAGGTATACCTTAGCCTTTTTCTCTTATTTTCATCATTAAGTTTAGAGAGTGAAGTGTTTGACTTGTTAAAATAAACTTTGATTTCAGATATTTCATGCTTTGATTGACGAGTCATTTTCTTGGACACCCTCTTGTTCTTTTCATTTATGTGTTGAGCTGTTGTTTCCTTTTATGACCTTGAATTTACACATGATTTCTTTCCTTTTCATGATTTTCACAGTGTCAAAGAGAATTCTATTCTCCACAAGATATTTTGGTTTCCCTTCATATCTGCATAAAAAGTTTTCATTTTTCATCTTCTCTTTCTGTTCATTTTCACTTACAGAATCGGCATTTTCTTTGGTCATTTTCATCATCTAAGACCTTTGTAACTTTATCAATCACATTTTCTAGTTTTTCTTTTGCAGCCTTTTCTGGTTCTTCCTTTTGAATCAACTTGAGTAATGACACAAGCACTCCCTTTGGAATTTCTTCATCACTTAAAATATTGTTAGTTACTTCTTGTGGGATCTCTTTTTCATTTTCATTGTAAGATTTATTCCTTGATCGCTTCTCAAACTGTAATTGTTCCAACATAATTCTTTGCTCTTCAATATCTTTCTCACACAACATTTGGTTTAGGAACATTTTGTCTTGAATTTTTGTCATTCTTTGCTCAAAGATCATTTTGGCTTCAGTTCAGATTCATCAATAAACAGAATTTCTTTATTTTTCTTTGGTGTATTCATGAGCTGCTATTGATCATTCTCTAATGCAATTCCTTTTCCCTTGATCTCCTTTTTCTCAGAATCTGAATCATCATTATCATAAGTTGGTGCATATGTGGTATTCTCAACCTCAGACTTTAGGGCTTGAATATTCATTAATGCCTTCTTGAGTTCTTCTTCAAATTCTAATGGATGACTTTTGTACGAATTAGGGAAAGATTGATTGAAATCCATGCTGATTTGTAAAATTGTCAGTCAAACGCACACAAAAATAAAAAATAGTCAGTTTGATTATCAATATGTAAAATGAGTAAGATAATAAGTGATAAGAGATGAATAAAATATGGTTCACTGGTAATCGTCTTCTTGATTATGATTACCTACAGACCACACAGAGTTGTGAGTTAATCTTGAAATATGCACTTTTGATTTAGTTATAGTGTTTCAGAATTTAAAAATATGTCATTTGTGATCTTCGATCTAATGAAAGCGACAACAGAATAAGCAAATGGCGATTTGGATATAGGGTACAAGTATGCAATAGGTTGAGAGAAAAAGTTACTAAAAAAGCTCCTGTGGTTCCTTCCATACTATTGTACACTAGGTATATGAGGGTAAAGGTTAAAAGCATTTGTCGTTTTGTACATGAATGTTCCCAACGACCCAATTTTCAAATTTTCAAATACAAAGGTTCCAAACCGTCAAACCTTACTTGAATAACTTTCTAATACTCAGTTTAGTCGATTCAATTTAGACAAAAATAAAGAAAGAGTTAACATTGTCCAGAGATATACATTCAAGTATACTCATAAAACAAAGTTTACTAGAAATCATTTCAAAATCATACAGTATGCTTGAGAAAACTTATAATGTTAAAGAAGAACATAAAAGTGTACTCAACGCATAAAGTGTACTCGAAAAACGAAGTTATCTCGTTAAACAAAGTTTACTCGAAAACAATTGCAATTTCAAAAACACTTGAAATTTGCAAGTATGCTTGAAGAACACTTGAGCTATTATTTTAATATACAAGTGTGCTCTAAGCATGAAGTTTACTCGTTAAACAAAGTTTACTCGAAAACAATTGCAATTTTCAGAGTAAATATTCATACTTATTCAACACTTAAGAAATCAATATTTTAACAAGTATGCTTGAAAATGTACCAAGTTTACTCGATAGAGCTAAACAGGAAATAAATAGTCAAGTATAATCGAAATATTCATTTAGATCGATTTCAATCAGAAGTCATAAAGTGTGCTTGAAATAGACAAATTCATGTCAAACATATTTAGACACATTCATGTCATACATTCATCAAGTATGCTCGAATGAGTTGAACTTCAAATACAACATCTAAGTTTACTCGAAAGTTCATAAACATCAAAGTTTACTTGAAAGTACATAATCAGACATATTTAGAGTGAAAATGCTACACTTTTAGACTTAAACCTTACTTTAAACATTTTTCTCTTGTAGGTTTAAAGTTTAATAGCAAATGGTGTATAATGAGATCAAATTTCAGTTTAATAATTTCAAACACTTTTCTCATTTATGAATAGATCTCAAAATGGGATCATATAGATTAAGTCACATTTCAATACTTCATTCTCAGCATTATTGTGATACATTAGGCAGGTTATTAGCAGGTAATTGCTTAGCATGAATTTCATTACTTTGGTGATATGTTTAAGGTTTAATATTTGCTTCATACATAAATGGATAACACTTAGTGCACCATGATGTTCCATATCTCTTTTCAAAGCTTATTTGGCTTTCTCCAGATCACTCCAAACTGACTTCAACCCCCTGATATTTGGTCAAAATATCTTTTATGAAAGAAAATTTATAAATTTTAAAATAAATTCTACTTTTCAAAACTTTTCAAACTTTGAGGTTGAACATTGGACTTACATGCCACGCAATACGAATTAACATGCCTTACATTCAAGGTGTTTAGAAACTTACATTGATGCCCCACCTCTGTAGTTCAAGTTTAAACTCTCATGTTTGTATATTTATCAACTTTTGGCTTATGTATAATCATTTTGCTCAAATTTGTTCTTTGTCCTATATATAAAGTGTTTTGTTTTGAGTCACCAAATACCAACAGGCTTGTGTATGACTATGTAGTTACTTTTTTGCCTAACATTCAGATAGATTTATCTTGAAACATGCGTATTTCAACAATGTCTCTCCACATTAGGTTTAGCATATTCATTTTGTTTATATTACCTCGCTTTTTACACATCATGGAAAGCTACCATACATATCAACGACTGCACTAATAGTCTTTTCAGCCTATTAAATCCATATGATTGGTATAAATAAACAATCTACTATCATTTCCTAAAAGGTTGGATCAATTTTCATTGAAAAACCTTTTAAGCTTCCATAAAGTTTGAACTAAATAGTCTTATCATATCTCTACACCATTAACTTACTTTTTGTCAAAAATAGTTTAGTTTGAAAACTTCTTTGAAAATGTTCATTTTAGCACAAAACTTTTATAATCAAAGAAAAGTTTTGACACAAACAAACAGTAACACAATTAAACATAATCAGAAATGAGAGGTATGCTTTAACACAATCAGACTAACATAAAGTTATGATCAAGATAAATTATGCATAGTCTATCATGTCCTAAGCGTATACTCATTTCTAAATCATCAATTCATGATCAAGATATCAGATAAGCATGCAGATAATCATTTCAAAGCAGATGTAATCAAACTCATCAAATAATCATGATCAGACATAGAAACATACCTGATAGATACCTAAGTCAAAAATAGTCAATTAAACACATATCAATCATATCAAAATCACATATTCAAACACAAGACACAAATAGCTCACTCAAGACCTTTTAACAGATAGTCAGCTATCACATTTGAGCATATATCATCAATCATACTTCATCAGAGTTGATCATGCCTAAAGCTTTTAACAGAAAGTGAAATCTAGTATTATCTAGTGGCTTGGTGAACAAATAAGCCAGGTTATCACTAGTGTCAACTCTTTTCATTTCTATTATTCCTTTCTCATTGCATCTCTAATAAAATGGTGTCTAATTTAAATATGATTGGTCTTTGAGTGTTGAACTGAATTCTTAATAATGAACAGTGCACAGCAAGCAGATGTTGCAATGTATTCAGCTTTAGCAGTTGAGATTGAAACAATTGTTTTCTTCTTGCATTGCCATGATACCAGCATGTCTCCTAAGAATTGACAACCACCAGATGTTAACTTCCTACTCATATTGCATCCATCATAGTCACTGTCAGTGTAGGCAAGAAGATAAAAAGCATTGTTCTTTGGATTCAAAATCCCCAAGCCTGGCTTTCCTTTCAAGTAATTGAAGATTCTCCTGACAACCATCATATGCTAGACTTTAGTATTAGCTTGGAATCTTGCACAAACACAAAAAAAAAAATGATATCTGGTCTTGAAGCAGTCAAATACATCAATGATCCAATGTTAGCTGTATATTCATGTACATCCACAGGCTCCCCCTTTTCATCTGCTATCATCTTCTCGCGTGTGTCCTTTGGAGTAGAAGCATTCTTCATGTCTTGGCATTTGAACTTGTTCAAGATGTCTTGTAAATACTTGGATTGATAAATGAATATTCCATCCATCTTCTGTTGAAATTGCAATCCAAGAAAGAAATTCACATCTCCCATAGAACTCATGTAGTATTTAGACTTCATGGCCTCCTCAAATTCTAAACACGTTTGTTCATTTGTTGATATCATCAACCTACACTTGAAGTAGAAGCAAATCTCTTCCTTTTTTTTATAGAATAGGGTATTGTCAATGGCTCCCCTTTGAAAACCATTAGCAAGAAGATGATTAGACAACTCATCATACCAAGCTATTGGAGATTGATGCAATCCATATATAGCCTTGTTAAGTTTATATACTCTATTTATATACTCATGATCCTTAAAACCTGGAGGTTGAGTGACATACACCTCCTCTTCTATTTTGCCATTTAAAAAAGCAGATTTGACATCCAACTGAAGCACTCTTATATTCTTTAAAGCAACATAGGCTAAGAAGATTCTTATTGCTTCTAGCCTTGTTACTGGAGCAAATACTTATTCAAAATCAATCCGTTCTTCTTGTAGACATCCTAGTGTAACTAACCTTGCCTTCTTTTTCATTATAACCCCCCTTTCATCATTCTTGTTTCTGAAAACCCACTTGGTGCCAATTGCAAATTTTCCTCTTGGCTTGTCAACTAGCTCCCATACTTGCAGATTTATGAACTATGCTAACTATTCCTACATTGCTTCTACCCAACTATTGTCTTTCAAAGATTGAACAATGTTATAGGGTTCTATTTGGGATAGAAAGCAGGAATACAACCAAATGTTTGCAGATTCAGATGCACTTCTGGTCACTCTTTCATGCAGACCACCAATTATGTTTTCAGAAGGATGGTCTCTTTGATTAGATGAAGTTTGGATGATTTGATTTGAAGTTATAGAGTTATAGTTGAATCAAGATTTGTGTCATTGAGACCAGGTTCTTCAATGATTAAACATGGTTATTCATTGTTCTTTGTAGATTCTTCAAAATTCTGAGTTGATTTTAATACAACATCATTTCCAATACTCAAGTTTTGAAATAAATCTTCAAATCTTGATTATCTTTCAGTTTGGTCTTGATCTTGTTGGTCATTGGTTTGATTGTCATTCATAGCATGTTTTTCTTGATCTTACGGATGATCAAGATGTTACTTTTGTTCGTCTTCATATTCATTTTCAAAAGCATTCTTATCAAAAGAAAACTTAGGAGTCTTATCAGCAACTTTTGACCATATATGACCAAATCAACTTTCTTTCCAGAAGTTGCTTCAGGGACACTTGTTCTGTAAAGGTTTCCATCAAAATCTTTAGGTTATATCTTGAAAGATTTGATTAACTTCTCCAGATCAAATAACCATGATGCTCCATTAATAGTATTAAACTGAGCTTCATTGAAAATTATATCAGAAGATTTAATCACACTTAAATGATCTTTCACATATACTCTATATGCCGTTGAGTTTGAAGAAAAGCCAACAAAGAAGCAATCTAAAGATTTTGATTGAAACCTGTTCAAGTAATCTTTAGTATTAAACAAACATACAGCAAAAAGCCTTGAGAAACTTGATGTAGGGCTTCCTTTTAAACAAAATCATAGAGAGTTGTGTCTTGACTTTTGTTGAGAAGGACTCTGTTTTGAACATAACTTAGCTTCCGCCTAAAATGTCACAGGCAAATAAGCATATGCAAGCATGGTTATTGCAGCTTCAATTAGTGTTATGTTTCTTCTTTCTGCAACACCATTTTGTTCTGGAGTTCTAGGGGCACTGAATTGTTAAAAATATTCCTTTAGCTTCACAAAATTCAATCATTGTCCCATTCTTGAACTCAGATCCATTATCACTTCTCATAACCTTTACCCTTGCTTCTAGTTGATTATTAATCCTAGTTACACAACTTTTGATCATTTCAGCAGCTTCATCTTTTGAATTCAGAAAATATACTCATGTAAATCTTGAATAATCATCAATAATCACTAAACAATATCTATTTTTGCCAATGCTTGGAGCAGTTACAGGAACAAAAAGGTCCATATGGAGCATTTCAAGCCTCTCTTCAATTGAGTTTATAACTTTTGTTTTTGGGATGATTTTTGTTGCTTCCCATTTTGACAAGAAATACATTTACCATCCAGCTTCAACTCTCTTGTTGGTAAACCAATGACATGTTCACCTTTCACAAGTTTAATCATATTCTTGAGATTGACATGACATAACTTTATGTGCCAAAGTTTTGTTTCATTTTCAGATGTTTTTGAACAAAACATGTTCCACCTCTAGAAAAAACATTTGTCATCCTAAGTTCATACAAATTTCCATTTCTAGGGGCCACCATCATAATCATATCAGGTGGAATCACAAACTCAGGTTTCAGTATGAAACAATGAGACTCATCAAAACCTTATAGCCGTTATCACACATCTGTGATATGCTTAAAAGATTATATTGTAAACCTTCCAGATGAAATACATTATCAAAAAATACTTTCCTATTGGTGAGAATGCCTTTTCCCACAATCATTCCTCCATGGTCATCACTACCAAAAGCAACTAGGCCTTCAAATTTTTCTTCATAATTGACCAATGATCTCTTGTCATAAGTCATGTTCCTGGAACATCCACTGTCCATACATCATACAACATTCATTTCAGTAGACTGTTCCTGTCATGAAGAAGATTCAGCTTGATTTCCAATCTTTTCCATGAAAGCAACATTAGCTTTCTCAATGTCTTCAGCATGGTTACTCCAGTCAAACACACCATCTTGTGGTTGTTAAGTGACAACAACATTCCCTTGGTATCTAGGTTGAGTAGCATTGTATCTTTTTTGATTGGAAGGGACTTGTGGAGGGATTTGTTGGTTTCTTTGAAAAGGTTGTTGTTAAGGAAAAATATGTTGTTGATTCTGTTGCTGGAAGTTGTTGTTGTTGAATGGTCTCTGCTGACCTTGGTTTTGATTTTGAAACTGGCATTGGTTTTTCTATTGACCGTCGTTCTGGAATTGACATGGCTGGTTACATTCCCTTGCAAAATGATCTGATTGTTGACAGTTGTAGCATATTGCTTTGGACTAGTCAAAGCCAATTGTTTCACTTGGTTTAGAAAATGTTGTCCTTCTTGCTCTATAATACAGCCTCTTGTTTCTTAAAGCCAACATTAAAGTTTGCAACTTGAGATCCATATCTTCTAAATCATCAGCATCAATTTGTTCTAAGTCTTCTTGCACCACACTTGTGTGTATCAAGTTCTTGGCCACAAATGCATTATATGACTCAGTGAACATTGAGAATAGTGCGTGATAATTATTCCCATGAGTTGTGTTTACAGGAACATAAGGAGCATGTTCACTTGCTATTTAAGAGGTATCACCATCATCCAACATCTGGACATTAAACCTTTCCTGTCCACTTTGACTTCTAGATTGGCATGCCACAAACTCTCTTGGAGTTTCAGAATTAAATTCACTTGGCTATTCAATGATGGGAACTTGTTGCTGATTCGTTTTTGACAAGTTTACCATTGGTGCATTTAGAGCATTTTCAACTTGAAAGCTTGGTTTTTCTTCTTTGATAATGTGATTTTCAATGATCACATGCTCAGCTGCTTGCAAGAAACAGATAACATCATCTAGCTTGAAGTTTGGAATGTTTGCCTTCTCCTTAATGAACTTGCTAACTGTGTACCATTCACCAGATATGGATGAGAGAAACTTCTTGTTCAGGTCAAAATCAGTTATTTCAAGGTCAGTGTTTCTTATTTTATTGACTATTGCAATAAACCTTTCCAACACAGATTTAAACCTCTCTCCTTTTTTAAACTTGAACCTATCAAGCTGATCATTCAATCTGTCTTTCTTAATATCTTTCAGCTTGGTATTTCCTTCAAACATTTCAACTACAGCATCAAACATTGCATTTGTAGTTGTGTGATGATTCACACTTGTCAACAAGGACAGTGCCTTATCATCCTTTTTCCTCATTTGTCTCTTCAATGTTTGGTTGTTATTTGCACCATCAGTTACAACATATGGACCATTCTTGATGGAGTTCCATATATCAACATCATTGTAACAAACAACGGCTTCAAACAAAAGTTTCCATTTGATGTAGTTTTCCTGGCCTAACAACCTTGGAATCTTATTAGTAGACACCTCTTGGTCATCCATTTGTTCATAAATGTTTTTGGTATTTTTGAAATATTTTAGAAATGAAAATTATTTAAAATTTAACAAATTTTGGAAATAAAAAAAACTAGATCTGAGAATAAAATCCTTGGATTTGATGAAAACAGATGGCTAATACCAAGATCTAGACTCAAACAAACAATAAGCAAGGTAAATATGAGAATAGAACACTTTTAAACCTTAACAGATTGTAGATCTGAAAAATGAAGAACAGAGATGCTGATGTCACTAAGCAATGAAATAGTGCTCAGCTGACGTCATCATCTTCTTCATCAAAATCAGCAAATAATCAGCAATAACTTGACAATCATCAACAATAGGATCTTCACAAGAGCAAAACCGAGGTTCGGATACCACTTTCCAGGACCGATCTTTCACTAAATCAATCTCGTAACCAACAACTGTGTGTTGATAAGACGGTTACGAAGGATGCTAGTGTGAAGAACCCGATGAACATCAAAGGAAGAATCTATGATATTCAAGGTGTTGTTAAACGAGCACAAATATAACAATCACGCACAAGTCACTCAAAAAATTTCCATTAATATTATCTAAGAATACAATGCATATCTATTAGGGTTTCTAGGTGAAATGTCAGTTGTGAGGCCGCTTTCCATACAAAATATTCTGTTTACAAGAAAGTTATCGGCCGTCAAATCAATCAATATTCGCTCAGGTTCCATCACTCGTCTCTCCATAAATGTGACCTAAACATTCCTTAAATAAGCACACCTGACACCTTATAGAATCCAAAATGATTGTTACAAAACATATTCAAACGTATTAAAAAATATTACAAGTGTAAAAGGTCTTCGAGTAAGCTTTCATCCTTTTCGAGCAAACCTTGTAACCACAAGTGTGCTCGGAACAGTTCTCCAAGCAAGCTTTAATTAGAATATTTTCCTTAGAATATATTATTCAAGAAGACTTCAATCTTCATGATAATATCAAACTTTTCACGATAATATTCTACGAGCAAACCTGTTCTTCTTAATCTCTTCGACCTTTTGTCATTAACTTATTAAACAAACTAAGTGCCTTGGTGACACTGTAGCTTGCTAGAGGTTGAACCTTGCTCGTGGAAGTCTTTAGTGTAATTTCATTATAACTTCCTTCAAGTGCGCTTGAGTTCACTTTTTATTGAACCTTGCTTGATCTACCAAAATACTTGGTTTCAGCTTGGTTAAGTCAAGGGTTTGCTCTAAAACAAACCTTGCTCGACTGAAGAACAACCTTCCTTGATGAAGTGTAGTTGATCGAACTACCACTTAGAATACTTCCAGAAGATAACATTACTCATAGGTAAGATACCTTGCTTGAATAAGTTCTAGGCTTGTTCGAAGTGCTAAGTTTGCTCGTAGTCCATACTTAGCCATTTCTTTGAGTAGGTTGAGAAGATTCCAACCTTTCTTTGTCAAATCGTGATCCCAACACCGTTCACGCACCCTAATAAGTGTGATCTAAACTCTCATTGTATAGACACATCTGACACCTTCTAGAAACCCTAATGATTCGAAAATATATTCAAATGTATTCATAAATATTACAAGTGTAAACAGGTCTTCGAGTAAACTTTTGCTTTATCGAGCAGACCTTGTAATCAACAATTGTGCTGGGATAGTTCTCCGAGCAAAATTTTACCTAGAAATATTTTCCTTAGAAAATATTCTTCAACCAGACTTCAATCTTCATGATAATATCGAACTTTGCTCAATAATAACCTATGAGCAAACTTGTTCTTCTTGATCTCTTCAACCCTTTTGTCTTAAACTTATTCAAACAAATTAAGAGTGTTGGCGGTACTGTAGCTTACTCGAGGTTGAATATTTCTCGTAGAAGTATTTAGTATAATTCCATTTGACTTCCTACAAGTGTGCTTGAGATCTTTGTTATTGAAACCTTTCTCAATCCACCGAATTATTTGGTTTAAGCTTGGCTAAGTCAAGAGTTTGATCTGGAGAAAACCTAACTCGATTGAAGAACAAAATTGTTTGATGAAGTGTAGTGTGCTCGAACTAAAGACTTGAAGAATTCCAGAAGTTAACCTTGCCCGATGTAAGATATTATGCTTGAAAAAGTACTAGTCTTGCTCGAAGTTCCTAGTTTGCTAGTAATCCATACTTAGCCATTTTCTTGAGGAGGTTGAGAAGATTCCAATCTTCCTTTATCAATTCTTGATCCCAACATAACCGTTATTTACTAAGAACATACCGGTGACGGTGTCCGGTGTGTTCGTAGCCTTTTTGATGTTGAGTACAAAGACTCGAGCATTTCCCTTCTTGTGTTCATTCTTGGTGCCACTTCCTCCAGCACCTCCACTAGAAACATTCTTTTTCTTTGGACATTCAAAATGAGATGTCCAGTTTCCTTGCAATTGAAGCAAGTCACGGATTTCTCCAGCAATCAGCTGCAACATGCCCCGTCTTATTGCATGAGTCCCAAACTGTAGAAGTAGATGATGTTAACCGGTATTGACCGGAATGATGCCTCTTTCATATCTTGCACAATGGGCTATTAGAATTAAAAACACATATTCTTTTATCAACCTCCTTACCCTTATAACAAGCATTCCCTTTCCTTTCTTGTCACTTGTTGTGTCACCCTTCTTATCCTTTTTCTTGTTGCCGATACGACCCTTCATAAAATAACCAGCCAGTTCCATGGCGGAATTCGCTATTTGTGGCAAGTGAGACCTCACCGAGTCTCGTATTTCCCTAGGTAAATCCCAAATGTAAAGGGTTACCTTGCCCAATTTGGGTGTCACAAACTGAGGTACGAGTCTACAATACTCTTAAAATTTAGTATTGTAATCATTCAAATTAGTTCCGATGACCTTGTGGTTGAGGAACTTAGTTTGAATCGTGTTCATCTCATACATCGGACAAAATTTCTGGAGTATCAACTCTTTAATCTCTTCCCACGCTAATATTAGCATGTGCTCTCTTCCCTTTGACATAATAAGAGTGTTCCACCACTCCAACGCTTCACCTTTAAATGTCTGGTACGTATAGTGAATCTGTTCTTTTTCGATACACTAGCTGATTATCACAAGCGATTCCATTTCCTCTAACCATCTTAATGCAGCAGTGGCGCCCTTGTCGCCATAAAGTTCTTTCGGTCAATAGGTTTTGAAATCTTTGAAAAGACAACCCTCAATTCTCAATTTCTTTTTGAATTTCGTTTAAAGTTGTCACTAGTATTCGAGTTTTGATCACTTTCTTCACCTTGGTGGGTAAGGTTTGGGCGAGATTTAGATTTAACGGTTTTGCTGGATTATACGGTCATGTGGGATTGTTGGGTTTCACTTTTTTGAACTAAACCATCTTTCATAGCTAGAACCAGCAGGTTCCTAGCTTGCGATATCATTGCTTGCATTTATATTATCATATTCTCAGGAATCTCTTGAGAAGACTCAGTTATAGCTCGATTGCTTCTTGCGTTAGAAGCTTGTTGATTTTGTGAGGGATTATCAAAGCGCCACATTGTGCCCATCGCCGGAGACCGTTCTCAACCCCTGCGCGTGCGTGTTGGGTGCTTCGTACCCTATGTCACACCCCAACCTACGGCGGAAATGCCGGGGCGCGAACTAATTATCACAGATCTCAAGGTACTATCATGTAATATTTAAATCACAATATATATTGATTTTATTCAGTTTTCAAATAAATCAAATACAAAATACAACTCATTAAACAAACAATAAACACAAATTTAATTCTTGATTTTATCATTTCTAACATAATGCTTCACTAAATCTTCACAAAGTCTTGCAACTAATTCAAGCGATAACCTGCATATGCATATAAAACAGAATTTTGTCAATAACACATGTTGAGTGAGCAACACACCAGTTTAGTTGTACATATAAGTATATATAACAAAATACGTAACTGCAACAAGTCATATGAGAATACAAAATTAACCAAATGAGCAAGTATAACTGAGATGTCGAGAAGCACAAGGCTATAATGACTGGCGTATGGTCATACTAGACTGAGATTATGTTGGACCTCTCCGAATGCGGAAGCATACAAAGCAAATAAGCACATAAACAAGTAATGTATAAGTTGTTAACACATAAGACAAAGTTGCAGTTTTGTGTATAAGTATATATGAGAAAGTATATTTACGCATATGTCCCCAAAAAGTGGAAAAAGAAGTAAAATGGGGGAATGTGGTACTCACCATAGCAATAAGCAAGAATTAAACGAATGCGGTAAGAACGGAAGTAAACGAGAGTCACACTCTTCGGAAGTTATCGACGGGAAATACTAAGTATCAATAGTTGAGGAAATGAGTATGGATGGTATAACGAAGCTATAACTAGATAGAGACTCGGGAAAGTTTATGATCGAGTGTGTTCTTACGAAAGTTATAGATGTAAATTTTATTATTAGAGTTGTATCGTAAATAATAGGATTTAACTTTAAAAATACTTAAAAGTAAACAAAACTTTATAATTTATATATCTTAGCTTAATAATATTTTTAAATATTAAAATTCTCATCAATTTTAGAAGTCTATTTCATATACATACAAATAAATATATAACATAGATATATATGATGTTTAACCAAAATTTAGAAAAATGATCGATTTATACGTCGGTTTTAGTAGTATATCGTTTATTTAGTATTTAATATTAACTATATTGAAGTATTTAATCCTTTTAAATCATTAAAAATTAAAAAAAATAATTAAAAGTAAACTGCCATGGCCGGGACTTGAACCCGTGCCATAGGCCGGTGCAGGAGAAACATAAACACACACCAGCCACCTGCGCTGGTGTGTTAATTCGTTTGCATATGATAATTATAATTTATAACAAAAACTGACAAAAACCCCAAAATACCATAAGAACCGTAGAAATCAAATTGATTAATCTGGTCGTTTTTGGAACGATTAACCTTAGGGTTATTGATTAGGAAGACACGACAAAAACAACTGTATAACTTAATTACCTTACACGATGTTGATTGAGGGCTTAATTGATCGATAAAGCACACGGCTGAACAAGAACAAGAATGTATAATTGCAGAATATTGTACTCCAATTCGTTTAGGGTTAACGTTGGCGATGGCTAGATAATGCTAACTGTACATTTAATTAGATTATAACAATAGATAATATGTATATTCTTAAACGAGTTATGTCGGCCGAATATTAAAACCAAAACGTAACTGATTTGATCTTGTTTCTAAAGTAAAGATGTCGGTTAGGCCAAGATATGTATGATGAACGTAACCATTGATTCGATTTCCAAATTTAGTGACGAGAATTGCGGTGCAAGATATGATCTGGGTAAATGGGTCGTGGGTTTGGGTTATGGATCTTGGGTAAATGGATCATTGGATTTTAATATATATTAATATATAATATTTGCAGTTTAGACCCTGAAATATGAGGAGGGAAACAAATGTAGGTAATAGTTTTAGTTCGGGTATTTTTGCCAAAATATGAAAGATATATATATATATATATTAAATAAGTAAATAAATAATAACATCATAAAAAAATTTTCTTACTCGATAGACGCGATAATTTTGTTGATAAAATTTCCCGATTATAAAAACATGTCGGGTTAAATTAATTAATATTAAATCGAAAAGTCCGAGTTGTTACAGTCACCCATACTTTAGGGAATTTCGTCCCGAAATTTAAGGATATTATAACAACACCATTAAAGTTTGAGAAAAAGAAAAATATAAATTAAAATTTAAAAATTTATCATAGCACGGAACTTTGAATAGTTAAAACAACGCTCCAAATGCAAATCCGATAAGGCACTTATATATAGGATGTACCAACGGCATATCCACCATGTCCTTATCATTTCTACATTTGTACCGTTATCCCAACTTCTTCAATTCTATATTATTACACACCAAATTTACGCTTCATGATTTCCATTCGAGGACTTCGATAACTATGTTCCGACCATAATTATTGTTTTTCGTCGGATGGTCCACATGATTCGTCTAATCGTGTGGGTTAACAAAACATTTGAGTAAAACATGATTTTGAGGAAACAAAAGTTTTAAGGAGTTTTAATTATAAACTAGTAAATCATTAATGTATAAAAATAATTTCAAAAGTTGTGGTGGATTTTAATAAAGCAAAGAAATTTTAAGACGACTTTTAAACGTAAAGATATAAGTATTTGAAGTTTAACAAGGGGTAGCTTACAAATATTTAAGGTTAATGAAGGTAAAGAAAATAAGATAGAAGTAGGCTTCAATAAACAATCTATTTAATCCAAAGGAACTTTATTTTTATATAGAAGATTAATAGTCCAAATACATATATAATCCAAGGCCATAAAGAGACGTTACAATACGAAATTAGGAAAGACAAAAGAAATTAAGGGAAACGGCAAAAGTCTTCATGGTCATTGAGTAGCTTAATTGACATGACTTGGAGCACCATGAGGAGTTGCATTCATATGAGTTGGAGCGGTCGAGGTAAATTGATTTGGGGTATCTTGAATAACATGAGCTTGAACAATTTGCAAGAAGGTTGATTGGTGGAAATTTGTTCGGTAAACTTGAGCTTGCGGTTGCAGGATTTTATAGTGTTGGATTAAGTAAGGTTGACTTGGATTGATAGGAGGAGTTGAAGGACATGAGGTTGATGGGTTTAAGCTTGGTAAGCATGGGTCAAGTAGTAGGGTACAGTCGTAGATTGCGCTTGATGAGCTTGAGTAAGTTGAGGGCACACATTTCGAAGGTGATTTGGATTTCCACAATGGTAGAAAGCACGGGTATTAGGAACATTGGGTTGGTTGTTGCGGAATAGCTTGTGCAGTAGTCGGGATACGGCAAGTGTTAGCAAGGTGGCCATAACGGCTACATTGGGTGCAACGACGACATAGGGATTCAATCGAGTGATGATAGTTACAAATAGAGCATGACGGAAAAGGACCGAGGTAAGGTTTCTTGTTTAAGGAGACTTGAGGGTGGGTAGGATTTGTTGCAGCAAGGTTCTTACGTTTCTTGTTGTGAGGATGAGTGGAGGTGGGTGGTTTGTAGTCACCAGCAGAGGAATTAGTGGGAAAAGTTGAGTCGGTTGCATTGATGTCCTGAATTCGGGTCACTATCCGAGGGATTGCAGCTGCTATCTCTTTGGCGATACAGGCAGCCATACGGTGGTTGTGAGAGTCAGACGATTGATGTCGAGGATAACGTTGGTTTCGTGAATGAGACATTCTATAGGGACCAAAAATGAGGATTTATAGGATGAAGGATAAACTAAGTAATCATAAGAATGGTAAAATGTTTAACCATGAAGATAACTTATAATAATGTTGCGTTTAAGAAGTAAGGGGAATTGCGTCATGGGGATTAAAAGTAAAAGTTTATAAGATGAGGGGGGTACATAGCGTAAATAGTTACTAAATGATGTAGTCAATAAGATTAATATGTGATGACTACATGAGGAGTTAAGTCAGTTTAAAATTTAGATTATTAATTATTACAATAAACTAACGAAACATAAATTGTGGATGTTGGCCTCCCATGATCTTTCCATGGCAATTTGAATGGCCCAACGAACTAACGAAAATCAACTGAGTTGGACAGCCCATGAGGTTACATGGCAATTTGATTGTCCCAACTAATTAACGAATTAACAATGCAATGAAGTTTGTCGGCCCAATCAGCGTTACACGACATTTTAACCGACCAAACTAAATAACGAACTATCGAAATAAATATGGGTAGTCGGAGAATCTTGTGAATCACCACGTTGATTACTCCAACAAAAATACAAAATCAAGTTAAGAAATGAATAGTAGGAGTGCCCATGGGTTCCATGGATTTTCACCCAGCTAACCATTTAAATAACGGAACACAGTAATCGGGAAAACCTAGTTTAGCCACGAATCACCGTGAATTCGGTTAAAATTAAGCTAAGATGTCGGTCATATGGCATTTATGGGTCTCGTTCGGGTCCATAGGGTTGAGTACTGTGGTCAGGTTATCATCCAGGTAAGGAATAGCGTCTTACCTTTGGTTCTTGGAACCGTTTTACCAGATCCCAACTCACAGTTTCTCTTCCCCTTTCATTTATCATAGGGACATGCCACATAACCTAGCCTTGAGGTTTACCACTGAAAACAACAGGTGAGAATTCTTAAGGAATTTCCCGAAAATAAAAGCAAT
Source organism: Bidens hawaiensis (assembly GCF_021521415.1). Lineage (NCBI taxonomy): Eukaryota > Viridiplantae > Streptophyta > Magnoliopsida > Asterales > Asteraceae > Bidens > Bidens hawaiensis. Next base: position 1,177,409 of record NW_027491179.1, on the reverse strand, counting down.
CTAATTTTTTTTAAAAGTTTTCTTTGAATTTTGAGGCATAGCCTCAGAGTTTGTGTGTGTGTGCATAAAAATAAAAAATAGGTAAATATCTAAGGAAGCTGTAAACAATTTAAAATTGAACACATAAAGATAAACAGATAGGCACATATAGTGTTTCTAATCATGTGTCTAAGGCAATTTCTAACGACCTATCTTAAACCTTCGGCTCTGATACCAATCTGTCACACCCCAACCTTCGGCGGAAATGCCGGGGCGCGAACTGATTGTTACAGCTCTCAAGGTACTATCATGTATTATTTAAATGACAATATCTATTGATTTTATTCAGTTTTCTAATAAATCAAATACAAAATACAACTCATTAAACTAACAATAAACACAAATTTAATTCTTGATTTTATCTTTTCTAACATAATGCTTCACTAAATCTTCACAAAGTCTTGCAACTAATTCAAGCGATAACCTGCAAATGCGTAGAAAATAGAATTTTGTCAACAACACATGTTGATTGAGAAACACACCAGTTTAGTTGTACATATAAGTATATATAACAAAATATGTAGCTGCAACAAGTCATATGAGAATAACAAATTAACAAAATGAGCAAGTATAACTGAGATGTCGAGAAACACAAGGCTATAACGACTGGCGTATGATCATACTAGACTGAGATTATGTTAGACCTCTTCGAATGCGGAACCATACAAAGCAAATAAGCACATAAACAAGTAAGGTATAAGTTGTTAACACATAAGACAAAGTTGCAGTTTTGTGTACAAGTATATATGAGAAAGTATATTTACGCATATGTCCCTAAAAAGTGGATAAAGAAGTAAAATGGGGGAATGTGGTACTCACCTTAGCAATAAGCAAGAATTAAATGATTGCGGTAAGAACGGAAGTAAACGAGAGTCACACTCTTCGGAAGTTATCGATGAGAAATCCTAAGTATCAATAGTTGAGGAAAGGAGTATGGATGGTATAACGACGCTATAACTAGATAGAGACTCGGTAAAATTTATGATCGAGTGTGTTCTTACGAAATTTATAGGTGTAAATTTTATTATTAAAGTTGCATCGTAAATGATTGAGGGCTTAATTGATAGATAAAGCACACGACTGAACAAGAACAAGAACGTATAGTTGTAGAAGATTATACTCCAATTCGTTTAGGGTTAACGTTGGCGATGGCTAGAGAATGCTAACTGTACATTTAACTAGATTATAACAATAGATAATATGTATATTCTTAAACGAGTTATCTCGGCCGAATATTAAAACCAAAACGTAACTGATTTGATCTTGTTTCTAAAGTAAAGATGTCGGTTAGGCCGAGATATGTATGATGAACGTAACCATTGATTCGATTTCCAAATTTAGGGACGAGAATTGCGGTGCAAGATATGATCTGGGTAAATGGGTCGCGGGTTTGGGTTATGGATCTTGGGTAAATGGATCATTGGATTTTAATATATATTTGTTTAGACCCTGAAATATGAGGGAAACAAATGTAGGTAATAGTTTTAGTTCGGGTAATTTTTGCCAAAATATGAAAGATATATATATATAAATATTAAATAAGTAAATAAATAATAATATCATAAAAAAAAATTTCTTACTCGATAGACGCGATAATTTTGTTGATAAAATTTCCCGATTATAAAAACAGATCGGGTTAAATTAATTAATATTAATTCAAAAAGTCCGAGTTGTTACACCCTACGCTTTTACCACTGGTGCATGTTTATCATATACGAATATTACTATGGAAATTCATCTTCCTAGAAAGAGCTACCAAGTTTTTCTTACTTTCCATGTGGGATGGATTTATCTCTCTTATTTATACCTATGTGAAAGACTTTCAATTTCTTCCTTATTTACATGTGAGATGGATTCATTTTTTCCATTTACTTAATGTGGGATGTTTCCAACTTGATTATATATTTATCTCATTATTTCTTTTGCAATATTATTAAAATAGTTTTGGGTCTTTCGACTTTCAAAATTGGCATTTTTAATCCAAAATAATTATGGAATTTTCTTAGATGTTACAAATACATAGTGCATCCAAGCGAATGGGATGTAGAAGAGCTTCAAAGAGTGATATTTTGAGATATACGTTATAAAGAGAGGGAATACCAAAGTGAAAGATGTTGAATGATTGGGTTATTCAAGAAGATGTGTAACAAGGTCAAATGTAAATATATTTTTTCTTTACCAGTGCTGATGGATAACTGATGACTTGGTGCCAATTGCTGAAAGATTGACCCATATCATATTCCAGTTGGATGATCGGGACGATCACCTGGAGTTGCTTACTTGATGGGGAGATTTAATACAAGAAGCTACGAGTTATAGCTTTGCTTAAAAGACTAGAAATTTGTTTGTCTACAGAAGCCCGAGAATCATCATTCAAAGGGGAGTTTGTTAATGTATTCATTGTCACTGATGATTTGCAGTTAAAGTATTCGACATCTACAGAAAAGGGGGAGTTTGTTAGTGTGATGTTGTTCGCAACTTATTGAATAAGTTAGGGGTAGTTTAGTCTTTATATGTAATTTAATATGGCTCATTCTTTACGCATGTTTAGTGAATGAGGTCCATTCGTTATAGACTAAACTCATTCGTTAAGTTATAGAGCTCATTCGCTACGGGTGTTAACGAAAGAAGGCTCATTCGCTGAAGTATTGCCCATTCTCTAAGATTGTTTAGCGAATGGGCAACTCATTCTTTATAGGAACACCCCATTCATTAGAGATGTTAACGACTGGGACTGACTCTTAAGCAAATGGACATCATTCTCTATAATACCCAGCGAGTGGATCAGGTTATCTATTCAAGATTATTGGTTATCTAACGGTTCATTTGCTAATGATTCTTTAACTAATGGCCAGCCATTAGCTGAAACTTGAAGTGAATGAACATGCTTCATTTGCTAATATGATGTGTTGGAGAATGAAGGGGATTTGGTCTTTTCACTTAGTATTTCTAATCTAACCTTCTAGTTTATGCAGTTATGGCTAATCAAGAACAGATTAATATGCCTAAAGGCAAGGCTGAACAACAAGAGGTTCCGTGGGGAGTTGAGATGGAGTGTTATTTGAAGGTAAATGATTATACATAAGAGATTATATGAAAAGTGTCTTGAAAATGTGAGATGTAGGGCAAGTGGGTCTTTCCAGGACTCCAACACAACTTATCACCAAAGCTAAATTACAAGGGTGTTTGGGACAGCTAGGGAAAGGAGAAAAACAAGGGGCCACTAACATTTTACAAAAATATTTTATATCTTAAAACTCATCTTCTATATTTTATAAAATCTAACCAAAGTATTTTGTGCTTTTGTAATGTAATTATATATATGTTAAACATATAAATAAATTATCTACAATACTAGACTAAAATATTGTTTTTGAAGAAGGTTGGGTTTGGTGCTCTTATAGTGTGCTATACTAGTTACTCCGCGTGTACTTTGTATGTTATGTGAACCATAGATTCTAAGTATATGTTTTTGATATAATGTTACTATATTCATCAATAATAAATTATGTTGCGTTATTCCCAATATTTTGGAATATTTTTGGAATTTTACTTTACCCGAGTGGTCGCCAGCGTTCATTTTGCGCAGTTATTCGCTACGCAACAAAATTAAACTTTTTGAACATAATAAAATTTAGCAAACATATTTTTGGGGTTTTGAACTATAATGGCATTACTTCATTAAATATAATACTGTATTATACGTAACCTTTGATTACAATAGTACATGATTAGGCTTAAAATAGTCGGGTGTCACACGTAATTTGTGCGAATCTTTGAGCTTCTAAATTGGATTTGTAGAGGTCGGTGATCCATTGGCTTTGTATTTGATCTACTATATCCATTTGGAACCTACCACATTCGAGTGAGTGGGTCTTTGTACAAGCTCTCAAGTGTTATTGTTTTGAAGAACAGCTAGTTCATCATGTATGGCAACAACCCATTTTGGATTTTTAGCGGCTGTTTTGTAACCTTTAGGAATGTGGTTAACAAAGTGATCATGGTAGAGTTGGCTAAAGGAGAATTCAGTTAGATCGGAAAAGTGTTTTGGTTTAAAAATACCCGACTTGGATCTTCTAGTCATCGGGTGATGTGAAACATTGGGTTAGGATGGTTCATTTGTGGTCGATGAGGGATGTGATGAATATATGGGTTGGGACGATTGAGAGGAAGTGGTTTGGGCCTGAGTAGATTGTGTTTGTAATTTGGGTCTGCGGGTGATATAGGTAGTGATTGGGAGTGAGTATGGGCTGAGGATGATGGACTTAAATTTTGGATCGATGGAGTTGGAGTCCGGGATGAATTGTGTTCTTGGTTTAGGGGGTTTTGATTTGTAGGTGAGTGGCATGAACATAGCTGACATGGAGTGGAAATGAGTGACGAGTTTGGGGATGATTTTGGTGGGGAAATGGGTGTGGTTGGAGGTAGTAGTGCATCATCAAAAATAAAGAATGCTAGTTTGGCTTCATCAGTGGGAGGAACCATACCCGAGAAGGGAATGTGTCCTCGTTGAATTTTGCATGACGAGTGGTGTAAACTTGGATGTGGTAGGTTCTATACAACGACATCCCTTGTACTTTGGACTATAACCAATGAATATGCAAGGTGCACTGGGGTTGAAGTTTATGTTTGGTATAAAGGGTATGCTAAAACGTGACACAGAACACTCGAACATTTGTATATGAGAGTGGGTGATTAAAAAGGAACTCAGGGGTGATTTGTTGTCAAAAAGGCATGTCGATAACCGAATGATGATGTGTGCGGCTGAGGTGAAAGCATCATGAGACACCATAACTGTAGTAAGCCTATTATTATCAGAAAAACAATGGAAATTGGTCCCAATTAAAAATTTTATCAACTCTAACCTATTATAAAGACCTTTGCTTTGATTTAAATGCTAAGCATGATTTTTGTGTTTCAATAACAAAAAAAATTTGAGCTACATTAAATAAAAGTTCACCTTCAACATAGTTGTCATCTTGATATAACAACTTGTTTAAGTACTCGTCCACTGCATGTTTAGTATTTACAAAGCGTTACTTCTTCGCTAACGATATATTCGAGAGCTTGACCACACAGGTGCACCACCGCAGAGCTTTCTCTAGACATGAAAAATTCATAATAAGTTAGTGATATAGCTAAACAATTTATACTAGTTGGTAATAATATTGGAATCAAAACACAAAATATCCATCCATCATAAAATTACGTCACCCAATATGCTGCAAATCTCTAAACTTGCAGCATATTTCAACGCACTCACTTTCATTTCTCTTCTAAATCGTTTATGACCATAGAAAACCTGTTAGGCAGGGAATAGATGTCGGTCCCGTATCTATACAATAAATGAATCCATAAGTAACTGCCATAACCCACACAATAAGTGTTGATAAGAGGGTTAATGACTTGCTATTTAGGGAAAGAACAATAGTGTATTAATGGCGAAAACACTAAGACACTAAATGTTCCTTACACGACAAAATGTAACAAACACACACTGTAACTCAAAAGATTTCCATTGATATAAAGTTAGATACAATCAGAAATTATTTAGGGTTACAGAATGGAATGTATTGATTTTAGGGCGAATATTTGTATGAGAATATCTCAGACATCAAATCACTATCACATGAAAGGTGCAGGTCTCGTATCCTTTAGGCATGCCATAAATTATTCATTTTATAGGCCTGCCCTGACAGCTGACATTCCTTCTAGAAACCCTAATCATTGATACATAATCATAAACATATTACAAAAAGATTCTAAGTGTAAAACAAGTCTTCGGGTAAGCTTTGCAGCTTTTGTCTTCATCGAGCAGGCCTGGTAACCAAAGTGTGCTGGCGAACAGTTCTCCGGGTAGACTTTACTTAGAATATTTTCCTTAGAAAATATTCTCCTAACAGACTTCAATCCTCTTGATCATAGAAAAGTTTGCTTGATATGATCCTACGAGCAAACTTGTTCTTCATGAATCCCTTCAACTCTTTGTTAATAAATAACTTATTGAACAAACTCAAATGTGCTGGTAACAATGTACCATGTGCTGGTAGTACTGTAGCTTGCTCGGAGTTGAACCTTACTAGAATACGTCCTTAGAATATTTCCTTATCAAGGTAGTTTAAGCTTGTTGGGACCACTGTTTATTATCAATAAACCTTGCTAGACCTCCCAAAGTATTTGGTTTCCTTAGCTTGGTTTAGCCTAGGGTTTGCTCGGAAACAAACCATGCTTAACTTGACGAACAACTTTGCTACACAAAGTGAACCCTGCTCGGATAGTCACTTAAGAGGACTTCAAGAAGATAACCTAGCCCAAAAGGCAAAATACCTTGCTAGGATAATTGAAGGCTTGCTCGGATGCCTAAGTGTGCTCGGTATCCATACATAGCAAATTTCAGAGAGGTTGAGAAGATTCCAATCTTCATTTTGTCTTTTCTTGTCAAATATTTGACTCAAAAATCTCCCCTAGATCGGAACACCTCAGCTGTACCAAAACACATCTATGGTTACATACACTTAGCCAAAATAAGCATCAAATTTCAAAATGAAAATTACATATCATAATGGAAATATTACAAGTTGGAAATTCTGTCCAGTGGACATTACAAATCAAACCTAAGCTAGAAACATGAACTTATCTTCTTGAGCTTGAGGCTGCTTGTTTTCTTGCCAACTTTACATTTTCAGCTCTATCCTTGAACAAGAATAATTCCTGATGATAAGGGTGGTTGTCAGGAAGAGTCCACCTTATAATATATTCCGAATCATCATCATGCAGGAATGTCAAATCTTCATATACTTTAATAATGCCCTAGGCAAGTCCATCAGAGTTTTTGAGAATGTAGGATTCATCATGTTCTTTTTAATAAATGCGAGCAATCCTACCATTTCTCTGGACTTCAAGGTTAGGCCTTGTCATCTGCCTTCTCATGATTATACACACCATTATATTAGCCAGAGGGTCTTTGTTCTTCAATTTTGAAATGTTGTCAATTTCATCAAATCTGATATCCCTCATTCTCTTGGGTCTTCTGGTTTTCTCATATTCATATAATTACATCTTCCACTTTTTGTTTAACATAGGGAATCCTTTCCTAGACTCCTCCCTGAGATGATTTGATAGCTCATTTTTTTGTCTTCCTGCAAACCTATGACTATCATGATAGTCATACAGTTCCATAGTTTCCATCTCCTCCAGTTGTTCCCTTTTAAAATCAACAAAATCATCCTTGAAGATGATTTCCTTCAACTCTCCACTTTTCATAATCACCTTCAGAGTTTCAGATACAGAGTTAAAGAAGATATTTTTAGTCAAGTCCACATCAGATGGTGGCCTTTGTTGTCTCTAGTGTGCAGCTCTTGTAGTAGGAATTTGGACTCTTGAAGCTGAGGGCCTAGAAGAAATTGCCTTTTTTAGGTTTAGTGGCCCTCATAATCCCAAATTTCTTCTCAAACATTGCAGTTACCATTTCCATTGGCATTCTCATCAAATACAGGAAGTTCTCACCTCCTTCTCTGGATAGTCTTGTAATCATTCCCATTATTCTTTCATCTCCAAGTTGAACATTAGGGACAAATATTCCTTCCCTTGGTCCAATATCAAAATTTCTTGGATTTCTCTGTTCAGCTTCCAATATTTCCCATTCAACCTTTTCTTCATTAAACGATTGGTTTAGTTGACCTTTCCCCAGATGATCAAACACACTCTCAGCCATCCCTTTGTTCATCATTAACCCTTTTAGGGTCCAGATTTTGTTTTCATCATCTCATGGCTCTAAGTGTTCAATTGGTTCAGGTTTTACTTCCACAACAATAAGAACTTTGGAAGCTTTTGAAGATTGAGCCTTTTCTTGATCATCTTTTTCTATCTTAGATAGGTACAAGGCTAACCTCTCACTTCTACTAATACCTTGGATCTCAGCAATCTCCCCCTTGCCTCCATTAACCTATCAAGCATCTTCAATTGTTCTTCTTCCCACTTCTTCTTCATTTCAGTCTTTTCTTTTTCAGCCAAAGTAACAACTCTTGGCCTATTTGCAGATTTATCAGTTTCATTTTTCATTGGTAATTTTTTGAAGTAGGATTCAACCTGTGCTTTTGATAGACTATCAACCATTTCCATAGTCATTCCTCTGTCAATTAAGTACTTGCACTTTCCTCCAAACCTTTTCAACAGCTCATCAATATTTTCATTTTGACTTGTTTCCCTTCTCATTCTTTCCAATTCTTCTTTCTTTACCCTTTATACATTCAAATTATAATGTTCTTCTAGTTCAGCAAACATCATTTTACTCAGATCTTTATGAGACAACCCATGCATTCTCAAGTAACTTCTGTATTTGTGAGAATCACGGTTCTTCTTTTCCATCCTCCTCTTTATATCATCCGCCTCTTTATCAACTAATCTTTGCAACTCCTCATCTATCGTAGGAGCGAAAGTTTCAAATTTGTATACATGCTTAATCAAACTCATAATCAAAGGATGGTTTCTTCTTGCATTATCTAGCATAGTCTGTATATTCTCCCTGTGTTCTTCTGTCATTTCAATATCAGGGGAGTCAACAGTATCATCATCTTCCTCAGTTGATTCTTCAAGTGCCTCAATTCTGGGTTCATTTGGATCAGCCACATCAGTAGGCAATACAGTTTGTAGAGGCACGGCCTTGACAGGACTGTCCTTTGGACTTTCAACAATGTATTCAGCTTTATCAGTCCTCTGCCTTTTAAGTGGTTCTTCATCAAAATTATCTATCCGATCATCGTATCTCCTGTTCTTCCTCTGGTACTTCTTATCAAACTTTTCTTCTCTATCAGTCACCCAAATATCCATTTCTTTCAAGACTTCTTCAACATGTTTTGACCATTTATTTGAAAGAATTTTGGTTACAGATTCTCCAACAACTTCAGTTACCAATTTATTTTCAGGTTGGACTTGCTTAAACTGATACATTACCAGGGCTAAGGTATTATCACTTCTTCAGTTTGATAAGCCCTTCAATCACCTCCTGCTCAATTTCTGCTTCTTCATTCAGATTTTTCAAAATTTGAGCTTCCACCATCATGGTTTCTTGTTGTACAAATTCTTCTTCTGTCAGGGATCTGGCAATCCTTTCTCTCTCCAATATTTCCAACAAAGTGTTATCAAAATCTACTTGCTCTTCATTCTCAGCAATGGATTTGCCCTTGGGCTTCTTCATTCTTTCTTCTTCAGATTCCCTCACATCATCAGGTTCACTGGGAAAATTATCAATATCATCCATCAGATTCTTCATCTCATCATCATCCTCAATGTCCTTCTTGGAAGTTTCAACACTTTCATTTTCCTCATTTAAGATTACTTCCTCAGTCTCTCCACCATCATTAAAAATCATGTCAGTTAAACTTTCAGTGCCAATAGCATCAGTTGCTATGGCCTCAGTGGTTAAAATGTTTTCTGTATGCACATCATCCACATTTTCTTCAATATTCATCTCCTTATCAGCAACTTCCTTCTTATCAACCCTCTTCTATGAAATTAAATCCTCAGCATCATACTCTTATTCACCAACATCAGATTTATCTCCCTCATAACCATAATCATCAAATCCTCTTCCTTCACTATCATCATCCTCATCACTCTCACTATATACACTACACAAGGTTTTTAAACCATCTTCAACATCCACCTCCACATTCACAACCTCCTAAATAATAACAACATCAGTGGCAACATAAATATTCTCCCCCTGTTTAGGTACAGTTGAGGTCTTCTCAACCTCTGCCTCCAGGTCTTGAATTCGGTTTACTGCTTGTGCCAACTGAGCTTTTAAATCATCATTTTCTTTCATCAAGTCTGCATTCCTCCCTCTTAAATCAACATTTTCAACTATTAGATCAAGGTTTCGTTTGAATAAATAAGAACCAGGGGAAGGGGATCTGGTTGGTGGGTCAGATAATGGATTAATTTGGGGTTGGAATGGTTCATGGGTTGGGATTGGTTCATGTGTAGGGCTTGGGCTTTCAAATATATTTGTGCTTGTTGAGGGTAGTGGGTTAATGTTTTGGATTGTAGGTAAGGGTTTGTAAGTATGTATGATTTCAAAAGTTGGTTGGTTAGGTTGGTCTAAGGTTTGGGAATGTGTTGGGTATTGAAACGGTGTGTATGGTAGGTTAAGTAGGTGGGTTGGGACATGTTGTGGGATGTATGGTTCATGAAAGGGTAATTCTTGAGGTGGGATAATAGGTTGGTTTTGGTTAAGGTTTTGGTCTTGAGGTTGGCTTTGGGTTTGAGGTTGGGATAATGGTGGGGATGGGATAAAAGGTTCATGTTGTGGTGGTGGGGATGGTGTTTGTTGTGGTGGTTGGTCATGTTGTTGGGGGTGGGCTAGGTGGTGTGGCTGGTGGTGTGGGTAAAGGTAAGTTCCCCCCCCTGCGTTTGTGCAACTTCCTCATCATCAACAATATTTCCTCCAATCCCTCCAACATTGTCACCTGCATCTCCATCATCATCATCATCATCATCCGAATCATCAGCAAACTCATTATCCTCATCTTCCTCCTCAGACGTCACATGAGGTGACTCTGGTACTGGCATTATTTCCAGGTCATTGTTTAGTAACCATGGTACAATATCGAACTCAGCCTCAGGATTGAAGTGATTATTAGGAGCCAACTTAGCTATCCTTTTGTAAACATTTGGATCTTGGAGCAAATGTGTTGTACCTATGGTTGGAAGATCTTGTAGCTCCCTATTAAAGATAATATGGAGAAATCTTGGGTAGACTAAGAATTTCTCCCTGTTGGGCTTTCCCAAATTTGATACAAGGCCATCAAAAATCATTTTTGAAAAATTGAATGTATGTCTAAATATTACAGCCACTGTTGGATTTGCCAAATCTCTGCTCATTAATGTCCAGGATCCCTTTCGTGGAAAATACCCCAGAATAATATGGTGAATTAAAAACCTATAAAGGTTAGGAAACATACCTTTCTTGAACTGCCATTCATGTACATCACCCTGATAACCCATTATATCCTGAAAGAGAGTCAGCAAATGGTTTGTGGAAAAATGGTTTGGGTTTTCAGTAGCATCATTCAGTTGTAAGCTTACTCTGATGAGTTGTTCAGTGATGACTATTTCCTGTCGAGCAACGGTAACCTCCAACCACCTACCTCTGGCGTCATCAATTAGTTGAACTGAGTGCCAGAAATCCTATAGATGGTTTCTATAATTCACAAAGCACTTAGTCAACGAAAACCTCAGATTAGATAATTGGAGCCATCTAATCATCAAAGCTACATCCTCATTATCAAGAGTCACTTGCAGTAGAGCACACATGTGATTTTTCTCAAAGGGATAATTCGTTTCATCCGCCATATCAATTCATACACAAACATAAACAAATTCAAACTAGAAATTAGTCATAAAGTTCATATCATTGAAAGGCTTTAGGTTATAATTTGAAGAAGTGAATATAAGAAATGTCTTTAAGAACCTATGCTTCAACATATTGTAAACCTACACATAAAACAGAGAGTTAGTTAAGATGAAACTTAACTGCTCAATTCCATATAGTTAGTGTAGGAAAACAATCATTTGATGCTTATCGAGTCGGAATTTGAGGGCTGGCTATTAGGGTAGGGAATTTTATTAGAATGTTAGATATTCTGGAACGAGAGCGAGAGCAATAGTGTAATAGTGGAAAGAGAGAGAGAGAAGTGAAAATGTTAAAAATTCTCTAAGTCCCTCTCATATACGTTTTTGAAAGTGGATTTTAAATAAATTTTGTCTTTTAGTGGGAAAAAGCTGCCAAGCAGTCAAAATATCCAAGTAAATATCTTCCCCTTTAAAACCTTGCTCGATAAAGCAAATTTTATAAACCTTACACGGAAGAGTTTATTCATTAAAGCTTGCTATGTAAAGTCCACTATCAAAGCTTGCTCGTTTCAGAAGTTGTTAAGATATTATAAAGTAATTAAAAATAATCCTAAGTGAATAAAGTGAAGGAAGCTTACTTGAAATATAAGATTGCTCGAGAAATAAATCACAAGAAAAATAATCAAGTATAAATCATGAAATAGCAACCTTACTAGGAATCAATAAAGAATCCCAAAATAATAACTTAGAAATATATCTAAATGTCAACCTTGCTCAAATATCTGAGCTTCACAAACCTTACCCGAAAATACTTAATCAGTTAACTCATATTCATTTACGTATACTTTGGAGAAAAGTATGCTTGAAACACTTTAAGAATGCAAAGTGTGCTAGAGAAGGGCTCTTAACACAAAGTGTACTCGAAATGTAGAATTTGAAATCACCAAGTATGTTAAGAGAACATTTGGAATGTATTACCATTTTTCAAGTGTGCCCAAAACATAAAGTGTTCTCGGTAAACAAGGTTTGCACGAAAACACTTGTAATTTCAAAGAATCACAGACAAAATTATGAACTATGCTAGACAAGACTCAATGATTAAAGCAACTAAGTTTACTCGAAACAAGGATTGATAGCATATTCACACAAGTATAATATAATTTCCAAGTATGATAGTAATCAAAGTGTACCCGATAACATACGAATAAATCCTTTAAGCACTGATAACATATCCGAACCAGGGTTCGGTTCTATCAATTCATATCATAACAGGAAATCCCAACACTGCTTGTTCCCTTAGATATTTCAGCAATTCAACTTGTTGTGCACTTGTAGACCTTTGTCCTACCTGATAATCAGATAAATGCAGTGTAGCAATCATAGTCAATTTATCCATTTTAAACTTTCCGATGTTATATTTTAAGGAGATTTTCTCAATTTCTCCATTTTTTCATCCGACCATTCAAGTGTTCAACCCTAGAATCATAAAATAGCCCATCTGGCCTGATGTTACAGCGAACTGGAGGACTTTTGGCTTTTGCTATAGTTTTGAGTGTAGGATTAGGAACCTTGAAGCATGTATGATTTGACTTCGATGAGGTATACCATTTCCATTTTCTCTTCTTTGCAATGTTTAGTATAGAGACTGAAACCTTTGACTTGTCACGAGGTACCTTGACTTTAGACTTTTCAATCTTTGATGGACAAGTTTTCTTGGTGATCATTCCCTTGTTCTCAATATTTAGAGATTGAGCAGCCGCCTTTTCTTGTTTCATGAGTTTTCCCTTAATCATCTTAAAGTTACTCACAATCTCCTTCTTTGTCATGTTTTTCACAGAATCAAAGGGAATCCCATTCTTCACTAGAAGTTATTGTTTTCCACCATACCTGCACAGAAATTTTTCAATCTCCATCTTTTCTCCCTCTTCATCATGCTTTCTAAAGATTTCATTTTCAAAATCTTTATTCTTGTCAGTCTTTTCATCATCTAAGACTTCTGAAATCTTGTTAATTACAAAGTCCAGTTTTTCTTTTGCAGCTTTTTCTGGTTGTTCCTTTTGAATCAACTTGAGAAGAGACACAAGTACTTCATTTGGGATTTCCTCATCATTTAAGCATTTTTCAATTACCTCTTGTGGGACTTTCTTCTTATTTTCATTGATTGATTCATTCCTTAATTTCTTCTCAACTTCAAACTGTTTCATCATTTTTCTTTGTTCTTCAAATTCTTTGTCAGACAACATTTGATTTTCAAAGCTTGCTCATTCCAGAATTTGTGGTGAAATTATAAAGTAATTAAAATAATCATAAGTAAATAAAATGAAGGATGTTTACTCGAAATACAAGATTGCTCGAGCAATAAATCACAAGGCAAATAATCAAGTATAAATAATCAAATAGGCAGCCTTACTAGGAATCAATAAAGAATCCCACAATGATAACCTAGAAACACGATATGGGTAGTGATAGTTAATTGACACTTGTAATTGTTATACAGTTAGTCCCGCATAGCTAAAGAAAGGAATAACCATTAACGGTGAACGTAACCGAGCTCAGATGAGTCTCTAGTCCCATCTCCTTGTTATGTTTACGGGGCTGTGCATACTTGATGTGATTAGTTAATTCACTTACCTTAAGTGGTAAGTGTATGCCTTCAATGATTTTATGTATGAATGAATTCTTGTAGGTACGTGAACGATATTCGGATATTGCATGTAACACCAGGTAATAGTGTGATATGTGAATGTTTTATGAATGATGTATGAATGATATGTGAAGGTTACAGGGTTGCATACCCTAATAATATATGTGAAGGTTACATGGTTTCGTACCCTAATACTGTATGTGAAGGTTACAGGGTTGCATACCCAAATAATATATGCGAAGGTTACAGGGTTGCAGACCCTGATAATATTTGCGAAGGTTATAGGGCAAAATTCTCTTTAAAACGTGTAAATATGTATGTAAAGTAAGATAAACATTGAAAGTATGAAAGAAAGAAAGGAAGCATGCATGTATGAATGAAAGAAAGATAACAGGCTAAGTACGTAATGTGTATCTTTGGATACGTATGTAAGTATGTGAATGCTTGTATGTTGTCTGATTAAATAGAACTTACTAAGCGTAGCTGACATTTAGTATGCACACAGGTAAACAGACTAAGAAGTTGGCTTGAGGGGGACACATGGCAGGATCTGAAGAGGCTGGCATCTGAAGTTATGTCATGATGTTGATATTACTTTTTATGTTATTTTTAAAAGACAAGTTATAATTGTATATAATGAATGGTTGACCTTTGTTATAATTCCGCGAATTTTTAATTCACTTTGATGCTTGGAACTGTAATCGAATGCCAAAGTAGGGCAACGGGACCAGGGCCTTACAAGTTGGTATCAGAGCATAAGTTCGAGAGACTTAAGCATCCTACATGCTTAGACTCGAACAGAGAATGGTATTTAAGTAAGAAAAGAAAGAAGATGCCAGTTCAAGTAAGCCATGTGTCACTGAAGCAAGCTAAGTAAAGGTAAAGTATGTGATTCATTTCACAGGTAATGTAAGAATGAGTAAGGAATTTACCTTAAATGCTAGAGATAGGAGTATATGATTATGTGAACTGTTAAAAGTAGAACTAGCACAAGTGGACCCACAAAGGGAAGTGTATAGGACACGGAGAGTAATATGATCAGCTAATCATAGCTGACCACTGTTATTACATGTTAGCCTTACTATCCTTGTACTAGATAGTTCCTTAAGTGATGACGTTTGTGTTTTCTTATAGAATACAAATGGCTGGAGCTAGGAAAGTTGCTGGACAGAGAGGTCACACTGGACATCGTGGTAGGCCACGTATTGTCCGAGAGTCTTCCGAGCCAGTTACTGATGCGAGAGAGGAAATGAGTGAAACTCTGCAAGGACCAACCAACAATGAAGGGTATCAACTAGACCTTGCTGCTCAAGCCGCCATTGCTCAAGCTGTAGCTGCTGCAGTAAAGAACCTCCAACCTAAAAAGTCTACTGCTAGCCATTTGAGGACCACTGAGAGGGCAGGGGATGACGGTAAGAAAGTTGATGATGGGGAAGGTGATTCGAGTGAGGTTCGATCTGTGAAAGTTGATGAGAAAATGAGAGGCCGAGGTGGGTGTAACTATATGTCGTTCAAAGGTTGCGACCCGCCGGAGCTTACTTGTTTGGGAGACGCAATTGCTACTCTCCAATGGATAACCACAATGGACAATGTTATCCTAATTAGCGAGTGTCATCATGACCAAGCAGTGGGTTATGCCACACAGTCGTTCAGAGATGAAGCTATGTACTGGTGGGAGTCGGTAGACCAAAGGAAGACTCGAGATGAAATTAAAGCTATGAGGTTAGATGAATTGAAGGATGTGGTCATGAAACGTTTATGTGCTGATGCTGAGGTTGAGAGGATGAGATGAAGTTTCTGAACTTGAAGCTGGGTAAAATGACACACCGCGAGTACACTACTAAATTCAACCGCATGTCGAGGTTGGTGCCTGACATGGTGAACATTGAGGCCAAGCGAATCATGTGCTACATCAGAGGACTTCCACATAACGTTCGCACCTTAGTCAGGGCAAGTAAACCTGCTTCTTTTGACTCTTTTGTCAAACTCGCATAGATGGTTTATGACGACCTAGCGGTAGACGATGTAGTGGTGGAAGAGAAGAAAGATAAGAAATGGGTCGCTCCTGTCAAACGACCCGGTACTCAGTTGTGGAACCCTGGGGTTAAGAAGCAGGAGGTGTGGGAGAAGAGGTCGTGTAAGACATGTGGTAAGATACACGGTGGTGAGAGCAAGTGGGGTGTCGGGACTGATGTTTGTCACAAATGTAGAAAGGCGCATGGAGGAAAGTGCCGAGATGGAACAAACGCCTGTTACAAGTGCGGGAATTTTGGGCACTATGCTCATGAGTGCAGTGAGAAATCAGCATGTTTCCAGTGTGGTAAGACGCAGGGAATGCACTGAAGCTGGAGGAAGCGGGAAGAAAGATGTTGAACCATCAAGGCCAACGACTAGAGCCTACATGATGACTCAAGAACAGGCCAAGCAGATCCTAGATGTCATGACATGTACGTTTTTAGTAAACGGTATTCTTGCTTCAGTATTGTTCAATTCAAGTGAAAATAAAAGTTTTGTGGTACGACATTTAGTAAGTTAGCAAAACTGAAATGTTGTCGTGTTCCTGAAACCTTTATTGTAGAAACTGCTAGTGAGACCTTGGTTAGGATAATAAGAATGGATAAGGACTGTAAGATAGAGTTAGAGGGACGTGAGTTCCCTGTTACCCTGTACGTTATGACCTTAGAGGGTTCGATGTGGTTTTGGGAATGGATTGGCTATCTAAGTTCGAGGCTCAGATAGTGTGTAGGAGTAGGTTGATAAAGTTAAAGTCCTTGGATGGTAGTATGGTTACGGTTTATGGTGATAAAGAAAGTTCAGGGCTTAATGTCATTTCGATGATAAAGGACGAAGGTTTGTTAAGGCGAGGGTGCGGTGCCTACCTGGCGTATGTTGTCAAAGCTACGGCCTAGACGAAAGAAGTGAAAGATGTTCCGGTTGTGCGAAACTACCCAGAAGTGTTCCTTGAGGACCTTCCGGGGTTGCCACCGAGCGAGAAATAGAATTTCAGATAGACTTAATACCAGGATTGATGATAGAATTTCGAAAGCACCTTACCGCCTAGCACCGTCCGAGATTAAAGAACTGATGTCCCAACTACAAGAACTCCTTGACAAAGGTTTTATTAGGCTGGGTGTTTCTTCGTGGGGCGCACCGGTGTTATTTGTTAAGAACAGATATCCGTTGCCATGGATTGATGACTTGTTTTATTAACCACAAGGTTCAAGTTGGTTCTCACGAATAGACCTTAGTTCGTGCTATCATCAGCTGAAGGTGAAAGAGGAAGGCATACCTAATTCATCGTTTTGGACGAGGTATGGACACTACGAATTCCTCGTGATGTTATTTGGACTAACAAATGCTCCCGCAACATTTATGGATATGATGGATATGGTATTTCAGCCAATGTTAAACAAGTCAGTTATCGTTTTCATTGATGATATACTGATTTATTCAACGAGTAGGCCTGACCGTGCAGAACATCTACGAGAAGTATTAGAGAAATTGAGGAAGAGAAATTGTATGCTAAGTTTTGAAAGTGCACATTCTGATTGCGAGAGGTACAGTTTCTAGGTCACGTAATCAATCCTGAAGGGATTACGATGGCCCCTGCTATGATTGAAGCGATAACGAATTGGAAGACTCCACGGAACCCGGCTAATATACGCTGCTTTTTAGTGTTGGCTGCCTATTATAGGAGATTCATCGAAGGTTTCTCTAAAATAGCCAAACCGTTTACCGGAATGACCCGGAAGTCTGTAGTGTTTAGTTGAGGTAAGTTTCAGGATGAGGCTTTTGAAGAATTGAAGAAGAGACTCACAAAAGCTTCAATCCTTGATCTACCCGATGGTGATGAAGATTTGGTTGTTTGTACTGATGCCTCGCATCGTGGGTTAGGTTGCGTGCTAATACGAGGAAAAGTGATAGCTTATGCGTCCAGACAGTTGAAGGTTCATGAAAGTACCTACCTGACGCATGATTTAGAGCTAGCAGCAGTAGTGCATGCTCTCAAAATATGGAGCCATTACCTGTACGGTACAAAGTGTACTAATTATACAGATCATAAGAGTTTAAAGTACTTCTTCAAGCAGAAAGAGTTGAACATGAGACAGAGGCGATGGTTAGAGTTGATAAAGAACTATGACTGCGATATCAAGTACTACCCTGGTAAGGCTAATGTGGTTGCTAACGTGCTAAGCCGTAAGAATGAAGAGATTATTGCAACAGTAAAGTCGTGTAAGTTGATCATTAACTCAGATCTCTTTGAAGAAATCATCAAAGTATAGTCTGAGGTACTTGCAGATGAATAGCTAATGAAGAAAGATAGAATTTTCGGGCAGCATGACGAACTGATAGATAACACTCATGGTGTAAAGACTAGGTTTAGCTGTATGTGGATTCTACGCCATGGAAATCTTAGAGGTTGAATCTTAGATGAATCTCACAAGTCGAGATACTCGATTCATCCAGGATCCACCAAAACGTATCAGGATCTAAAGAGAGATTACTGGTGGCCAGGTATGAAGAATGATGTAGTAGATTATGTCAGTAAGTGCTTAACTTGCTTGCAAGTCAAAGCGGAGCACTAGAAGCCCTCTGGGAAGGTGCAGCCGTTAGAAATACCTGAGTGGAAATGAAAACACATCACCATGGATTTCATAACTAAGCTATCTCGTACAGCTAAACATTATGATACCATTTGGGTGATTGTGGACCGTTTAACCAAAAGTGCCCACTTTCTGCCTATACGAGAGGCCATCTCGTCAAAAATGTTAGCAAATGTGCTCATAAAAGAGGTTGTGGCTAAGCATGGAGTGTCGTTATCAGTAGTGTCTGATAGAGATACTCGTTTTACCTCAAGGTTCTGGAAGAAGTTCCATGAAGGTATGGGAAAAAGACTAAACATCAGTATGACGTATCATCCCCAAACATATGGCTAGTCTTAAAGGACTATCAAAACCCTTGAGGATATGCTACATTCTTGTGTTTTAGACTTTGGGAGAAGTTGGGATGATCATCTGCTTCTTGCAGAATTCTCTTATAACAACAGCTACCATTCGAGTATTGGTATGCCACAGTTTGAGATGTTGTATGGTAAGCGTTGTAGAACGCCTGTATGTTGGGGAGAGATTGGTCAGAAGGAGATTAGAATCCTAGAAGTTGTGCAGGAAACCTCGTCAAGGTTCCATCAGATCAAAGCAAAAGTGAAAGCTGCACAAGACCGACAGAAGTCGTATGCTGATAAGCGGCGACGACCGATCGAGTTTAACATTGGTGACAATGTGATGCCCAAGGTCTCACCTTGGAAAGGAATTATTCGATTCAGAAAGAAGGGAAAGTTAAGTCCGAGGTACATTGGACCGTTTAAGGTCGTAGATTGTGCGGGTGAAGTGTCTTACAAGCTAGATTTACACGAGGAGTTAGAAGGAATTCACTTTACCTTTCATGTTTCTCACTTGAGAAAATCCATGGCTGATGACATGTCACATGTGCCATTAGATTGAGGTTGATGAACAGTTAAACTATATCGAGCAGCCTGTAGAGATCATTGACCGCAAGGAAAAGCAGCTTGGTCATAAAGTTATCCCATTGGTGAAAGTGATATAGAAGCATCACAAAGGATCGGACGCCACCTGGGAAGCTGAAGGAGAGATGCGCAAGTTTTACTCGAATTTGTTTATGTAGTGGTTAGGTTTCGGGGATGAAACCTCTTTAAGGAGGGAAGACTTGTAGCATCCCGTTCCTGTTTCGGTTAATAAAATAATAATATTAGATGTTATGAGATGGGCTTGTGTTGGGTTAAGTAATATGGGTAATGAACTTGGGTTAATAAGGAAGGGAGAAAGATCATGGGCTTAAGCCCATGACCCATGATATAAATACATTAATTATTCATTAAATCCATTCATTTCACCCATTCTATACACCACCCAAGACCCACACTTAAGCTCTCTCTCATCTTCTTTTTCCTCTAGCCGAAATAACCAAGAAAATTCGAGCATCGATGCGAGGTAATAAGTTATGATATTATGTGGATCCTAACCCTCTAGATCTAGTCATGAAATGATGAGCCGACTCCCTAAATCGATAAAGTCACGAGATCCGGATGGAATCAGGAATAAACCGATCAGGGTGAAAAACGGTGAAGAAATACGTTTTTCCGGCCACCGCCCATTTTTCCGGCATGGCGGCACCGAAAAGGCGGCCCCGGAAAACGCCGTATGAGGATAAGGGAATGTCAGGGAATGTTCTGACCTCTGACATAACCCTAATTCGTTACGAAAAAATAACGAATGAGCAACAATTCGCTATGCCAATTCGTTACGAAAAAATAACGAATGATATTCTTGTGTTCGGGTGGGCAGAGGGGAAACACGCCTGTGTGGATCTTACAGGAGTGTCTCCTCTTGTTGGGCTCAGGGACCGTGGGTTTGTTGTGGGTCAGGCTGCGTTGAAGGCTGAATCGGGCAAAGTTGTTAAACACGAGAAAGCTTGTTTAGATAATCAACATGTCTTTCTACCATTTGCCTTTGATACATTTGGTTTTCTGGCTCCAGAGGCTGTGAAATTTTTGAGTAGGGTTCAGCGCGTCATACACGGAACCTCTTCAGCTTCTAGGTCCCAAAGCTTTGTTTTTAGCAGGATTGGCTTTGCTATTCAAAAGGGGGTTGCGGCGCAGCTTGTTGCCCGTTTGCCTGCCACTTTATTGTAATCGTTTTATAGTAAATTATATAAAACTTCGTTATGACAAAAAAAAATCGTTAAGGAAGAATAACGAATGAACAGCCATTCGTTATGCCCATTAGTCAAGGAAGAATAACGACTGACCAGCCATTCGTTTTTCCCATTCGTTAAGGAAGAATAACGAATGAGCAGCCATTGGTTATGCCCATACGTTAATGAAGAATAACGAATGAGCAGCCATTCGTTATGACCATTCATTAAGGAAGAATAACGAAAGAACAGGCATTCGCTACGTAAATTCGTTATAATAGAGAAATAATGAAGGAGCCTCTTTCGTTAATGAACTGGATAACAAATTAAGTTTGTAAGAATGACAGAAAGGTCCCTGAACTTAGACAAAAATGATTTAATTAAATAAAAGCCCTCGGACAACTCGACCCCAGCCAGGGGCTTTGCCCCTTGGACCACGGTAGGGGCTGCCACCCCTAGAACCCCGCTGCCATGGGCGCTGTCCCTGGACCCATATTCATTGATGGTTATAATTAAACTAAAACACGATATGGGTAGTGATAGTTAATTGATACGTGTAATTGTTATACAGTTTGTAGCGCACAGCTAAAGAAAGGAATAACCATTAATGGTGAACGTAATCGAGCTCAGGTGAGTTTCTAGACCCATCTCCTTGTTATGTTTTCGGGGCTGTGTGCATACTCGATGTGATTAGTTAACACACTTACCTTAAGTGGTAAGTGTATGCCTTCTATAATTTTATGTATGAATGAATGCTTGTCGGTACGTGAACGATCTTCGGATATTGCATGTAACGCCAGGTAATAGTGTGATATGTGAATGTTTTACGAATGATGTATGAATGATATGTGAAAGTGTCGGGCCCCTCGATTTCAGTTGGATCTTAATCAATCATGTCATAACTCACACAGATTAATGTGTTGACAAGAGAGTTAATGACGGGTTGCTATATTTAGAAAGATATCCGTTTGTTAAAGGCGGAATCAATAACAAACATACGGTTGCAAAGAATAATCAAAGGTAGAAAGCACACACAGGATTCACTCACAAGATTTCCATCTATATAATTTTCATCATACAAAGTGGATAATTGATTTAGGGTTTTTAGGAATCCTAGGACAGCCGTCACTTTCAAGAAATATTCTTTCTTATCCGAAAAGTGTAAAGGCTCAGAGTCCGTGTCCTCTCTGTCCCTTGGCGACGTGCCCTAAACATTCTATTTATAGGACTGCCAACCTAGGACAGCTGACATTCCTTCTAGAAACCATAAATACAATCATACATATTCAAATTACATATTCAAAATAAACTAAGTGTAAAACAAGTCTTCCGGGTAGGCTTTGCACCAATCTTGTCTTTCCAAGTATGCTCGGTCATCCTTCATAACTTGATAACATAGAGGCGTGCTCGGGATCAGTTTCCGGGTAGACTTTAATTGAAGAGTATTTTACCAAGTAAAATACTCACCGAGTAGACTTCAGTCTTCTTGACTTTGCCAGACTTTGCCCGACAACTCCTTACGAGCAACCTTGTTCTTCATGATCCATTTCAGCTCTTTGCTATAAAATAACTTATTAGCAAAGTGTACTCGGGAGTACTGTTCCTTGCTTGAGCTGAACCTTGCCCAATATTACTTAGAGATATTCTTTTAGATTATCAAGCATACTTGGATCATACTTATTAATGAATACCTTGACCGGTCTTCCAATCACTTGGCTTCTTGGACTTGGTCAACCAAACCTTACTCGGAAGAGTAAAATACTTGGTTCTGAAGAACAGACTTGCTTGATAAAGTGAACCATGCCCGGATTTACATAAACTAGTGTACCTTACCCGGCAATGCACTAATTTACAAACCCTGCTCGGATATCCACTAAAGAAGACTACTTGAAGTAAACCTTGCCCGGTAGGCAAAATATCGTACCCGGCTAAGTAAAAGCTTTCTCGGATGTCTAAGGTGTGCTCGGATCCATTACTTAGCGAAATCAGAGGAGGTTGAGAAGATTCCAATCTTCCATGTACTTCATTTAGGTCAAATCTTTGACTCAACAATCTCCCCCTTAGGTCAATTTCTTGACTCAACAATCTCCCCCTAGATTGGAACACCTCATCTGACCCCAAAACATTTCTATGGTTACTTACACTTAGCAAAAATACACATCAAATCAAAAATCAACATTACATATTCAAATAACAAAAGAAAATTACATAATCAGAAATTTGTCCGAAGACATTACAAAACAAAGCCTATTCTATTAATCTTATCTTCTTCTTACATCATGAACGGCTTGTCTTCTGTTGATTAGCTCTGAAGCAGCTTTCATCTTGAAGATATTAAGGTCTTGGTAATGAATGTGACTTTCTGGTAAAGCCAAGTCCCTTATATCCATGAGATCTTCACTGTGCAGATATGTCAAATCTTCATCTTCCTTGATGATCCCCAATATCTTTCCATCTGAGTTTCTCAGTAAGAAGTGATCGGCATTCTCTTTGTATTCAATATCAGCAATTATGCCATTCTTCAGTACTGTGTAGTGGGGCGTCTCATCCTTCTTCTCAAACTTATGCAAGCATTCATGTTGGATAATGGATTCTGATCTCGGACATTTCATTTGATAGTCTCTCTCGGCTATGTCCATTCATCTCAACTTCGAAATCCTTCTTGATTTGTGAGACTGAATCAATCTCCAGCTCCTCTTTTCTTTTAAGAATTGGAATCCTTTATCAGCTTATTCATGCAGGTACTTTGATAGATCATTCATTTGTCTACCTGCAGATCTGTTCCTGTTTCTGTAGTCATTCAAATGGAGAGTGGCCATCCTTCTCAACTGTTCTTCATTAAACTCACGGAAGTCACTTCTAACAACAATCTCTCTTAATAATATGCTCTCCATAATAACCTTGAGGGTATCAGTGACAGAATCATAGTACAGTTCTCTTGGTAGAACCACATTAGATTGTGGTCTTGTTCTTTGTTGTGCTGAACTGCTTGATTCACCTCTTCCTCCTTGACCTCTTCCTCCTTGTGGAAGTCTTCTTGAAATATGAGGTCTGAAGGGAACAAACTTCTTGGGATTTTGAGGTCCCAAGTTGAAAACTTTTACATAGACAGCCTCTACCATTTCGGTAGGAAGGTTAGCTAATTCAACAACATCATGTCCTGCTGCTTTAAGTTTCTTAACATCATTTCCATTCCAGGAGTTCTTGCCAATCCAGCAGGTACAAACCTACCATCAGCGTAGTATCTTGGGTTCTCTCCTTCTCTTAAAGCCTTTTCCCATTCAGCCTTTTGTATATAAAAGAAGTATTTCAAATCCTCTTTTTCCAAGACATTGAAGTCTGCTTCAGTC
Organism: Bidens hawaiensis; assembly: GCF_021521415.1. Taxonomy (NCBI): domain Eukaryota; kingdom Viridiplantae; phylum Streptophyta; class Magnoliopsida; order Asterales; family Asteraceae; genus Bidens; species Bidens hawaiensis. The sequence goes on along the minus strand of NW_027491179.1, from coordinate 1,153,310 downwards.
ATTCCTCTCTGATTTATCATTATGTTTCTTAGAATGTTTATCGTTTCTTCATTTTCCCAAGGAACAAATGGTTCATCTTCAGGTTCAGACTTAGGTTCCTCTGGGATGGGTGTTTCAACAGTAGGCACTTCATCTGGTTTTTCCTTTTCAGTCTATTTCTTTTGTTTTTCCCTCAACGTTTGGATTCTTCTCTTCTTTGCTTGAGGTTCATCAGTTGGTTCAGCCTGTTTGGTAGAGCTCTCAGTTTGGACCCTTTTCAATTTTTCTTTTCTTTTCAACTTGTTGTATTGGTCCAACACTGATTCTCTGGATAAATATTCAACAATCTCCGGCTTCATACCTCTTTCCAGCAGGTATCCACACATTCCTCTAAATTTTTTCTTCAAATTTTCCATCTTTTCCTTTAGGGCATCTCTCTCTTTGTTAAGTCTCATCTGCAACTGATCATCATCAAGATCAGCCAGTGAATCAAAACTTATGCCATATGTTCTCAGTTTTACAACCAAAGGATTTTTCTTTTTAGCCTCCTTCATACTCAACTCAATGTTTGTCCTTTGTTTCTTAGTCATTGTGACTTAAGGGGACACAACATTAGTAGCTTTCACATTCATTTCCTGATCATTCTCAGGGTCATCATCATCATCATCATAGTCTTCAGACTCATCCTCACCTTCAGTTAGATCATTCATTGCATCAATCTGTGGTTTATCAGAAAGTGGATCCTCATGGATTGATACATTTGGCACTCCTTGCACATGTTCATCTGGCCTTAAAGTCTGCAAAGGAATTGCCCTTATGGGACTTGCTTCATCATCAGGGGTTTCTACAAAGTAGTTGTTCTTATCATCCCATCTCCCTTTCTTTACAGACTCAGTACCTTCATCTGACATGAATGTTTCTGGTAGATCCCTTTTCCTTGAATACTTCTTTCCATACTTAGGATCATCCACATACTCCCATTTATCAGGATTTTGTCTAATGTCATCTTTGATCTGTTGAGCCCATTTCTGTGCAGCCATTGAGGCCATGGACTCACCGATTTCTTCTTCAGCCATCATATCAGTATTCAGATTTACTAGTTCAGCAGTCTCATTTGACTTTGTTTCTTGTTGACTTTCAGTTTGAAACATGCTGACCACCATAGCTAGGGAGTTATCAACTTCCTCATCTCTTCTCAACTCAATCAAGGCCTCTATCACTTCTTGATCAGCCACTTCTTCAATGAATTCCCTTGCAAATTTGGCTTTATTGATCAAGTTTTCCTGCTCTGCCAACTCTACAGGGTCCATAGTTTGGGCCAGTATTTCTCTGTCCCTTGTTTCTCTCAAAATGTTTTCTTATTCCCTTAGAGCAGCAGCAGCAGCTTCATTATCTTCTCTAAACAACACATCCTTTTCAGGATATGCCATAACAGGCTCTTCTTCTGTAACTTTGGCTTTTCCCTTTTCCAGCCTTTTCTTTAAATCTTCTTCACTTTCTGTAACTGAAGTTTTAGAGCATTCTGCCTGTTCATTTTCTGGTTCATCATTCATTACTTCAATCTCCTCAGTAGCAGTATCTTCATCATTCATTACTTCAATGTCTACTTCTGTAAGTATGTCATTCAAGACATCAGTAGCAATGTCAGTAAGAATATCAGTAGCCATATCAGTGATAGCCACATTCTCTTCTGTATTTATCTCCTCAATCCTTTCTTCTGTCTCACCCTGCTCTTCAACATTTATCTTTTCAATTTCATTTACTTTCTCAACAGTCTCTTCATCACTTCTTTCATTAATGTAATCATAGTCTTGTTTTTCACCCTCAGACATATCTCCTTCATACTCATCATCATCAATCCTCCTTTCAACACTGCTTTCCTCTCCATCATCATACATACTCATAATCAGCATTAAACTGTCTGCAGTCTCAACAACTGCTACAGTCTCTTCAACATTCACATTTGAGACAGTTGGCCTAGATTCATTCTCCCCCTGTTTTGGGGCAGCTGAGGTCTTCTCAACCTCCTGCACCAGGGCTTGAATTCTCATGTTAGTTTGAACCAACTTCTCTAACAGCATCACATTTTCATTGGTCACCTCCTCATTTCTTCTTTTCAATTCAGCATTCTCTAACGTCAAATCTAGATTTCTCTGGAACAGGTCTGTGTTAGTGAGTGGTGATGTGGGTGGTTTTGTGAAGAATGTTTCATGTTCAGGTTGTTCTGTGTTGTGAGTTTGGTAAGTGGATGGTGGTGGTGATTGTGTATGAACTGGGCTTGGAATGAGTGAGTCTGTGTGGGTTGGACTATATGTAGGTGGTGTTTGTGGTGGTGGTGATGTATGTGATGAGGTTTCAGGTTGGCTAATGGTTAGGGTTTGAGGTGGTGTGTGAGTGATCTGGTGTGGTGGAGTTTGTGGTGGTGATGGAATAATTGGTTGTTCAATGTGCTCAAGTTGCTCCCCCTGAATAGGTGCAACAACTTCAATATTCACTTCATCTCCTCCTTCATCTCCATTACCATCTCCATCAACAGAGTTTCCATCATCATCACTGTCATCATCCTCTCCTCCTTCCTCCTCTGAGCTTAACTCAGGTACTGGCATCACTTGCAAGTCATGGTCCAACAACCATGGCAATATCTCAAATGGAACATTTGAGTTGTATGTATTTGAGACACCTGGATTTTTGATTCTTCTATATGTGTCAGGGTCTTGCAGTTGGTGTGTAGTTCCAACAGTGGGTAGATCTTGAAGCTCACTATTGAAGATTATTTGTAGGAATCTTGGATATTGTAAAAATCTTTTTCTTTCAGGCTTCTTCAGATTTCCTACTAATCCTTCAAATATCATCTTAGAGAAATTGAAGGGCGGATCATATACAATCCCAACTGTGGCATTTGCCAAGTCGTGACTCATCAAGGTCCACGATCCCTTCCTTGGAGCAAATCCGTGTATAACATGGTGAATAAGAAATCTGTACAGCATAGGAAACATGTCCTTCTGAAACTGTCCATCATGAACATTTCCTTGATAACCCATTGTCTCTTCAAATATTTTCATTAGGTGGGGTGTGCTGAAGTTTATTGAGTTGTGATCACCATCATTCAACCGGAGACATCTTCTTATCATTCTCTCCGTAATATGTATCTCTTGTCTAGCCACGGTTGCTTCGATTCTTTTACCATTTATGTCCTTAATCAGTTCAGCAGATCTCCAGAAATCCAAAGAATGATTTCTGTATATGACAGGGCTTTCGGTGAACGCAAAACTGACGTTGGACCGATCCATCCAAGTTATCATCCTAGCCATCGGCTCATTGTCAGGTGTCACTTGTAGTTATGCACACATATTATGTTTTGGTTCGAAGACATACTTGGGTTCATCGTCTGCCATATCTGAATCACATAAACAAACATATTCAAAGTGAAATTTGTCATAAAGTTCAGTACTTTAGATAATTTCAATGTATAAAAATGAAGAAGAAAGAAAAGAGAGAAAATCATCAAGAACCTGTTCTTCGACAAATTTATAACCTACACATATAAACAGAGTATTAGCAATCAGATACATAATCAAAGCTCATTATAGCCTAATTGTCGTCGGAAAACACATTAATGTTGCTTACCGAGTCGGAATTAGAGGGCTAATTCAAGTTAGGTTTAGGAATAATATGTAACACCCCGTAACGGCAGCGGAAACGTAAACGGGATGCAACAGACACATCTGATATCAACAGCATTGCTTATAAAGAAAACACTAGTACATTAATTTACATCATATTACATTGTTCCGAGTTTAGTTACCGTCTAGGCGATAGCACATAAGTTTTACCAACATTACATTAACATAATTAATACAAAATGATCACTAAGCTTCCACAAAGAGCACGCATCATCAAGTATGTAGCACTTATTCCAGTTTGGGAGTACCTAGAAAGCATGGAAAGAAAACGGGTCAACTACGAATAGTTGGTGAGTTTCACTAATGTAAATAAACATTGACAAATCATTATGATAAATCATATATTAGCGATGTAATTATGTTGAGCCCACAAGTGAAACCTCTGACTATCACACACAACCCCGTGGCATACTCCGCCCACGAACCTGCCCCAAACCACTATGCCTAACATTACATAGCAAAATAAATATAACACCCAATATAGACATGTGCAACTGGCTGGGAAACATCAGCAATTCCATGCCGGACCAGTTGGGTTTGTCAGACCAATAGTACTATCCACACTCTACCGGCTTTCAGTTAATCACTCGTGTTGCGGGGCCTTACAATGTTAGTAACTCAGACAATTACCATCTTAGTACATTTCCGTACGATTCCCGTACAATAAAAAATATATAAATACATGCAAATCCATACGTTCAGTATGTACTTAAACATTTTAGTAACAACATGCTTTCCGCCCCGGGAAAATATTTAAAAACAATTCAGGAAAAAGGGGCTCGTGAAACTCACCTTATCGCAACAAGTAGGTATCACAGTACACCAACTATTAGCCCGGATCTGTAATACGATCCCTAAGTTCGTTACTATACAATCACTATTAATACAAATTTAACCCAGAAACACTTTTCCGGACTCAGATTGTGATTCGTTTAGAGTTTAACAGTCAAAATTACTATTATTTTGTTTTCCCCGATTTGCGTGCCTAGCACGGTTGTCCGTTTTTACGTTTCAAAAATGAGTTTGGTCACACACGACCCGAAAATAGTGGTTGACTGATATTTTATTTAAAGTTGTGAAATTAGAGCTCGGTTTAGGCGCCCCGATTGGCCGCGGGACCCGTTTCCGTCTTTAGCGCACTGGAAACTGTTAAATCGGGTAAAAATTACTCAAATCATCCGAATTATTTTCGGATGATTTATTTTTACTTGTTTAGCATAGTTATATGAAAATAGTCCATTTTTAGGGTTTTTATACACCAGTCAGCTCGCTTATGCGAACTTTACCGGTTTACGCGTTTTAAGCTTTAAAAGTTTGTTTTTATCTTCTTTTTAGAACAAAAAATTATCCGTTTAGACTCGGATCATGAAATTTTGCACAAATCACTTTTTGACAGTGGGGATTTTTATAAAAATATTTCCAGAATTAATTTTTATATTTAAAATTTATTTATCTATTTTTAAACACCATTTAAACACTAAATATGTCGTAAATACCAAACGATCTTAGAAAAATCCCAATTTTTTTCCTGGATGACCCCTGCCATCGACATAGTCCCCTGTATTTTTTTCAGAACCAAAATCTCGTTTTACATGCCATTTTCACTAAAACCGAGCTAGAAAACCCTAGAACTCGTTTAACCGAAAAGCCTACTTAGACTTCTCCAACTGACCCCAAATTTTTTGTGTGACTTATACATGTTATAAAAAGCTTATCTGAAATTTTCCAGAATTTTTCATGATATTTAACTATTTTTCCTCATTTTGGCCAAAACCGAGCATTAAATTCACCAAATATTCATCCTGTGTCCAAAAATTACCAAAAATTCACAGAACTCATATTTTCATAAATCTAACACCTCTGTAAAATTTCAAGACCTAACTCTAAACGAGTCACAATCTGTCCAAAACTTAATCATCACACAAAAACCGAACTACCTTGTGTTTCTAGCTTCAAATCGCAAGGATCTCGCTTTCTAGCCTTTGCTATCAACTAGATACAACACCTACAAGCACAATAACACCACACCAAGCAAGTTACACCCACAATCAAGCCATTTCTTTCATGGTTTCGGTTATGATATAAAAACAAAGATTTAACCGTAAAAATTCGTTTTTGGTTCGTTTAACTCCTTTCTTGGACCAAGATCCCTTGTATAACCCGTATACATCACTTGATCATGCAAGAATCGGTTTCATCTCGGGTTTTCACCCTTTTTTCACTTGAAACCTCATTTTCTTGAAATTAAACTCAAGAAACGAAGATAAACACGTACATAACACGATCTTTACCTCGGTTTTCTTGCTAGGATCTCGGGTTTTAGTTCAAAGGTTGAGAGAGAGTTGAAAGATTGATGAATGTGTTGGATGAAAAAAGAAAATAATAAGGGTATGGAAACCCTTGTTTCCGATCGGACCATTTGGAGGGTGGGGTGGGACCCACATCTCCATTTTAAGCCACAAATTCAGATTCTCGTAATCCGGATAATGTTTTGGATAATCTGGTTCAGTTCGTTTTTCGGTTAAATGTTTAATTCGGCTTAAAACGAGGCTAAAACGGTCGTTTTTCGGCTTAAAAATGAAATTTATATAAAACCGATTTAAAAACTTCAAAAACTTAAACCATGACTTTAATTAACTTAGAACATCATATTATTAATAATTACGCATCTTTTTCGGCTTGATCGATCGTCTCTTGCTCGGTTTGGTATTAAAGGTTTCGTTTAACGTACCGACGTACCGTTAAATCGAAAATTCTTTTATGTTCTTTAATTCACTTATCCCGAAGCTTTAATACTTCGTAAACATCACTATATATTATATATCTCGTCTATAATGTATCCCCGATTCGTTCGGGCTTCAATAACCGTTAATCGGTTGATCGTATTTCCAATACGATTAACTGTATAATCGAGTATAATCCGTACTGTGAATCATACATACTCGTATAAACACATTATAACTCATATATTCATTATTAAATAACACATAAATAGTATATTCCGGTTAGGGTATACCTGATTCTGCCGGAATCGTTACATAATAGAATGTGATAAGTCGGTTTGGGTTTCTTTGAGAGTGAGCAGTTTGTAGTGGAAGGAGAGAGATGGAAAAATAATGTTGAAAATTTTTCCTAACTCCCTCTTATATACTTTTTGAAAGTGGGATTTAAATGCTCTTTGTCTTTTTGTGAATTATTAGCTGTCAAACAGTAACATTATCCACTTGATATTAAAAACAATATTTATCTTTTAAGTTAATAAAACCTTACTCGGAATTATTCTTTTCAAAGTCTACTCGGTATACATCCACTTACAAAGCTTACCCGGTCAAACTTTGCTTGGAAAATTTTCATTTTTGAATATACAAAGTTTGCCCGAATACTTCTATTTATAAACCTTGCTCGATCAAGCTAATTAATTTAGAGTTAAGACATAATGAAGAAAGCTTACCCGAAATACTAGATTTCTTGAGAAATTAATCACAAGGCAAATAATCAAGTATAAACATCAAATAAACATCCTTACTATGAATCAATCAAGACACCCATATAGATTTCTCAAACTCAAATTAAAACTTATCTAGCATAAACCCTAATAAAAATCATAATCAATTTTACAATACTAAATACCATATTCAATCAAGCATACTTGAACACATAGTGTGCCCGAACACCTTTCTAATGCAAAGTATACCCGGATAACCTTCATATAGTACAAAGTGTGCCCGGAAAATGAATTCTAGCAGACAGTGTACTCGGAAAGTTAAGTTTTGAAATTACCAAGTATATTGAGGGAACAAAAGTGTACCCGAAATATAAAGTGTGCCCGGAAAACAAAGTTTGTCCGAAAACACTTGTAATTTCAAAGAAATCATAAACACACATATCACAGAGCATGCTCGGAATGAAATTAAAACACATAAACATTTAAGTGTGCTATAGTCTAAAATTTCATAGAGCTTGCCCGAAAATCCTATGTTAGCACTAAGCTAGCTAGGATAAACACATTCAATCATCTGGTATGCCCTTACCCGAGGGATTTCAACATGCCAAACCATACCCGAAAAATGACAAACTTAAATAGTAATATCTAAGCATGCTCGGAAAGATTAACAAACTTTTCCTAACAACATATTCACACAAATCACAAAGCTTACTTGATGTACTTGACTAAGTTCATAAAGTTTGCTTGGAATCACAATCAGCATATAACATGCATAGCTTGCCCGAAACAAGAATTTCTTGTTAAAAGATAGCTATAACAACACATAATTATCTCAAGACTTCAAGCTTGCTCGGGAAATGAGTACAACAGTGTACTCTACCCGGAAAGTGTAAACACTTCAAAGCATGCCCGAAAATCATACAGTTAGTCAAAAAATGACTAAGCTTACTCGGAAAGGTTGAAAAATATCAAACCTTACCCGAAACCACATATTCACACATAATCAACTGTTTTGTACCCGGAAAGATTGTAAATCATTAATCCTTACCTGAAAATACATATTCAAACAGTTTGTGCCCGGGAAGGTTATAAGGCATCAAACCTTACCCGAACTCACATATTCAACCTATTTTAGGCCAAATGCAACACTTTTTGACTTAAACCACTTTGTCAAAGTATATTTTTCTTTTCAGATCATAGTTTAAGAGAAAATGGTGCATTTAGAGATCAAATTTCAGTTATATTTCTCTTCAAAACAGTTTCTTCCATTTTCTGAAAAGATCTCAAGAATGGGATCATTTTGACTAAGTAGCTATCTCAATACTTCACTCTCAGCATTATTATGACAACATAGATAGGTTAACAGCAGGTATAAAATTAGCATAAATTTCATTTCTTTGGTGATATGATTAAGGTTCAATTTAGGCATAATGCATTAGTGGTCAACACTGTGCTATGATGCCTCATATCTCTTCTCAAAGCTTATTTGGCTTTCCCCAGATCACCCCAATTTGACTCCAACCTCCTGTATTTGGTCAAAAATAGTTTTTGTATGACAGAACTTATTGTATTTTTGTATTTTTAGATTCAAACATATATAGAGGTTGAACGTTGGACTTACAGTTAGCAACATGCCTTTCATTCAAGATGAGACAGATTTTGCCAACATCTTTGTAGTTCTTGTTGTAACCCTCTTGTTTGATAAAATATTTAAAACACTTATCAACTTTTGGTTGATTTATTCATTCTTCCCCTTGTTTTTGATATTTTCTCAAATTTTCTTAAAGTATGTTCCTTGTCATATTTAAAGATGTTTCATTTTTGGTTGACCAAATAACAACAGGCTCGTGTATGACTGGGTAATCACTTTTCTGCCCATCATTCGGAGAGATTTATCTTGAGACATGTAAAGACAACTATGTATCTCCACATAAAGATTAGCATATTCATTATGTTTATATCACCTTAGATTTTACATCATCATGGGAAAGCATCCATACATGTTAATGACTATACTAAGGTCCTTTTAGCCTATTAAATCCATATGATTGGCTAAGCAATCATTGTACTATCATTTCCCAAATTAACAGTTCAATATTCAATCACCCCAATATCTCTTTATTGTCAGGTTAATGGCTATCCTGTTTGACCAACAGTGGTCAACAGGACCAAACATACATGTGAATATATGTCCTTTCAAAGTCAGAACTATTGACATAGTTTTAAGTGAATGAATAAGAAACAAGTCATAATTGCCCCAAATGCATTCAGTTTTCATGTCAATGGCTATCCTTTGAATCTGTAGAGATTTAAGGACCAAACATACACAAGTGCATGTCCTTCCAACTAGGCAAATGACATAATTTTCAGCAAAAACAACTTCTTGAGACTTTTCTTAAAAAAATCCTTCTTTTAAGCTTCTTTAAAGCTTGAACTGAATAATCTTATCATATCTCAACACCATTAATCAACTTGCTCATGTTTTGACAAAAATAGAGTATTTATGCAAAAATTCATTAAAAATTTCATTTTATCATTTAATTTTGACATAAAACTTATTTTAACACAAACAGTTGTAACACAATCAAATCTTAATCAAACATAACATCATCAAGACAAGCAGACAATACTAACATTCAAGGTCTAGCCTATCTTAATAACATCACATGATCAGATAATACACATATTCAAGCATTCAAGCAGTGATGTCAAATAAGCTTACTATAACAAGTAAATCACAACACAGACACTTATTCTAACATCACACATGCACATCAACAGATAATCATGCAAACCTATCAATCAGATCAAACATGTCAATGTTTGCATACATACACAATTAAAGCACATAACAGTTAACATATTCAGTAGCATATTCAAATATCATACTTAAGTAACATAATCAAGCATATTCACTAAACATTCAATACGTGTAATCTCTAAAAAAAATAATCAGTTATCACAGAGAGACACACAACCAGGCACACACCCTTAATCAGATTTCATCAGAGTTGATCATTCCCAGGGCTTTCAGAAGAAAGTTGAACCTGGTTCTATCAAGTGGTTTGGTGAATAGGTCAGCCAAATTGTCACTTGTATCAACCCATTGCATTTCAATCAAACCTTTTTCACTGCAGTCTCTGATGAAATGATGTCTGATTTCAATGTGCTTAGTTTTGGAATGTTGAACTGGATTTTTAACAGTAAAATATGCAGCAGTATTGTCAATAAGAATAGGGGTGTTCAAGAAATTCAAACCATAGTCTAGCATCTGATTTTGAATCCATAGAACTTGTGCACAGCAGGCGGATGCAGTAACATATTCAGCTTCTGCAGTAGAGATTGAGACTGTAGTCTGATTTTTACATTGCCATGACACTAGCCTTTCACCCAAAAATTGACATTCCCAAAAATTCTTAATCACCAAACCCCTTTCATCCCTTTTGTTTCTAAAAACCCATTTGGTTCCAATTGCATATCTGTCAAATGGCTTATCAACAAGATCCCACACATGCAGGTCTCTAAATTGTGCCAATTCCTCTTGCATTGCTTCCACCCAACTATTATCTTTTAATACTTGTGCTATGTTCTTTGGTTCTATTTGAGACAAAAACAAGAGTAAAGACAAATGTTTGCAATTTCGGAATGACTTCTTGTAACTCTTTCATGCAAATCACCAATGATGTTTTCAGAAGGATGATTCTTTTCCACATAAGGAGTTTGTACAATCATATCTGTAGACAAATTTGTGTCAAGATTTGTTTCATTGAACTCTGGTTCTTCAATGATTAAATCAGCTTCTGCATAATGAAATTCTGGTGCTTCATCATTATGTTGTCCTGAAGTAGATGCACCATTGTTTTCTAAGTTCAATCTTTGAAATAGATCTTGAAATCTTGCTGTAGATGCAGCTTCTTCTTCACTTGCTTGGTTGCTTGTGTCACCCTCATTCTGAACTTGATCATTTTGTGCATCTTGATTGTCTTGATTGTTCTCAGTATGATCATGTTCAACATTTTGATTGTTTTCTTGATTAGGTTCACCAATATCACATGAGGAGTTCTTTACAAAAGTATATTCCTTTTCCTTTTCAGCAACCTTCTTCCATAATTCTTCCAAGTCCAATGACTTCTTCTTTTTCTCTTCAATTTCACTGGTCTTGTAGAAAGATTCATCAAAGTCTTCAGGATAAATCTTGAAAGACCTTATTAACTTCTCATGATCAAACAGCCATGTTGCACCATCAACTGTATTGAATTGATTCTCATTAAAGATGATGTCAGATGATTCTATAACACTCAAGTGATCTTTCACATAAACTCTGTAGGCTTTTGAGTGTGTAGAATATCCAACAAAGAAACAATCTAAAGATTTTGTTTGAAATTTATTCAAATAGTCCCTAGTGTTCAAAAGAAAACATTTGCATCCAAAGGGCATGAAAAACTTGATGTAAGGCTTTCTGTTGTGAAATATTTCATAAGGAGTTTTGTTATGCCTTTGTTCACAAGTACCCTGTTCTGAACATAGCAGGCTGTATTTATAGCTTCAGCCCAAAAAGTGACAGGCAGATTAGCATCTGCTAATATGGTTCTTGCAGCTTCAACCAAAGTTCTATTTCTTCTTTCTGCAACACCATTTTGTTCAGGATTTCTATGAGTTGAGAATTGTTGTTGTATTCCTTTTGCTTCACAGAATTCTTACATAACTCCATTCTTGAACTCAGTGCCATTGTCACTTCTCATCATCTTGACTGTCTTATTCAACTTGTTCTCAATTATTGTTACACAACCTTTAATCAACTCTGCAGTCTCATCCTTGGTACTTAGGAAATAAACCCAAGTGTATCTTGAATAGTCATCCATGATCACCAGACAATATCTTTTCTTCCCAATACTTGGTACATTCACAGGACCAAAGAGATCCATGTGATGTAATTCAAGTACTTGATCAATTGAGTTGATGAGTTTTGACTTATGAGTAGATTTGTGTTGTTTTCCCTTTTGACATGAATCACAATTCTCTTGTAGGTAAGCCTATGACGTGCTCACCTTTGACAAGTCTATTCATGTTCTTCAAGTTCACATGACACAGTTTCCTATGCCACAATTTTGACTCATTTTCAGTGGCTTTGGAAATAAAACATGCACCTCCTCTTGAAATAGCTTCTTTCATATTCAATTCATACAAGTTACCATTTCTTGGTGCCATCATCATAATCATTTCAGGTGGAATTACAAACTCAGGTTTTAAAATGAAACAGTGTGAATCATAAAAACTAACTTTGTAACCCTTATCACACATTTGTGATATACTCAGCAGATTGTACCTTCAACATGAAATACATTATCAAATGAGACTTTCCCATTTGTTAAGATTCCTTTTCCAACAATCTTTCCACCATTCTCATCACTCCCAAAAGCTACTGGACCTTCATACTTTTCTTCATAATTGACAAGAGATCTCTTGTCACAAGTCATGTGCCTAGAACAACCACTATCCATATACCATATGTCATTTAGAGGAGTGGACTGTTCCTGCACATACAAAGAAAGTTTGATTAGTTGAGTGATGTGACATTCGCGACAAAACGAGGTACACTATATTCATTACGTAACAAGTAAACGATAAATCGGTTAATTCGTAGTGCTTAAACGAGTAACCGACCGATACTAATTATGACCCGTATACATACTGAGGGGTCATATACGAGTTATATATATGTTATAGAGGCTAACATATTGATATTTAGGCCCCAGTACGTTTAAAACTCTTTAAACGAAAAACGTTTCGTTTATCGATACGCTATAAGCTTAAACGCAATCGTTAATATCAAAACGAGCATTGTAGCATCCGTTAAGCCGAAAAAGATTTATAAAACACTTATATGACATGTTCTAAGCAATCCGTGAAAATATTTTGGAATTTTACAACGAGTCAGTACGTTTTTCTTATTTTACAAAAATAAGCTGAAAAACACTCGTTTTTGCGCTATTTCTCACACCCGAATTAATTTTCTTGCGAAAAACCGAACCCGAACTAAATTTGAAGTGGGCTTTTCATGTTTGGGCTTGTATAAATCAGATTAATGGCCAAAACAGCCCATTATGGGCCATTCCTTGGTTCCGATCGGCCAGCCCACTTTACCCCACATTTTTTTTATATAACTTACTCCTTAAGCTTATTTATTCATTATAGCTCATAAAAATTTGAAGTCCAAGCAGCTGCAAAGTAGAACTCCAGAAAATTTCAAAAGTTACATCAAAATCCTAAGGTAATTAATGATTTTCCTTGAGTTTTAACCATGATTAACATAGTTTAACCATGAAAAATTAATCCTTGATTAGTTTTAAACATGTTTAACCATCCAAAAACCCTAAAAATCAAGTAAAACCATGTTTTGATGTTAAACATGTTTACAAACCAGGAACATATACTTTTTTGGTCAAAAACGCGGATTAGAACATGAATACAACGTTTTTACGGTTAGAAAGTTCGGGTTGAACCCAAAACCGAAACCCTAATTATCAAGGCTGTTACATGGATGATTTATGCTTGGTTTGATGTTATATGATATGTAGATATACTGAGTTTGCAACCCGAGACCCGGAGAGTCGTTTAAGCTAGCAAAACTCATCGAAAACCGACAAGGTAAACCCGTAACACTCGTTTAGGGGCTGTTTAGTATTAGATTGTGACGTGCTTGTTGTTAGCTTGTGAAAACTTGCAGGGACATTAGGGATCATATTAATGAGTCCCTTTTCAAATTTGGTAATTTTTCGATAAACGGAGAATATTTGGTGAATTTATTTCCGTTTATGAGCGTTTATTTGGGAAAAATAGCTAAACATATTGAAAATTGATGAAACTTGGTTTTGGAGTTTAATATGTGATGGTAAGATCACTGGTAAAGTTTGGGGATCATTGGAAATGCCTAAGTGTGGTTTGTGCAATCATGGTTTAACCGAATTTTAATAGCCGAAAAACGCACAAAAAGGCATTTTGTCAAAAGAGTTAGGTTCTGGAAATTTTGCAGGGGCTATGTAATAACATTGAGGCCATTTGTAAAAATTATCGGATTTTTCGGAGGTCGTTTGATATAAACGGGCCATTTACTACACGATTATAACCTATTAAATGAATTTTTATAAATAAATAATTAATCATAAAATTTCTGAAAATATTTTTATAAAATTCTCCATGTCTTAATGTATTTTTACAAAAATTTACATAATTTATATATAAGTACATATTTAGTTATGATTAATCAAAGATTTAAATTATAATTGTTTTAACGAAACCGGCAGTTTTGTGTTTAACGGACTGACTGGTATGTCAAAATGTCAAAAGAGGTCAAATATCATATTTTTGAATGATATTGATAAAAACGAACTTTTTACGAGAATTCCGGAAAATTCGGGTGAATTATGCGCGTTTTGTATAATCAAACCCGTGTGAAAACGGAAACGAACCCTGCGATCAAACCAGACACCGAAACCTTAAAATTCTTTCATAAATCAAATCATTTTATCAATCAATATATTTACTTAAGTTTATGTGATCTTACCTAATCCCGAAACGTATAAACGATCAACTGGGCTAGGCTCGGGAAACGGTGAAACTGAGCCAAATCCAGTTTTAAACATTTCATAGTATACAACGTCACAATCTAAGACTATGGTCATGTTCTGGACCTAACAGCTATACCCAGATTATCTATACAGCCCGACTTAGCTTGAACACTATACTAGTATTAACGATACGATACCGTTTATAGGAATCAGGCTATAAACGAGGCATCTGACTTATTGATACGTAATTTCCGTGCGAACTACGATAAGGTGAGTTTCACGACCCCCACTTTCTAAACTTTTTTACGAACTTTTGGGGTGAACAGCATGTTTACATACACTGATATACTTGAAAACGTGTGATGATGTGGATTATTTAAGTACTAACACTTGACAAGTCCCCACAAACACAAGTGATTAACTTCGTGCCGGTGACGTGTGGATAGTACTATCGGTTTGACAAACCCAACTGACAGAGCCGGAGGGGTATGCCGGAACATATGTAAACCCAGTTGCACATTGTCATTATATTTTTTTTACATACTGCTATGTGGTGTTAGACATAGTACATACTTGGGGCAAAATGGCTGTTAAATGCCAACGGGAGTGCATGGGCAGTGGAGGCCATGTGTTTTAGCTCGTTTCGGTTTCACTTGTGGCTTAGTATAATACATCATACACATACATATATACATACACACTGTAAACTTTACGAACTCGTGTACTAATTTCATTGACACTCGTGAAACTTGAAACTCACCAACTAGACGTAGTTGACCCGTTTTAACATGCTTTTCAGGTAAAGCAAAAGTGGAATGATTTGCTTACATGCTTGGTATTAGAAGGAAAGTTGAATAGCTGTGAATAGACGCTGATATAATACTGAATAAGAAGCTCGTAAACCGGTTATGTGTTTTTCACCTAGTTTGTAAACATAGTACCTACCAATGTAATATGATGTAATTTAGCTGTTGAATTTCTTTATAAACAATGTGGTTGATACCAGTGTTATCTGTTACATTCCCGTATTACGCTTCCGCAACTACCTAGTCGGGGTGTGACAAGTGATGAAGTGCAAGCCTTATTAACTTGCAGCTCATCAGATTCAGTTTCAAACATAGCTTGGGAAGTGAGTGTTGTTGGTTTAGGATCTTCATGAGTCAATTCTAAGTTGTCTGAATTATCAGTTTCATAACCACACTCTCTTGGAGTCAGTGGCATACTCCTTTATCACATAGTCCTTCTTCTCAGAGTAGTCTCTCACATCAGCAACTTGCTCAACCTTACTCTCAGTCTTAGGTTTCCAAAGGAAACCATGTGGTTCATATCCATGTTTTAATAGAAACTTCTCATCACCAGTGAGTTCTGTTGGTTTATTTCTAGAATGTGCATCTTTTCTTCTTGTCTTCTCACTGCTTGATGATCCTTGAGAACCATCAGATTTGACTGTTTGAGTATCTTGTTTGATTCTCAAAGACTGATAGTTCTTTTTGGTCAATTTCTCATGCTTCTTAGGAGATTTTCTTCTTTTTGCTAATTCAGCCACTTGCTTCTTTGTTGTTACTTCAGCTTTCTTCTCAATCCTTGTCTCCTTTTCAGATTTCTTTTCTTCTCTGTTCATGGTTTCATTTCCACACACCTTTCCTTTTCCCAGATATATATCATACTTCTGTTTGTATAGAACAAAGTCTTGGCCATACTTTGTTCCATCTGGTACATGAAATGGTTTGAATTTGAATCTTTCATTACATGAATCTGTGTGGTGACCATATTCATCACACCTTTTGCACCAAACCTTGCCTTTGAATATTTCATGTTCTTTTGGTTTCTTGAATCTTTCACTTGGCTTAGGTGACTTGACTCCTAGAGTCTTCTGATTCTTTAAGCTATCATAGTTAATTGAGAATGGCACAAACTCCTCAATCTTAATGTCTTGACTTTCAAGTTTCCTTTTGACAAAGACAATTTTTTTAATAGTCACAGGTTCTTCATCACTGCTTTCTCTAACCCTTGACTGTCTTTTCTCATACTCTTCCATAGTTTCTACTTCTCCAACATCCAACACCTCATGACTAGAAAAGGCTGGATAAACTGGGATAAAATTTTCTGTATCAACTTTTTCAGTCACCATCTTCTTTTTGTTGTTCTGCTTTATCCTACCCAATACAGCCTTGCTTGGTGGTCTGACTGCATTGTAATTTATCTTCCTCCTTTCACAAATGTCAAAAGAAACATGTTCTCTTTTCATTTTATCATTATGTTTCTTCAATCTTGGTGGGACTGGCGGATACTTTGGAAGTTTATCAACAGATTCCGGTTTCATATATTTTCTTCCTCTTTCAGCAGCTTTAATTTCCTTTTCAGTAATTTGATCACTCAAATCACTCAAGTCATCTTGATCCAATTCAACTGAATCAAAGTCATGCTCAGAGACTTGAACTCCAATTGACTTATCCTCTTTTACCACTTTCTTAATCACAAACTCTCCTTCTTCATTCACTTCTTCCTTTTTATACAAATCAACAAATTCTTCCTTGTCTTGAAAGATATCTCTGAATTGTTGCAAGTATGCATCTCTTTTCTCTTTGTCAACTTTTGGCATGAAGTTGTTGTTGAATGGAGGTGGAACTGCTTTGTATTTGTCTTGTTCCTTCACCTGGTTCAGTATACCACATATGTTGCCTGTTGAGACCAAATTCTTCAGAAATTCAGTTTCAACCTTCAGTCTTGTGTTTTGCACCTTTTCTTCAACCAACATCTTCTTTAATCCATCAATCTCAGTGATGTATCTGGTTTGAGTTCTGTAATTGATCATGCAATCATCTTCAAGGCTTTTAATCTTTTCTTCACTGATCATCTCACTTGCCTCATACTCATTGATGATACTTTGTTTTCTAAAACACTCACTTTCCAGCTTGCCTACTTTTGTTCTCAATTCAGTGATAAGTTCATTTAAATCAACAGTAGAAGCAGAGTGTACCTGAGATGATGATCCTTTTTCTTTCTCAATTATGGCCATGAATGCCACATTTGCTTTCCTGATATCATCTGCAATGTCCTCTTCATGATTGCTCCAATCAAAATTTTCTTCATGCTGTGTAGTCACTGCCACATTTCCTTGATTTCTGATCTGATTTTGATTTGTTGGAACAGTGTTGTTTGGAACATTTTGAGCTGCTTGAAGGTTTTGATTGTTATATATTTGAAAACCTTGAGTATGTTGCATACTTTGTTGTTGATTATTCATTTGAGGCTGAAAGTTGTTGAAGTTGGGGTTGTAATTGTTGTTGGGATTGAAGTTGTTGTTGTTGAAGTTGTTCATTTGATTGTTGTTGTTGTTGAATCTTGGCTGATTTTGTTGGTAATGCTGCTGACCTCTTGGTTGATTTTGTTGATATTGCTGCTGACCTCCTGGTTGTTGATTCTGGAATTGATTCATTTGAAAGTTTCTTGGTTGATTGCATTCTCTTGCAAAATGGCCAGGTTGCTGACAATTGTAGCAGATTGCTTTTGACTTGTCAAATCCAATCCTGTCATTAGGACCAGAAACCAGAGACCTACCAGTTCTGTTATACAGCCTTTTACTTCTCAAACCCAACATGGAAGCTTGCCACTTCAAATCCATGTCTTCCAAGTCATTTGCATCAATTTGCTCTAAATCATCTTGTACCACACTTGTGTGAATTAGGTTCTTTACAACAAATGCATTATATGACTCAGTAAACATAGACATCAATGCATTTGTTTCATTGTTTTGACCATTTACACCACTAGAGTGATGCACATTCCCACTTGCTATTGAGGCAGTTTCAGTATCATCAATCAGTTGCACATTGAACCTCTGCTGATTTCCTTGATTACTTGTGCTACCTCCAATGAAAGATTTTGGAGTAACAACATTATGTTCAGCTGGTTCTTCAATAATGGGAATTTGTTGTTGATTCTTGGTAGACAGATTTCCCATGGGTGCAATCAATGCATTTGAAACATTGAAGCAGAGTCTATCTTCCTTAATCATCTCATTCTCTATCATTTCAAGTTCTGCAGCCTGAAGAAAGCATACTACATCATCCAATTTCAATTCATTGAAATTATGCTTCTGAAGGATGAACTTACAAGCAGTATACCATTCTTTTGGCATTGAGTTGAGTAACTTTGTATTTAAATCAAAGTCAGTTATTACATAATCAGTTTTCCTCAACTCATTCACAATACTTAGAAAACGTTCTAGTATTGATTTCAACCTCTCTCCTTCCTTATACTTGAACCTTTCCAACTGTTGCTTCAATATTTGCTTCTTTATGTTCTTTAGTTCAGTACCCTTCATACATCTCAAGGATGGCATCATACATTTGCTTGGCAGTTGTGTGATGTGCCACCTTGGTCAGAATCTTCCAAGACAAACCTAGCTTAATCATAGCTAAGGCTTTGTCATCCACCTTTCTCATTCTTTCTCTTACAGCAGCAGTTGCAGCTGCATTTGCACCTTCTTCAACAGCAGTTTGTGGACCATTCTTGATGGAGTTCCACATATCAATATCATTATAGCATACGGCTGCTTCAAAGAGTACTTTCCATTTGATAAAGTTTTCCTGTCCATACAACCTTGGTATCTTGTTAGTAGACACCTTTTGTTCCTCATATCCAGACATTTAAAAAAAAAATTAAAAATCAGTTTCTTTGTAAAAAACATAGTTTCAAAATAATCAGATCTGAAAACAGAATGCTCAGATCTAATGTGTCTGATGTGATTAGGACAAGATTTAGATATAAAGATTAGAACTTTAATTGAAATAAGGAAGAGAAAACACGGGTAGATTGTAGATCTGGAAGAAAAATGAAAAACAGGGCTGCTGAAGTCACAAATCAATCGAACAGTGGTCTGCTTACGTCATTCTTCTTCAAATCTATAATCAGCAACAATCTTTCCAAAATAGCAGTAACAAGCTCTGATACCACTTGTCGGGCCCCTCGATTTCAGCTGGATCTTAATCAATCATGTCATAACTCACACAGATTAATGTGTTGACAAGAGAGTTAATGATGGGTTGCTATATTTAGAAAGATATCCGTTTGTTAAAGGCGGAATCAATAACAAACATACGGTTGCAAAGAATAATCAAAGGTAGAAAGCACACACAGGATTCACTCAAAAGATTTCCATCTATATAATTTTCATCATACAAAGTGGATAATCGATTTAGGGTTCTAGGAATCCTAGGACAGCCGTCACTTTCAAGAAATATTCTTTCTTATCCGAAAAGTGTAAAGGCTCAGAGTCTGTGTCCTCTCTCTCCCTTGGCGGCATGCCCTAAACATTCTATTTATAGGCCTGCCAACCTAGGACAGCTGTCATTCCTTCTAGAAACCCTAAATACAATCATACATATTCAAATTACATATTTAAAATAAACTAAGTGTAAAACAAGTCTTCCGGGTAGGCTTTGCACCAATCTTGTCTTTCCGAGTATGCTCGGCCATCCTTCATAACTTGGTAACATAGAAGTACGTAATGTGTATCTTTGGATACGTACGTATGTAAGTGTGTGAATGTATTGTATGTTGCCTGAATAACTAGAACTTACTCAGCTTAGCTGACTTTAGTATGCACGCAGGTAAATAGACTGAGATAGTTGGCTTGAGGGGACACATGGCAGGATTTAAAGAGGCTGGCATCTGAAGTAATGTCATGATGTTTTGATATTACGTTTTATGTTATTTTTTAAAAGACAAGTTATGAATGTTTTTAATGAATGGTTGACCTTTGTTATAATTTCGTGAAAGTTTTAATTCATTATGATATTTGGAACTGTGTTTATGAGTAAATCCAACGCCAAAGTAGGGTACCGGGACCCGGGCCTTACAAGTTGGAATCAAATGAAGATTGGAATCTTCTCAACCTCTCTGAAAAAGGCTAAGTATGGATACCGTGCACACTTAGGCCTCCGAAAAAGTCTTCACTTATCCTAGCAAGGTATTTTGCTTTCCGGGCAAGGTTATCTTCTTGAAGTCCTCTTAACTGACAATCCGAGCAGGTTTCACTTTGTCTAGCAAGGTTGTTCTTCAAGTCAAGCATGGTTTGTTTCCGAGCAAACCCTTGGATAAACTAAGCTAAGGAAACCAAGTACTTTGGTAGATCTAGCAAGGTTTACTAATAATAAATAGTGGTCCCAGCAAGCTTGAACTAAGTTGATAAAGAAATATTTTAAGGATTATTCCAGCAAGGTTCAACTCTGAGCAAGCTATAGTGCTACCAGCACAGGGAACAGTGTTACCAACACATTTGAGTTTGTTCAGTAAGTTATTTATTAACAAAGAGTTGATGGGATTCATGAAGAACAAGTTTGCTCATAGGATCATATCAAGCAAAGTTTGCTATGGTCAAGAGGATTGAAGTCTGCTAGGAGAATATTTTCTAAGGAAACTATTCTAAGTAAATTATACACGGAGAACTGTTCCCCAGCAGACTTTGGTTACCAGGTCTGCTCGATTAAGACAAAAGCTGCAAAGCTTACCCGAAGACCTGTTTTACAGTTAGAATCTTTTTGTAATATGTTTAAGATCATGTATCAGTGATTAGAGTTTCTATAAGGCATGTCAGTTGTCAGGGCAGGCCTATAAAAGCGATAATTTATGGCACGCCTAGAGGAGATGGCACCTGCACCTTTCGGCTGACATATTCTCGTATGAATATTCGCCCTAATATCAATACATTCCATTCTAAAACCCTAAATGATTTCTGATTGTATCTAATTTTATATCAATGGAAATCTTTTGAGTTACAGTGTGTGTTTGTTACGTTTGTGCCATGTAAGCAACATTTAGTGTCTTAGTGTTTCCGCTAATAATACACTATTGTTCTTTCCCTAAATAGCAAGTCGTTAACCCTCGACACTTATTGTGCGGGTTACGACAGTTACTTATGGATTGATTTATTGAATAGATACGGGACCGACAAGTGGTATCAAAGCTTGTTACCGCTGTTTGGGTGAAGAACTGGTGCTGATTTTTGCTGATCTGAGGAAGAAGAAGAATGATGTCAGCAAACCACTATTTCATTGATGTGTGACCTCAGCTGTCATGTTCTTCATTTCTTTTCAGACCTGCAATATTTGGTGTCTTCTTTCTCTTATTTTACATTAAAGTTTTAATTTTTACCCTAGATCTTGCTCAAATCTGACCAGATACATCAGATCTGAGGATTTCAACCACAGATCTGTTTGTTTTCAAAAGGAGTATTTGAATTTGATTAATTTTATCTAAATTTTCTCTGTATTTCAAACTATTTTAAAAATATCAAAAAGATGTTTGGATACGATGAGCAAGAGGTCTCTAATAACAAAATTCCCAGATTATATTGTGACAATCGTCAATTTCAGGTTAACTCCGTTAACTCAACTCCGTCAATTCAAACTTAAGATCACTGAATCTATAACGCACACCTCATTACATTTAAACTAGGGTTTAAATGACGCTTAACACTTACTACATGTGTAGTCTTTCGGGAATTGCACCGAAACGCAAACGAGTTGACGCAAACGATTGGTGAATAAACGAAAAAAAAACGTCAAAACAGTAATTATGTGATAATTATGTGTTAGACTTATGTGTTGTGTGATAACATCATTATAAACACTAACTCAAGATGTAAACAAGTTAGTTTAAGCTAGATAAGTAATACTTAGAAGTGGAGGGGCCAAAGTGTAACATAGTATTATTATAAATAATAATAATAATAATAATAATAATAATAATAATAATAATAAACCCTAACTTATTATTCTCTCCCCACCCAAAATCCCGATCGGACTCCTCTCCCCCCCCCCCCTCACGGCTGCCGCCACCTATATACACACATACAATCAAGTTCTCAAGCCTTTGATTGAAGATTAAGGTGCTAGGAAGGTATAAACGACTATCCTATGCATCCTTTATACTTAATTTCGATGTTTAATGGGTTAATTGAAAACCCTAGAGGCCGATTATGTGTGTATGTAGTTTATATGATTGTTGTTGATTTGATGATGATATGATAACCAGAATGGATATTGTTACATGTTAACTACTTGTGTCTTTGATTTGAGTTCAAACAAAAACCCTAATCATGTATGTAATGTATAATTGATGTGCATGAGTAGTGATTATGGAGTCTAGAGTGTTATATGAATGAATGATGGTCCATAGATAGTTAATATGTTGAGTTTGGATGCAAACAGTTTCTGGACAGATTGTGTTATTGATGTTTAATTGACTGTAACGAAGTGTAAATGTGAAAATTGGTTGGGATTATTGATACTACAGTAAACTAGGTTGAGTCTAGTTTCTAAAGAATATAAACATGTAATTTTTGGACAAGTAAAGGTTAACTTTTATGATTTTACAAAAACGTTGTGCAAAGCTGAGCTGTTAGACCTGCTGTTAGGTTGTTTTGTAAATGTTATATCTCATGAACTACGAGACCAATTGGGTTGTTTCCACTTTAGGAAGTTGACTCATTGAGTTAGTAACCTAACCCAAGTGGTCTCGCATTTATTGGATTTTTCGTTTAACGGTAATTTCAAATAACATTCTGTTGCGCATGAATTTGACTGTTATGAGTTTGCTGTAATGATTTGATGATTGTGAGAAACCTATGTGGAATACAAATATAATAAAATATGTTCTGGAAACCTAAGACATATATGCTTTTGTGACGATTTTTGGTAAATTAATTGTAATACTATGATCGGTGGAATAGACTGGTTTTTCAAGTAGGATTTCTGTCTCGGTGAAACTAGCTGCTGAATTTTGTGAAAATGCATGAAACATGATACTTGCTATATAATTGATATGTTTTGACCAAATTACCCTTGCGGGGAATAATTGCTAATTGATTGTCATGATTTGACCAAATTGCCCTCATGGGGAATAATTGCTAGCTAATTGTTATGTGTTGACCAAATTGCCCTTACGGGGAGTAATTGCTAGTGATGTACTTTATGAATACATGACACGTAAATAATTGCTTACACATGTAACGTATCACAAATACCTTTGTTAAAGTCACACACGATTCACAAACAAAACACGAAACATGTTATGTGCATAGGTATTATGTGCCGGGTCTAGAGACTCGATAATATTCCGACACTTACAAAAATCTCTTTGTTGTTTTAGAACGCTAGAGAGAGTTTTTCTGTGACGCGCATCTTGGTGAATTATTTTGGGAATACTTCGCAAACAGTGAGTGTCACTTTCCCCTTTTTAAACTATTTTCAAACGCTTTTCACTTGGGGGAGATAACATACTCCGAAAACGCATTTAAGATTTTGTTAATATAGATTATATATCACTTGTAAAGACTAAGTGGCAAACGCAATAACTAAAGTCCTTCATTCACATCGAACCGTTTAATATTGGATAATAGCGAGTCATTGTTGAGTAGTACTACTGGGTTTGACAAACCCCACCCAACGCTAAACTCGACTGGAGGTCGAGTGGGTGTAATCTTGGCTAAACACATACCATGGTCTGGATGACCTGGTGGCAAAGCAAATGATAAACAATCAGCTTCGGTGTCGAACACTTAGTGATACTTGTTTTATAGGCTAGCTACCTATAGATATATAATTGACATAACACTATCTGGTAACGCAAATGCTGTAACGCAAAACGCTGTAACGCAAAACGCTGAACGCAAACGCTAAACGCTTGATTTTATATAAACTGTGAACTCACCAACCTTGTGTTGACACTCTTAGTATGTTATTCTCAGGTAGCCGAGGCGGGCGCGCGGTTTAGGATCATGCATTGCTTGAAACACTTTAATTATGCAAACTTATTTTAAACTGTTATCATTGGGTTTTAAGTCGTCCTGCGTGACGTAACATTGTTTTCTATGGTTTTACGCTTCCGCATTTAATTACTCGTAAACGTTTTCATGGTTTTGAGACTTTGTTTTTATGGTTTGATTATAACTAATGATTCCGATCCTGTTAGTTCACACCCTCTGACGGTAAAACTCCGTTAGTGGATTTTGAGGGTGTGACAGATTGGTATCAGAGCCATTGGTTATAGCGAATAGAAGCTGCATGCATACTAGACTATAACCGCGACGACCCATTAGTTATAATGATACGCACTGCATAGATTTGTGTAGTCTTTGTTATCCTATCTCTTTACCTCTTTCACTCATACGCGCGCGCATACACGGCTTACCTGTAGGAATGTCGACGCCGCCATCATCATCATCATCCGATCCAATGACTCATGCTCACGGGAAGGAACCGCAGTTACCTACCGCATCGCCACCCCGTGTAGTCCCGGAACCCGAAGCTCCCGCACCGAAGAGGTGTTGGAATTACGTATGCCCGAGACACATACTTATATTAATGTGGCTAACTGTGTTTGATCCAAGTCGGGTCATACCCAATAACAAGCTAGACGACACCAATTGTATTCTTTTAATGATTTGATCATTTAAACGAATACCGAACACTATGTGTTTAGAAAATTGGTTTTCTAAACAAACACACTTGATAATTTAAATAAATTATCTGGATAATTTATTTATATAAATTAATTATTTAATTGGTTAAATAATTAAGATAGCATGCATGATTTATAAAATTAGTTTTATAAAGTATAAGATGGAGATGGAGATGTTTTAATTGTTAAAACAAAACAAAAAAAAAAATAAAAAATAAATAACAATCAAAAACCGGCCACCCATGTGGGGTGGTGGTTTTACCCAATCAAATGGCCTTGTCTCCATGTGATGACCATTTAATATATCTCCACATCCAAGACATGCAAATGTGATCTTTCATTTTGAATTTTTTTCAAGTGTTGAATCAAGTTCACTCTCTCTCACTCCCTCTCAAACCTCACGGCCCATTTTGGGCAGAAATTGGGAGTCTTTGGGAGCTCATATAGTGTTCATAAATCCTAGCAATCACTTGGTGTTGTCACAAATAGCTTGGGGTATCACACTCTTGAGGTCTTCTTCTTTGGAGGCTTGTCATTCATCCACCATCTCCTTCAACAAATCACTTGTTCTTCTAAAGGTAGAAGAAGGTACAATTTACATTTGTGAGCATTTTGTTCTTGTAATATTGATCCTTGTTCTTTGGGTTTTAGTTTTAACATAATGGTATGTTCACAACAAGTTTTAAAATCTAAGCTTCCGTTGCGTTTTCATGTTAAATATGGTTAACTTGAACTTTGATAATCTTGTATAAAACCCAACAATGGCATCAAGAGCCGGTTACAAGGACTTATGCTTCTTACATGTTCATAGATTTCGGGTTTTTCATGGGTGAAAAAGGGGTCCGAAATTTGGGTGGATTTTACCCCTCATGGATTTGTAAGATCTTGACATGCATGAAAGATCTTAGGAAACCATTAATAACATTTGGATGTTGTAAATAAAAAAAAATAATAATAATAATTTGGGCCGTAGCCTCTTGGGGGGGGGGGCCGATTTTATTTGGTGATTTTGGGCATTGGTTGCTTAGGTTGCATGCTTAGAACATTTGGTATGTTTGGATGTGTCATAACCGAAACCTAGACCTTGGATGTGTTGATTGTTGTTTGTGTATGTTGATTATGTTTATTATTCAATATGGTTGTAATAATTCATAATCTTAGGCTTGTGTAATTTATTTATTCATAAGTTGGTTTGTAATAAATAGATTAGTTGCATTTTCTTTTTTTTTAGAAAAATATGTATTAGGATACATTTTGTAAAAATTGAAGATGCAAGAATTGGTGGATTTGGGCCTTGGACCGAAATTTTGGGCTTGTTGGGCCTCACCGGCCCATCATGGGATTCAAGCCCATTAGGCCCATAAATTTCACTCTTGGGCCCAAGAAGACTTTTGGAAGTTTGGAGCCCATTAACAAGCCCAACAAGAACACAACAACTTGGAAAGGATACTTGAAGCATTTGGATGCAAGGTCAAGTGGGAGTCAACATTCCATCCTTGTGTCATGTTTTGTCCCTTAGGTGTGACTTATGACCTATACTTGTTTCGGCTAACAAGTATGGTCAAACTTAGCGGTTCTCGGTTATGACTATATTTTGCATGTGTTTGCTTGGTTGTTTGTTTTACTTATTGTAATGTGTGGTTGATAGATATTAGGATATCCAAACCGTCACATAGGAACGACAACAAGCATAAAACGGGTTCTAATATATATTTTGTAATATCGCGTCAATTAGTTTAATTAAATGGGTTTATTAAAACTAAGCGATTACTCACATATAATAAAATTGGTTTTATTATAACTTGAACCTTGAAAATTGGTTTTCAAAATCGCCATATTACTAAATGCATGTTAGGATATGGCATAATGTTTTTCAAACTAGAATATTGGAAAACTTAAAATCCCTTTTTCATAATTACCAAGGAAACAAGTCTTACACCATCCTTTTGTATGACACTTAACGTATTAGGGAACTTTAAATGGGATAAAGGTCACCTAACCATTTTGAGCAAACTAATATACTTAGGGTAATATTAACATATTTGTGGGATAAAGGTCACCTAACCACTTGTATGTTAATCTTACATGTTTATACAAGTAGGACGACTTGAATTGGAAACCATGTGATAAAGGTCACCTAAGCATGGGGATCCAATGGTGTTGATGGGATAAACATGCCAACACGAAATAAGGATTTCGAATGGTCCCATACCTCTAGAAGTTGCAAAGGGTTGCAATTGTCAAGATTGACTACCTTGTTAAATCAAATAACGGGATAAAGGTCACCTAACCGAAATTTGATTTATCGTTGGATTCTAGAATTTAATTATTATTTTAAAATTTGGAATAAAAGGGTATTAATAATTAAATTGTTTGTAATACTAAAATAAAACTTTGTTAAATTTTGTAGATGGCCGCTAACAATGCAAACACCTCTACCCATAACACCCGTAACCTATCCTTAAGAACCATCCTTGAAAAGGATCGTCTAAACCATAATAACTTTATGGATTGGTATCGCAACTTGAGAATAGTTCTCAAACAAGAAGAGATATCATATGTCTTAGACGATCCCATTCCCGACGAGCCTAACGTGGAAGATGAGGAGGCGTATAACGATTGGGTCAAGTACACCAAAGATTCGGTGCAAGCCTCTTGCCTCATGTTAGGGACTATGATTCCCGAAATCCAAAAGGATTTCGAGCATCATGGGGCATACGACATGATAACTCAATTGAAGGAAATGTTCCTTCAACAAGCTAGAGCGGAACGTTTCGAAACGGTTCGAGCGTTTCATGCATGTCGTATGGAGGAAACCCAAAGCGTCTCATCTTATGTCCTAAAAATGAAAAGCTACATTGAAAAGCTTCGTAGGTTGAATTGTCCCGTATCTAATGAGTTGGCTACGGATTTGATCCTCAACTCTTTGACCAAAAGGTTTGAAACCTTTGTCATGAATTATAACATGAATGGATGGGACAAAAGCATTGGTGAGCTTCACGCAATGCTAAGAACGGCCGAAGCGGGAATGGGTAAAAGGGTTTTACCCGTTCTAACAATCAATGAAGGAAAAAGGGGACATAACTCCAACCCCAAAGCAAGTGTTGCTAAGGGCAAGGGCCACGTCCAAGGAAAGGGAAAGAGGAAAGCCATCACGCCCACCAAACCGAAGGAAAAGAAGCAAAAGGTTGCGGCGCAAGATCCATGCTTTGAGTGTGGAGAGATAGGTCATTGGAAAAGGAATTGTCCGACCTATCTCAATGCGTTAAAAGATAAGAGGGATGCGGGGCATACCTCAGGTATTATCTTTACTATACATATTGAACTAAATGTTATTTCTTCAAATACATGGGTACTTGATACCGGATGTGGAACTCACATTTGCAATTTGTTGCAGGGGTTCAAAAGAAGTAAACAACTCAACAAAGGGGACATTAGTCTCTTTATGGGCAATGGAGCAAGAGTTGAAGTCCAAGCCCAAGGAGACTACTTGTTAAAGCTTCCAAGTGGTTTGGAAGTAATTTTGAAGAATGTTTTGTATGCTCCTAAGTTAAGGAGAAACATTATTTCCGTGTCCCTTTTAAAACAATGTGGCTTTGATCTTAAATTTATAAATTGTGATATTCATGTTTTGATGAATGGCATGTTTTATTTTAAAGCTATACCCATGAATGGTATATATGAAATAGATCAAAGTGGTATGTCACATAGTAGTTCAATGTACAATGTCAACACCAAGAAACTCAAGAAGGACTTGGGTGATTCCTATCTTTGGCATTGTCGCCTTGGACATATAAGTAAGAATCGCATGCAAACTCTTCGCAAGAGTGGTATTCTAGAAACAAATGAGTATGATTCATTTGATGTATGTGAATCTTGTTTACAAGGCAAAATGACAAAGCAACCCTTTAATAAAACTTTTGAAAGGTCAAAAGAATTATTGGGTATCATACATTCGGATGTATGTGGTCCTTTTAGACCAATGACTAGGAATGGTGAAAGATACTTCATTACCTTTATTGACGATTATAGTCGATATGGTTATGTGTACTTAATGAAACACAAAGATGAAGCTTTTGAAATGTTCAAAGACTTCAAAACTGAAGTAGAAAGACAACTCAAGACCACAATCAAAATACTTCGTAGTGATAGAGGAGGTGAATACCTAAGTGGTGTTTTTCAAGATCATCTTAAGAGTTGTGGAATTATTTCACAACTTACTCCACCTGGAACACCACAACATAATGGTGTGTCTGAAAGGAGAAATCGTACCCTATTAGATATGGTTCGATCGATGATGGCTAGAAGCACTTTACCTCTATCATTTTGGGGCTATGCTTTACTTTCCGCTGTTCGCATATTGAATATGGCTCCAACCAAGAAAGTGGAGAAGACACCTTTTGAAGTATGGCATGGAAAGGCTCCATCGCTATCATTCTTAAGAGTTTGGGGTTGTGAAGCTTATGTAAAGCAATACACCCCAAACAAATTAGAAGTCCGATCCACTAAGTGTATCTTTATAGGTTATCCTAAAGATGATTTAGGATATTACTTTTACGATCCTAGTGAGCAAAATGTTATTATTGCTCGAAAGGGTAAGTTCTTGGAAACTAAGTTCCTTGAGGAAGGAACTAATAGTAGAACAGTGAAATTTGATGAGGATCAAGAATCACAAGATGATACACAATTGGTTGATACTAGCACTCAACAAGAGGTTGTTGAAAGTGATCAAGTGGTTGATCAAAACACACAAAACGTTCGCAGATCTGGTAGAATTAGCAATCCACCTGAAAAATATGGATTTTTTGTAGAAGGTTGCTACGTGGTAGATTCGGATGAACCGACCACATACCGTGATGCAATGTCCAAGAATGATTGTGACAAATGGCTTGAAGCCATGAACGTTGAGATGCAATCCATGTATGACAACCAAGTTTGGGAATTGGTTGAACCACCACTCAACTCCAAAGCTGTTGGAAGTAAGTGGGTTTTCAAAAGGAAAACTGATATGCATGGAAACTTGGATACTTATAAAGCAAGACTTGTAGCTAAGGGTTTCACTCAAACTCAAGGGGTTGATTATGATGAAACTTTTTCGCCTGTGGCAATGCTTAAGTCTATTAGGATATTATTTGCCATAGCTGCACATTATGATTATGAAATTTGGCAAATGGATGTCAAGACCGCTTTCCTAAATGGATATCTTGAGGAAGATGTCTATATGGTTCAGCCTGAAGGTTTTGTCGATCCAAAACATCCTAATAAAGTATGCAAGTTAAAGAAATCAATCTATGGATTGAAACAAGCATCTAGAACTTGGAATCATCGTTTTGATGAAGAAATCAAAAGTTTTGGATTCATCAAGAACGCTGATGAGGCTTGTGTGTATAAGAAAGCTAGTGGGAGTATAATTACCTTCTTAGTATTGTATGTCGATGACATTCTACTATTTGGAAATGACATTCCAACCATGGAAAGCGTTAAGGCTTGGCTTGGAAGTAGATTTTCCATCAAGGATCTTGGTGAAGCTGCCTATATTTTGGGAATAAAGATCTATAGGGATAGGTCAAGGCGCTTGATAGGTTTGAACCAAAGTACATACATTGATAAGATCTTGAAAAGGTTCAAGATGGAAAACTCCAAGAAAGGTTTTGTACCTATTCAAAGAGGGACTATATTGAGTTCAGCTCAATGTGCAAGCTCAAAGGATGAGCAAGAGATGATGAAACAAATCCCATATGCTTCTGCTATAGGATCCATCATGTATGCGATGATATGTACTAGACCGGATGTGTCATGCGCTTTGAGCATGACAAGCAGATACCAACAGAATCCAGGAAACAGTCATTGGATGGCTGTTAAGAACATATTGAAATACCTTAGGAGAACTAAGGATATGTTTCTGATATATGGATCTGGTGAGGAGGAACTCGCTATAAAAGGTTACACGGATGCGAGCTTCCAAACTGATCGAGATGATTCTCGATCACAATCTGGGTATGTGTTCACACTTAATGGAGGAGCTGTCTCTTGGAAGAGCTCAAAACAGGAAGTGGTAGCATTGTCCACTACAGAATTAGAATACATCGCCGCTTCATTGGCAGCTCAGGAAGCTGCATGGTTGAAGAAATTCATTACTGATCTAGGGGTGGTCTCTTCCATTCAAGACCCTCTAGAAATCTTTTGTGACAACGAGGGTGCGATTGCACAAATCAAGGAACCTCGTTCGCACCAAAAGACTAGACACATAGAGCGGAGATTCAACTACATAAGGGATGAAGTTGAAAAGGGAAAGATATGTATTCGCAAAGTTGGAACTGATCAAAATCTTGCGGATCCATTCACGAAGCTCCTAGAAAGACCGAAACATGAGCGTCATGCGAGTGGCTTAGGACTTCGATATTCTAGTAATTGGATTTGATCTATTTTGTATTTACGTTTAAAAGACTTTTGTAATTTAACTCTTTTATATGATTATGGAATCTTGAGTTAAATTCTAATTTTGCATGTTTAATCCATGAATAAGTTATCTTATTCTAAAAGTCCGTAGTCGATCACATTTGTGGGAACAAATATGAAGCAAGACTATTATGAACTAGGATTGGTGGATATTCATAAGGAATGAATATGGAGCATAGGTTTGCTGCCAAGGTTCATAGATATTTGTGGGATACAAATATTGGAATGACCCGCTCTCAATATTACTACATGGAGTCGATGGACCTGATCATTAGTAATTTTGAGTAAAGGAGAATTTCATATTATCCTTAGACCTGAGATGTATACTGGGCCTTGATTTTCACCGAGTATTACACTTTGACTCTCCCCTTCGCTATTCGTAAAAGATGGTACATAAGGATGAGCTCGGGTGGAGTATAAAGTGATAGTGAGAGGCGTATACAGTCAAGATGGAATTTGTTCCTCTTATGTGTTGAGAGTTTAGATGTCTAAGGCCTGATAAAGTTGAATTGTAAAGAGAATGATCACCTATGTCTCTTAGATCCAACATGACATCTAGTAACAAAGAGATATAATGATAGATTCACCTAAATCATATCAAGTAAGGGACTTGAAGGGATGATGTTATTGAATGGCACTTCGTCAAACACGTTAGGGGTGATGAACTGTTGTTAGGCGGTATTCACCACTTGCATTAATTTTCTATGTATCTCGTGCAAGTGGGAGATTGTTGGAATTACGTATGCCCGAGACACATACTTATATTAATGTGGCTAACTGTGTTTGATCCAAGTCGGGTCATACCCAATAACAAGCTAGACGACACCAATTGTATTCTTTTAATGATTTGATCATTTAAACGAATACCGAACACTATGTGTTTAGAAAATTGGTTTTCTAAACAAACACACTTGATAATTTAAATAAATTATCTGGATAATTTATTTATATAAATTAATTATTTAATTGGTTAAATAATTAAGATAGCATGCATGATTTATAAAATTAGTTTTATAAAGTATAAGATGGAGATGGAGATGTTTTAATTGTTAAAACAAAACAAAAAAAAAATAAATAAATAAATAACAATCAAAAACCGGCCACCCATGTGGGGTGGTGGTTTTACCCAATCAAATGGCCTTGTCTCCATGTGATGACCATTTAATATATCTCCACATCCAAGACATGCAAATGTGATCTTTCATTTTGAATTTTTTTCAAGTGTTGAATCAAGTTCACTCTCTCTCACTCCCTCTCAAACCTCACGGCCCATTTTGGGCAGAAATTGGGAGTCTTTGGGAGCTCATATAGTGTTCATAAATCCTAGCAATCACTTGGTGTTGTCACAAATAGCTTGGGGTATCACACTCTTGAGGTCTTCTTCTTTGGAGGCTTGTCATTCATCCACCATCTCCTTCAACAAATCACTTGTTCTTCTAAAGGTAGAAGAAGGTACAATTTACATTTGTGAGCATTTTGTTCTTGTAATATTGATCCTTGTTCTTTGGGTTTTAGTTTTAACATAATGGTATGTTCACAACAAGTTTTAAAATCTAAGCTTCCGTTGCGTTTTCATGTTAAATATGGTTAACTTGAACTTTGATAATCTTGTATAAAACCCAACAAGAGGTACCGCCTATCCGGAGGCATGTACGAAAACGAAGTTAGCTGGGATTGGTACCCTAATATGATCAGACTTATGGTCTATCGCGAACAAGTTCCCCCGTTACCTCACCCGAACCACCCTGCTTATCCCAACACCCTACCACCCATAACCGAACCTGTAGAGCGAGTTCTCGCAGCTGTTGTTTCATGCTTGGAGCGTGACATGGGTTACATGCGCTATACGAGAGCTAACGTTTCCGGACTGTTAAAAGACGGAACCGAGACTAAGGAGGAGATTGCCCGCATGGCAGCGGCAATGAAGGAAATGCAAGAGGCTAGTGATCAACAGATGAAGATTATGAGAAAGATGCAAGCCGAGATGATAGACTTGCAAGAGCAACTCCAAGTAGCAAGGACCCGAACCGAGATAGCTTTAGAGCGCTGCAATGTCTTACAAATGCAGATTGCTCAGAACGCAGCCGAACCCGAGGCAGAGCCTGAGGCAGAACCTGAAGCCGAGCCTGAGGCAGAGCCTGAAGAGGAACCCGAAGAAGATCCCGAAGAGGAGCCTGAGGAAGTTCCCGAGGAAGATCCCGAGGAGGAACCTGAAGAAGAACCGGCTGATGAGGAGGCACACTCAGAGGTGTCCTCAGATGATGACATCTAGTGATGATGACACCTAGATGGAGGGGTTGTCTCCAACCGAACTATTATTTTCTATTATTTTAAGGATTGATTGGAAATACTTTGTAGCGAATACAATGGTTTTAATCATGAATTATTAATTAGATTAATATATGGTTGTGATGTGATGTTGTTTCTTATGTCTTTCTTACCTATCTTTTTAATACATGTATGGTGTGTTGTATATGAAAAAAAAATTCATGTTTAACATTTTATACTGTGATTCTAGGAAATGGCTGGAAGAAACGCTGGACACGGACGTGGTAACATCAACTTGACTGCAGCTGAACTCCAAACTCTGCTGAATGACCATGCGGCGGCCGCTTTAGCCGCACACGTTCAGAATCAAGCTGGAGGTCCAAGTGGATCGTGTACCTTCAAGAATTACCTTGACTGCAAGCCCAGTTCGTTTAAGGGCACCGAGGGAGCTATAGGCTTCCTGCGTTGGGCTGAGAAGGCCGAGTCGGCCTTTGAGATGTGTAATTTTCCCCCTGCCAGTAGGGTCAAATTCGCTGCTGGAACACTTGAGGATTCTGCCCTCACTTGGTGGAATTCGAACGTGCAGATCCTTGGATTGGAACTGGCTAACGCGATGAACTGGGAAGAGTTCAAAAACATGATGCGAGAAGAGTACTGTCCGAGAGAAGAGATTTCAAAGTTGGAGTCAGAATTTTGGTCGTTGAAGATGGTGGGTTCAGAAATCGAAGCCTACACTACCCGTTCTCACGAGTTAGCTGTGATGTGTCCGCGGATGGTGGATCCGCCGAGTAAGAGGATTGAAATGTATCTTGATGGGTTAGCACCGCAAATTCAGGGCATGGTGACGTCTTCCAGACCAGCCACGATTCAACAAGCGATCCGTTTAGCTCACAAACTGACGGATCAAGCAGTGACCCAAGGTGCGCTACCACCTAGGGGTTCAACCGCTAAAGCCCGTGACAACCCGAGTAATGACAACAGCAGCAACAGCAACCCGAGCAGCGGAAAGAGAAAGTTTGACAACACCAGATCCTCATCCTCGAACCTCCCACAGCAACAACACTACCATAAGCCCGAATTCATTCGGAGCTTTAACAATCAGAGTCACAAAAACAATAACAACGGTAGCGGGCAGGGTTCGAGCGGATATGCTGGGAAAAATCCGAAGTGCAATAGGTGCAACTATCATCATGTTGGCCCGTGTGACCGTGTCAAGTGTCAGAGATGCGGAAAGATGGGTCACCAGGCGAAGGAATGTAGAGGAGACCTTGCGGAAAAGGGTGCTCCTAAACCACCTATGACGATGAAGGGATGTTTCGAATGTGGGCAGGAAGGTCATTTCAGGAAAGATTGTCCCAAGCTGAAACAGAACGACAACAATTGAGGTAATGGAAGTGGCAGTAGTGGTGGAAGCAATGGCAAAGGAAGAGCTTTTGTAATTGGGTCGGGTCAAGCCCGCAATGATCCGTACGTGGTGACTTGTAAGTTCCCTGTGAACGATTGTTTTGCTTCTGTATTGTTTGACACTGGAGCTGATAGGAGTTTTGTGTCGAAAGCCTTTAGCCAACTCTTAGACTTAACTCCAACTCCGTTAGATGCTAAGTTTCCTGTTGAATTAGCTAACGGTAAGACTATAGTAACGACTCATGTACTTGCGGGATGTAAGTTAAAACTGTCAGGTCATGTTTTTAATATCGACCTTATTCCTTTTACGCTTAGTAGTTTCGATGTCGTGATCGGCATGGACTGGTTATCCGAGAACCAAGCGGAGATTATATGTCACGACAAGATAGTCCACATTACTGCCCCTTCTGGCGAGATCATTTCGGTCCGAGGCGAGAGAAGCGGCATGACCACCAGCGTCATTACCCTCATGAAGGCGCAGAAGTACCTGCGAAAGGGTCATCCGGCAATTTTGGCACAAATTGTTGAGAAACCCGCGGAGGAGAAGCGAATTGAAGATAAACCGATTGTGCGGGATTTTCCGGAAGTTTTCCCGGATGATTTGCCTGGACTCCCTCCTATACGACAAGTCGAATTCCAAATCGAGTTGACACCCGGTGCAGCACCCATAGCACGAGCCCCGTATCGGCTCGCACCGGCGGAGCTTCAGGAACTGTCCACTCAGTTGCAAGATTTGTTGGATAAGGGTTTTATCCGACCTAGCTCATCGCCATGGGGAGCCCCTGTCTTGTTTGTCCGAAAGAAGGACGGGACTTTCCGAATGTGTATCGACTACCGGGAGTTGAACAAGGTGACGGTCAAGAACCGTTATCCTTTACCCCGAATTGATGATTTGTTTGACCAGCTTCAAGGATCGAGTTACTACTCGAAGATCGATCTGCGATCCGGTTACCACCAACTAAGAGTGCGCGAAGAAGATATCTCAAAGACGGCTTTCAGAACACGGTATGGTCACTACGAGTTTTCGGTTATGCCTTTTGGACTAACCAACACACCAGCCGTATTTATGGATCTCATGAATC
This sequence comes from Bidens hawaiensis, assembly GCF_021521415.1. Lineage (NCBI taxonomy): Eukaryota > Viridiplantae > Streptophyta > Magnoliopsida > Asterales > Asteraceae > Bidens > Bidens hawaiensis. The sequence goes on along the minus strand of NW_027491179.1, from coordinate 1,116,955 downwards.
GAGTATACAAGGCGTACCTCGACAAGTTTGTGATTGTTTTCATTGATGACATTCTCGTCTACTCCAAGAACGAAGCTAACCATGAAGAACACTTAAGGGTAATTCTGGAAGTATTGAAGAAGGAACAACTGTATGCTAAACTCTCGAAATGTGATTTTTGGCTTCGCGAGGTTCACTTTTTAGGACATGTGATCAACGAGAATGGTATCCATGTCGATCCCGGTAAGGTAGAGGCCATCAAAAACTGGGAAGCACCTAAGACTCCGACTGAGGTGCGGCAATTCCTAGGACTGGCCGGCTACTACCGACGTTTCATCGAGGGATTTTCAAAGATTGCTCAACCCCTCACCGCTTTGACTCACAAAGGCACAAAGTACAATTGGGGTGACGCGCAAGAATCCGCTTTTCAATTGTTGAAAATCAAACTCTGTAGCGCCCCTATTCTAGCCCTCCCCGAGGGAACGGAAAATTTTGAGGTACACTGTGACACATCGATACAAGGTCTCAGTTGTGTGCTGATGCAACTCGAGAAGGTTATAGCTTACGCCTCTCGACAACTACGGGTTCACGAGAAGAACTACACCACCCATGATTTGGAACTCGGAGCTGTGGTGTTTGCCCTTAAGATATGGAGGCATTACTTGTACGGTACCAAGTTTACCATTTACACCGACCACAAGAGTCTCCAACATATCTACGATCAGAAGGAGCTGAACATGCGACAGCGTCGTTGGGTCGAGCTGCTTAAGGATTATGATTGTGCCATCAAGTACCACCCTGGCAAGGCCAATGTAGTGGCCGACGCCCTCAGTAGAAAAGAAACAGATAAACCCAGACGAGTGCGAGCATTGCAACTCACGATTCATGCCAACTTACCCGACCAGATTCGCGATGCCCAACTCGAAGCTTTGAAAGATGATAATCTTCCATCGGAACTCATGCGGGGCATGAACAAGCAACTTGAAACCAGATCGGACGGAGTCCGATATTTTGAGAACCGGATTTGGGTTCCACGGTTCGGAGAGTTGAGAACTCTGGTGATGGACGAAGCCCACAAGTCCCGATATTCTATCCACCCTGGCTCAGATAAAAGCCGACATTGCCACTTACGTGAGCAAATGCTTGACTTGTGCCAGAGTCAAAATAGAATACCAGAAACCATCTGGTCTACTGCAACAACCGGAACTCCCAATGTGGAAATGGGAACACATCTCAATGGATTTTATCACGGGTTTACCTAAGACACCGACGGGATGCGATACCATCTGGGTGATCGTTGACCGGTTGACTAAGTCTGCACACTTCTTAGCGAATAAGGAATTGGACAAAATGGAAAGACTGACTCGTGTTTACATGAAAGAAATGGTGTCTAGGCACGGAGTGCCTGTCTCAATCATTTCTGATCGAGATTCTCGTTTCACTTCGCACTTTTGGAAGTCGCTGCAAAGCGCACTAGGCACCCGTCTTGATATGAGCACAGCATACCATCCTCAGACGGATGGGCAAAGTGAACGAACTATTCAGACCTTAGAGGACATGTTGCGTGCATGCGTGTTGGATTTCGGAAAAAGTTGGGAACCTCACTTACCTTTGGTAGAGTTTTCGTATAATAACAGCTACCACGCAAGTATTAAAGTAGAGCCGTTTGAAGCACTGTACGGACGGAAGTGTCGATCACCACTCTGCTGGGCAGAGGTGGGTGACAGCCAAATCACTGGTCCAGAACTGGTACTCGAAACTTCGGAAAAGATTGTTCAAATCCGAAATCGCATGGCAGCAGCACGAGATCGCCAAAAGAGTTACGCCGACAAGCGCCGAAAGCCTCTCGAATTTCAAGTGAATGACCAAGTGTTACTTAAAGTCTCACCTTGGAAAGGTGTGGTTCGCTTTGGTAAGCGAAACAAACTCAACCCACGATATGTTGGTCCTTACCGGATATCTGAGCGCATTGGTCCGGTGGCGTACCGACTGGACCTACCAACGGAACTCAGTGGCGTACACAATGTATTCCACGTATCCAAATTGAAGAAATGCCTATCTGATGAAACTCAAGTAGTCCCTTTGGAGGAACTGCAAGTTGATGAACAGTTACGTTTCATTGAGGAACCAGTCGAGGTTTTGGATTGGGAAACCAAAACGCTCAAGCACAGCAAAATTCCAATCGTTAAGGTTCGTTGGAACTCGAGACGTGGACCGGAGTTCACGTGGGAACGCGAGGATCAAATGATGAAAAAGTATCCTCACCTTTTTGAAGGGCTAACCAAACACAGAAAACCGCGAAACCCGGCAAACCGTCAGAAATCACCGGAGATATGAATTAAATTTCGGGACGAAATTTCTTTCTACTAGGGGATGATATGACAAACTGAAAATTTTTCTACTTTTTCAGACACTCATCACGACTTGACTCAAATTTTCGGGACGAAACTTCTTTAACAAGGGAATGATGTGACAATCGTCAATTTCAGGTTAACTCCGTTACCTCAACTCCGTCAATTCAAACTTAAGATCACTGAATCTATAACGCACACCTCATTACATTTAAACTAGGGTTTAAATGACGCTTAACACTTACTACATGTGTAGTCTTTCGGGAATTGCACCGAAACGCAAACGAGTTGACGCAAACGATTGGTGAATAAACGAAAAAAAAAACGTCAAAACAGTAATTATGTGATAATTATGTGTTAGACTTATGTGTTGTGTGATAACATCGTTATAAACACTAACTCAAGATGTAAACAAGTTAGTTTAAGCTAGATAAGTAATACTTAGAAGTGGAGGGGCCAAAGTGTAACATAGTATTATTATAAATAATAATAATAATAAACCCTAACTTATTATTCTCTCCCCACCCAAAATCCCGATCGGACTCCTCTTTCCCCCCCCCCCCTCACGGCTGCCGCCACCTATATACACACATACAATCAAGTTCTCAAGCCTTTGATTGAAGATTAAGGTGCTAGGAAGGTATAAACGACTATCCTATGCATCCTTTATACTTAATTTCAATGTTTAATGGGTTAATTGAAAACCCTAGAGGCCGATTATGTGTGTATGTAGTTTATATGATTGTTGTTGATTTGATGATGATATGATAACCAGAATGGATATTGTTACATGTTAACTACTTGTGTCTTTGATTTGATGTCACACCCCGTTAAGCGAATTGCGGAAGCGTAAAACGGAAATGCAACAGATACAACTGGTATCAAATACATTGTTCATAATGAAACATTACTAACTAATTTACAATATATTATATCGTTCTAACATCTTTTACAAACTAGGTGATACAATCAAACCGGTTCTTCAAGTACTTTACTTCTAACTCAAATGCCCATGACATCAATCACCAATCAGACACGTAACGCACAGGAAATTACTTCTCATATCTGATTACCTGAAAAGCATGTTAAAATAGGTCAACTACGAATAGTTGGTGAGTTTCGTAAGTTTAACGAAATCAGTTCTGCGTATCACACAGTCATAGTTTGTATGTACGAGCGTATGTAAAAATATGTATTTACGTTTGTATAAATATATACAGCCATATCCTTGTGTGTGCATATGCACACAGGTAAGTTTATAATATAAATTCGAAATTTCAGTAAAATCGTGATTGTTTGTTCGTACTACCTGTTTCCAATTTTCGTGTTTAATCTACCACTGTGGCCCCCCTTCCGCCCACAACGGTTCCGTGTTAACATCAACCACTGTGGTCCCCCCCTTCCACACACGATGATTCCATGTAACTCAAACATTATGTAGTATACACGCAATTAATTAATATATTCTACACATAGTATTTCCTACGGCTAATCACGTAGCATGTATATAGACACATATACACGTATAGTATTTATCACGTATCACCAAATACTGTGGCTCCCCATCCGCCCTCAATACGCATAATCACATTATTTTCTTAACATTCATGTCATAATCAAGTTAGTTCGTTTAATAAGTTGCAGCAGAACTTGGCTCATAAGCCATACTCAACTTTAGTTTATAAGTTGCAGCAGAACTTGGCTCATAAGCCATACTCAACTTTAGTTTATAAGTTGCAGCAGAACTTGGCTCATAAGCCATACTCAACTTTAGTTTATAAGTTGCAGCAGAACTTGGCTCATAGGCCATACTCAACTTTAGTTTATTACTATTGTGGCCCCCTTTCCGCCCACAATAGCCCCATAATCATCACAGACCACGTTATCTCCAAAATTAGTTATGTTTAACATTACATAACATGTTTGTATAAACCTGCTGTCACGTGTAATTTCATTATGTTTTGCAAATTCGTATTATCTCCACTTAATATATCAATCAACGATAATAATCATCTTTCATCAGCACGTAGTCAATCATTATGTTTGTAGGGACTTTTCATATATAATTGTTCAGATATATATTATGTCCCAAATCGTTTTCAGATCGATAACGTGTATAAACATGCTTTCCACCCCAAAAGTTCGTAAAACAGTTTAGAAAGTGGGGGTCGTGAAACTCACCTTATTGTAGTTCGCACAGAAATTACGTATCAATAAGTCAGATGCCTCGTTTATAGCCTGATTCCTATAAACGGTATTGTATCGTTAATACTAGTACAGTGTTCAAGCTAAGTCGGGCTGTATAGATAATCTGGGTATAGCTGTTAGGTCCAGAACATGACCATAGTCTTAGATTGTGACGTTGTATACTATGAAATGTTTAAAACTGGATTTGGCTCAGTTTCACCGTTTTCCGAGCCTAGCTCAGTTGATCGTTTATACGTTTCGGGATTAGGTAAGATCACATAAACTTAAGTAAATATATTGATTGATAAAATGATTTGATTTATGAAAGAATTTTAAGGTTTCGGTGTCTGGTTTGATCGCAGGGTTCGTTTCCGTTTTCACACGGGTTTGATTATACAAAACGCGCCCAATCCACCCGATTTGTCCGGAATTTTCGTAACAAGTTCGTTTTTATCAATATCATTCAAAAATATGATATTTGACCTCTTTTGACATTTTGACATACCAGTCAGTCCGTTAAACACAAAACTGCCGGTTTCGTTAAAACAATTATAATTTAAATCTTTGATTAATCATAACTAAATATGTACTTATATATAAAATATGTAAATTTTTGTAAAAATACATTAAGACATGGAGAATTTTATAAAAATATTTCCAGAAATTTTATGATTAATTATTTATTTATAAAAATTCATTTAATAGGTTATAATCGTGTAATAAATGGCCCGTTTATATCAAACGACCTCCGAAAAAATCCGATAATTTTTACCAATGGCCTCAATGTTATTACATAGCCCCTGCAAAATTTTCAGAACCTAACTCTTTTGACAAAATGCCTTTTTGTGCGTTTTTCGGCTGTTAAAATTCGGTTTAACCATGATTGTACAAACCATACTTAGGCATTTCCAATGATTCCCAAACTTTACCTGTGATCTTACCATACCATATTAAACTCCAAAACCAAGTTTCAGAATTTTTCAACATGTTTAGCTATTTTTCCCAAATAAACACTCATAAACGGAAATAAATTCACCAAATATTCTCCGTTTATCGAAAAATTACCAAATTTGAACAGGGACCCATTTATATGATCCCTAATGTCCCTGCAAGTTTTCACAAGCTAACAACAAGCACCTCACAACCTAATACTAAACAGCCCCTAAACGAGTGTTACGGGTTTACCTTGTCGGTTTTCGATGAATTTTGCTAGCTTAAACGATTCTCCGGGTCTCGGGTTGCAAACTCAGTATATCTACATATCATATAACATCAAACCAAGCATAAATCATCCATGTAACAGCCTTGATAATTAGGGTTTCGGTTTTGGGTTCAAACCGAACTTTCTAACCGTAAAAACGTTGTATTCATGTTCTAATCCGCGTTTTTGACCAAAAAAGTATATGTTCCTGGTTTGTAAACATGTTTAACATCAAAACATAATTTTACTTGATTTTTAGGGTTTTTGGATGGTTAAACATGTTTAAAACTAACTAAAACATGTTTATATGTTAATTATATGCATCAAACTTGGTTAAATCTTTATGAAATTTGATCTTACCTTAAGGTTTTGAAAGGGAGTTGAGAGAACAGGGGTTTGGAGCTGCTTTGGACTTCAAACTTTTGAGAATTGAATTGGATAACAAAGCTTGTGGTATAAGCTATATAAAACAAAAATGTGGGGTATGGTGATTGGGTTCCGATCGGAAGTATGAAGGAGCCCCTAATGGGCTGTTTTGGCCCATTAATCTCATTATACAAGCCCAAACATGAAAAGCCCACTTCAAATTTAGTTCGGGTTCGGTTTTTCGCAAGAAAATTAATTCGGGTGTGAGAAATAGCGCAAAAATTCCAAAATATTTTTGTAAAATAAGAAAAACGTACTGACTCGTTGTAAAATTCCAAAATATTTTCACGGATTGCTTAGAACATGTCATATAAGTGTTTTATAAATCTTTTTCGGCTTAACGGATGCTACAATGCTTGTTTTGATATTAACGATTGCGTTTAAGCTTATAGCGTATCGATAAACGAAACCTTTTTCGTTTAAAGAGTTTTAAACGTACTAAGGCCTAAATATCAATATGTTAGCCTCTATAATATATATATAACTCGTATATGACCCCTCAGTATGTATACGGGTCATAATTAGTATCAGTCGGTTACTCGTTTAAGCACTACGAATTAACCGATTTATCGTTTACTTGTTACGTAATGAATATAGTGTACCTCGTTTTGTCATGAATGTCACATTTGAGTTCAAACAAAAACCCTAATCATGTATGTAATGTATAATTGATGTGCATGAGTAGTGATTATGGAGTCTAGAGTGTTATATGAATGAATGATGGTCCATAGATAGTTAATATGTTGAGTTTGGATGCAAACAGTTTCTGGACAGATTGTGTTATTGATGTTTAATTGACTGTAACCAAGTGTAAATGTGAAAATTGGTTGAGATTATTGATACTACAGTAAACTAGGTTGAGTCTAGTTTCTAAAGAATATAAACATGTAATTTTTGGACAAGTAAAGGTTAACTTTTATGATTTTACAAAAACGTTGTGCAAAGCTGAGCTGTTAGACCTGCTGTTAGGTTGTTTTGTAAATGTTATATCTCATGAAATACGAGACCAATTGGGTTGGTTCTACTTTAGGAAGTTGACACATTGAGTTAGGAACCTAACCCAAGTGGTCTCGCATTTATTGGATTTTTCGTTTAACGGGAATTTCAAATAACATTCTGTTGCGCATGAATTTGACTGTTATGAGTTTGCTGTAATGATTTGATGATTGTGAGAAACCTATGTGGAATAAAAATATAATAAAATATTTTCTGGAAACCTAAGACATATATGCTTTTGTGATGATTTTTGGTAAATTAATTGTAATACTATGATCGGTGGAATAGACTAGTTTTTCAAGTAGGATTTCTGTCTCGGTGAAACTAGCTGCTGAATTTTGTGAAAATGCATGAAACATGATACTTGCTATATAATTGATATGTTTTGTCCAAATTACCCTTGCGGGGAATAATTGCTAATTGATTGTCATGATTTGACCAAATTTCCCTCATGGGGAATAATTGCTAGCTAATTGTTATGTGTTGACCAAATTGCCCTTACGGGGAGTAATTGCTAGTGATGTACTTTATGAATACATGACACGTAAATAATTGCTTACACATGTAACGTATCACAAATACCTTTGTTAAAGTCACACACGATTCACAAACGAAACACGAAACATGTTATGTGCATAGGTATTATGTGCCGGGTCTAGAGACTTGATAATATTCCGACACTTAGAAAAATCTCTTTGTTGTTTTAGAACGCTAGAGAGAGTTTTTCTGTGGCGCGCATCTTGGTGAATTATTTTGGGAATACTTCGCAAACAGTGAGTTTCACTTTCCCCTTTTTAAACTGTTTTCAAACGCTTTTCACTTGGGGGAGATAACATACTCCGAAAACGCATTTAAGATTTTGTTAATATAGATTATATATCACTTGTAAAGACTAAGTGGCAAACGCAATAACTAAAGTCCTTCATTCACATCGAACCGTTTAATATTGGATAATAGCGAGTCATTGTTGAGTAGTACTACTGGGTTTGACAAACCCCACCCAACGCTAAACTCGACTGGAGGTCGAGTGGGTGTAATCTTGGCTAAACACATACCATGGTCTGGACGACCTGGTGGCAAGGCAAATGATAAACAGTCAGCTTCGGTGTCGAACACTTAGTGATACTTGTTTTATAGGCTAGCTACCTATAGATATATAATTGACATAACACTATCTGGTAACGCAAAACGCTGTAACGCAAAACGCTGTAACGCAAAACGCTGTAACGCAAACGCTAAACGCTTGATTTTATATAAACTGTGAACTCAACAACCTTGTGTTGACACTTTTAGTATGTTATTCTCAGGTAGCCGAGGCGGGCGCGCAGTTTAGGATCATGCATTGCTTGAAACACTTTAATTATGCAAACTTATTTTAAACTGTTATCATTGGGTTTTAAGTCGTCCTGCGTAACGTAACATTGTTTTCTATGGTTTTACGCTTCCTTATTTAATTACTCGTAAACGTTTTCATGGTTTTGAAACTTTGTTTTTATGGTTTGATTATAACTAATGATTCCGATCCTGTTAGTTCACACCCTCTGATGGTAAAACTCCGTTAGTGGATTTTGAGGGTGTGACATATATGGACAGGAAAATTATGTCAAATGGAAAGTTCTCTTTGAAGTAGTTGTTTGTTATAATGATGTGGAAATGTGGAATTCAATCAAGAATGGACCTTATGTGCCTGATGGAACAAACAACAACACAGTTGTTGAGGCCAGAATGAAGAAGGTTGATGACAGAGCATTAGCCATGTTGAAATTGGGATTGTCATGGGAGATTCTGACTAAGGTTGCTCACCACTACTACTAAATCCATGTATGATGCCATATTGGGAATGTTTGAAGGCAACACTTAAATGAAAAATATCAAGAAGGAGAGGCTCAAGAAGCAGCTTGATAGATTTAAGTACAAGGATGGTGAAAGGCTGAAGTCGGTATTGGAGAGATTCCTAACCATTGTGAATGAAATCAGGACAACTGATTATGTTGTCACTGATTCTGATTTGAATACAAAGTTGTTATCTTCTATATCTGAAGAATGGAACATTGCCAGCAAGTTCATAAGGCAGAAATCAAATTATGATGCTCTTAAGCTTGATGATGTGATCTGCTTTTTTCAAGCAGCAAAGATAGAGATTATTGAGAATGAGATGATTAAAGAAGACAAACCTTGTTTTCAAGTGTCAAATGCACTCATTGCACCAATGGGTAACTTGTCTACAAAGAACCAACAACAAATTCCAATTATTGAAGAACCAAGTGAACATGGTGATGATACACCAAGAAGTTTTGTTGTTGGATGTTCAAGTAACCAAGGTTGACAATCAAGGTTCAATGTCCAACTATTTGATGATAATGACTCTACCTCAATGGCCAGTGGGCATCAACCTTATGGTGTTGGTAATGTTAGAAAATGAAATGAATACCAAGCCCTGTTTTCAATGTTCACGGACTCATATAATGTCTTTGTTTCCAAGAACATGATCCATACTAGTGTTGTTCAAGATGATCTCGAGAAAATTGATGCTGATGATCTGGAGGACATGGACTTGAAGTGGCAAGCAGCAAGGTTGGCTCTAAGGAGTAAAAGGTTGTTTATCAGGATTGGAAGGTCTCTTGTATCAGGTCCTAATGAAATAATAGGCTTTGACAAGTCAAATGAAATATGCTATAACTGTCAACAACCTGGACATTTTGCAAGAGAATGCAACCAACCAAAAAACTTCCAAAACAATCAGTTTGCCCAACCAAGAAACAACTATCAGTACCAGCAAGGCTAGCAAAGAAACTACAACAACAATTTCAACAGCAATAACTTCAACAACAACCACATCACAATTAGCAAGTTGTTCCTCAATACCATAATTATCAAAGAAACCAGAATCAGAACCCTCCACCAACTCATAACAACAACAACCAAAGAAACAACAATGCCAATCAACCTAGAAACCAAGGTAATGTAGCAATGACTGCTCAACAACAAGAAGGAAATTTTGATTGGATTAATCATGCCAATGAAATTGAAAAGGCAAATGTTGCACTTATGGCACAAGCAGAGAATGAAGCTAGATCTTCTTCAACTTAGGTACATTCAAACTCCACCACTTGAATTACTTGAAACGATTGAATCATTGAATATGAACGTAGGAAAGCTTGAAGGTTAATGCTTTAGAAAGCAAAGTTTGATCACTGTATATGAATCAAGTGATCTCCAATATAAAGATCAATGACAAGAGGAAAATTAAAGAAACCATTATCTGTGATCAATTCATTCCGGTGTACCCTGTTTTCTCAAGTCAAGAATTGTTTGACATTGGAGAAATTGAAACAGTTGAAGAATATCATAGAAGGCAGTCAAGATACAAATGGAATCTGGATGATGAGCCAATGAAATTGGAAAGAATGACATTTGTGAAAAGCAAAGTTGAAAGGCAAGATATCAAGATTGAAGAATTTGTGCCATTCTCAATTGACTTTGATGGTCTCAAGACTCAGAAAACTATTGGCATTGAACCCCCAAGACCAAGTGGAAGATTCAAGAAAGGGAAGCCAAGTGAAAGTTTCAAAGGAAAAGTTTGGTGTAAGCATTGTGATGAATATGGCCATCAAACTGATTCTTGTCATGAAAGGTTTACTTTAAACCAATTCATTTCCCAAATGAAACAAAGTTTATACAATATTTTAGTTTCTACAAAAAGAAGTATAATGAGTATTTGGGAAAAGAAAAGAAGTGTGAAGATGTGGAAGACAGAAGTGATGTGTTAATGTATGAAATGGGAAAATGAGAAATTGTGAAGAGTGAGAAGATCATTAAGGATGTTGATGAGAAGCCAAAGAAGAATGTGATTCACCAAGTGAGAAGAAACACACTTCCCATCAAACCTGAAATTGTTGTGAAGAAGAAAACACAGCCCTTAAGGATTGTTCCCAACAATGACACCAAATCAGTTAAGTCTAATGATTCTGAGAGATCACCAAGAGAAGAAAATAAAAGTAAGAAGGTTGTGTTCTCAAGATGGAAACCAATAGAGCTTAATGGTGATGAAATATTCTTGTTGAAACATGGATATGAACCCCATGGATTCCTTTGGAAACCTAGGAGTGAATTTGTTGCACCAAGTATGAAAAGAGACTATGTGATAGAAGAATGCAAGAGTATCATTCCCTATGTGGGAAATATAAGTGATACAAGATATGAATCAGATGATTCTGACACTTGTGAAATAGTTAATGAGGATCCTAGGCCAATTCCCAACTCTAATACAATAATTGTCTATGTCAATGATGCTTTCCAAGTTGAATCAGCTTGCAATTCAATACCAAAATGATAAATTTTTTTGATTTGTGCAGGGACAGTCCACACCAGTCAATGAAGTATGGTATATAGACAGTGGATGTTCCAGGCACATGACATGTGACAAGAGGTCACTTGTGAAATATGAAGAGAAGTTTGAAGGCTCAGTTGCATTTGGAAGTGATGAGAATGGAGGGAAGATTGTGGGCAAAGGGATTTTGACTAATGGAAAATTTACTTTTGATAATGTAATTCATGTGGAAGGATTGCAGTATAACCTTTTGAGAATCTCACAAATGTGTGATAGAGGTTATAAGGTTGGGTTTGATGACTCTAATTGATTTATTCTCAAACCTGACTTTGTGATTCCTCCATATATGATTATGATGATGGCTCCAAGAAATGGTAATCTATATGAACTGAATATGAAGGATGTCATTTCATGGAGAGGTACTTGTTTTGTATCAAAGGCCACTGAAAATGAAACCAAATTGTGGCACATAAAGCTTTGTCATGTCAACTTAAAGAACATGAACAAACTTGTTAAGGGTGAGCATCTAATTGGTTTACCCACAAGGGAGTTCAAGCTTGATGACAAATGCATTTCATGTCAAAAAGGCAAGCAACACAAGTCATCACAAAAAGCAAAACTAATAAACTCATTGGAAAATGTATTGGAAATGCTCCACATGGATCTCTTTGGTCCAGTAAATGATTGCTTAGTGATTATTGATAACTTCTCAAGATACACTTGGGTTTATTTCCTAAGTACCAAATATGAAGCTATTGAATTGTTTAAGAGCTGTGTAACAAGGGTTGAGATTCAATTGGATGCAAGGGTGAAGGTCATGAGAAGTAACAATGGGACTGAGTTCAAGAATGGGGTAATGGATGAGCTTTGCAACACAAAAGGAAAACTACAACTCAGTGCTCCTAGAACTCTTGAACAAAATGGGGTTGCAGAGAGAAGAAATAGAACACTCATTGAGGCTGTAAGGACCATGCTAGCAGATGCTTTCTTTCATGTTACATTTTGGGCAGAAGCAATTAACACTGCTTTCTATGTTCATAACAGAGTTTTTCTCAACAAAAGTCAAGACAAGACTCCTTATGAGATTTTGTTTAAAAGGAAGCCCTACATCAAGTTTCTCAAGCCATTTGGTTGCAAATGTTCACTGTTGAACACCAAGGACTATCTTAACAAGTTTCAATCAAAATCCTTGGATTGCTTCTTTGTGGTATATTCAACACACTCAAAAGCCTATAGAGTCTATGTGAAAGACCATTTGACTGTGATTGCGTCTTCTGATGTTGTGTTCAATTAAAATCAATTTAACACTGTTGATGGAGCTTCATGGTTGTTTGATCTTGAGAAATTGGTCAAGTCTTTCAAGGTTTATCCTGAAGACTTTGATGAAACTTTTTACAAAAACAATGTGCATGAAGTGAATTCTGAGAAGAAGGTGGATTTGGACAAACTTTGGTCCAAAGTTGCTGGAAAAGAAGTGAATATAAATTTATTAGGGATCCCTCAGCTGTTGAAAATGAACAAGTTCAAGATCAAGTTCAAAATCAAGACCAAGGTAATGATCAGGGACAAGATCAAGAACATGCTAACCAAGACCATATCTTGAATGAGGAAGATCCTACCAACCAAGATTGTCAAGAACAAGCTGCAAGAGAGGCAAGATTTGAAGATTTGTTTCAAAGCCTAAATATTGGAAGTAATGGTGCATCCAGTTTACAACAAAATAATGAGGAAGCACCTGAATTTCATGATGCAACAACTTATCTGATCATTGATGAACATGATCTCAATGACTCAAATTTTGGTTCAAGTATGTTTACTGATCTGATGGTTCAATCCTCTTATGTTGAGAAAAATCATCCACATGAGAACATCATGGGGGATATCAATGAAAGAGTTACAAGAAGCGCATCTGAATCTGCAAACATCTGTTTGTACTCCTCCTTTCAATCTTAAGTTGAACCCAAGAACATTGTTCAAGCTTTGAAAGACAATTGTTGGGTAGAAGCAATGCAAGAGGAGTTGGCTTAATTCAGGGATCTGCAAGTGTGGGAACTTGTAGATAAGCCAAGAAACTTATAAGCCATTGGAACAAAATGGGTTTTTAGGAACAAAAGGGATGTAAGAGGAATTGTGATTAAGAACAAAGCAAGACTTGTAGCATTGGGATACTTACGAGAAGAAGGGATTCACTTTGAGAAAGTCTTTGCTCCTGTAGCAAGACTTGAAGCATTAAGAAGTTTCTTGGCTTATGTTGCCTTAAAGAACATAAAAGTATTCCAATTGGATGTCAAATCTGCATTTTTGAATGGAAAAATAGAAGATGAGGTGTATGTTACTCAACCACCAGAATTTGAGGACCCTAATTATCCTAACAGAGTGAATAAGTTAAAAAAAGCTTTGTATGGATTACATCAAGCTCCAAGAGCATGGTATGATTATTTATCAAACCACCTACTTGCTAATGGTTTCCAAAGGGGAGCCATTGACAAGATCCTCTTTTACAAGAAGAGAGGAAGAGATTTGCTTCTACTACAAGTCTATGTGGATGATATTATTTTTGGTTCAATCAATGAACAAATGTGTCTGGAATTTAAAGAAGTGATGAAATCCAAGTACACAATGAGCTCAATGGGAGAAATGACCTTCTTTCTTGGATTGCAGGTTCAACAAAAGGCTGATGGTATTTTCTTATGCCAGTCAAAGTATGTGCAAGACATTTTGAACAAGTTCAAATGTCAAGATGTCAAGACTGCTTCAACTCCAATGGACACTCATGAGAAAATGATAGAAGATGAAAAGGGTGAGCCTGTCGATGAACATGATTATATAGCCAAAATTGGATCCTTGATGTATCTAACTGCTTCTAGACCAGATATTATGTTTGTTGTATGTGTCTGTGCAAGATTCCAATCAGCTCCAAAGGTCTCTCACATGATTGTTGTCAATAGGATCTTTAGATACTTAAAAGGAAAATCAGATTTGGGGATATGGTACCCAAAGAACCATTCCTTTGATCTAATTGCCTATACTGACAGTGATTATGATGGATGCAACATGAGCAAAAAGTCAACCTCTAGTGGATGTCAATTCTTGGGAGACAGGCTAGTGTCTTGGTAGTGCAAGAAACAACCTACACTGTCCATCTCAACTGCTGAAGCTGAGTACATTGTTGCATCTGTCTGTTGTGCACAAGTTCTATGGATTCAGAATCAAATGCTGGATTATGGTATGAATTTCTTGAACACTCTCTTTTATTAATAATGCTGCTGCATTTTCAATTTTGAAGAATCCAGTTCAACATTCTAAGACCAAGCAAATTGAAATCAGACATAATTTTATAAGAGATTTCAGTGAGAAAGGTCTCATTGAAATGAAAAGGGTGGATACAAGTGACAACTTGGTTTGACCTATTCACCAAACCACTTGATAAGACAAGATTCCACTTTCTCCTGAAATCTTTAGGAATGATCAACTCATATGAAGTCTGATTGATGATGTGTGCTAATTATGCCGACTGACTATATTTAAGAATGTTCTTGATGAATGTTTTCTTGTTTGATGTGTGAAACAGTGATTAATGTTTACTGATGTGTGCTTTGAATGATTATCTGTGGAACTTAGGTATTTTTGATGCTTAGATTTGCTATCAGTGAATATGTGATGTCAGGATAAGTGTTTGAATTGATATATCTATGTGTGCTTGTCTAATGTCTTGATTATGTGAATTATCTGATATGATGATGTTTTTAGGATATGTTAGACTATGCGTTATGTAGAGTTTGCTTGTTTTGAAGATGTCATTCATGTTGTGATTTGAATATGCTACTGCTTTTTGTGTCAAAATATGTCTTTGTGTTAAAATTGCATGATCAAATGAATATTTTTCAAAGAATTTTACTAGAAACATTTTGACAAAACAAAAGCTAATTTGAGTATGGTGCTGAGATTTGATAAGACTATTCAGTTCAAAGCTTTATAGAAGCTTAAAAAGGGTTATTTCAGTGAAAATTGATCCAACCTTAATTGGGAAATGATAGAACCTTGATTACTTTGCCAATCATATGGATTTAATAGGCTAAAAAGGCAATTAGTGTAGTCATTGATATGTATGGTTGCTTTCTATTATGTGTAAAATCCGAGGTGATATAAAAATAAAGAAAATGTTAAACTTTAAGTGGAGTTACATTGTTGTCTATGCATGTTCCAACATACATCTTCCTAATGATTGGTGGAAAAGTGAAAACCCAGTCATACACGAGCCTGTGGGTATTTGGTCAACAAAATGAATTATCTTATATACATACATGACAAAGAACAACTGTGAACAAAATGTTTATTTTTATTCAACAAAAAGTTGATATATGTTCACAAGTTTTAAAGAAAATCCAAACATGAGGGGTAATTATAGAACTACAGGGGTGGAGGCAATCATATAAGTCCTTTAACATTCCAAATGAAATGCCTATAGGTCCGAACGGCAAGGCATGTAAGTCCAACGTTCAACCTCATATATGTTTGAAGTTTTGAAAAGAAAATTCAATTTTATTTATAAAGCTCTGATACCACTTATCGATCCCGTATCTATTCAATAAATCAATCCATAAGTAACTGTCGTAACTCACACAATAAGTGTCGACTAGAGGGTTAACGACTTGCTATTTAGAGAAAGAACAATAGTGTATTATTGGCGGAAACACTAAGACCCTAAATGTTGCTCACATGACACAAATGCAACAAACACACACTGTAACTCAAAATATTTCCATTGATATAAAGTCAGATACAATCAAAAATCATTAAGGGTTTCAGAATGGAATGTATTGAATATGGGGCGAATATTTGTACGAGAATATATCAGCCGTCAAATCGCTATCACATGAAAGGTGCATGTGTCATCTCCTCTAGGCATGCCATAAATTATTCCTTTTATAGACATGACCTGACAGATGACATTCCTTCTAGAAACCCTAATCATTGATACATAATCATAAACATATTACAAAAAGATTCTAAGTGTAAAACAGATCTTTGGGTAAGCTTTGCAGCTTTTGTCTTCATCGAGCAGACCTGGTAACCAAAATGTGCTGGGGAACAGTTCTCCGAGTAGACTTTACTTAGTATATTTTCCTTAGCTTGGTTTCCTCTAGATCTCCCAAAGTACTTGGTTTCCTTAGCTTGGTTTAGCCAAGGGTTTGCTCGGGAACAAACCATGCTTGACTTGAAGAACAACCTTGCTAGACAAAGTGAACCCTGCTTGGATTGTCACTTATCACTTAAGAGGACTTTAAGAATATAACCTTGTCCATAAGGCAAAATACCTTGCTACGATAAGTGAAGGCTTGCTCGGAGGCCTAAGTGTGCTCGGTATCCATACTTAGCCAATTTCAGAGAGGTTGAGAAGATTCCAATCTTTATTTTGTCTTTTCTTGTCAAATCTTTGACTCAACAATTAACCTTTCTAAAGTGAATATTAGCATTTGCAAAATATCATTATCATGCTTTCAAACCCCTATGAACTTAGATAAATCATTAAATTCACGTAAACAATGCATACGAAAAATGCACATTCACATTGCACAAGAATAGTGAACTCAAAACATTGCACAAGAGCATGTGCACATGATCAATACACATGAACCAAATGAACAATGCACATGATCAATGCACTCGAACTATGCACACGTACAGTACATACTAACATTGCATGCGAATAGTGCACATGAAAAATTGTTAGAGCATGGAACGTCTTTAGCTTAGGTCTTGTAGGTCTTGTTTGATAGTTAGTGAAGTTGGAATATACTTTAATCTTATAGAGCGTATAAGTCACATATATAGCGGATATGTACTTATACGGCGTATATGTACATATGCGACGGATAACACATATACACCATATATGTTGTTTTTCATGTCTATAAATAGGTTTTTAGGGTTCTACCTTTATTGTCCTTCGGGTCAAACTTGTACTTGTTATGTAATGGTTATATCATATTGTACATCACTGCTTTTAATGGAAATATATGAGAAATAGAGAGAATATAATGAGTAATCTTGTTGTTTTCGATCACCTTTAGGGATTCCGCACCTTCACGTTAATTCTAGATATCGATCTACGTCTTGTTCATGACACGAACACATTCCTAAATGTGGTATCAGAGCTTTGGTGCTCGATATCGGAAGAAAAGACAAGACACACTCGTTTCATGTCAAGATTCGATCTATTTTTTAATTTGTTAAAAGTTCGTTCCTGATTCTTTAAAGTAAAATCATGTCCAAAATCTCAGAGATTGTTCGTTTTTGTTTATAGATCAAGTCTGGAAAATTTCGTTGGTTTTCGAGTTCTTTACCTGCTTAAATGTCAAAAATCGTTAAAAACGTGAAAAATGATCTGTTCCAAAATCAAAATCCGGTTGCACCAATATGTTTGTTTCGATGTTGTTAACAAATCTGGAAAATTTCATGTGATTTCGAGCTCGTTTGGTAGGTTAACGTCGAAAAACGTTAAACACTTATTTGGCTGTTTGGACTTATACGCCCGGATAAGCACTTATGTGCCCGGATAAGGACATATACGCCCGGAAAACCACTTATACGCTGCTAAAGAACTTCTACGTTGGAAACATAAAATTTTGAAAAATTTCAAATTAGAATTTTCGAGTGTTTAATGTTGAAGCTACATTGAGAAGAAACATAAGGCAAGTGTTGAAGAAAGAATTTGTTAATTTTGAGATGATGACTCGAGAATCGTTCGATCGTTTAATTGTCAAATCTTCTCAGGCATGTTCGGAAGGCATAACGTCTATGTTAGTGCATTTTGTGACCGTCGCTATGCAATTCTGACCAGCGGAACGCCACAGGCGAAGTTAGCACAACTTCGCCTACTGAAGCCCAGGCCCGAGAATGTTTTATATATATATATACGTGTGTCTTGTTTAGTTTGAGTGAATCCAGAAATTAGTGTGTGTTTTGAGCAGTTCAAGTAGCTAGAGAGAGTAAGAGACAAGGAGAGTCGTGTGAGACGACCCGAGGTAGAGCTCACCTCGGGTCAGTCGTGTTTTCTGTTTGGTTACGGTATGTAACGTGTTTGTTTGATTATTATATAAGAATCTGCAGATTTGATTATCCTGTTCTTGTATTTGTTCGTGTATTTGTTCGTGTATGTGTTTATGTACGTGTATAATCGTGTTCTTCGTCTTCAACACCATAAACGAATCTAGGAGGATTCCGCACTCCTAGACCTCGTGCGGATCTCGTATCGATCGGCGACGCCCGGGGGGACCTACATGTGGTATCAGAGCCTTAGGCTCTTATGCTATGGTTCGAGATCGGCGTTTTGGTGTTTCTGGCACGAATCTGATGCGTTCTTGGCTGAACAGCGCCGCAGGCGAAGTTATAGGATTCAGGCGAAGTTGCCGTCACTGTTCGTAGGGTTTCGGCGATGTTATTGGCCAGGCGAAGTTAGCAGCCAAGCGAAGTTATGGCCAGGCGAAGTTATTGAGGGGCGAAGTTGACTTTTAGGCGAAGTTGACTTTTAGGCGAAGTTAACTTTAGGCGAAGTTAACGAGAAAAAAAAAAGAGTATTTTGGTGTTTTCGTCTGTATGGCCCGGTGTACACGATTATTGTGAGACCGAAGATGTTGTTCCGTCAACGAGTGATCTTGTTATCTCTTGGTCTTACGTGTGAACAAATACGTGTCAACTCTGGATTTGGAGTTGAGGTTGTGAATGGGATATTGTTTGAAACTGGATATTGACACATATTCGGGTGTTTATGGGTAATGAAATTGTTGTTGAGGTTGACCAACTGAAGAAAGTCAAATTGAACTGAAGGTTTTCGTCATTACTGGATTGCGGTCAGAGCATATTATTTATGTTATTTTCAAGGCGTTCGAGAATTGGATCCTGAAACGTGATGCTTATTTATTAGAGTGAAAATTCTGGAACAAGTTGGATTTAATCGGGAATTAAAGTGTTTATGTTCTTGATCGTTATCCCTGGTGATTGAAGATGCTTCGGATTAATTAATGGTCATGTGTTAGATTCTGTCAATGTGGTTTTGTGATGAAATTGATCACTTGATGTTGAGTAGTTGAAGATTAAACCTTATCGTATGCCGACGAGTTGGTGAAGTTGTGGAGGAAGCCCAACTTCACGTGTTGGTGAAGTCAGATGGACTCACGTGATTGGTTGAGATGATCTATTGGCACGAGGATGCATGCATTTCAAAGACCTCAATCGTTATAGTCGGAGAAGCTTACACTGAAGGGAAGATCTGATATGGAAGACGCTGGGTGATTGGTAGATTTGTGAAGCTACATGACAGATTCAGACACAGCTGGTTGACTGCAAACAGAAGATCATCAGTTAAGAGGGGGACTGTTGGTGCATATCGTGTAACAAATGATCTTTTGTGTTTGTTAGAATTGAGAGCAACGGTCAAAGGGGAGACTGTTGGTGCATTTTGTGACCGTCGCTATGCAATTCTTACCAGCGGAACGCCACAGGCGAAGTTAGCACAACTTCGCCTTAGGCGAAGTTAGAACAACTTCGCCATAGGCGAAGTTAGCACAACTTCGCCTACTGAAGCCCAGGCCCGAGAATGTTTTATATATATATACGTGTGTCTTGTTTAGTTTGAGTGAATCCAGAAATTAGTGTGTGTTTTGAGCAGTTCAAGTAGCTAGAGAGAGTAAGAGACAAGGAGAGTCGTGTGAGACGACCCGAGGTAGAGCTCACCTCGGGTCAGTCGTGTTTTCTGTTTGGTTACGGTATGTAACGTGTTTGTTTGATTATTATATAAGAATCTGCAGATTTGATTATCATGTTCTTGTATTTGTTCGTGTATTTGTTCGTGTATGTGTTTATGTACGTGTATAATCGTGTTCTTCGTCTTCAACACCATAAACGAGTCTAGGAGGATTCCGCACTCCTAGACCTCGTGCGGATCTCGTATCGATCGGCGACATCCCGGGGGGACCTACAGTCTATAGGTCTTTTAACTTGATGTTTGATTAATAAGAAGAGTTTTTGAAGACCGACTTTAAGCTAAGCAATATCCTAGGGGAGTTTGTTGGAGCATGATGTCTATTGCTTAAACAACAAGACCAAGAAAAATCCGAGGGGGATCTGTTAGTGAATGGAAAGTCTTTATCTTAGGTCTTGTAGGTCTTGTTTGATAGTTAGTGAAGTTGTAATATACTTTGATATTTTAGAGCGTATATAGCAGATATGTACTTATACGGAGTATATGTACATATATGCCGGATAACACATATACTCCATATATGTTGTTTTTCTTGTCTATAAATAGGTCTTTAGGCTTATACGTTTATTATACTTCAGGTCCAACTTGTACTTGTTTTGTAATTGTCATATCATATTGTACTTCACTGCTATTAACGGAAATTTATGAGAAATAGAGATAATATAATGAGTAATCTTGTTGTTTTCGATCATGTTTAGGGATTCCGCACCTTCACGTTGATTCTAGATATCGATCTACGTCTTTTTCACGACATGAACACGTTCCTACAACAATTGTTTTTCCAGCCTTTCGTTTGGCCCGTTAACATCAAAGTCACCTAAAGCTTACTTATTTATTTTCAAAGAGTACAAGCTAATCCACAAAGTGGTATTTCTTCAATATATTAAACCTGCAAGTTAAATAGATGCACACATATACATATAGTTACTTTGGATAGTAACTTACCTTGATTTCAAGTTCACATTTCAATATAAAACTTACTAAATATTTACAAACTCTATAACACCATAATAATATTAACTTATAGTATGACGAGATACAAAAAATATAACAACAATACTATTGCTAGTAGAGTTACTCAAACTTTGCTCGTAATATTGAGTTCATCCACCAACCCATTGACTTACCTGAAGTCAACTCATATATAAGTGCAAGTTAGAATATTGGTAGTAGCTAATATTATTCGACACTAATCCGAAACCATTCTAACTTATGAATTAAAAACACATTCTCATGTTTAGTACAACTAACTCGTTCATAATTCAACATACGCAAGCCATGCATCTATGTTCATTTAACTACGTCATAATAATATATTGAACAATTATTTTCAAATTTATGATTTTCTATAATTTTCGTCATTAAGGCATTTCACCAAAAACTTGGTGCATACTAAACCTTTATATACAAAAAGAACATTGTGGTTATGCAATTCACCATTTAAAGTCTTATTTCACAAAATTGAAACTTTACATAACATTTGACATCCTACAAGACAGTTTCAATATATTATTTACTTCAAAGATTATTTCTATCAATACATAAAAGCCCCCCAAATGGAATACATGAACCCTAATCTCTTGAATACAAAAGACTTGAATTACACATCTAATTCGTCACATATTATCACATGCAAACATCAAACATTGAATACTAATTAACATCACCATTTTTTGGGTTCCAAATGGAATCATCAAACCCCATTTAGAAGAAAAGCTTCAAAAATGGTGGGTATAGATGAAATGAGGCTAATTATAGGCCTCGGGTAGAAACTAAGCATGGCCGTGCCTGAGATGTCACACCCATGCTTGTATTTATTGTCAGGCATACTTCCCGACAAGAATCTTCTAGGCGATTTCTTTTGTCCCTTCTTGTTACAGAGCACGCGCATGCTTGTACGGAATGTCATAGTCTTTGTTAGATCTCAAATCTTTCATTCTTTGTCTTTTATTCAAGCTTTTGTCCTTAGTGGATACGGTCGTGCCTTCGTGAGACGCCCATATAGGCCTTCATTTGCCATCTTCTATCCTATTCCGAAGCGATGGGGTTCTTATATTTGTGTGGTCTTGCTTCAACTGCGGGTTTTCATGGTTTTCTTCAACTTTGCTCGTTTTCGCTTATTATTGCTCGTTAATTATGTTGGGATGAGAAAAATGCTTAAGGAAGATTGGAATCTTCTCAACATCTCAGAAATAGGCTAAGTATGGACACCAGGCACACTTGGGCCTCCGAGCAAGCTTATTACTTAACCTAGCAAGGTATTTTGCCTTTCGGGAAAGGTTATCTTCTTGAAGTCTTCGTAAGTGTTAATCCGAGCATGGTTCACTTTGTCTAACAAAGTTGTTCTTCAATTCGAGCATGATTTGCTTACTAGCAAACTCTTGACTAAACCAAGCTAATGAAGCCAGGTATGTTGGAAGACTAACAAGGTTTGATTAATAAACAGTGATCCAAGCATGTTTGAAGAAAGCTGATCAAGAATTATTCTAAGGACTTTATCTAGCAAGGTTCAACTCCGAGCAAGCTACAGTGCTACCAGCACAAATCAAACAGTGTTCCAGCAAACTTTGGTTTGCTTAATAAGTTATCTTTTAACAAAGAGTTGAAGGGATTCATGAAGAACAATTTGCTCGTAGGACCATATCGAGCAAAGTTTGCTATGGTCAAGAAGATTGAAGTCTGCTAGGTGAATATTTTATAAGGAAAATATTCTAAGTAAAGTATACCCGAAGTACTGTTCCCCAGCACACTTTGGTTACCAGGTCTGCTCGAAGAAGACAAAAGCTGCAAAGCTTACTCGAAGACCTGTTTTATACTTAGAATCTTTTGTATATGGTTTACTGATTATGTATCAATCATTAGGGTTTCTACAAGGAATGACAGTTGTAAGGAGGCTGGCTTATAAATAGAATAATCTAGGGCACGCCTCCAAGAGGGAAGACACTTGAAAAAGACCCTTCACACTTTTCAAACATACGGATTATTCCTCAATTGAGTGTGACGGCTGTCCTAAGAACTGTACGGATCAAACATTCCTTATTAAAACCCTAATTGATTTTTCAATTGTACTGAGTATTCTATAAATGGAAATCTTTTGAGTTACAATATGTGTTTGTTACATTTACAATTATTAAGCAACAATCTTGTATGTTAGTGATTCCGCCGTTAACATACTTTTATTCTTACCCTAAGTAGCAAATCGTTAACCCTCTTGTCGACACATTACTGTGTGGGTGACATTAATATTGAGTGTTTGAGTGATCATACGGGGATCGACAAGTGGTATCAGAGCTTTAAGGTTGTTGTTTGGTGAAGAATCGTTGCTTATTGTTGATTATTTGAAGATGAAGAATGATGTAAGATGAGTACTGTTTCATTGATTTTTGACGTCAGCTGCTCTGTTCTTCTTTCTTCCTGATCTACAATATCTGGTGTCTTCTTTCTTTCGTTTTAATTAAAGTTTGAATTTTTATCTTAGAGCTCTCTCTAAACTGACCAGATTCATCAGATCTGAAAAATTTGTCTACAGATCTGATTAAGTTTTTAAGAAAATTTTAAAATTTGTTTAAGTTCTCTGTTTTTTAAAATTTTAAAACTTTTAAAATTAAAAAAATATGTTTGGTTACGACGAGCAAGAGGTCTCAACTAACAAAATTCCAAGGTCATTAATCCCTACTCATCCTCATAACAACAATAACAACAAGCAAAAGTCTAACCATCAAAACTATGTTGTTAATCAAACCAATTATCAATCTCAACAAAATCACAGTGCCTCAAACAAGAAACCATGCACCGGTATTCACTCGTAATGCTTTATTTGTAACTTTCATCATCCGACTAAATCCTTGTGTCATTTTTACATTCAATGTAATCGTTACAGTATCCTGCTAATACTTTCCATACACCGCCTATTGCACAAGACGTCCCACAATGGTCTATGCCGTCAACTCAATCTTATACACCTGCTACACGTGCTTTTTACAATTATGGAGACCCTAATCATCCAAGCAATGTGTGTTCTCGACTCATTCATGTACATCAAGCCCAAGGTATATCTGCACCTACTACACTACCCATGATCATCAAGTCCAAACCTACCAACCCTATTCCATTCAAGCTCCTTCGGTTAGTAAGGATCATTCTCATTTAACTAAAACTTATCAAGTTTCATACCCGCAAGCTCAAGTTCTTATAGATTCAGTTAATCAGAATGCTTCAAATCTGATGAATCACGTCAATCATAACTAAGCTTCTCAAAGAAGACTCTACTCTGCTTCGCCATTCCTATCTGAATTATACATTAAACAACTCTTTGTTTAAAATTTGGTTACGGAACAATTACAATTTGAATAATCAATCGTTTTTAGTATTTTATCTCATACAATAAAGTTTATCATATCTTTCCAAAGACAACTGTTTGCGATACCATAATTTTTAGCTTATTTGCTTATTCTCGTTTATCACAATCCGTTTCAATATAAGGAACCTTTTCCTTTTCAACTTTCATGATTTATATGATAAAAGGATGTCATAGAAAATTTTAATACTTTATTAAACAACTCAAAAGGTTCATTTCATTTCACGAAATATTTTACACAATAATGATCTACTTGTTTTTAATCAAAGTGTATTAATATTTTTGTTTTCTCAAAATCATGTCTTTCAAATGTTTTATCCACATGTTGGGACGAATTACGTGGACCATCTGACGATCAAAGTAATTATGGGTCGACATGTAATTACCCAAGTCTTCGCATGGAAATCATAAGACCACTCGTGTATCATAATCTACAACCGAAAGTAGTTCTGGATTAATGGTACAAATGTTAAAATGATAAGGACATGGTGGACTACTTGAAGTTTGGAGTATTGCTGCGACTACTCGAAGTTTCATGTTATGATTAAATTATAAATTTTATTTAAAAAGTTATTCCTTAAAATTTAATTATTTTATAAACACTATTTTTTTGTTTTTTCCTTTTTGTTTTGTTTTAGTTTTCCTTACTTTCGGGACGAAATTCCCAAAAGTAGGGGAGACTGTAACATCTCGAGTTTTTCGTATTTGAATTTTTTTATATTTAACCCGACTCGGAATGTAATTCGGATCTTTCAAATTATTAAATTTTGTATTTATCAGTACTTAACTTGGTTAAACTTAATTTATATTTTCTTAACTTTCATACTCGTCAAACAACTCCTAAAAACCATTAAAAACGCTTAAAACGGCTAAAATCGCATTTATAAAAGTACAAGGACTATTTTTGACCCAAATCCTGAAACTTGTGCCCCAAGATAAGTTAAATAATATTAAAACATGTCCATATTCTTACCTCTAATATTAAAAACGAATTTTGACTATTAATTGGTTTGATTTTGTTATAATAAGCTTATTTGGTTTCCTAAATGAGCTATTCCTTAATAAAAAGCCTTAACACTTAATATTTAAACAAAATTAATCTGAAATCTCAGCCCCCACCTCTAAAAAATCGTTCATAATGGTTCATGGTGTTTTCTTCAAGAACTTTCATCTTTCGGTTTAACTTTCAAGCTTCAAGACCCTTTGAGTCGTGTTTCTTGATTGTTCCATTCATCTTTCGTATAAGTTGTCTTCATGAAAAGCATTTGTTTTTATCTAAATAACAAAATCCCTTAATAAAGTTTACTGATTGATGGGATTTTCTCGTTCTATTGCTCTCCAACCCGTTTTAGGGTATAATAGTCAAAATATTTGACTATCTGATTTCTCTATCTGATCGGAATTAGCTTTCGGGCGACAAGACATTTATGTTTTTTTGAAATTTTGAGTGTACTGGTCAAACCCAACATCCGACTCGAAGTTCGGATCCTGAACAGTACTAGCTCGCTTAAATATTTAAAATCACATAACTTCAGTTTTATACATTCGTTTGATATGATTCTAGCGTCTATTGATGTTGTCTGTGTGAGTGCTTAAAATGGTTGGAATGGGAGATTTAGCTTTTGCACAAAATCTTGTTTTAAATTTATAAAAGTAATTTCTACTTAGACTAAACAAACAAGTGTATCTATCGTGTATGTAGAATAGTATTGGTAAGAACCAAGTATCGATCCATGGACACAAATGTTTCTAATAATGAACCATTGTTTCAATTCAATCGGAGAGTTTTAATCATTTTGGGGTTGATTTTTAACCTTTTTGTAAAATAGAAATACTTATATATATAATATATAGGTGACAAGAAGAGAAATTCTAAATGAGTGTTTCAAATATATGAAGGTTACCATCTAAAATCAAGAATCCACTCCATTATTCCTTGATGATTATTAAATAAACATGTGATGAACTTGTCCTGATAATATATGATAGAATGGTCCCTCATTTCTAAGTAAACGTATTCTATGACATAAAAGAAAGTAGCATGCTCATTTAAAGTCCATCATTTCCTAATGTCAAGCTACCACGAGAATGTCAATTTAAGTAGACAAGCAGTTTGGTATAGTAGAACGATTAGGATTGACTTCGATTTCTCAAATACCAATCCTAACAACTTCGAGTGGTTGTAGTTAACTCACACAACCTCCCCTTGGTTGATTTAATTAGGTTATAATTACTCATTCCATTAACATATGACTTCTTTAACTAGCATGATAACCTGAGCAATCGTGTTAACAATGTTATTTTAGAGTTTTCAAAAGCAGAGAAATAGATCATGACTTATATCTCATCATTTCTAAGTACAACATAAGGATCCATGTTTTATCTTGACTAAGTTATCAAAGTATTTTGTTTACCTTTTATAGTTTCCAAGAACATGATTTAACATGAATGATTATTAATCATCAACCTTGATGTATTGAGTTAAAGTGATAAAACATTTCTTCATCAAAGGATAATTGCAAAAAAACCATGTACTATACCAAACTAAACCACATGTTTCACATAATCATCAAGTAAAACAAAGCTTCTTCATAGATTATAGATGGTAAATGGAGTTTAGCTCATAATGAGCATTGTTATAAACATAAAAAGGGATGATGATAACAAACACATGATTAAACTAGAACAATCTAACCAAATGTGGATGAATCTTCCTTCTTAATGATGATGATGGTAATGATGGATGATGATGGTAACCTCCAAGCCTTCAAACTCCTCACAATATCTTCAATATGAGTGTAATGTGAGTGTTTTTATAAAAGAAACTCGTTTAGAGATTTTCTTTAAGCACACCAGATGAGTGCAACATGAGCCTCTATTTATAGGAAGTCTGGAGTGAGAGGCACGGCCCCGTGATTTATGAGGCACAGCCCCGTGTCCAGTCGCATTAAATGCTGTCAGATGTACATGATGACTCACCACGGGGGCGTGCTTCCCGAGGCACGACCTCGTTCTTTTAAATGACATATGCTAATTCTTTTTGTCTTATCTGATAAGTGACCACGGCCCCGTGCTTTTGTGTCCATTATTTGTCTTTTCGTGAAGATTTTTGTCTTTTCTTGTATTTAAAAACATGGGGGCATGATTCTGGGAGCACGGGGCGTGGTTGAGGGTTTTCTTTTGTTTTTCTTCGTCTTTTCTCTTGTATCTTCGTTTAAGGCTTGGGTTTACATGAAATTGCACTTTAATGTGATAGGTAGCCTTCTGAGCTATATTATTTGATAGAAGTTGCAGTTTTTAGAGATTATTTGATGCTAAAAAGATATATAATTATATGTACATCAAACATCCCTACACTTGAACCTTTCTTGTCATCAAGCAAGCTATTTATAAATATTCTCTAAAAGTAGCAAGTCAGGACCATAGATTTACTATCCCCAAAAGAGTTCCAAAAAAATGGGAACAAAACATCCAACCTGAAATCATAGGAGTATATGTAGTGATACATAAAAAGATGATTTGTTTTTATGAGCTTTTGTTTATTCAAAACGTCACATTTTCACAATGTTCACTCCCACTCGGTTTTATATCTGTAATACCCATGACGTATGTATGTGAACACTCTTAGCCAAAATGTAACCTACAATAAATAAGCTTGTAGCAAGTTCAAATCTCCACCTTTGTGAATGGTTACATAGATCAGAAGGTAATATGGGTTGGTTTTGTTTAAGTAAGGATTTCGTATTTTGTTATGGTTCAAGGGTTTAGGTTTAATGAGGATGGGGATGGTAAATACAACTTCTTTTCTCCCGAATTTTTTTTTCTTTTTTTTTTTGTTTTTTTTTTTTTGTTTTTTGTTTTTTTAAACAAACCTAGTGACTCTTTTAAGGTCAGATCGTCAAGACCAGTTTGTCGAGGATGTGGATTAGTTCTTCCTAAATCCTGCTCTGAACATAACTCCCAACTCTAATGGATCGTTAGGCTTTGAGCCTAATAGCCCCCACCCTCATCAGTTCGGTTTATTCATGTTGAGACTGAGTTTTACTCTTTCTACATCTTCCTTCGTGGGACCAGTTTCCGCATCCTAAGCATCGTTTGTATCTTTTTACTCTTCTTTTCATCGCGCTTTTGGAAACTCCACAAAATGGTGTCCTTTATTCATCTTGGCGCCACTTTTTCCTCGCCTCATTGCTAAAGAGAAATATTTTCTCCCTAAGTTCTAGAGGAAACCTAGGTTTTGCGAAATGTATGCAGCAAAGGAAACTAAAATTGAAATAATGCATTTCCAGTTTTTTAGGGCCTGCCAGTAAAAGACTAGTGTTGTATTTTATCGGTGAGAGGGATAAAGTGGTAAGGTTTTGTAAGGTTTTTGGGTTTGGTAATTTGGAGAATCGTTTGAGTGAATTGTGATGATATTACCATCTTCCTAATACAACGCTTCGTGCGGTCATGAAATGCATATTTGCGACAAGTTCTAAATCACACGGAACATATTACTCACTTAAAGCTTCCCAGTAACTGAAGAATTGGGTATAAACGCCATATTTTGCATAAATTTATTCTCAGTATTACAAACATTTTTTTACTTTTTCACTTTTTGGTTATAATAGATTTCTAGTTGGTTATTTGCAAAAAAAATAATAATAATAATTCTTAGATTTTCTTTTAGTTTTGTTACAAAACTTTTATTATTAGAGAATCTTATAATTAGTTGAGCAAGCAATTGGTCAAGTAATTCTCCTCCCCATACTTGAATCCCACATTGTCCACAATGTGAAAAGGCTCATAAAAAGATTAAGATCCGAATAATGTATGGTGGGTACAATGGAAAG
The DNA here is from genome assembly GCF_021521415.1 of Bidens hawaiensis. NCBI lineage: Eukaryota > Viridiplantae > Streptophyta > Magnoliopsida > Asterales > Asteraceae > Bidens > Bidens hawaiensis. Next base: position 1,087,532 of record NW_027491179.1, on the reverse strand, counting down.
GAACTTCTCTACGAGTTAACGAAATTTCGACAGAGAGTCCCCTGTTTTTTGTCTGTTTTCCTGTTTTGTACCTGGATAATTTAAAACTACAACCAACCACAAACAACCAAACATAATACTACTGAAAATTAGGTGTGGAATCATCCACATCCTGCCCACACGGGCTAATTAAGTACCTAATAAAGTGTCTTGGCACCTACGGCCATAATAAGTATCCAAACAAACAAGCAACCAAACGACAGTATGTAAATTGTTTAAAACAAACACAATAATATTGTTATAAAAGTACTACCACCCTGACTCATACCCATACCAGACCTACCAGTGCCGCTGCTCATCAGTTACCCATGTCCGGGTCAAACGGTCCCCACTGCCTGTCCATGCGCTCAACTAAACGATCAATCTCTTGCCTTGTCTCTACGTATTCTGCTGCTCGTTGTGCGTCAGAAACAGCAATTTGTCCTGTTAACCTGTCAAAAGAGGTGGTAGTGTGAGCCTAGAACTGGTCAATGAGCCCGTATAGGCCCTCAAAAGAGTACTGGCTACGGTAGACAAGCTGGGGTCGGCTCCCGATGATGATGGGCCGCCCTGCTGAGAGTACGTGCGGTGGCATGTCTGTCGAGGCGGTGATCCTCCTCTCCTCTCTGGTGCATCCTGGGTCATCATATCAGCCGGGTCCTCAGGATCCCAAACTTGGTTCAGGTTATCCTGAAACCTCCATACGTCCGGGTTTCTGTTGATCTGTTGAACCATTTGCATACTGATACAGTAATTGAGGTCAAGAGCAGTCGGGTTTGGGCTTTGGGTTCCTTCTGTGTCCGCACGGTAGGCCCTTTAAAGCTTATAATTCCACGGATCACCAAAGATTGGGGTATTTCGGCTCTTTGCATTTGCATTGGTTCTGAACAGTTTACAATACAGATAAGTGATGTTGCAAGGCATATCATTCTTTATGCATTAAAGGGCCCATATTTCCCTCAAGTTCGCAACCCGCTCACCCTGACCGCGTGCAGTAGCCGTGTGACTCAGCAGTCGATGAATGTATCTCATCATTGGGTCGCGTAGGGCGGTGCTCTTTGTGCTGCTAGCACAGTACGCTTCATCCCCATAAAACAGTTATTGGCATGCATGTATTCTGGTATCACCTGCTTCTGCTTCATCATCACTATCTTCATCCCCAAATGTAGTCATAGCTTCGTACTAGATGGGTCTGCCAGTCTCGTCACTCGTGTAAATACCCAAATCAATCCAGAGTTAGGTGACCGACGTCGTGTACCACTCTCCCCTACACCTAAAATCAACGTCATCTTCATCCCACATAGACAGATTCCTCGTCTTGAAAGAGAACAAGGCCCAAAACCCCTTGGTCAGTTCGGTCACCGCTTTACTATTTTGATTCAGAACACGTTCCAATTGTCCTTTCACAAGATTCTTGTACCTCCTCCATTGATTTACTTGCTTTAATGTGTTTTTGCAATCATAAAAATTTTGTTCTGGACGACGATTGTTAAGGTAACTCATTCGGGTTCTGGCCCGTTCATTTATGTATGTGTCTTCATGGAAGATCAAGAAAGCGTGTTCATCTTCTCCGTATTCAGCCATCTACAATTTATATTCTGATTAGTATAATTTAACAAAAATATTGCTGAAAAGCTGGAACGTAAGCAAGAACCATGGTGCCGTGCTTCTAAAAGCATGGCCCCCTACTTAGCAAAAGCACAGTACCGTTATTTAGGAAGCATGACCCCATGCTGCTGGTTCTTGGCAGTTTGATCAATGTCTGATTTTGACTTTTGTTGACATGTAATCGACCACGGTTCGTGTTTTCCAAAGCACAGCCCGTGTTTTTAATCCAAATTCTTCAATATTCTAGACTCGAACTTGGGATTCCAACCAGCAGTAATTATCATCTGGGTTTGATTATATGTTTCATCCAAGATCCAAACCCGAATGGTTTTTCTTAACAAAACATAACTTCAAATCTATCTAACAAATCATTATCCTAGATTTAAACAATCAACCCATCTAATTTCTAGGTTCAGAATCGATTTCATTAATTGGTGAGATTTGGGGTTTAATCTAGACCTAGAATGATGAAATTGAACAATAGATTTATTAAATTAACATACCTTTGGTTGGAAATTGAAGAATTGATAGAAAGATTTGATAAATTGGTGAAAGGGTGGGTTTTCGGCCTTGGGACGAAGTGGTATTAGGGTTAAGTGGTTGGAAAATGTTATTTTATTAAAGAAAATAAGTAACTGTACTGCGGCGTCGGGCACGGCCCCGTGCTTTTGGAAGCACGGTACCGTGTTGCAGGTAGCAGTCAAGTATTTCTTCGTTTGCTGTTTATTTAACGTTCTTGCCCGATTTTAATTGATTTTCTTTAAAGATGATTGTTAAAATAAAATGCAAGGTCCTAGGAATTCATTAACTTCTTAAACATTATAAGGAAAGTGAAAACAACTTGAACCGAGAAACACGAAACTAGCCTAAACGAGAACAAATCTTAACAAGACAGGACAAAGTCCGAACTACTAGCGTCCACCATTTTCAAACAAGTCTGGAATGTGCGGTGGGGCTCTTTTGGATTCCAAGAGTTTGGAAAGCTTTTCGTCGAGCTTTGCGATCTCCCGGTCAAGATGGTTGAGTTTGAAATCCACGTGTTTCTTGTGGCTATCGACAATGTGGAAATGCTCGAACCGAAGTAGTTCAACTTTGTTGGACAGCTCGATTAAGAGGGATTCAGTTTGGATGTTATTCTTGACTTGGTCTCTTACGATGCATTGGAGCCTGATGATTTCTTCCTCAAGTTGTGAGGAAGAATAATCATTCTTTCCCTTTCTCACTGGCCTCCATTATGCCCTTTTGCTTTCCATTTCAGTATATTTTGTTTGGCGTGAACGGAATAGTGAGTTTCGCATGCATTTTATAGAGACTAGAACATAGGGCATGGCCCCGCGCTACTAGGGGAATAAATGTTTTTGATTCAGAGAATTGTACGGAGTCAGTGCGCATCATGCTAAAGATTCTAGGGTGACCATGGCCCCATGCTTTATGAAGAACGGCCCCATGCTTTTTCACTGGAATTTTTCTTTGATTTTCAGCAAAACGTGAGACTAGGAATTCTTGGAATGATGTTTAAGATGTTAATTGAACAGTTTTGTCTTAATATTACATTTCATTAAATTAAAGATCCTAGAAACAAATACGGGATAAACCCGGTTTTCCTAAAACATAGATTTGATCGGGTTAAGCCAGATAGTCCTAATTCATTGTACCTAAAGCACATGAAAACATAAAGATTAATGTCTCTAGATTCCACCGAGAGGCTCTCCTCCATCGAATGGCCCGGGTGGAGGGATTTCTGAAACTGGAGTTTTTCGTTAATGTCTCGAAGCTCCATTTTCATGCTTTTCACAAACTCAGTGAGTTGGATGAGACGCATTTCTGCAAGGAGATTCATCTCGGTGAGTTATCTAAGGAGCTCTTGAAATTTCAAGAGAAGCTCGGTTTTGGAAACGTGTCGGCTTTCGTTCCTTGGTTGATGACGGATGTGTATTGCTTCGCTCATCTCAGTAGGCATGTTGCAATTTCAGGGGAGAGTGTTTTGGTTTGGGTTGGTGAAAGGAATTCATTGGCAAGAGGTGTCTTTTAAAGCCAACCAGTTGTCAGGCACGGCCCCGTGCTTTGTGAAGCATGGCCCCATTTTTTTGGTCTGAAAAATTTGTAACCAACCAATCTGACTGAGATTTTTACAGCGAAGATTATGGCCCGCACTTTGTGGCACGGGACCATGCTTCTAGGAGCACGCCCCCATGTTTTTGAGACTAAATTATTATTATTATTATTATTATTATTATTATTATTATTATTATTATTATTATTATTATTATTATTATTATTATTATTATTATTATTATTATTATTATTATTATTTTAAAAAGTAGTATGCAAGGCCTAGTTTATCGAGGGTCTGGGCCAGACCCTTCTCTATGCATGTTTATTGATTTTGTTGGAGGATTATTACCTCCGAAATATCTTCGAGTGGTCCATCGATGTACGGTTTTAATCGATGTCCATTGACCTTGAACTTGTGGCCGTAAGAATTTGAAATTTCGACCGTTCCATAGTCAAAAACTAGTTTAACTATGCATGGACCGATCCAGCGAGATTTCAATTTTCCTGGGAAAAGACGTAAACGTGTGTTATATAACAGTACTCGATCGCCAACTTGAAACTTTTTGTTTCCTTTCAAATGGGCGTCATGTAGGCATTTCGTCTTCTCTTTGTAAGACCAGGAATTTTCATATGCTAGTACTCTTAGTTCTTCAAGCTCGTGAATTTGATCTTCCCGGTTTTAACCGGCAGATGTTAGATCAAAATTTGCAGCTCTAAGAGCCCAGTAAGCTTTGTGTTTTAGTTCTACGGGTACATGACATGCTTTCCCATAAACAAGGTTGAAGGGTGTTGTTCCTATGGGGGTTTTATAGGCTGTCCTAAGGGCCCATAAAGCGTCATCTAATTTCTCTACCCAACTTTTGCGATTCATTCCTATAGTTCTCTCTAGAATCCTTTTAATTCCCCGATTTGAGACTTCTACTTGCCCACTAGTCTGAGGGTGATATGGTGTTGCCAATCTATGGTGAACTCCATATCGTGCTAAGACTTTTTCCATCAGCGAGTTACAGAAATGGGTACCTCTGTCGCTGATTAGGGCTTTCGGAGTACCGAATCATGAAAATACCTTTTTCAGAAATCGTACAAGTACTCGAGCATCATTAGTGGGAAGAGGGGAAGAGCTTGTGCTTCAACTCATTTAGACACGTAGTCGACTGCTACAAGGATGTATTTATTTCCGAATGAGTTAGGAAATGGGCCCAAAAAACAATTCCCCATACATCAAAGACCTCACAAATTTGAATGCCTTTTTGAGCCATCTCATTTTTGGCTGAGATGTTTCCAGTTCTTTGACAAGCATTGCATGCTTCGATCAAAGCATGTGTTTCCTTATATACGGTGGGCCAAAAGAATCCTGAATCAAACACTTTTCTGACCGTGGTGGCGGTACTGTGATGTCCACCAGTAGGTCCTTCATGGCAGTGTTGGAGAATATCTAAGGCTCCATTTCCTGAAACACACCTACGAATAACCTGGTCGGCACCAATCTTAAACAAGTACAGATCTTCCCAGAAGTAGAACTTTAAGTCGGAGAAAAATTTCTTTCGTTGTTGATGGGTTAGCCCTTTTCTTACGATTCTGCAAGCTAGATAGTTTGTGAAGTCAGCAAACCAAGGACTTTCATCTTCCTCTTGCATGAATGCTTTGATATGCATGAGAACTTCGTGTGGAAAATTATCATCGATAATTTCCTTGTGATGTTCTTCTGAAGCTGGGCATTCTGAGCGTGAAAGATGGTCTGCGGCTACAATCTCTTCTCCCTTCATGTCCTTGACTTCTATGTCGAATTCTTGGAGTAAGAGAATCCATCGGATAAGTCTAGGTTTGGCATCCTGCTTGTTGAAGAGGTATCGTATGGCGGCATGGTCGGTGTAAACTATGATTTTGGAAAGAACTAGGTAGGATCTAAATTTTTTAAAGGCAAAAACTAATGCTAATAACTCTTTCTCTGTTTTGTTGTAATTTTCTTGTGCATCATTAAGAGTTTTACTAACATAGTAAATTGGGTGAAAATGTTTTTCTTTGCGTTGTCCGAGTATTGCTCCAACTGCAAAGTCACTTGCATTGCACATGATTTCAAATGGAAGGGTCCGATCGGGTGTAGTCATGATTGGTGCGTTGACATGTTTGTATTTTAATATGTTGAATGATTCAACACATTTCTTAGAGACAAATGGTGCGTCTTTCTCTAGAAGTTTGGTCTTAGGTCAAGCGATTTTGGAAAAGTCTTTTATGAAACGGCGATGAAATCATGTGTGACGTAGAAAACTTCTAATGGCTTCAAATGAAGTTGGTGGCGGTAGTTTGGATATGGTTTCTATTTTGGCCCTATCAACTTCTAGTCCTGCTTGGGATATCTTGTGATCGAGAACAATGCCTTCTTTAACCATAAAGTGGCACATTTCCCAGTTGAGTATTAAGTTTACTTCTTCACACCTAGCCAACATTTTGTCTAGGTTTTTCAAAAAATGATCGAAGGAGTCTCCAAAGACTGACAAGTCATCCATGAAAACCTCCATAGAGTGTTCGATCATTTCATGAAAGATCGTCACCATGCAACGTTGGAAGGTGGCTGGAGCATTACATAGTCCAAATGGCATTCGTCGATAGGCGAAGGTTCCATACGGACATGTAGAAGTTGTCTTCTCCTGATCTTTAGAAGCAATGGGAATTTGAAAGTATCCAGAGAATCCATCAAGAAAATAGTAGAACATTTTTCCAGATAAACATTCAAGCATTTGGTTAATAAAATGAAGTGGAAAATCATCTTTTCTTGTGGCGTTATTAAGCTTCCGGTAGTCAATGCAAACTCTCTAGCCTGTGATGGTCCTCATTGGTATAAGTTCGTCCTTTTCGCTCATTACGACTGTCATTCCTCCCTTCTTGGGTACTACTTAAACTAGACTAACCCATGGTGAATCTGAGATTGGATAGATTAATTCGGCCTCAAGGAGCTTCATTACTTCTTTCTTCACCACATCTTGCATGTTTGGGTTGAGAAGTCTTTGATGTTGGACCAAGGGTTTGTATTCTTCCTCCATGAGAATTTTATGAGTACAAAAGGAGGAACTGATGCCCTTAATATCCATGATCTTCCATGCGATAGTCTTCTTATGGTTCTTAAGAACTTTAAGAAGTTCGTCTTTCTCTTCTTTAGAAAGGTGAGATGAAATAATTACTGGGAGTTGAGACTTTTTTTCTAGAAAGGCGTATTAAAGATGGTTTGGTAGTTCTTTTAATTCTAAGGTTGGTAGTTCTTCTATTTATGGTTTTGATTTTTCATTGCATTCGGTGATCTCACATATTACTTCTGATGCTTCCTGATAGTTAGTATTAGTATTGAGATTTTCATTTTCTAAAATGGGTTTTGTAGTAATGTCATTTAAGATTTATGTTTATAATGAGTTGTTGAGGGAAGATTTCCGCACATAGCAACTTACGATAGAATCGATGATGTGCACACAGTATAATGTGCCATCGTCATGTTGCGGATATTGCATAGATTTTCCTATGTCAAAAGTGATTGCCTCGTCATTGACCCTGAAAATGAGTTTGCCGGTTCAAACATCAATGATAGCCTTTGCAGTGGCTAAGAAGGGTCTTCCTAAGATTAGAGGTACACTTTTGTCTTCCTCCATATCTGGAATTACAAAATATACTGGGAAAACAAATTTATCAATTTTGACTAGCATGTTTTCAACAATGCCCCGATGATATTTAACGGATCGGTCAGCTAAGTGAATTCTCGTGCGGGTGGGCTTTGGTTCTCCTATCCCTAGTTTCGCAAAAACTGCATAAGGTATTAAGATAGTACTAGCTCCTAGGTCAGCCAGGGCATTGCTAACAGACAAATTTCCTATGAGACAATGGATAGTAAAGCTCCCTGGATCTGTCATTTTCGGAGACAACTTGTTTTGGAGGACAACCAAACATTCTTCACTCAGGGTGACATGTGAGAGCTCCTCCAGCCTCCTTTTGTTTGTCAGCACTTCTTTGAGAAACTTGGCGTATTTAGGCATTTGAGCAATGGCTTCGATGAAAGAGATGTTGATGTGGAGTTGCTCGAAGAGTTCTAAAAACTTCCTGTACTGAGCTTCCAATCTCTTCTGTTTTAGCCGTCCAGGGTATGGAATAGGTGGAACATAAGTTCGGACTGGTTCCTTAGGTTGTATGGTGCTTGTTGGAACTACTATCTCCTGCGTTTTGTCAGGAACTTCCCTCTCCATAACACTTTCTGACATTGGTGAGGCAACAGTGCTTGTGCCACTTCTTAATGTGACAGTGTTAGCTGTTGCATTCGGATTGGTTATGGTGTTGCTTGGAAGAGTGACGGGTGGCCTTTCAAATAATTGCCGGGCTATCTGTCCGATCTGAGTTTGTAGATTCTGTAATGATGCTTGTTGGCTTTTAAGGTCAATTTCATGCTTCAATAATACTCTGCTGATATCAACGGCCCTTGAGTCGGCCTTCTATCCTGCCTCGTTTGTCTTGGTCATGATTAGGATTAACAATTCTTCAATTTTTTAGTTGTTCGGATTTTGATGGCTACTGGAACTTTGATCTTGGAATTGTGGTTGCTAGAAAGATTGATTCATCGGCATTTTTTCGAATCCGGGCAGGGTTTGAGTCTTACCTTTTTCTTTCCAGCTGAAATTTGGGTGGTTCCTCCAACCTAGATTGTAGTTGTTGCTGAAAGCGTTGTTTTGACCGGGGAAGAAATCAACTTCTTCCATAGCCATATCGATTTGTTTGCAGTGACTCGTCTTATGAGTCCCTCCAGAGGTGTCACAGGTGATCTTGTTTTTTGATAATTCGGCTTGAATTTGTTCGAATTTTTTTGAGAGTGCTTCAAGCTGTACGATGACAAGAGTGTTAGAATCGACGTGGTGCATTCCTTTGTGTGTTGGTGAAGATCTTGGTGGCTTATAAGAGAAACTCTTCTTTGCTTCCTTCTCGATGATTTCAAATACTTCGTTAGGTGATTTGGATCCCAGGTCTCCATCGGTGACTTGGTCAATGGCCTGTTTGTTTTGACTGGATTGTGCATCAAAGAAAGTTTGTACTTGTAACCATACGCTCAGTCCATGGTGTGGGCATATTCTCAGAAGACTTTTATATCTCTCCCATGCTGCGTGTAGCGATTCATCATCATCGATCCGGAATCCGGTAATGCTGGCTCGGTATTTGGCAGTTTTATTAGGAGAAAAGTATTTAAGGAGAAACTGTTCAACCATCTGGTCCTAGTTGGTAATGGAACCAGAGGAAAGAGATTTTATCCACTCTAGGGCTTGACCCCTTAGAGAGAAAGGAAAGAGTTTGAGTTTGATCTGATCTTCTGAACAATTTTGAATTTTAAAGGTTCCGCAGATTCGTAAGAATCGAGATACATGAGAAAGAGGGTCTTCGTCGAGGAGACCATGAAATCAAACTGACTTTTCCTCAATATGAATGGTGCTTGATTTGATTTCGAAGTTTTTGGTGATTTCGGATGGAGCCGCTCCATTTCCATAGCCTTCGAGAGTTGGCTTGGCATATTGGCTCATGTTCGGCTCATTGTTTTGGGCCGCCATCATTTCTTCGTTTTGATTTTCTCCTAATGTGGTGGCGTCTACTAACTCGTTTTTGATTGATTCAGAGGTTTCTGCAGTCCGTTTACATGCTCGTAGACGAAAGAGTTGTTCCGGTTAAGAAATTGGAGAAACAAACTCAGGTCCAAATGTAGAGGACATACAAGGGATTAAATCAAATTGAAACTGTTTAAATTAAATTAAAGGTTAGTTGAAGTTAAACTAAAAGTTAGGCTAAGCTATTCTAAAACTAAACTAAGGTCTAAGTTAGTTAAACTAAAGTAAAGGTTAGGCTAGCCGTAAAAATATATAGTTTAATAGTAAATAAAAAAAATAAAAGTTAAAAAAAATTGTACAATTATAAACAATGACTAAAATAAAGCTTGGGTCGTTCTTAGAAACATACCGTGTTACCGGCAACGGCGCCAAAAACTTGATGTTGTCTGTGTGAGTGCTTAAAATGGTTGGAATGGGAGATTTAGCTTACGCACAATATCTTGTTTTAAATTTATAAAGTGATTTCTAGTAAAACTAAACACACACAAAATAGACAAGTGTACCTATCGTATATGTAGAATAGTATTGGTAAAAACCAAGTATTCATCCGTGGACACAAATTTCTAATAATGAACCTTTGTTTCAATTCAATCAGAGAGTTTTAATCGTCTTGGGGTTGATTTTTAACCTTTTTATAAAATAGAAATACTTATATATATAATATATAGGTGACAAGAAGAGAAATTCTAAATGACTGTTTCAAATATATGAAGGTTACCATCTAAAATCAAGAATCCACTTCATTATTCCTTGATGATTATTAAATAAACATGTGATAAACATGTCCTAATAATATATGATAGAATAGTCCCTCATTTCTAAGTAAACGTATTCTATGACATAAAAGAAAGTAGCATGCGCATTTTAAAGTCCATCATTTTCTAATGTCAAGCTACCACGAGAATGTCAATTTAAGTAGACAAGCAGTTTGGTATAGTAGAACGATTAGGATTGACTTCGATTTCTCAAATACCAATCCTAACAACTTCGAGTGGTTGTAGTTAACTCACACAACCTCCCCTTGGATGATTTAATTAGGTTATAATTACACATTCCATTAACATATGACTTCTTTAACTAGCATGATACCCTAAGCAATCGTGTTAACAATGTTATTTTAGAGTTATCATAACTAGAGAAATAGATCATAACTTATATCTCATAATTTCTATGTACAACATAAGGATCCATGTTTTATCTTGAATAAGTTATCAAAGTATTCTTTTTACCATTTCTAGTTTCCAAGAACATGAGTTAACATGAATGAATATTAATCATCAACCTTGATGTATTGAGTTGAAGTGATAAAACATTTCTTCATCAAAGGATACTTGCAAAATAACCACGTGCTATACCAAACAAAACCACATGTTTCACATAATCATCAAGTAAAACAAAGCTTCTTCATAGATTATAGATGGTAAATGGAGTTTAGCTCATAATGAGCATTGTTATAAACATAAAAAGGGATGATAATAACAAACACATGATTAAACTAGAACAATCTAACCAAATGTGGATGAATCTTCCTTCTTAATGATGATGATGGATGATGATGGTAATCTCCAAGCCTTCAAACTCCTCACAAAATTTTCAATATGAGTGTAATGTGGTGTTTTTATAAGAGAAACCCGTTTAGAGATTTTCTTCAAGCACACCAAATGAGTGCAACATGAGCCTCTATTTATAGGCAGTCTAGAGTAAGAGGCATGACCCCGTGCTTTATGAGGCACGACCCCGTGTCCACGTGTCCAGTCACATTAAATGCTGTCAGATCGTACATTTTGACTCACCACGGGCGCGTGCTTTCTAAGGCATGGCCAAGTGCTTTTTAATGACATGTTCTAATTCTTTTTGTCTTATCTGAAAGGTGACCACGGCCCCGTAGTTGATTGAGCACGGCCCCGTGCTTTTGTGTCCTTTATTTGTCTTTTGTTGTAGATTTTTTTCTTTTCTTGTGTTCTAAAGCATGGGGCGTGGTTCTGGGAGCACGGGGGCGTGGTTGAGGGTTTTCTTGGGTTTTCTTTCGTTTTTCTTCGTCTTTTCTCTTGTTTCTTCGTTTAAGGCTTGGGTTTACCTGAAATTGCATTTTAATGTGATAAGTAGCCTTCTGAGCTATATTATTTGATAGAAGTTGCAGTTTTTAGAGATTATTTGATGCTAAGAAGATGTATAATTTTATATACATCAGCTATGCTCTCGTTTTTAATTATAGTTTATTGTCTCAAAGTTACAAGTATGTTCATGTCGAATCAGTTAGCTTACTTAAGGTTTGGGACTCGTTTAATATCTTAACTTTATCATTTAACTTTCCTGAATATTATGGTGACCTTATTTTACTTGTTTCCAATCGTTTTTGGGACTTATGCTATCCTCTTAATTGCTTACATACTTTATCATATACTCACTATCAAACTTTGTCTTTGTGTGTGTATCAATTGAATGACTATTTGCTATTTGTTAACAAGATTATTCGTTTATTTTATCACAATCGGAGAGGTCAATCATAATCACATAATGGTATTACCATACGATCGTCATAGTGGCCAAAGCCCGATTCACATGGCAATGGTTTAACCGACACATTCATTTGTCACATCATGCCATAGTAGCCAACGTCCGATTCGCATGACAATGGTTTTACCGACACACATTATTAGCTCAATGATTTGATTGTTTATACACAGATAACAACTTTGCTCTTTATTTATATATTATTATATTATAATAAGAAAACTGGTGATCTACTCACTCAACATGTGTGTTCGGCCAACAGTTTGACCCAAATGAGGAAATTTGACCTAAATGAAGATTATGGAAGATTGGAATCTTTTCAACCTCCTCAGAAACTGCTAAGTATTGAATCCGAGCACACCTTGGGATCCGAACAAGCTTTTACTTAGCCGGGTATGAGATTTTGCCTCCCGGGCAAGGTTTACTTCAATTAGTCTTCTTAAGTGGATATCCGGGCAAGGTATACTAATTTAGTGCATTCCCGAGTAAGGATCACTGATTTGGTATCTCCGAGCAAGGTTCACTTTGTCAAGCAGGTTTGTTCTTCAAGACCAAGTATTTTACTCTTCCGAGTAAGGTTTGGTCAACCAAGTCCAAGAAGCCAAGTGATTGGAAGACCGGGCAAGGTATTCTTTAATAATTATGGTCCGAGCAAGCTTGATGTATAAATGGAATATATGTCTAAGTAACATCGGGCAAGGTTCAACTCAAGCAAAGAACTGTACTACCGAGTACACTTTGCTAATAAGTTATATTATAGAAAAGAGTTGAAATGGACCATCGAAGAACAAGGTTGCTCGTAAGAAGTTGTCGGGCAAAGTCAAGAAGACTGAAGTCTACTCGGTGAATATTTTACTTGGTAAAATATTCTTTAAGTAAAGTCTACCTGGAAACTGATCCCGAGTACACTTCTGTGTTTACCAAGTCTGAAGGAAGGCCGAGTACACTGCGTACTCGGAGACTGAAGATTAATGAAAAGCCTACCCGGAAGACTTGTTTTACACTTAGTTTATTTTTGAATATGTAATTTGAATATGTATTATCGGATAGGGTTTCTAGAAGGAATGACAGCTGTCCTAGGTTGGCAGGCCTATAAATAGAATATTTAGGGCACGGCGCCAGAGGGAGAGGCAGAATACACAATACGGATAAGATTGACTCATTTATTGAGAGAATATTGTGTGACGGCTGTCTTAGGATTCCTAGAAAACCCTAAATCGATTATCCTTTTGTATGATTAACATTATATAAATGGAAATCTTTTGAGTGAATCTTTAGTGTGCCTTCTACCTGTGATTATTTATTGCAACCGTATGTTTGTTATTGATTCCGCCTTTAACAAACGGATATCTTTCTAAATATAGCAACCCGTCATTAACTCTCTAGTCAACACAATTAATCTGTGTGAGTTATGACTTGATTGATTAAGATCCAGCCGAAATCAAAGGGACTGACAAGTGGTATCAGAGCTGATTACTGCTATTTTTAGAAAGATTATTGCTGATTGAAGATTTAAAGAAGAACGATGTAAGCAGACCACTGTTCGATTGATTTGTGACGTCAGCAACCCTGTTTTCCATTTTTCTTCCAAATCTACAATCTACCGGTGTTTTCTCTTCCTTATTTCAATTAAAGTTCTAATTTTTATATCTAAATCTTGTTCTAATCACATCAGATCTAAGCATTCTGTTTTCAGATCTGATTATTTTGAAACTTTTTTTAAAGAAACTGATTTTTTTTATTTCTCAAAATGTCTGGATATGAGGAACAAGAGGTGTCTACTAACAAGATACCTAGGTTGTATGGACAGGAAAACTTTATCAAATGGAAGGTACTTTTTGAAGCAGCCGTATGCTACAATGATATTGGCATGTGGAACTCCATCAAGAATGGTCCACAAACTGTTGTTGAAGAAGGTGCAAATGTCACTGCAACTGCTGCTGTAGGAGAAAAAATGAGAAAGGTGGATGACAAAGCCTTAGCTATGATTAAGCTAGGTTTGTCTTGGGAAATTCTGACCAAGGTGGCTCATCACACAACTGCAAAACAAATGTATGATGCCATCCTTGAAATGTATGAAGGGAATACTGAACTGAAGAACATAAAGAAGCAAAGATTGAAGCAACATTTGGAAAGGTTCAAGTATAGAGATGGAGAAAGGTTGAAATCAATACTAGAACGATTTCTAAGTATTGTAAATGAGTTGAGAACAACTGATTATGTAATGAATGACTTTGATTTGAATACAAAGTTACTCAACTCAATGCCAAAAGAATGGTATACTGCTTGCAAATTCATCCTTCAGAAGCAAAATTTCAATGAATTGAAATTGGATGATGTAGTATGCTTTCTTCAGGCAGCTGAACTTGAAATGATTGAGAATGAGATGATCAAGGAAGATAGACCATGTTTCAATGTTTCAAATGCATTGATTGCACCAATGGGAAATCTGTCCACCAAGAACCAACAGCAAATTCCCATTATTGAAGAACCAGCTGAACATAATGTTGTCACTCCAAAATCTTTCATTGGAGGTAGCACAAGTAATCAAGGAAATCAGCAGAGGTTCAATGTGCAACTGATTGATGATTCTGATTCTACATCTATGTCAAGTGGAAATGTTCCTAACACTGGAACAGGACATAGTCAAAGCAATGAAACACAAGCCTTGTTGTCTATGTTTACTGAGTCATATAATGCATTTGTTGCAAAGAACCTAATTCACACAAGTGTGGTACAAGATGACTTGGAACAAATTGATGCAGATGATTTGGAAGACATGGATTTGAAATGGCAAGCTGCCATGTTGGGTTTGAGAAGTAGAAGGCTGTATAACAGAACTGGTAGGTCTCTGGTCTCTGGTCCTAATGACAGGATTGGTTTTGACAAGTCAAAAGCAATATGCTACAATTGTCAACAACCTGGTCATTTTGCAAGAGAATGCAATCAACCAAGAAACTTTCAATTGAATCAATTCCAGAATCAACCAGGGGGTCAGCAGCAATATCAACAGAATCAACCAAGAGGTCAACAGAATTACCAACAAAATCAGCCAAGATTCAACAACAACAGCAATCAAATGAACAACTTCAATAAAAACAACTACAACCCAAACTTCAACAACTTTCAGCCTCACATGAATAGTCAACAACAAAGTATGCAACAGAATCAAGGTTTTCAAATGAATAACAATCAAAACCTTCAAGCAGCTCAAAATGTACCAAACACCATTGTTCCAGCAAATCAAAATCAATCAGAAATCAAGGAAATGTGGCAGTGACTAGACAACATGAAGGAAATTTTGATTGGAGCAATCATGAAGAGGACATTGCAGATGACATCAGAAAAGCAAATGTGGCATTCATGGCCATAATTGAGAAAGAAAAGGGATCATCATCTCAGGTACACTCTGCTCCTACAGTTGATTTAAATGAACGTATCATTGAATTGAAAACAAAAGTAGGCAAGCTGGAAAGTGAGTGTTTCAGAAAACAAAGTATCATTAATGAGTATGAGGCAAGTGAGATAATCAGTGATGAAAAGATTAAAAGCCTTGAAGATGATTGCATGATCATTTACAGAACTCAAACCAGATACATCACTGAGATTGATGGATTAAAGAAGATGTTAGTTGAAGAAAAGGTGCAAAACACAAGACTAAAGGTTGAAACTGAATTTCTGAAGAATTTAGTCTCAACTGGCAATATATGTGGTATACTGAATAAGGTGAAAGAACAAGACAAATACAAAACAGTTCCACCTCCATTCAACAACAATTTTATGCCAAAAGTTGACAAAGAGAAAAGAGATGCATACTTGCAACAATTCAAAGATGTCTTTCAAGACAGAGAAGAAGTTGTTGATTGTATAAAAAGTTAGAAGTGAATGAAGAAGGAGAATTTGTGATGAAGAAAGAAGTAAAAGAGGATAAGTCAATTGGAGTTCAAGTCTCTGAGGATGACTTTGATTCAGTTGAATTGGATCAAGATGATTTGAGTGATCAAATTACTGAAAAGGAAATCAAAGCTGCTGAAAGAGGAAGAAAATATAAGAAACCTGAATCTGTTGATAAACTTCCAAAGTATCCACCAGTCCCACCAAAATTGAAGAAAGAGAATGACAAAATGAAAAGAGAACATGTTTCTTTTGATATTTGTGAAAGGAGGAAGATAGACTACAATGCAGTCAGACCTCCAAGCAAGGCTGTATTGAGAAGGATAAAACTGAACAACAAGAAGAAGAAGGTGAATGAACAGGTTGATACAGAAAATTTTATCCCAGTTTATCCAATCTTTTCTAGTTATGAGGTGCTTGATGTTGGAGAAGTGGAAACTATGGAAGAATATGAGTAAAGACTGACAAGGGTTAGAGAAAGCAGTGATGAAGAATCTATGATTATGAAGAAAATTGTCTTTGTCAAAAGCAAAGTTGAAAGACAGGACATCAAGATTGAGGAATTTGTTCCTTTTTCGATTGATTTTGATGGCTTAAAGAATCAGAAGACTCTAGGAGTCAAGACACCTAAGCCAAGTGAAAGATACAGGAAACCAAAAGAACATGAAGTCTACAAGGGCAAGGTTTGGTGCAAAAGGTGTGATGAATATGGTCACCACACAGATTCATGTAATGAAAGATCCAAATTCAAACCATTTCATGTACCAGATGGAACAAAGTATGGTCAAGACTTTGTCCTGTACAAACAGAAGTATGATGAATATCTGGGAAAAGGAAAGGTGTGTGGCAATGAAACCATGAACAAAGAAAAGAAGAAATCTGAAAAGGAGACAAGGATTGACAAGAAAATGACTGAACTAGAAAGAAGAAGCAAATCTCCTAAAAGGAATGAGAAATTGGCCAAAAAGAACACTCAGTCTATGAGAATCAAGCAAAATACTCAATCAGTCAAATCTGATGGTTCTCAAGGATCATCAAGCAGTAAAAAGACAAGAAGAAAAGATGCACATTCTAGAATTAAACCAACAGAACTCACTGGTGATGAGAAGTTTTTACTAAGACATGGATGTGAACCACATGGTTTCCTTTGGAAACCCAAGACTGAGAGTAAGGCTGAACAAATTGCTGATGTAAGAGACTACTCTAAGATGAAGGATTATGTAATACAGGAGTATGTCACTGACTCAGCTGAATACCAGTGTTCAACCTTACTTGTCAAAACTCCAAGAGAGTGTGGTTATGAAACTGATCATTCAGACAACTTAGAATTGGCTCATGAAGATCCTAAACCAACAACACTTACTTCCCAAGCTGTGACTGAAACTGAATCTGATGAGCTGCAAGTTGATAAGGCTTGCACTTCATCACTTAACTAATCAAACTTTCTTTGTATGTGCAGGAACAGTCCACTCCTCTAAATGACATATGGTATATGGATAGTGGTTGTTCTAGGCACATGACTTGTGACAAGAGATCTCTTGTCAACTATGAAGAGAAGTATGAAGGTCCAGTAGCTTTTGGGAGTGATGAGAATGGTGGAAAGATTGTTGGAAAGGGAATCTTAACAAATGAGAAAATCTCATTTGATAATGTATTTCATGTTGAAGGTATTCAGTACAATCTGTTGAGCATATCACAAATGTGTGATAAAGGTTACAAAGTCAGTTTTGATGATTCACATTGTTTCATTTTAAAACCTGAGTTTGTAATTCCACCTGAAATGATTATGATGATGGCACCAAGAAATGGAAACTTGTATGAGTTGAATATGAAAGAAGCCATTTCAAGATGAGGTGCATGTTTTGTTTCCAAAGCCACTGAAAATGAATCTACATTGTGGCATAGGAAACTGTGTCATGTAAACTTGAAGAACATGAATAGACTGGTCAAAGGTGAGCATGTAATTGGATTACCTACAAGAGAATTCAAGTTAGATGATCATTGTGACTCATGTCAAAAGGGAAAACAACACAAGTCTACTCATAAGACAAAGCTCATCAATTCAATTGATCAACCACTTATGTTACTTCACATGGATCTCTTTGGTCCTGTGAGTGTGCCAAGTATTGGAAAGAGAAGATACTGTCTGGTGATCATTGATGACTATTCAAGATATACTTGGGTTTATTTCCTAAGTACCAAAGATGAGACTGCTGAGTTGATTAAAGGTTGTGTCACAATGATTGAGAACAAGCTGAATAAGAAAGTCAAGATGATGAGAAGTGACAATGGTACAGAGTTCAAGAATGGAGTTATGGAAGAATTTTGCACACAGAAAGGGATATTTCAACAATTTTCAGCTCCTAGAACTCCTGAACAAAATGGAGTGGTAGAAAGAAGAAACAGAACTTTAATAGAAGCGGCCAGAACCATGTTGGCAGATGCAAATTTGCCTGTCACTTTTTGGGCTGAAGCAATCAATACAGCATGTTATGTTCAAAACAGGGTGCTTGTAAACAAAAGGCATAACAAGACTCCATATGAAATTTTCAATAATAGAAAGCCTTACATCAAGTTTTTCAAGCCCTTTGGTTGCAAATGTTTTCTTTTGAACACTAGAGATTATTTGAACAAATTTCAAACTAAGTCACTAGATTGTTTCTTTGTTGGATATTCTACTCACTCAAAGGCATACAGAGTATATGTGAAAGATCACATGAGTGTGATAGAATCTTCTGACATCATTTTTAATGAGAATCAGTTCAACACAGTCAGTGGTGCAGAATGGTTGTTTGATCATGAGAAGTTAATAAAGTCATTCAAGATTTATTCTGAAGACTTTGATGATTCATTCTACAAGACCAGTGTACTTGCAGAGAATAAGAAGAAAGAATTGGACTTAGAAGAATTATGGAAAAAGGTTGCTAGAAAAGAAAAGGAATGCACTTTTGTGAACAGCTCCTCAAGCAAGGTCAATGAACAGGATCAGGCTATGAACAAACAAGACAGTCCAAATGTACAGAATGATCAAGTTCAGAATGAGAGTGACACAAGCAACCAATCAAATGAAGAAGCTGTAACCACAGAAAGATTTCAAGACTTATTCCAAAATTTGAATCTGGGAAACAATGGTGCATCTACTTCAGGACAAAACAATGAGGAAGCACCACAGTTTCATGATGCAAAAGCTGATTTGATCATTGAAGAACCTGAACTCAATGAAACAAATCTTGACACAAATTTGTCTACAAATATGATAATACAAACTCCTACTGTTGAAAAGAATCATCCTGGTGAAAATATCATTGGTGACTTGCATGAAAGAGTTACAAGGAGTCATTCTGAGATAGCAAACATCTGTCTGTACTCTTGCTTTCTGTCTCAAATAGAACCAAAGAACATTGCTCAAGCTTTAAAAGACAATAGTTGGGTAGAGGCAATGCAAGAGGAATTGGCACAGTTTAGAGATCTACATGTGTGGGATCTTGTAGACAAGCCATATGACAGATATGAAATTGGAACCAAGTGGGTTTTCAGAAACAAAAGGGATGAAAGGGGTTTAGTGATTAAAAACAAAGCTAGACTTTTAGCACTGGGATGTCTTCAAGAAGAAGGGATAGACTTTGAGGAAGTATTTGCACCAGTTGCAAGACTGGAAGCCATAAGAATTTTCCTTGCATATGTTGCCTCAAAGAACATTAGAGTATTCCAGCTTGATGTTAAATCTGCATTCCTAAATGGAAAGATTGATGAAGAGGTGTATGTAGCTCAGCCACCAGGTTTTGAGGATCCTATGTATTCAAACAGGGTGTACAAGTTAAACAAAGCCCTTTATGGACTGCATCAGGCTCCTAGAGCATGGTATGATGAGCTCTCAACTCATCTACTTGAAAATGGTTTCAAAAGGGGAGCCATTGACAAGACACTCTTCTACAAAAGAAAGGGGTCAGATTTGTTACTTTTACAAGTCTATGTTGATGATATCATCTTTGGATCTACAAATGAAATTATGTGTTTGGAGTTTGAAGGGGTGATGAAATCCAAGTATAGCATGAGTTCCATGGGTGAAATGAACTTCTTTCTGGGACTGCAAGTTCTACAAAAGGCTGAAGGGATCTTCATTCATCAAACTAAATATGTGCATGACATTTTGAACAAGTTCAACTGTCATGATTACAAGACTGCTTCAACTCCAATGGACACCAAAGAAAAGATGATAGCTGATGAAAAGGGGGAGTCAGTAGATGAACATGAATACAGAGCCAAGATTGGATCTCTGATGTATCTGACTGCAACAAGACCAGATATCATGTTTGCTGTGTGTGTATGTGCAAGGTTCCAGTCAAATCCAAAAGTCTCCCACATGAATGCTGTGAAAAGAATATTCAGATATTTGAAGGGAAGACCAGACTTAGGAATTTGGTATCCTAAGAATCAAGCCTTTGATCTGCTTGCTTATACAGACAGTGATTATGATGGGTGTAACATGAGTAGAAAGTCAACATCAGGGGGATGCCAGTTTTTGGGTGAAAGGCTAGTGTCATGGCAATGCAAAAAACAGACTACAGTATCAATCTCCACTGCAGAAGCTGAGTATGTTGCTGCATCTGCCTGCTGTGCACAAGTTCTCTGGATTCAAAATCAGATGCTGGATTATGGTTTGAATTTTCTAAACACCCCTATTCTGATTGATAATACTACTGCATATTTTACTGTTAAGAATCCTGTGCAACATTCTAAGACTAAGCACATTGAAATCAGTCATCACTTCATAAGAGATTGCAGTGAAAAAGGTCTGATTGAAATGCAAAGAGTTGATACAAGTGATAACTTGGCTGACCTATTCACCAAACCACTTGAAAGAACCAGGTTCAACTTTCTTCTGAAAGCCCTGGGGATGATCAACTCTGATGAAATCTGATTAAGGATGTGTGCTTGGTTGTGTACCTCTATGTGCTACCTGAAAAATTTAGAAGAGGTCACACATGCTGAATATGTTGCTGATTATGTTACTGAATATGTTGATGATTATGTTACTGAATATATTGCTGATTATGTTACTGAATATGTTGCTGATTATGTTACTGAATATGTTACTGAATATGTTACTGAGTATGTTAAATGTGTGTGTCTTAACTGTATGTATGTGTGTCTCTCTGAGATAACTGTTTATTTCATTAGAGATTACACATATTGAATATGTTTCAGCTGAATGTTGATTGAATATGTCTTGAATATGTCAATGTTTTGAAGTTAACTGATAGGTGCTTAAGTAAATATCTGTGCAATTTGTTTGAAATTGATGATAATTCTTGACTATCATGTTAACTGATCTGATGTTATGATAAGTAGTTTGATCTGTTTGGGTGAAATTAAATACTTGTCTGATGTCATAAGTAATCACATGTTTATGGTTACTTGAATATGTGCTTTATCTGATCTTCTGATGTTGTTAAGATAGGATAGACATTGAATGTTAGTACAGTCTGTTTTCTTGATGATGTTAAGAATGATTAGATTTGATTATGTGATTCAACTGTTTATGTCAAAATGTGTTTTATGTCAAAATTAAGTGATTTAATGAATTTTATAATGAATTTTGCATAAATACTTTATTTTGGTCAAAACATAAGCAAGTTGATTAATGGTGTAGAGATATGATAAGATTATTCAGTTCAAGCTTTAAAGAAGCTTAAAAGAAGGATTTTTTTTTAATCTCAAGTAGTTGTTCTTGCTGAAAATTATGTCATTTGCCCAGTTGGAAGGACATGCACTTGTGTATGTTTGGTCCTTAAATCTCTATAGATTCAAAGGATAGCCTTTGACCTGCAAACTGAATGCATTTGGGGCAATTATGACTTGTTTCTTATTCCTTCACTTAAAACTATGTCAATAGCTCTGACTTTGAAAGGACATATATTCACATGTATGTTTGGTCCTGTTGACCACTTTTGGTCAAACAGGATAGCCATTCACCTGACAATGAAGAGATATTGAGGTGATTGAATATTAAAGTGTATTATATGGGAAATGATAGTACATTGACTACTTAGCTGATCATATGGAATTAATAGGCTAAAAAGACCTTAGTATAGTACTTAACATGTATGGTTGCTTTCCCATGATGATGTAAAATCTAAGGTGATATAAACATAATGAATATGCTAATCTTTATGTGGAGATGCATAGTTGTTTTGCATGTCTCAAGATAAATCTCTCCGAATGATAGGCAGAAAAGTGATTACCCAGTCATACACGAGCCTGTTGTTATTTGGTCAACTAAAAATGAAACATCTTTAAATATGACAAGGAACATGCTTTATGAAAATTTGAGAAAATATCAAAAACAAGGGGAAGAATGAATAAATCAACCAAAAGTTGATAAGTGTTTTAAATATTTTATCAAACAAGAGGGTTACAACTAGAACTACAAAGATGTTGGCAAAAACTGTCTCATCTTGAATGAAAGGCATGTTTCTAACTGTAAGTCCAATGTTCAACCTCTAGATATGTTTGAATCTAAAAATACAAAAAAAATACAATAAGTTCTGTCATACAAAAATATTTTTGACCAAATACAGGAGGTTGGAGTCAAATTGGGGTGATCTGGGGAAAGCCAAATAAGCCTTGAGAAGAGATATGAGGCATCATTGCACAGTGTTGACCATTAATGCATTATGCTTTAAATGAACCTAAATCATATCACCAAAGAGATGAAATTCATGCTAAGTTTATACCTGTTGTTAACCTATCTAAGTTGTCATAATAATGCTGAGAGTAAAGTATTGAGATAGCTACTTAGTCAATATGATCCCATTCTTAAGATCTTTTCAGAAAATGGAAGAAAATGTTTTGAAAAGAAATATAACTGAAATTTGATCTCTAAATGCACCATTTGCTCTTAAACTATGATCTTTAATGAAAAATATATTTTTGACAAGTTGTTTAAGTCAAAAAGTGTTGCATTTTGCCTAAAAGGGTTGAATATGTTAGTTCGGGTAAGGTTTAATGCTTTATAACCTTCCCGAGCACAAACTGTTTGAATATGTATTTTCGGGTAAGGTTTAATGATTTACAACCTTTTCGAGTACAAAACAGTTGATTATGTGTGAATATGTTATTTCGGGTAAGGTTTGATAATTTTCAACCTTTCCGAGTAAGCTTAGTCATTTTTGACTTGTTAATGTGTGAATATGTTATTTCGGGTAAGGTTTGATAGTTTTCAACCTTTCCGAGTAAGCTTAGTCATTTTTGACTTGTTTATGTGTGAATATGTTATTTCGGGTAAGGTTTGATAGTTTTCAACCTTTCCGAGTAAGCTTAGTCATTTTTGACTTGTTTATGTGTGAATATGTTATTTCGGGTAAGGTTTGATAGTTTTCAACCTTTCCGAGTAAGCTTAGTCATTTTTGACTTATTTATGTGTGAATATGTTATTTCGGTTAAGATTTGATAGTTTTCAACCTTTCCGAGTAAGCTTAGTCATTTTTGACTTGTTTATGTGTGAATATGTTGTTTCGGGTAAGGATTGAT
This sequence comes from Bidens hawaiensis, assembly GCF_021521415.1. Lineage (NCBI taxonomy): Eukaryota > Viridiplantae > Streptophyta > Magnoliopsida > Asterales > Asteraceae > Bidens > Bidens hawaiensis. The sequence goes on along the minus strand of NW_027491179.1, from coordinate 1,064,286 downwards.
AATTTTCAACCTTTCCGAGTAATCTTAGTCATTTTTGACTTGTTTATGTGTGAATATGTTATTTCGGGTAAGGTTTGATAGTTTTCAACCTTTCCGAGTAAGCTTAGTCATTTTTGACTTATTTATGTGTGAATATGTTATTTCGGGTAAGGTTTGATAGTTTTCAACCTTTTCGAGTAAGCTTAGTCATTTTTGACTTGTTTATGTGTGAATATGTTGTTTCGGGTAAGGTTTGATAATTTTCAATCTTTCCGAGTAAGCTTAGTCATTTTTGACTTGTTTATGTGTGAATATGTTGTTTCGGGTAAGGTTTGATAATTTTCAACCTTTCCGAGTAAGCTTAGTCATTTTTGACTTGTTTATGTGTGAATATGTTGTTTCGGGTAAGGTTTGATAATTTTCAACCTTTCCGAGTAAGCTTAGTCATTTTTGACTAACTTTATGATTTTCGGGCATGCTTTGAAGTGTTTACACTTTCCGGGTAAAGTACACTGTTGTACTAATCTCCCGAGCAGGCTTGAAGTCTTGAGATGATTATGTGTTGTTATAATTAGCTTTTAACAAGTAATTCTTGTTTCGGGCAAGCTATGCATGTTATTTGCTGATTGTGATTCCAAGCAAACTTTGTGAACTTAAGGTAGTACACCAAGTAAGCTTTGTAATTTGTGTGAATATGTTATTAGGAAAGGTTTGTTAATCTTTCTGGGCACGCTTAGATGTTACTGTTTAAGTCTGTCATTTATCGGGTATTCTTTGAATAAGATTGATGTTCGGCATACCTAATGATTGAATGTGTTTATCCTAGCAAGCTTAGTGCTAACATAGGATTTTCGGGCAAGCTCTATGAAATTTTAGACTATAGCACACTTAAATGTTTATGTGTTTAATTTCATTCCGAGCATGCTCTGTGATATGTATGTGTATGATTTCTTTGAAATTACAAGTGTTTTCGGGCAAACTTTGTTTTCCGAGCACACTTTATATTTCGGGCACACTTGTGTTCCTTCAATATACTTGGTAATTTCAAAACTTAACTTTCCGAGTACACTGTCTGCTAGAATTCCTTTCCGGGCACACTTTGTACTATATGAAGGTTATTCGGGTATACTTTGCATATGATTGTTGTTCGGGAACACTATTCTCCAGAAAGATTGCTTGATCACACTATGTTTTCAAGCATACTTGAATGAATGTGTTGATTGAATATGTTAATTGATTATGATTCTTATGAGGGTTCATGCTAAATAAGTTTTAATTTGAAATTGAGAAATTTATGTGGGGATCTTAACTGATTCTTAGAAAGGATGTTTATTTGATGATTATACTTGATTATATGCCTTGTGATTAATTTCTCAAGAAATCGAGTATTTCGGGTAAACTTTCTTCACTATTGTCTTAACTTTAAATTAATTTATTTGACCGAGTAAGGTTTGTATGTGGAAGTATACCGAGTAGAATTTGGATATACTAATCTTTTGAGTAAGGTCTTATGAACTTAAATGAAATTAAATATTTTTAATATATCAAGTGGATAATGTTACTGGTTGACAGCTAATAATTCACAAAAGGACAAAAAAAACATTTAAAACCCACTTTCAAAAGGTGTAAAAAAAGGGAGTTAGGTTATTTCCCTCTCTCTCTTTCCACTGCGAATCTGGTATCACAAAGCAAACCATTCTTGAAATAGATAAGAAATTTATGAGATAAAAGACAAAACACTTTTAAAATCTCTCACTTTATCTAACATACTTAAGAAAAGAAAAATATGCAGACCTTTATTCATAACTCTTTTCTGATAAAGCTACAGCTATGTATCTTACATTTGACTTAACTCTCATTAAATGAAGACCTGCATATGCTATTAAAATTTTGAAACTTCACATTTCAAGAGTAACTCACATATGTGTTTTTGTGCAGATTTCTATATCATTCAAGACAACGGTTTGAATTGACATATTGTTTATACTTTAATATTTTTTTTCTAATTGATAATTGTGTGTTCATTGATATAATAGAAAATCAACAATGGATCCAACTCCATGTAATTACAATTCCTACAAACATCATCTTTCTGAAGAACTGAAGAAAGCATTGCAACGAGTTCAAACCCTAATTACTGAGGTTGAGAAGATCTCAGCTGCCCCAAAACAGGGGGAGAAATCACTGAATCAGGGGGAGAATTCGTTGAAGCTTCTCTCAATTTATGAAAAGAACAGCTCAGACGATGAAGCTGACAATGTTCCAGAAGATGAAAAGAAAGATCTTGAGGAAAGAAAGAAATTGAAAGGGAAAGAAATTGCTCAAGAGGATGATAAAGTTCAGACTTTAAATTCTCAAAATGAAAATACAATGGACTCAGAAATGAATGAATCTGAATCAGAAGCAAAAAGAGTCTATGTACAAAGGATGACAGAAATTCATGACATAGAATTTCTGAGTCAAATGATGTCTGATAAAGACTTTGAAGAACAAGAAAACTTGCTGAAAATGTTTGAAGATAAGAAAAGACTAAAAGATGAAGTGAAGAATGTTAATCAGAAGGATGTGCCTCAAGAACTGATTGAAAAATGCTTGAATGGTCAAGAAATTCCAAATTGTGTGCTAGTCTCTCTGCTCAAACTAATTAAGCAAGAAGAACCAGAGAAAGAGACAAAGGAGAAACTAGACACTGTCATTGACAAGATTTCAAAGGCTTTAAGTAAAGAAAAGAATACTCAAGACAATGAACTAAAAGGTTTGAAATTGAAAGATGATTTGGAACAAGAAGTGGAAATTCAAAAATTCTTAAGCAAATATGGTGGTAAACCAAAATTTTTGGTTAAGAATGGAATTCCTTTTGATTATGTAATATTAATGACAAGAAAAGAGATTTTGAGCAACTTCAAGAAAATAAAAGGACAACAGCTGAACATGAAGAAGGGAGCCGCTCAGTCTCTGGTTGGAAAGAACAAAGGAATATCCAAAAAGATGGTTGATCTATCAAGGATGATAATGAAGGGGAAATTCAATGAAGAGGAATTCTGCAAACAGACAACATCCTTACTCTCAAAACAGAACAATACAAAGAAAAGGAAGATGTCTGTGACTACTCAGGAAAAACCAAAGCAGATGCACTTGAAGATGGATAAACCCTGTGTCAAGGTTGCTATAAAAGCCATAAACCCTTTAGTCAACCACAATGTTATGCCAAGTGGAATATTCTATGATTCCAGGACTAAACATCTGAATGTTATGATGGAAAATGGAGAGATTGTGAAGATCTTTTCTAAAAATAACTTCAGAAAATTAAATCTATGGCAATTAACTGTGATTGCGGCATTGTATCTCTCTAATTGTAAGGAAAGGCAAAGGCATACAAATGATAAGCAATCAGAATTGCTAAGATTCTTGAGAGAACAAGAAAAGTTGGACTTTCCATGCCTACATAAGCATCTTTGGCTAAATGAAAAATTTTCATCTTAGGATTTGCTTTGTAATGTCTTCGGACAATTTTCTGATTATGTAATTTTGTTTATGTAATTTGATTATGAAATTTGACTTTTAATTTGATGTGTATTTTTCTGAGTGTAAGTAACCATAGAGTGTTTTGGGCCAGCAGAGGTGTTCCAATCTAGGGGGAGATTGTTGGGTTAAGAGTTTGACCTAAATGAGAAGATTTGACCTAAATGAAGATTATGGAAGATTGGAATCTTCTCAACCTCCTCAAAAACTGCTAAGTATTGAATCCGAGCACACCTTGGGATCCGAGAAAGCTTTTACTTAGCCGGGTATGAGATTTTGCCTCCCGGGCAAGGTTTACTTCAATTAGTCTTCTTAAGTGGATATCCGGGCAAGGTATACTAATTTAGTGCATTCCCGAGTAAGGATCACTGATTTGGTATCTCCGAGTAAGGTTCACTTTGTCAAGCAGGTTTGTTCTTCAAGACCAAGTATTTTACTCTTCCGAGTAAGGTTTGGTCAACCAAGTCCAAGAAGCCAAGTGATTGGAAGACCGGGCAAGGTATTCTTTAATAATTATGGTCCGAGCAAGCTTGATGTATAAATGGAATATATGTCTAAGTAACAGCGGGCAAGGTTCAACTCAAGCAAAGAACTGTACTACCGAGTACACTTTGCTAATAAGTTATATTATAGCAAAGAGTTGAAATGGACCATCGAAGAACAATGTTGCTCGTAAGAAGTTGTCGGGCAAAGTCTGGCAAAGTCAAGAAGACTGAAGTCTACTCGGTGAATATTTTATTTGGTAAAATATTCTTTACGTAAAGTCTACCCGGAAACTGATCCCGAGTACACTTCTGTGTTTACCAAGTCTGAAGGAAGGCCGAGTACACTGCGTACTCGGAGACTGAAGATTAATGAAAAGCCTACCCGGAAGACTTGTTTTACACTTAGTTTATTTTTGAATATGTATTATCGGATAGGGTTTCTAAAAGGAATGACAGCTGTCCTAGGTTGGCAGGCCTATAAATAGAATATTTAGGGCACGCAGCCAGGGGGAGAGGCAGAATACACAATACGGATAAGACTGACTCATTTATTGAGAGAATATTGTGTAACGGCTGTCTTAGGATTCCTAGAAAACCCTAAATCGATTATCCTTTTGTATGATTAACATTATATAAATGGAAATCTTTTGAGTGAATCTTTAGTGTGCCTTCTACCTGTGATTATTTATTGCAACCGTATGTTTGTTATTGATTCCGCCTTTAACAAACGGAAATCTTTCTAAATATAGCAACCCGTCATTAACACTCTTGTCAACACGATTAATCTGTGTGAGTTATGACTTGATTGATTAAGATCCAGCCGAAATCAAAGGGACCGACAATGTGTTGTTGACAAAAATATCTATTTTGTACGCATTTGCAGGTTATCAATTGGATTGTTTATCAAGATGAAGATCACGTTGAGATGACCTTTAGGATTAAAACTTATACAAGATTATTGGATTTCGTTTTGTAATTTCCTTTAGTTGTTGTACTTGAATTTTAAATTAATTAATTAGATATTGTCACATTTCAATTGCATGATAGTAACTTGTGAGCTGCGAACCAAAGCTCACGCCCCAGCATTGCCGCCTTAAGTTGGGGTGTGACAGGCTACCTACTCAGCAAGGGCCACTTAAAGGTGTTACCGGGGAAGAAAAACAAAAGCCGAGATCTTGAGAAAGATCCCAAAAGAGCAGGATCCCCACCTCTGGATGCTCGTGTTGTAAATGTTATCTCTGTTGGTTCCGACATTTGTGGAACATCCTACTCAGCTGCTAAACGAAATGGCAAAGTAGCTAAATAGAGAAACCTGAAGGACTGACTAGGACGATGGTCTTGCCAAAAGAAATCGGTGTCCAGATTGATCAGCTTCCTCGGGATTAGAATCTCTACGTTTGCGTGGAAGCAAGAGGATATGGCAGGTATCACTAAAAATATTATTACTCATAAATTGGGTTTAGATAAAAGTTTCAGGCCAATCCGACAAAAAAGAAGGAATTTGCACCCGAAAGAAATTTCATCATCCAAGAGGAAGTCGAGAGATTGATGAAGGCTAAAATGATTAAGGAAGTGAAGTTCCCAAGATGGTTAGCCAACGTAGTGGTGGTCCAAAAGAAGAATGGCAAGTGGAGATTTTGTGTTGACTACACAGACGTCAAAAAAGCTTGTACCAAGGATCATTTCAGATTGCCACATAGACTCCATGGTAGACGAAACTGCTTGGTATGAGATGCTGACCTTTATGAATGCCTCTTCAGGATTCCAACAAATCCAAATGGAACCCTTGGACCAAGAAGATATGGCATTCATAACTCCAATAGGTATATATTGTTACACTGCCATGCCTTTTTGTTTGAAAAATGCAGGTGCGACATATTAAATAATGGTCAATATGATGTTCAAAGAGAAGCTGGGGGGAAACCATGGAGGTATATATTGATGACATGGTGTTAAAGTCAAAGAAGTCTGAGGATCACCTCAGTGATCTTATGGAAGCCTTCGACATTCTTGATAGATACAACATGAAGCTAAACCCTTCCAAGTGCCACTTTGGTGTAGGGGCAGGAAAATTCCTAAGATACATGGTTACCAAAAGAGGAATAGAAGCAATTTCAGAGCATATCAAAGCCATCGTGAAACTGAATGCCCCAACCAACGTGAAGGAGGTCCAAAGGCTAACTAGCAGGATCGCAGCTTTGAACAGGTTCATTTCAAGATCCTCTGAAAGGTGTAAGGATCTCTACGATATCCTTAATAAGAACAATACATTTGAATGGGGACAAAAACATGAGAAGGCGCTTGAAGACTTGAAAATATATCTTTCCTCAGCACCTTTGCTCATGAAGCTTGAAGATGGTGAACCTCTACTCCTTTATTTGGCAGTATCCCAAGACACGGTGAGTGCTGTACTAGTCAAGAATCATGAGGGACAACAAAACCCTATTTACTATGTAAGTAAAAGTCTATTTGAAGCTAAAACGAGGTATTCTCACTTAGAGAAGTTAATTCAAGATTTAGTTATGGCATCCACGAAGTTAAGACATTATTTTAAAACGCTTAGTATATTTGTGAAAACTAACTATCCTATCAAAAATGTTTTGAGAAAACCTGAAATGTCTGGTAGGATGGCTAAGTGGTCTATTAAACTAAGTGCTTGTGATATTGTTATGAGCCTAGAACATCAATTAAATCACAAGCTCTAGCAGACTTCGTGGCTAATTTCAGTAGTGACATCCAGCAGGAAGCTGACTGAGAAGTTCAACAACTAGACTAGGATATGGGTAAGTGGATATTATTTACTAATGGGGCCTCAAATGTCAGGGGGGTGGTTTAGGAATAATAATAAAATCACCACAGTAAGACATGATACCTCAATTTAATCAGATTGATTTCCAAGCCACCAACAATGAAGCTGAGTATGAAGCTATAATTGTTGGTCTTCAATTGGCTAGGGATTTAGAAGTTAAACATATTAATGTATTTGTAGATTCCTTATTACTTGCTAACCACTTCAATGGCTCCCATGCGGTTGGAAGTGAGAAACTTAACGAATATCTTCATATAGTAAAAAATCTGGCAGAGAAGTTCGATTCTTTTATCATTGAACAGATACCTAGGGAAGAAAATGCTGATGCTTTAGCAAAACTTGGATCTGCCATCAGGATCCCAACGGAAATCAAAATTGTGAGCATACATATCCTGAATCTAGCCACAAATATGCCTACAATAAACAAAGAAGAAAAATCATAGGAAGCTAAACGATATCTTCAAGTAAACGAAGTGACGGATTTTGAAGATATTGCTAATCAGGATCCCCAAGCTAACAGGGAATCCTCGATATGTCCCATGAAAGAATATTTGCTGAACAATGAGATTCCCAAGGATGAGAATCCCAAAGCCTTTTGTATGAAGGTATCTAGATTCATCATTTTAAATAAATTATCTATAATAAATCTCTTAAAGGTCCATGTTTAGATGCCTGGAAGAGCTTGAAGCACAAGAAGTTTTTAAAGACATCCATGAAGGCGACTGTGGGAATCACACTGGTGGTAGATCTTTGTTTTCCAAAACCCTTAGGTCTGGTTATTATTGGCAAACCACTAGGAAGGACTCAATGACCTATGCCCAAAAAGTGTGATACTTGTCAAAGACACATCAACATATTTCATCAACCTCCTGAACCCATCCATCTGATTGTGTCTCCATGGCCTTTCATGAAATGGGGAATGGACATCGTAGGCAAATTGCCAAAAGCTCCAGGAGGAAAGGTTTTCATGCTAGCAATGACGGAGTACTTCTCCAAATGGATTGAAGCATAAGCATTCGCCCAAGTTAGAGAACAAGAAGTAATATCCTTCATCAAACGGAATGTCCTGACTCGCTTCGGAATCCCAGTTGAGATCATCTGTGACAATGGATCTCAGTTCATTGGTAAAAGAACCACTGAATTTTGAGATGCATGAGGCGTTAAGATGATCATTTCTACTTCATTACACCCTCAAGCCAATGGACAAGCAAAGTCTTCAAAAAATATTATCGTCAACAACTTGAAGAAGAAGCTGGGGGCAAAGAAAGGCAAGTGGGTTGAAGATATACTGTGTGTATTATGGGTTGATCGAACTACATCAAAGAATGCGACGGGATAAGCCCCTTTCTCCTTAGTGTTATGGACAGAAACAGTGATTCCAATTGAAGTGGTGATCCCTACTGCAAGATCTGGCCTTCAGAATCCCGAGACCAACAGTCAGGATCTTGCCAATTACCTTGACGTGATAGACGAACTCCAGGATTCTGCAAGAATCCGTATGGCAGCATATCAACAAAAGATCACCAAATCTTACAACAAGAATGTCAGGGTAAGAATATTCCAAGTGGGAGACCTAGTACTAAGGAAAGCATTTCAGAATACAAAAGATCCTAAGGATGGGAAGTTAGCACCAAAATGGGAAGGGCCATACAAGATCGAAGCTAAAGCAAGGAAAGGCGCATATCAACTATCTGCCATGGACGGCAGGATCCTGCCAAGATCCTGGAATGCCGTTCACCTTAAACTCTACTTCGTGTAGGTTAGGAATTTATTCTAGCATGGTATGGTATGTACCCTAACTTTACTATTTCAATTATTTAAATGTTTATTATTTTTCTTGAAACCCATTACTGACTTAAGCATCGGAAGGGTGTTAGCTTCACCCTCACAAAGGTTCAAGTGTTTTTCATAATCTGGATCCCGACTAAAGTGAATGCCTTCCTAGAGGTTTGGCCACCTCTCTAAGTTCAAGGTACCAATCCCTTCAAAGGTTTTCACCTTTCTACAAATTGGGTTTAAACACCTCGCCAGTAGCGCACATTTTTCAACTGTAATTCAAGGAGGCGGGACTAATGCTTCTTAATGATGGCCGACAATTTCGTTATTGATGGTTACATGGTGGATCCTCAAGTATACTATCAATGGAATAACATTAACGTGTTATACAACTATGGCTTATCCCATTTATTAATACAAGGTTTTGGCATATTCATGTCACTTACGATTAGCTTGTCTCAAGTATTAACACAAATTTTTGGCATATTTGTGTCATTCACGATTGACTCACTAGATGTTTTTGGGATTTTCCCCAGGATCTCTAAAATCAAGAAACCTATTTTTGGGATTTTCCATGGGATCCTCATGATCACCTTAAAATCTCTGTTAAGATCCGAACATATCTTTCAGGTCGTCAAGACTCAACCCAAGATAAAGATTACGGTGATCAATCAAAACTCGTAATACCTATCCCTACCAGGTTTGATTATTTGTTTACTTGTGTTAAGTATGTGGTGAAAAAGATTATTTCTAAACTTATGTATTTATTCATCTAAGTATAGAAAGACTTTTTCGACATAAAATGAAATATACATAAATAAGGCAAAAGATTATCGTTTTATTAAGCAAAAGGATATTCTTGGCTTCGTCCTGAAACCCAGGATCCCTTCATCAAGAATATCTAAGGTTTTTAAAGGGATAATCAAAGGCTTCATCCTAAAACTTCTGATCCCTCCACCTTGATTATAAAATATCCTAAACAACATAAAAAGGTTAATTGTTCCAAGTACTACCACATAACAGAAAAGTAAGTTGTTTTAAGATTACAACCATATCCAACGCCAACAAGTGAAAGCCATCAGACAAGAGGGGCTTGGGCTTTGTCTTTAATATCCTTCATTGCCCCTCAGTAAAACCTTTGGCCATCACCGCTTGCACCACCTTATCCCTTTCGCCAACCTTTACCTCAACATCTCCAACCCTTTCTTTAGCATCCATGCTTGACTCAGCATGATCCTCCTCGGAAGCCAGACCCCAACCTTAATCTCCGCCTCTCTCACCCTTAGACCATCGAGATCCCAGGAGTTCACATCAAACATGGGCTTCCTAGCCTCCTCCATTAGCTTGATCCTAGCACAACAGATGGAATGAGCAACATGCATCCAAAGTTGAGTCTTGAAGTCCTCAAACTCTTTAGCCTGGTTGGCTTTGAGGGCAGCAAGCTCTTGTTTAACATGATCAAGCTCTTTAGCCTAGTTCTCAAAATAGAGGGACTTAGCTGCAATGATCTCGTTGAGGTCATTTATCTTCAGCTTGTGGGCATCGAGCCCTTCCAGAGAAAAGTGGTGGATCTTCATCAAGTGGAGGAGATCCTACATCAAAGAATGTATCATTATTAACAAATTACCAGTGCAATCAAAATTGTTTCAGAATTACTACCAGGAGGCAACGCGACTCAAAATTCTCGAAGGTAAGCGACTCATGGACTGGCTCAGAAGCCTCGGCGAAATTCCTCTCCGCGAGGTACAACCTCTAGCCCAAGAAGCAGGAGGAAGCCGCTTGGAGACTTCGGAAACAACTGGTTCCTTCTTCATGATTATGTTATCCAGAGCATCATGTCCCACTCATTGCCCTGTTGCAGCATAAATCAAGATCCTGATAAACGGAATCCTAAAAAATAAATAAGAGACAATTGTCTGACGTGACATGGTAGCAGATGTGACACTCGTCAATTTCAGGTTAACTCCGTTAACTCAAACTCCGTCAATTCAAACTTAAGATCACTGGATCTATAACGCACATCTCATTACATTTAAACTAAGGGTTTAAATGACGCTTGACAATTACTACATGTGTAGTCTTTCGGGATTGCACCGAAACGCAAACGAGTTGACGCAAACCATTGGTGAATAAACGAAAAACATCAAAACAATAATTATGTGATAATTATGTGTTAGACTTATGTGTTATGTGATAACATTGTATGGAACGTTAACTCAAGATGCAAACAAGTTAAGTTAAGCTAGAAAAAATAATATTTAGAAGTAGAGGGGCCTTGATGTAACATATTATTATTAATAATATCAATAAACCCTAACCTCCCCTCTCTCCCTCTCAACCGATCCCCCCCCCCTCCCCTTGCTCTTGGCTGCCGTCAATCACACACACACATACACACAAGATCTTTCAAGTTTGGTTGAAGATTAAGGTGCTAGGAAGGTATAAACAACTATCCTATGTATTTTACATGTTTAATTTTGATCTTGAATGGGTTAATCTAAAACCCTAGGTCACAAAAATTATGAATAAGTGTTCTTATGCTTGATTGTTGCTAGAGGATGATTGATTATGTGTTAGTGATTGATATTGATGATCATATGTGGTTTTAAACGGTGAAAGATCTTTGAATCATTGATTTTTTGTAAACCCTAGAGGGTTACTACTGATTTCTATGATTAATTATGTGTATTACATGTTTTGAGTTGTGTCGTATGCTTAGGATGCATGTTAGATGATTGTTTATGCTTGCTGAGTTTTGACAGCAGTGATGGTTAAACTTGAACGATGTGTAACTTGTTGAATATAAAAGCAAACTGAGCTAATTATGAGTCTACAAGGTAGTACTCTGAGTCTAGTTTTCAGAAAGTCCAACCACGCCTAATTTGGAGGTGTTTTGGTTGGTCAAATGATTTAAATGTGATTAAAGGTCAAAACTGGTACTGGACAGATTGTAAGTTATGTTTAGACAAATGTAACTAATTGTTAATGTGGAAATTGGTTGAGTTTGTTAACACTACAGGGTGCTATGTTGAGTCTGGTTTCTATAAAGTCCAAGTTTGTAATTTTTGGACGAGTAAAAGTTATTCTTTATGATTTTACAAAACTGAAGTGCAAATCTGAATTGTGAGACCTGCTGTTAAGTTGTTTATAAATATCATATCTCATGAACTACGAGACCAAATGGGTTGGTTCCACTTCTGGAAGTTAACTTGTTGAGTTAAGAACCTAACCCAATTGGTCTTGCATTAATTAGATTTTTCATTTAACGGGAATAACAAATAACATTCTGTTGTGCATGAAATTGACTGTTGTGAGTTTGCTGTAATGTTTTGATCATTGTGGGAAATCTATGTGGAATAAAAATACAATAAAATATGTTTTGGAAACCTAACACATGTATGCTTTTGTGACGATTTTTGTTGAATTAATTGAGATACTATGATCTGTTGAATAGAGTAGTCTCTTAAGTAGAATTCTGTCGTGATGAAACTAGCTGCTGAACTTCGTGAAAATACATGAAACGTGCTAATTGCTAGGTAATTGTTGTGTTTTGACCAAATTGCCCTTGCGGGGAATAATTGCTAGGTAATTGTTATGTTTTGACCAAATTTCCCTTGCGGGGAATAATGGCTAGATATGTATACTATTAATACTGGACATGTAAATAATTGTTCACAACATGTAACGTATCACAAATGTGCTTGTTAAGTCACACACGATTCACGAACGAAACACGAAACATATCTTGTGCATAGGTATTATGTGCCGAGTCTAGAGACTCGATAATAGTTCCGACACTTAGAAAATCTCCTTGTTGTTTTAGAACGCTAGTGAGAGTTTTCTGCGACGCGCATCACTTGGGTGACATGTTTTTGAGAATTCTTCGCAAACAGTGAGTTTCACTTCCCCTTTTAAACTTTTTAAACGCTTTTCACTTGGGGGAGATAACATACTCCGAAACGCTTTTAGATTTTGTTATGAAATTATATATCACTTGTAAAGGCTAAGTGGCAAACGAAACAATTGAAGTCCTTCACACATCGAACCGTTTAGTATTGGAAAATAGCGAGTCACTGTTGAGTAGTACTAACCCCACCCAACGCTAAGCTCGACTGGAGGTCGAGTGGGTGTAATTTTGGCTAGCACATTACCATGGTCGGGATAGACCTGGTGGCAAGGCACATGATAAACAGTCAGCTTCGGTGTCGAACACTTAGTAATACTTGCTTTATAGGCTAGCTACCTATAGATATATAATTGATTTAACACTATCTGGTGACGCTAAACGCAAAACGCTAAACGCAAAACGCAAACGCTTTATTTTATACTCACTTGTGAACTCACCAACCCCGTGTTGACACTTTTAGTATGTTATTCTCAGGTAGCCGAGGCGGGCGCGCGGTATAGGATCATGCATTACTATGAACGCTATTGTTTATGCAAACTTGTTTTAAACTGTTAATTGGGTTTTTAAGTCGTTCTGCGTGACGCAACACTTGTCTTATGGTTTTACGCTTCCGCACTTATTTTCACTTAAATGTTTTTATGGTTTGATTATAACTAATGATTACGATCTTGTTAGTTCACACCCTCTGATGGTAAAACCCCGTTAGTGGATTTTGAGGGTGTGACAGATTGGTATCAGAGCCATTGGTTATAGCGAACTAGAAACGGCATGCATACTAGACTATAACCGCAACGACCCATTAGTTATAATTATACGCACTGCATATATATTTTGCTTAGTCTCTCGTTATCTAATCTCTTTTCCTCATTCACTCATACGCGCGCATACACGGCTTACCTGTAGGGATGTCGACGCTACCATCCTCATCATCCTATCAGATGACTCATGCTCATGGGAAGGAATCGCAGTTACCTACCTCCTCGCCACCCCGAGTAGTCCCGGAGCTAGAAGCCCCTGCACCGAAGAGGTATCGCTTATCCGGAGGCATGTACGAAGACGAAGTTAGCTGGGATTGGTACCCGAATATGATCAGGCGTATGGTCTATCGCGAACAAGTTCCCCCACTACGTCACCCGAGTCGTCCTGCTTACCCCAACACCCTACCACCCATAACCGAACCTGTAGAGCGTGTTCTCACAGCTGTTGTGTCTTGCTTAGAGCGTGATGTGGGTTTTATGCGCTATACGAGAGCGAACGTTTCCGGACTGTTAAAAGATGGAACCGAAACTAAGGAGGAAATTTCCCGCCTGACAGCGGCTATGAAGGAAATGCAAGATGCTAGCGATCAACAGATGAAGATTATGAGAAAAATGCAAGCCCAGATGATAGACTTTCAAGAGAAACTCCAAATGGCAAGGACCCGAACCGAGATAGCTTTAGAGCGTTGCGATGTCTTACAAATGCAAATTGCTCAGAACGCAGCGGAACCTGAGGCAGAGCCTGAGGAGGAACCCGAAGAAGACCCCGAGGAGGAACCGGAGGAAGAACCGGCTGAGCCAGAGGAACACTCAGAGGTGTCCTCAGACGATGACATCTAAGGATGATAACACCTAGATGGAGGGGTTGTCTCCATCCAAACTATTATTTTCTATGATTTTAAGGATTGGTTTTAAATACTTTGTAGCGAATACAATGGTTTTAATCATGAATTATTATTTGGATGATTATATGATTGCGATGTGATGTTTGCTTCTTTTATTTCTTCCTTACCTATCTTTTTATTACATGTATGGTGTGTTGCATATGAAACCGAGAATTCATGTCTGACACTTTATGCTGTGATTCTAGGAAATGGCAGGAAGAAACGCTGGACACGGTCGCGGTAATATCAACTTGACTGCAGCAGAACTCCAAACTCTGCTGAACGACCACGCGGCGGCCGCTCTAGCCGCACATGTCCAGAATCAAGCTGGAGGTCCAACTAGAACGTGTACTTTCAAGAACTACCTGGATTGCAAGCCCAATTCGTTTAAGGGCACTGAGGGAGCTATAGGTTTCCCGCGTTGGGCTGAGAAGGCCGAATCAGCGTTTGAGATGTGTAATTGTCCACCTGCCAGTAGGGTCAAATTTGCTGCTGGAACACTGGAAGATTCTGCTCTCACTTTGTGGAATTCAAATGTGCAAATTCTGGGATTGGAATTGGCAAACGCTATGAACTGGGAGGAGTTCAAGAATATGATGCGGGAAGAGTATTGTCCTAGAGAGGAGATTGCAAAGTTAGAATCCGAGTTTTGGTCGTTGAAGATGGTGGGTTCCGAAATTGAAGCCTACACCACCCGTTCTCACGAGTTAGCTGTGATGTGTCCACGGATGATAGACCCGCCGAGTAAGAGGATCGAGATATACATTGATGGGTTAGCACCGCAAATTCAGGGTATGGTGACGTCTTCCAGACCGGCTACGATTCAACAAGCGATCCGGTTAGCTCACAAACTGACGGATCAAGCAGTGACCCAAGGTGCGTTACCACCTAGGGGTTCAACCACTAAAGCCCGTGACAACCCGAGCACTGACAACAACAGCAACAACAACCCGAGTAATGGAAAGAGGAAGTTTGACAACACCAGGTCCTTATCATCGAACCCCCCACAGCAACAACACTACCGTAAGCCCGAACTCACTCGGAGCTTCAACAATCAGGGTCCCAACAATAACAACAACGGTAGCGGGCAGGGTTCGAGCGGCTATGCTGGGAAACACCCGAAATGCAACAGGTGCAACTATCACCATGCTGGCCCGTGTGATCGCGTCAAGTGTCTGAGATGCGGAAAAATGGGTCATCAGGCCAAGGAATGTAGGGGAGACCTAGCGGCAAAGGGTGCTCCTAAACAACCTATGACGACTAAAGGGTGTTTCGAGTACGGTCAAGAGGGTCATTTCAGGAAGGATTGTCCCAAACTAAAACAGAACGAGAACAATGGAGGCAGCAGCGGTGGCGGAAGCAATGGTAAAGGAAGAGCTTTCGTCATTGGGTCGGGTCAAGCCCGCAGCGACCCGTATGTGGTGACCGGTAAGTTTCCTGTGAACGACTGTTTTGCTTCTGTTTTGTTTGACACTAGAGCTGATAGGAGTTTTGTGTCGAAAGCCTTTAGTAAACTTTTAGACTTAACTCCAACCCCGTTAGATGCTAAGTTTCCTGTTGAATTAGCTGACGGAAAGTCTATAGAAACAACTCATGTACTTGCGGGATGTAAGTTGAAACTGTTAGGTCATATTTTTGATATCGACCTTATACCTTTTACGCTTGGTAGTTTCGATGTCGTTGTCGGCATGGACTGGTTATCCGAGAACCGAGCGGAGATTATATGTCACGACAAGATAGTCCACATTACTACCCCTTCCGGCGAGATCATTTCAATCCAGGGCGAGAAAAGCGGCATGACCACAAGCGTTATCACCCTCATGAAGGCGCAGAAGTATCTATGAAAGGGTCATCCGGCAATTTTAGCGCATATTGTCGAGAAACCCACGGAGGAGAAGCGAATCGAAGATATACCGATTGTGCGAGATTTTCCGGAAGTCTTCCCGGAGGATTTGCCTGGACTCCCTCCTATTCGACAAGTCGAATTCCAAATCGAATTGACCCCCGGTGCAGCACCCATAGCACGAGCCCCGTATCGGCTCACACCGGCGGAGCTTCAGGAGTTGTCCACTCAATTGCAAGATTTGTTGGATAAAGGTTTTATCCGACCTAGCTCGTCGCCATAGGGAGCCCCTGTCTTATTTGTTCGAAAGAAGGACGGGACTTTCCGCATGTGCATCGACTACAGAGAACTGAACAAGGTGATGATCAAGAACCGTTATCCCTTACCCCGAATTGACGATCTGTTTGACCAACTTCATGGATCGATTTACTACTCGAAGATCGATCTGAGGTCTGGTTACCATCAATTAAGAGTGCGCGAAGAAGATATTTCAAAGACGGCTTTCAGAACACGGTATGGTCACTACGAGTTTTCGGTTATGCCTTTCGGCTTAACCAACGCACCAGCCGTATTTATGGATCTCATGAATCGAGTATGCAAGGCGTACCTCGACAAGTTTGTGATTGTTTTTATTGATGATATCCTCGTCTACTCCAAGGACAAGGTTGACCATGAAGAACACTTGAGGTTAATTCTGGAATTACTAAAGAAGGAACAACTGTACGCTAAACTCTCGAAATGCGAATTTTGGCTTCCCGAGGTTCACTTCTTAGTACATGTGATCAACGAGAATGGTATCCATGTCGATCCCGGTAAGGTAGAGGCCATCAAAAACTCGGAAGCATCTAAGACTCCGACTGAGGTGCGACAATTCCTAGGACTGGCCGGCTACTACCGGCGTTTCATCGAGGGATTTTTAAAGATTGCTCAACCCCTCACCGCTTTGACTCACAAGGGTACTAAGTACAATTGGGGTGACGCGCAAGAATCCGCTTTTCAACTGTTGAAAACCAAACTCTGTAGCGCCCCTATCCTAGCCCTTCCCGAGGGAACAGAACATTTTGAGGTACATTGTGACGCATCGATACAAGGTCTCGGTTGCGTGTTGATGCAACTCGAGAAGGTTATAGCCTATGCCTCTAGACAACTACGGATTCACGAGAAGAACTACACGACCCATGACTTGGAGCTTGGAGCTGTGGTATTTGCTCTTAAGATATGGAGGCATTACTTGTACGGTACCAAGTTTACCATTTACACCGACCACAAGAGTCTCCAACATATCTACGATCAGAAGGAGATGAACATGCGACAGCGTCGTTGGGTCGAGCTGCTTAAGGATTATGATTGTGCCATCAAGTACCACCCTGGAAAGGCCAATGTGGTGGCCGATGCTCTCAGCAGAAAAGAGACCGATAAACCTAGGCGAGTGCGAGCATTGCAACTCACGATTCATGCCAACTTACCCGATCAGATTCGCGATGTGCAACTCGAAGCTTTGAAAGATGATAATCTTCCATCAGAACTCATGCGGGGCATGAACAAGCAACTTGAAACTAAATCGGACGGGGTCCGGTATTTTGAGAACCGGATTTGGGTTCCACGATACGGAGAGTTGAGAACTCTAGTGATGAACGAAGCACACAAGTCCCGATATTCCATCCACCCTGGCTCAGATAAAATGTACCATGACTTAAAAGCACTTTACTGGTGGCCAAACATGAAAGCCGACATTGCCACCTACGTGAGCAAATGCTTAACTTGCGCAAGAGTCAAAATAGAATATCAGAAACCATCTGGGTTGCTACAGCAACCGGAACTTCCAACGTGGAAATGGGAACACATTTCAATGGATTTTATCACGGGATTACCCAAAACACCGACGGGATGTGATACCATCTGGGTGATCGTTGACCGATTGATTAAGTCTGCACACTTCTTAGCGATTAAGGAATCGGACAAAATGGAAAGACTGACTCGCGTCTACATGAAAGAAGTAGTGTCGAGACACGGAGTGCCTGTCTCAATCATATAGGATCGAGATTCTCGTTTCACTTCGCACTTTTGGAAGTCACTACAAAGCGCACTAGGTACCCGCCTGGATATGAGTACAGCATACCATCCTCAGATGGATGGGCAAAGTGAGCGCACTATTCAGACCTTGGAGGACATGTTGCGTGCATGCGTGTTGGATTTCGGAAAAAGTTGGGAACCTCACTTACCTTTGGTAGAGTTTTCGTATAATAACAGCTACCACGCAAGTATTAAAGCAGCGCCGTTTGAAGCGTTGTACGGACGGAAGTGTCGATCACCTCTCTGCTGGGCAGAGGCGGGTGACAGCCAAATCACTAGTCCAGAATTGGTACTCGAAACCTCTGAAAAGATTGTTCAAATCCGAAACCGCATGGCAGCAGCACGAGATCGCCAAAAGAGTTACGCTGACAAACGCCGAAAGCCTCTTGAATTTCAAGTGAACGACCAAGTATTACTCAAAGTCTCACCTTGGAAAGGTGTGGTTCGCTTTGGAAAGCGAAACAAACTCAACCCACGATGCGTTGGTCCCTACCGGATAACTGAGCGCATTGGTCCGGTGGCGTACCGACTGGACTTACCAACAGAACTCAGTGGCGTACACAATGTATTCCATGTATCCAATTTGAAGAAATGCCTTTCCGATGAAACCCAAGCAGTTCCTTTGGACGAATTGCAAGTTGATGAACAGTTACGCTTCATTGAAGAACTAGTCGAAGTTTTGGATTGGGAAACCAAAACACTCAAGCACAGCAAGATTCCAATCGTTAAGATTCGTTGGAACTCGAGACGTGGACCGGAGTTTACGTGGGAACGCGAGGATCAAATGATGGAAAAGTATCCTCACCTTTTTGAAGGGTTGACCAAACACAGAAAACCGCGAAACCCGGCAAACCGTCAGAAATCACCAGAGGTATGAATTAAATTTCGGGACGAAATTTCTTTCTACTAGGGGATGATATGACAACTGAAAATTTTTCTTACTTTTTCAGACACTCATCACGACTTGACTCAAATTTTCGGGATGAAAATTCTTTAACATGGGAATGATGTGACACTCGTCAATTTCAGGTTAACTCCGTTAACTCAAACTCCGTCAATTCAAACTTAAGATCACTGGATCTATAACGCACATCTCATTACATTTAAACTAAGGGTTTAAATGACGCTTGACAATTACTACATGTGTAGTCTTTCGGGATTGCACCGAAACGCAAACGAGTTGACGCAAACCATTGGTGAATAAACGAAAAACATCAAAACAATAATTATGTGATAATTATGTGTTAGACTTATGTGTTATGTGATAACATTGTATGGAACGTTAACTCAAGATGCAAACAAGTTAAGTTAAGCTAGAAAAAATAATATTTAGAAGTGGAGGGGCCTTGATGTAACATATTATTATTAATAATATCAATAAACCCTAACCTCCCCTCTCTCCCTCTCAACCGATCGCCCCCCCCCCCCCCTCCCCTTGCTCTTGGTTGCCGTCAATCACACACACACATACACACAAGATCTTTCAAGTTTGGTTGAAGATTAAGGTGCTAGGAAGGTATAAACAACTATCCTATGTATTTTACATGTTTAATTTTGATCTTGAATGGGTTAATCTAAAACCCTAGGTCACAAAAATTATGAATAAGTGTTCTTATGCTTGATTGTTGCTAGAGGAAGATTGATTATGTGTTAGTGATTGATATTGATGATCATATGTGGTTTTAAACGGTGAAAGATCTTTGAATCATTGATTGTTTGTAAACCCTAGAGGGTTACTACTGATTTCTATGATTAATTATGTGTATTACATGTTTTGAGTTATGTCGTATGCTTAGGATGCATGTTAGATGATTGTTTATGCTTGCTGAGTTTTGACAGCAGTGATTGTTAAACTTGAACGATGTGTAACTTGTTGAATATAAAGGCAAACTGAGCTAATTATGAGTCTACAAGGTATTACTCTGAGTCTAGTTTTCAGAAAGTCCAACCACGCCTAATTTGGAGGTGTTTTGGTTGGTCATATGATTTAAATGTTATTAAAGGTCAAAACTGGTACTGGACAGATTGTAAGTTATGTTTAGACAACTGTAACTAATTGTTAATGTGGAAATTGGTTGCGGTTGTTAACACTAAAGGGTGCTATGTTGAGTCTAGTTTCTATAAAGTCCAAGTTTGTAATTTTTGGACGAGTAAAAGTTAATCTTTATGATTTTACAAAACTGAAGTGCAAATCAGAATTGTGAGACCTGCTGTTAAGTTGTTTATAAATATCATATCTCATGAACTACGAGACCAAATGGGTTGGTTCCACTTCTGGAAGTTAACTTGTTGAGTTAAGAACCTAACCCAATTGGTCTTGCATTAATTAGATTTTTCATTTAACGGGAATAACAAATAACATTCTGTTGTGCATGAAATTGACTGTTGTGAGTTTGCTGTAATGTTTTGATCATTGTGGGAAATCTATGTGGAATAAAAATACAATAAAATATGTTTTGGAAACCTAACACATGTATGCTTTTGTGACGATTTTTGTTGAATTAATTGAGATACTATGATCTGTTGAATAGAGTAGTCTCTTAAGTAGAATTCTGTCGTGATGAAACTAGCTGCTGAACTTCGTGAAAATACATGAAACGTGCTAATTGCTAGGTAATTGTTGTGTTTTGACCAAATTGCCCTTGCGGGGAATAATTGCTAGGTAATTGTTATGTTTTGACCAAATTTCCCTTGCGGGGAATAATGGCTAGATATGTATACTATTAATACTGGACATGTAAATAATTGTTCACAACATGTAACGTATCACAAATGTGCTTGTTAAGTCACACACGATTCACGAACGAAACACGAAACATATCTTGTGCATAGGTATTATGTGCCGAGTCTAGAGACTCGATAATAGTTCCGACACTTAGAAAATCTCCTTGTTGTTTTAGAACGCTAGTGAGAGTTTTCTGCGACGCGCATCACTTGGGTGACATGTTTTTGAGAATTCTTCGCAAACAGTGAGTTTCACTTCCCCTTTTAAACTTTTTAAACGCTTTTCACTTGGGGGAGATAACATACTCCGAAACGCTTTTAGATTTTGTTATGAAATTATATATCACTTGTAAAGGCTAAGTGGCAAACGAAACAATTGAAGTCCTTCACACATCGAACCGTTTAGTATTGGAAAATAGCGAGTCACTGTTGAGTAGTACTAACCCCACCCAACGCTAAGCTCGACTGGAGGTCGAGTGGGTGTAATTTTGGCTAGCACATTACCATGGTCGGGATAGACCTGGTGGCAAGGCACATGATAAACAGTCAGCTTCGGTGTCGAACACTTAGTAATACTTGCTTTATAGGCTAGCTACCTATAGATATATAATTGATTTAACACTATCTGGTGACGCTAAAAGCAAAACGCTAAACGCAAAACGCAAACGCTTTATTTTATACTCACTTGTGAACTCACCAACCCCGTGTTGACACTTTTAGTATGTTATTCTCAGGTAGCCGAGGCGGGCGCGCGGTATAGGATCATGCATTACTATGAACGCTATTGTTTATGCAAACTTGTTTTAAACTGTTAATTGGGTTTTTAAGTCGTTCTGCGTGACGCAACACTTGTCTTATGGTTTTACGCTTCCGCGCTTATTTTCACTTAAATGTTTTTATGGTTTGATTATAACTAATGATTACGATCCTGTTAGTTCACACCCTCTGATGGTAAAACCCCGTTAGTGGATTTTGAGGGTGTGACAGATTGGTATCAGAGCCATTGGTTATAGCGAACTAGAAACGGCATGCATACTAGACTATAACCGCAACGACCCATTAGTTATAATTATACGCACTGCATATATATTTTGATTAGTCTCTCGTTATCTAATCTCTTTTCCTCATTCACTCATACGCGCGCATACACGGCTTACCTGTAGGGATGTCGACGCTACCATCCTCATCATCCGATCAGATGACTCATGCTCATGGGAAGGAATCGCAGTTACCTACCTCCTCGCCACCCCGAGTAGTCCCGGAGCTAGAAGCCCCTGCACCGAAGAGGTATCGCTTATCCGGAGGCATGTACGAAGACGAAGTTAGCTGGGATTGGTACCCGAATATGATCAGGCGTATGGTCTATCGCGAACAAGTTCCCCCACTACCTCACCCGAGTCGTCCTGCTTACCCCAACACCCTACCACCCATAACCGAACCTGTAGAGCGTGTTCTCACAGCTGTTGTCTCTTGCTTAGAGCGTGATGTGGGTTTTATGCGCTATACGAGAGCGAACGTTTCCGGACTGTTAAAAGATGGAACCGAAACTAAGGAGGAAATTTCCCGCCTGACAGCGGCTATGAAGGAAATGCAAGATGCTAGCGATCAACAGATGAAGATTATGAGAAAAATGCAAGCCCAGATGATAGACTTTCAAGAGAAACTCCAAATGGCAAGGACCCGAACCGAGATAGCTTTAGAGCGTTGCGATGTCTTACAAATGCAAATTGCTCAGAACGCAGCGGAACCTGAGGCAGAGCCTGAGGAGGAACCCGAAGAAGACCCCGAGGAGGAACCGGAGGAAGAACCGGCTGAGCCAGAGGAACACTCAGAGGTGTCCTCAGACGATGACATCTAAGGATGATAACACCTAGATGGAGGGGTTGTCTCCATCCAAACTATTATTTTCTATGATTTTAAGGATTGGTTTTAAATACTTTGTAGCGAATACAATGGTTTTAATCATGAATTATTATTTGGATGATTATATGATTGCGATGTGATGTTTGCTTCTTTTATTTCTTCCTTACCTATCTTTTTATTACATGTATGGTGTGTTGCATATGAAACCGAGAATTCATGTCTGACACTTTATGCTGTGATTCTAGGAAATGGCAGGAAGAAACGCTGGACACGGTCGCGGTAATATCAACTTGACTGCAGCAGAACTCCAAACTCTGCTGAACGACCACGCGGCGGCCGCTCTAGCCGCACATGTCCAGAATCAAGCTGGAGGTCCAACTAGAACGTGTACTTTCAAGAACTACCTGGATTGCAAGCCCAATTCGTTTAAGGGCACTGAGGGAGCTATAGGTTTCCCGCGTTGGGCTGAGAAGGCCGAATCAGCGTTTGAGATGTGTAATTGTCCACCTGCCAGTAGGGTCAAATTTGCTGCTGGAACACTGGAAGATTCTGCTCTCACTTTGTGGAATTCAAATGTGCAAATTCTGGGATTGGAATTGGCAAACGCTATGAACTGGGAGGAGTTCAAGAATATGATGCGGGAAGAGTATTGTCCTAGAGAGGAGATTGCAAAGTTAGAATCCGAGTTTTGGTCGTTGAAGATGGTGGGTTCCGAAATTGAAGCCTACACCACCCGTTCTCACGAGTTAGCTGTGATGTGTCCACGGATGATAGACCCGCCGAGTAAGAGGATCGAGATATACATTGATGGGTTAGCACCGCAAATTCAGGGTATGGTGACGTCTTCCAGACCGGCTACGATTCAACAAGCGATCCGGTTAGCTCACAAACTGACGGATCAAGCAGTGACCCAAGGTGCGTTACCACCTAGGGGTTCAACCACTAAAGCCCGTGACAACCCGAGCACTGACAACAACAGCAACAACAACCCGAGTAATGGAAAGAGGAAGTTTGACAACACCAGGTCCTTATCATCGAACCCCCCACAGCAACAACACTACCGTAAGCCCGAACTCACTCGGAGCTTCAACAATCAGGGTCCCAACAATAACAACAACGGTAGCGGGCAGGGTTCGAGCGGCTATGCTGGGAAACACCCGAAATGCAACAGGTGCAACTATCACCATGCTGGCCCGTGTGATCGCGTCAAGTGTCTGAGATGCGGAAAAATGGGTCATCAGGCCAAGGAATGTAGGGGAGACCTAGCGGCAAAGGGTGCTCCTAAACAACCTATGACGACTAAAGGGTGTTTCGAGTACGGTCAAGAGGGTCATTTCAGGAAGGATTGTCCCAAACTAAAACAGAACGAGAACAATGGAGGCAGCAGCGGTGGCGGAAGCAATGGTAAAGGAAGAGCTTTCGTCATTGGGTCGGGTCAAGCCCGCAGCGACCCGTATGTGGTGACCGGTAAGTTTCCTGTGAACGACTGTTTTGCTTCTGTTTTGTTTGACACTAGAGCTGATAGGAGTTTTGTGTCGAAAGCCTTTAGTAAACTTTTAGACTTAACTCCAACCCCGTTAGATGCTAAGTTTCCTGTTGAATTAGCTGACGGAAAGTCTATAGAAACAACTCATGTACTTGCGGGATGTAAGTTGAAACTGTTAGGTCATATTTTTGATATCGACCTTATACCTTTTACGCTTGGTAGTTTCGATGTCGTTGTCGGCATGGACTGGTTATCCGAGAACCGAGCGGAGATTATATGTCACGACAAGATAGTCCACATTACTACCCCTTCCGGCGAGATCATTTCAATCCAGGGCGAGAAAAGCGGCATGACCACAAGCGTTATCACCCTCATGAAGGCGCAGAAGTATCTATGAAAGGGTCATCCGGCAATTTTAGCGCATATTGTCGAGAAACCCACGGAGGAGAAGCGAATCGAAGATATACCGATTGTGCGAGATTTTCCGGAAGTCTTCCCGGAGGATTTGCCTGGACTCCCTCCTATTCGACAAGTCGAATTCCAAATCGAATTGACCCCCGGTGCAGCACCCATAGCACGAGCCCCGTATCGGCTCACACCGGCGGAGCTTCAGGAGTTGTCCACTCAATTGCAAGATTTGTTGGATAAAGGTTTTATCCGACCTAGCTCGTCGCCATAGGGAGCCCCTGTCTTATTTGTTCGAAAGAAGGACGGGACTTTCCGCATGTGCATCGACTACAGAGAACTGAACAAGGTGATGATCAAGAACCGTTATCCCTTACCCCGAATTGACGATCTGTTTGACCAACTTCATGGATCGATTTACTACTCGAAGATCGATCTGAGGTCTGGTTACCATCAATTAAGAGTGCGCGAAGAAGATATTTCAAAGACGGCTTTCAGAACACGGTATGGTCACTACGAGTTTTCGGTTATGCCTTTCGGCTTAACCAACGCACCAGCCGTATTTATGGATCTCATGAATCGAGTATGCAAGGCGTACCTCGACAAGTTTGTGATTGTTTTTATTGATGATATCCTCGTCTACTCCAAGGACAAGGTTGACCATGAAGAACACTTGAGGTTAATTCTGGAATTACTAAAGAAGGAACAACTGTACGCTAAACTCTCGAAATGCGAATTTTGGCTTCCCGAGGTTCACTTCTTAGTACATGTGATCAACGAGAATGGTATCCATGTCGATCCCGGTAAGGTAGAGGCCATCAAAAACTCGGAAGCATCTAAGACTCCGACTGAGGTGCGACAATTCCTAGGACTGGCCGGCTACTACCGGCGTTTCATCGAGGGATTTTTAAAGATTGCTCAACCCCTCACCGCTTTGACTCACAAGGGTACTAAGTACAATTGGGGTGACGCGCAAGAATCCGCTTTTCAACTGTTGAAAACCAAACTCTGTAGCGCCCCTATCCTAGCCCTTCCCGAGGGAACAGAACATTTTGAGGTACATTGTGACGCATCGATACAAGGTCTCGGTTGCGTGTTGATGCAACTCGAGAAGGTTATAGCCTATGCCTCTAGACAACTACGGATTCACGAGAAGAACTACACGACCCATGACTTGGAGCTTGGAGCTGTGGTATTTGCTCTTAAGATATGGAGGCATTACTTGTACGGTACCAAGTTTACCATTTACACCGACCACAAGAGTCTCCAACATATCTACGATCAGAAGGAGATGAACATGCGACAGCGTCGTTGGGTCGAGCTGCTTAAGGATTATGATTGTGCCATCAAGTACCACCCTGGAAAGGCCAATGTGGTGGCCGATGCTCTCAGCAGAAAAGAGACCGATAAACCTAGGCGAGTGCGAGCATTGCAACTCACGATTCATGCCAACTTACCCGATCAGATTCGCGATGTGCAACTCGAAGCTTTGAAAGATGATAATCTTCCATCAGAACTCATGCGGGGCATGAACAAGCAACTTGAAACTAAATCGGACGGGGTCCGGTATTTTGAGAACCGGATTTGGTTTCCACGATACGGAGAGTTGAGAACTCTAGTGATGAACGAAGCACACAAGTCCCGATATTCCATCCACCCTGGCTCAGATAAAATGTACCATGACTTAAAAGCACTTTACTGGTGGCCAAACATGAAAGCCGACATTGCCACCTACGTGAGCAAATGCTTAACTTGCGCAAGAGTCAAAATAGAATATCAGAAACCATCTGGGTTGCTACAGCAACCGGAACTTCCAACGTGGAAATGGGAACACATTTCAATGGATTTTATCACGGGATTACCCAAAACACCGACGGGATGTGATACCATCTGGGTGATCGTTGACCGATTGATTAAGTCTGCACACTTCTTAGCGATTAAGGAATCGGACAAAATGGAAAGACTGACTCGCGTCTACATGAAAGAAGTAGTGTCGAGACACGGAGTGCCTGTCTCAATCATATAGGATCGAGATTCTCGTTTCACTTCGCACTTTTGGAAGTCACTACAAAGCGCACTAGGTACCCGCCTGGATATGAGTACAGCATACCATCCTCAGATGGATGGGCAAAGTGAGCGCACTATTCAGACCTTGGAGGACATGTTGCGTGCATGCGTGTTGGATTTCGGAAAAAGTTGGGAACCTCACTTACCTTTGGTAGAGTTTTCGTATAATAACAGCTACCACGCAAGTATTAAAGCAGCGCCGTTTGAAGCGTTGTACGGACGGAAGTGTCGATCACCTCTCTGCTGGGCAGAGGCGGGTGACAGCCAAATCACTAGTCCAGAATTGGTACTCGAAACCTCTGAAAAGATTGTTCAAATCCGAAACCGCATGGCAGCAGCACGAGATCGCCAAAAGAGTTACGCTGACAAACGCCGAAAGCCTCTTGAATTTCAAGTGAACGACCAAGTATTACTCAAAGTCTCACCTTGGAAAGGTGTGGTTCGCTTTGGAAAGCGAAACAAACTCAACCCACGATGCGTTGGTCCCTACCGGATAACTGAGCGCATTGGTCCGGTGGCGTACCGACTGGACTTACCAACAGAACTCAGTGGCGTACACAATGTATTCCATGTATCCAATTTGAAGAAATGCCTTTCCGATGAAACCCAAGCAGTTCCTTTGGACGAATTGCAAGTTGATGAACAGTTACGCTTCATTGAAGAACTAGTCGAAGTTTTGGATTGGGAAACCAAAACACTCAAGCACAGCAAGATTCCAATCGTTAAGATTCGTTGGAACTCGAGACGTGGACCGGAGTTTACGTGGGAACGCGAGGATCAAATGATGGAAAAGTATCCTCACCTTTTTGAAGGGTTGACCAAGCACAGAAAACCGCGAAACCCGGCAAACCGTCAGAAATCACCAGAGGTATGAATTAAATTTCGGGACGAAATTTCTTTCTACTAGGGGATGATATGACAACTGAAAATTTTTCTTACTTTTTCAGACACTCATCACGACTTGACTCAAATTTTCGGGATGAAAATTCTTTAACATGGGAATGATGTGACACTCGTCAATTTCAGGTTAACTCCGTTAACTCAAACTCCGTCAATTCAAACTTAAGATCACTGGATCTATAACGCACATCTCATTACATTTAAACTAAGGGTTTAAATGACGCTTGACAATTACTACATGTGTAGTCTTTCGGGATTGCACCGAAACGCAAACGAGTTGACGCAAACCATTGGTGAATAAACGAAAAACATCAAAACAATAATTATGTGATAATTATGTGTTAGACTTATGTGTTATGTGATAACATTGTATGGAACGTTAACTCAAGATGCAAACAAGTTAAGTTAAGCTAGAAAAAATAATATTTAGAAGTGGAGGGGCCTTGATGTAACATATTATTATTAATAATATCAATAAACCCTAACCTCCCCTCTCTCCCTCTCAACCGATCGCCCCCCCCCCCTCCCCTTGCTCTTGGTTGCCGTCAATCACACACACACATACACACAAGATCTTTCAAGTTTGGTTGAAGATTAAGGTGCTAGGAAGGTATAAACAACTATCCTATGTATTTTACATGTTTAATTTTGATCTTGAATGGGTTAATCTAAAACCCTAGGTCACAAAAATTATGAATAAGTGTTCTTATGCTTGATTGTTGCTAGAGGAAGATTGATTATGTGTTAGTGATTGATATTGATGATCATATGTGGTTTTAAACGGTGAAAGATCTTTGAATCATTGATTGTTTGTAAACCCTAGAGGGTTACTACTGATTTCTATGATTAATTATGTGTATTACATGTTTTGAGTTATGTCGTATGCTTAGGATGCATGTTAGATGATTGTTTATGCTTGCTAAGTTTTGACAGCAGTGATTGTTAAACTTGAACGATGTGTAACTTGTTGAATATAAAGGCAAACTGAGCTAATTATGAGTCTACAAGGTATTACTCTGAGTCTAGTTTTCAGAAAGTCCAACCACGCCTAATTTGGAGGTGTTTTGGTTGGTCAAATGATTTAAATGTGATTAAAGGTCAAAACTGGTACTGGACAGATTGTAAGTTATGTTTAGACAACTGTAACTAATTGTTAATGTGGAAATTGTTGCGGTTGTTAACACTAAAGGGTGCTATGTTGAGTCTAGTTTCTATAAAGTCCAAGTTTGTAATATTTGGACGAGTAAAAGTTAATCTTTATGATTTTACAAAACTGAAGTGCAAATCAGAATTGTGAGACCTGCTGTTAAGTTGTTTATAAATATCATATCTCATGAACTACGAGACCAAATGGGTTGGTTCCACTTCTGGAAGTTAACTTGTTGAGTTAAGAACCTAACCCAATTGGTCTTGCATTAATTAGATTTTTCATTTAACGGGAATAACAAATAACATTCTGTTGTGCATGAAATTGACTGTTGTGAGTTTGCTGTAATGTTTTGATCATTGTGGGAAATCTATGTGGAATAAAAATACAATAAAATATGTTTTGGAAACCTAACACATGTATGCTTTTGTGACGATTTTTGTTGAATTAATTGAGATACTATGATCTGTTGAATAGAGTAGTCTCTTAAGTAGAATTCTGTCGTGATGAAACTAGCTGCTGAACTTCGTGAAAATACATGAAACGTGCTAATTGCTAGGTAATTGTTGTGTTTTGACCAAATTGCCCTTGCGGAGAATAATTGCTAGGTAATTGTTATGTTTTGACCAAATTGCCCTTGCGGGGAATAATGGCTAGATATGTATACTATTAATACTGGACATGTAAATAATTGTTCACAACATGTAACGTATCACAAATGTGCTTGTTAAGTCACACACGATTCACGAACGAAACACGAAACATATCTTGTGCATAGGTATTATGTGCCGAGTCTAGAGACTCGATAATAGTTCCGACACTTAGAAAATCTCCTTGTTGTTTTAGAACGCTAGTGAGAGTTTTCTGCGACGCGCATCACTTGGGTGACTTGTTTTTGAGAATTCTTCGCAAACAGTGAGTTTCACTTTCCCCTTTTAAACTTTTTAAACGCTTTTCACTTGGGGGAGATAACATACTCCGAAACGCTTTTAGATTTTGTTATGAAATTATATATCACTTGTAAAGGCTAAGTGGCAAACGAAACAATTGAAGTCCTTCACACATCGAACCGTTTAGTATTGGAAAATAGCGAGTCACTGTTGAGTAGTACTAACCCCACCCAACGCTAAGCTCGACTGGAGGTTGAGTGGGTGTAATTTTGGCTAACACATTACCATGGTCGGGATAGACCTGGTGGCAAGGCACATGATAAACAGTCAGCTTCGGTGTCGAACACTTAGTAATACTTGCTTTATAGGCTAGCTACCTATAAATATATAATTGATTTAACACTATCTGGTGACGCTAAACGCAAAACGCAAACGCTTTATTTTATACTCACTTGTGAACTCACCAACCCCGTGTTGACACTTTTAGTATGTTATTCTCAGGTAGCTGAGGCGGGCTCGCGGTATAGGATCATGCATTACTAAGAACGCTATTGTTTATGCAAACTTGTTTTAAACTGTTAATTGGGTTTTTAAGTCGTTCTGCGTGACGCAACACTTGGCTTATGGTTTTACGCTTCCGCACTTATTTTCACTTGTCTTTCCCCTTTTAAACTTTTTAAACGCTTTTCACTTGGGGGAGATAACATACTCCGAAACGCTTTTAGATTTTGTTATGAAATTATATATCACTTGTAAAGGCTAAGTGGCAAACGAAACAATTGAAGTCCTTCACACATCGAACCGTTTAGTATTGGAAAATAGCGAGTCACTGTTGAGTAGTACTACTGGGTTTGACAAACCCCACCCAACGCTAAGCTCGACTGGAGGTCGAGTGGGTGTAATTTTGGCTAACACATTACCATGGTCGGGATAGACCTGGTGGCAAGGCACATGATAAACAGTCAGCTTCGGTGTCGAACACTTAGTAATACTTGCTTTATAGGCTAGCTACCTATAGATATATAATTGATTTAACACTATCTGGTGACGCTAAACGCAAAACGCTAAACGCAAACGCTTTATTTTATACTCACTTGTGAACTCACCAACCCCGTGTTGACACTTTTAGTATGTTATTCTCAGATAGCCGAAGTGGGCGCGCGGTATAGGATAATGCATTACTATGAACGCTATTGTTTATGCAAACTTGTTTTAAACTGTTAATTGGGTTTTTAAGTCGTCCTGCGTGACGCAACACTTGTCTTATGATTTTACGCTTCCGCACTTATTTTCACTTAAATGTTTTTATGGTTTGATTATAACTAATGATTCTGATCCTGTTAGTTCACACCCTCTGACGGTAAAACCCCGTTAGTGGATTTTGAGGGTGTGACAGCAGAAGAGGAATGCTTAGAATCCGTAGAAAGCAACACTTCAAGCTGGAAGGCACAGTCTTGTTCAGGAATCCCCAAGATCAACGGGATCCTCTTCAAAGCAGCAGGCGTAGGAGGTGCAAGATCTGCAAACTTCGCTGAAAATCACAAAACAAACTAAGATAAGTTTCTATTTGATTTATTTATTTTAAGAAAACTCTAAATATTTCCTACCCTTCTTAACCCATCGGTAAGGAAGTTTTTCGCCTCTGAGAATAGAATCCCTTTGAATAAAGAAGAACCTCATATACCATATACCGTCGTTTCAATTGGTATTTAAAATCAGGGGTTTTTGCCGGAAATCACTTGAAGAAAAAAGCAGCTAGAGCCATGGGTTCTGACATTGTAAACGGAAGCAAGATATGATATTTTCATGTCTATGTCATGGTTGGTAATGATTTTGTTGAGCATAAAGAGCAGCTTGAATGTAGCTTATACCAGTAACCTCAAAGCGGCGAGTAATGAAGTCAGGAAAAGGCTAGGCTAAACCTAATGTAAAGGGGTAAGCCAAAAATTCGACCCATTTCTTAGAGATACAATCGGAGCGAAGAGATTTGTGGTAAGGATGGAACTTGGTACCAGTGGGGAAGGCCTGTTCAGAACAAAGGATCGAAATATCATGGGTAGAGAAAGTGAAGGTTTTGAAATCTGGATCGGCTAGAAGCTGTTGACACTCAAAGTCAGGAAGGGTATTTGTGTCGCTGGAGGTGGAACCTTTGGATGTCTTCTTAGTCATGATCATAGACGAAGAAGAAGATGATAGAAACCCTAAAGAAAATAAAAGGAAAAAATTACCTGGATCCGGAATATTGTGTGAAGATATTCAAGAAGATGGAGTAATTATAGGGCTTAACCACAATTTAAACTCATGTGGTGGTTAGGTTACCTAGGAAATTGCACCAAGTCTTATCAAGTTACCTAAGGCAGTCAAGATTTGAATTTTGGGGGTTACGCGGAAAAAATATGACAACCATAACCTTATCCGTGACAGATGTAATATTTTTTTGGGGGAAACTGTTAGGGGTTGTTTTTACCTTAGATGCGATCTTGACATTATCCTGATAACTTGGATTCCCAACTAATGGCACGATACTGAACTAACCGATTACGTTTATATTATTTATGCGTGCAGGTTACTCAAATCATAACGGCCTACAACGGCTAGTTGACTTGTTCTAACTTAAAGCTCGGAGGACTGGCTAGTATACGCACGTGGATCAAAACTAGGTCGATGAATAATGACGGCAGCTAGGGTTCCCGGATTTGTAGGAAATTAAGTTATTAATTAAGTTATTTTCATTTGCTATATAAAGGGGCTTGATGAAACGATACATGACACCTTTTAACACACTCATTACATAGCATTTTTACTGTAGCATTCATTCATATCAAGTTCTCGAGTTGTAATCAACCTTTCACATTAATACATTAAGGCAGGGAATAGTTTTTCTCTCCCGAGGTTTTTTTTTTCAAGGATCCTCACCGCGATCCAAGGTTTTCCTCGCTAAATCGATGTGTCACTCTTTACTTTTACCGCAATAGCTTAGCTCATACTGAAAAGCACACTATCTCACTTCACTATTTTCTTAATTATTACTTCGATGATTTTTGACCAAAACAATATTGTACCGATTGAAGTCTAGATATTGTCAAATTGTCTAAATTCTCTTTTCCTTGTTTGGAACTCTTAGTGTGACACCGAACGAATATACATAAGCATAAAGAAATATTAAGAATGGAATGAACTACAAAAAAATAGCATACAAGGTACATCTGCCGTTTTATTCGAGAAGAGTTTCTTCCGAGATTTGGCATTCCAGTCAAATAACTGAAGAAAACCACCCTTTAACCTCCGCTTCTCGACTTCCATTTTATAATATATATATATAGGATTAGAATTATGAGAGAATTTTTTTGAAATTGAAAAACCATAAGAACCATTTTGAATCACAAAAAACTCTAAAATAAAAAAAAAATCATAAAATAAAAAATACACAAAAATCAAAAAAAGTAAAAAAAACCAAAATCCTTATTTTATCATCCCGGTTCATAAAAAAAACTCGGTTTAGCAAAATCATATACACATATGTATAATATATACATATATGCACATTTACATGTTTTTTTTGTACACGTGTGTATAATTTAAGATAAATGATACTGTACATATGTGTATATTACGTAACTAAAGATTATATAAAATTATACATATGTGTATAATACGACGTTTTTTTTAATTTTTTTTATTTTTTTAATGAAACCGAAATGAAATATAAGAATTTTGGTTTTTTTTACTTTTTTATAATTTTTATTATTTTTTGTTTTATGATTTTTTGAAATATTTTTTAAATGTGTTTTTAGTGGTCCAAAATGGTTCTCAAAGTTCTTAATTTGTAAAGGGTTCTCTTAGGATACTTACCCTAATATATATATATATATATATATATATATATATATATATATATATATATATATATATATATATATATATATATATTGAGAACCGATTTGAGTTTTAAGAACTCGAAAGAACTCAAGGTAACAATTTTTTTTTGAATTTTTTTACACATGTGTAATACGTAAGTGTAAGTAATATACAAAAATTACAATATTTTTTTACACACCGAATCAACTTATTACACGTATGTAACTAACATTTAAACTTGTGTAATCATCAAAAATACTTATTCTCTCTCCTGATTCATTTTTAATTAAATTTAATCTCAGCCACATATTTCATATCATTTAATTAAATGTGTGGTCCAAAATTAAGTTCTCAAGGTTTTTACAACTTATCAAGTTCCCAAAATACCCCTCCTAAATATATATATATATATATATATATATATATATATATATATATATATATATATATATATATATATATATATATATATAGATGATTTCATTCAAGAAGCATCTTGAGTTGTAAGAACTTTACAACGTAATGCATGGACCAAATTAAAACACGTCATCATTTATTTAAAATATTGAAAGGGTATTTTGATCTTTTATTTTATTTCTATTTCTTCAATAACTAGGTTACGTACCCGTGTGCAACACGGGTTAGAATAAATAAATTTATTCAACTGACGACATTATAAGAAATACCAAAAATGTGTTAAATTGTTTATATAAATATGTATTATACGGTACATATTAAACAATATGAAAAATATATATATACATTTCGGAAATTCATAAATATCCGAATATTTTTTTTTATTTTTGTTACAAATAAAATTCAACTTATTTAATATTTTAACCCATTTGAGATAAAAAAAAATAGTGTTCAGAAACTGGACCATATTGGATGTCCAACCAAATAAATAAATAAATGGTTGGTTGTTCGCAAACCAGCTTTCAAACCGAAAACAACAACCGGGATAACATTAATATCTTTAAAACTGAGTAGATGTACACAATAGTTCATGCACCGTCTAGTGATAATAATAATAAGTCGGATGCACTACCTTGTCTTTTATAATTTTTTTTTCTTCTTGAATTCTCATTGGAGCAATATGAGATGGAATATAGTTTTATTTTGAACCTTGAAGTGCCAAATGACACAAAGATGATCATATTAGGTGTCAAGTTGCATAACTATATTTTTTTTTATTATATTAAGGATGAGTTTTCATTGTTTTCTTTTTTCAGCGGCACCGGAATAGGCGTCCGTATTAAAAATTGTAAAAACGACAACTATTTAGATGGAACTAAAACAAATATGTTTAGTAAATTTAAATATTTATTTTTATTTTTCAAATTAAATTCAAGTTAAATTAAATAATAATGGAATACCATTTGAAATATATAACAACGGGCCTGTATATGTTAGTTGTAATATAAAATAAATACGTATCCCCTAAAATTTAATTATAAGCATGTAAACGAATGATACTTTATTGTATAACTCCTGTTAGAAACATCGTTCTCCGAATAATTAATAAGATGAGCTTTTGATCTTTTAGACATCGCCTTATCATTTGACAAAACAAATACATTTATAAAAAGGAATCATATGAATGGTAGAAGAAGTACAAAATAGCATTAACGATGAATATAAAGCGTAAACAACATGAAGAAAATTAAAATTAACCAATCACCTCCTACAGCCCGGTTTGGTTTATACGACCCATAATTATAAAAATCATAAACCAAACCGTTGGTCATAATTTTACACAACTTTTAGTGGGGTGCCACCTCTATTTTTATTGTATCAGTGACGAACTGTCGTTTTTTTATAAAACAACTTCATTTTAATATTCTAATTTAACGCCTAATTAAATTTTATTTAGATAATGAAATAGTTCTTGCATGTTTTTAGGGGAGATATAAAAAAGTTATCATCCAATAGGTACATGTAAATTTTATGTGAAAACCACGTGTAATATGATGTTTATAACCCAAGTATATAATATATGCATAACATTGTATAAACATACGCAATTGATTTAAAGGCGAATTCATTTCAATATGGTAAGTTTGGACGGTTTAATGGGTATAAAGTCAACCAAGAAGACACCTAGTTAATATACATGTAAGTCACATATGCTTAAAAGTGCGAAGAATACAATATTCATATATGATGCGCAATACAAAATACATAATTGGATGTAGGACTTGTTGTATATAAGGTAAATTGATTGAGGAGGAGCAGAGCTATGAAAGTCTCCTCTGGTGTGTTTGTGAGTACGAACACTATCAAATAAATGTGTTTAGTGCTAAGGAATAAAGGAGACCAAAAAGAAATTTAGTTTTCGTTGTTGCTGACGGAAATCACCAATCACTAATGGAAATAAACAAATTTTTCGATAACTAATAGCTACTGTATAATATATTAGATTATTAGTTGTCTACGTAATTAGTGATACACAACTTAAAGGAAATCAATAATTATTAATTAATAATGTAATTTTATTTTCATAAAAGAAAGAATTCAAAAATTAATGAATACATTTAGTTGCGTATATGGAAGGTTTTAATTTATTTATTTTAATTTAATTTATAAATATTTATGACCTAAAGCTTCAAAGATAAGGTGCCACTTGGCAAAATATTAGATCAATTAGGGTTAATGTGGTTCAACCATCATTTTTATTTATTATAATAGTAGATTAGACAATTATTAAATTTCTCTTTGCTCATTACACGATCATCATTCTATTTCTCTCTCCTCGTTATTTTTTTTCTCAAAGTTATTAATTTAATTTATTAAATACATAATTTAAGTAAAAATGTCTTCTTTTTTATTTATAAATTATAGTATTTATCAAGTTAAATGTATACAATTTTTTTTATAGTTTAATTGAAGTTCAAATGGTTTATGTGTGTAGAGATGGATATATGGGTATGAGCAAATATTCTATTTAATGTATTTGGATCTAATTTTATGTTTGTGCGCTCACTTTCTTTTTCATACAAATTTTATTAAAACTGGAAAAATAATAATAGATACATAAAGTTTCATTATTTTTATTACCTAATTAAATTTTATCACACAATTAATATGGAGTTCATTCGATGGTTATTTCGTATTCGGTTCATTAAATATGGTGATGTGATATTACACTTAAGGTTCAATTTTGGTAATTTCAGTGATTTGTGTATTTTATGTAATATGCGTATTTTGTGTTTTGTAATTTATGTACCTTGTGCAGTATGTGTAAATGGTAATATATGTAATTTATGTATTTTATGGTTGGGGAATTTGTGTAATTAGTGTAGATGCAATTTAGGTAATTTTTGTAGTTGATGTAGTTGATGTAATTTGTGTGTTAAGGTAGTTTTTGTAATTTGTGTATAGAGAAACGTTAGTTAAATATTTTTTAGGTATTTTTTTTATTTGAAACAAAAAAGCTAGTTTATTTTTATTATCTTAATATTGTTTTTACATAAAAAAAAACATGATTTGAAAGGATACGATTAGGATAAACTTCAAAGTTTATTTAAATTTCATTTTTTGTTGAAAATTTGTCACAATTATATTATAAAAAATCTTATTTAGTTTTTAAAATAAATCAGTTTTATTGATTTAAAAATGATTTGGTTAAAAATAAATAAATATTAAAAGTAATAAATGAAAAGAGAATATTATTAATATTTTGTTTTTTTTTATTTGCATTTTTACTTAAATGCCTCTTTACCATTTAATATAATTGTTTCTCTCTCCTTTCTAAATTTTTTATTGTGGTTTAATAAACAACCATAAAATCTTAAATCTTTAACTATTTAACTAAACATGTGGTTCATATTTGGTTCTCAAAGTTTTTACACCTCAAGAGGTTCTCAAAGTATCTCTCCCTATATATAGGGTTGATTTCTTTTGATAACCACTTTGAGTTTTAAGAACTTGAAAGAACTCAACGTAACAAAAAAAAATTTTTGAATTTTTTATACACATGTGTAATACGTAAGTGTAAGTGATGTACAAAAAATTACGGTATTTTTTTACACACCGAAACGACTTTTTACACATGTGTAACTAACGTTTAAACTTGTGTAATTATCAAAAATACTTATTCTCTCTCCTGCTTCATTTTTTAATTAAATTTAATCTCAACCACATATTTCATATCATTTAATTAAATGTGTGATTCAAAATTAAGTTCTTAAAGTTCTTAAAACTCACCATGGTTCTCAAAATAACCATTCCCTATAAATATATATATATGTGTGTGTGTGTGTGTGTGTGTGTGTGTGAGAGAGAGAGAGAGAGAGAGAGAGATATTACGAGAACTTGATGAATTGTAAGAATTTTAAAAACACAATATGGACCACATATTTAGTTAAATGAGTATAAAATGTGTGGTTGAGATAAAATTTGATTAAAAAAATGAATCGGGAGAGAGCATAAAGATTTTTTATGATTACACAAGTTTAAATGTTAGTTACACATGTGTAAAAAGTCGATTTGGTGTGTAAAAAAATACTGTAGTTTTTTTACGTTACTTACACTTACATATTACATATGTGTAAAAGAAAATTGAAAACAAAAATTGTTACGTTGAGTTCTCTCGAGTTCTTAAAACTAAAATTGGTTCTCAAAAAAAATAAATCCTATATATATACTAGTACGGAACCCGCGCGATGCGGTGGAGGCAACAATTCACAACACATTTATTTTTCTATGCTCTTCTTGATGCAGCGACGAGTTTTCTATTTGGGTCCTAAGTCCTAACAAGGAAGCTTATATGTAGAAATGACTAAGACGATGAATAGATTGTGAATTGGTTTACTCGATAAAAATGTTAGTATGTAAAGAGATGCAAGATACATTTTTAGTTGAACATATAAAGCTTATTTGGTTGCGGATAAAGCTTAAATCTTGCGTATGGAAAGTTCGTGCACTTGGTTGTTCACTTGTGATCTTTTATCTATATTTCCTCTATTGATAAGCGAAAATCGAATATATCTAACCCACTTTCTCTCTTATTATTTAAGTTATAATGAAATCGTAAAGCCACACTCATCTAATAAATATAAAATGAAAAAAGAAGTCTATAGTGAAAATGTTTTCAAATATGTATATATAATAATAGATAATAAATGTATGAGAAAATTTCAATTTTCCTCCTTGGAATATATCGTGGGAGATGGAATAACCATTGAAAACGATGTGCACACGTTGCACGTCTATAAATTTGGGCGGGTCAGTCTGACTCCTTCTAGTTAGTTGACCGTTAGTTGACTAACCAAAAAAGGTTGAAATATCAATTTTACCCCTAAGCCTATAATTAATTTTAAAACTTATGTTTCAAAATCGGGTAGAGGCTGGGGTTCGAATCCCCGACCTCTGGTTTAACAACAAACAACACCTACCATTTGAACTGAACTAATGTTTGTTATACAAATACAGTATGAAATATATATTAATCCATTCATTAAAGACTTCCTCCTCATCATCAACATCATCTCCCTATCTCCATCATTTCATATCTTTATCATCATAATCATCATATTTATTTAACGAACCAATTGAACTGAACTGAACTAATTTTGTAAACTTTTCACCCGAAAACAATCAAACGAACCAATTTTTTGTAAACTTTTCACCCGAAAACAAACAAACGAACCATTTTTTGTAAACTTTTCACACGAAAACAACCAAACGAACCAATTTTTTTGTAAACTTTTCACCCGAGGTGCGTCGGGAGCCGGTGGCGTCGGTGTTGGTGTCGGACGGGA
Source organism: Bidens hawaiensis (assembly GCF_021521415.1). Classification (NCBI taxonomy): domain Eukaryota; kingdom Viridiplantae; phylum Streptophyta; class Magnoliopsida; order Asterales; family Asteraceae; genus Bidens; species Bidens hawaiensis. The sequence goes on along the minus strand of NW_027491179.1, from coordinate 1,025,148 downwards.
AGTGGCATCGGTGGAGATGGTGTTTGTGTCGGACAGAAGTGGCGTCGGTGGAGATGGAGTTGGATGAAGAAGGAATATATATATATATATATATATATATATATATATATATATATATATATATATATATATATATATGGACCACTAGTTTTATTATTGTAAGAAATGTGAGAAATGAATATGGACCACTAGTTTTATTTTAAGTTTTAAATGCTTAAAAATAAATAAAAAAAATGTAAATACAACAATAAATGCACTCTCTCTCTCTCTAATTAATACAACTGATATAACCATAATAAATATCTCTAATTAATATATCTAACTAATTTAACTATAATAATTAAAAAGATAAAAACACTACTTTAGTTTTATTTTTTATTTACTCAATATATTAGCATATATCAACGTATTTAAGTTCAATAAATATACAACATACACAAAGTTATATAATCTACACTTGTTTGGAGCAATAAAAACGTATAACATACAAAATGCATATAACTTACATATGTAATTCGACATCAACAATTATATAAACTAAACAAAGATACATATACCCTACACATGCGCAAGCTATATGTTTTCTTATTCTTAGAACAAGTGTAGGTTATATGTTTTTGTGTTGATTGTATATTTTTTATTGACATTTAATGCAACCATGTGTAAGATAGTTTTTTGTATTATTCATCACAATGTAACTACGTGTTGATGGATATTGATATGTTGAGTTTGAAGAAATTGGTTTTGTAAAGAAATTAATGTATGAATAAATTGTATTTGTGTAAGATAAAATTTTCGTGTGTAGGTTATATGTTTTTTGTGTGTAGCTTATATGTTTTCGTGTGCGTGTGTATTTTATTGATGATGAATTTTGTGTGTAGGTTAAATGTTTTTCATGTGTAGGTTATATGATGTCTTATTCTTAGAACAAGTGTAGATTATACGTTTTTGAGTAGGTTGTATGTTTTTTGTTGGTATATAATGCAAACACATGTAAAATTGATTTTTGGTATTATTCATCATAATGTAAGTATGTGTTGATGGATATTAATATATTGAGTTGGAAGAAATTAGTTTTAGATAGAATGAAATTTTAATGTATGAATAAATTATACTTGTGATAAAAATTCAAGAAACAAAAAGTAAGTTATAAAAATAAAAGAGTTCTTAATATTTTCTAATTATAATAATTTAATTAGTTATATTAATTAAATAATAAGTATTATGGTTTATTAGTTATATTAATTGAAGAAATAGTCTAATTAATATTTTCTTTATTTAGCTTTAAACATTTAAATCTTGAAACAAAACTAGTGGTCCATATTCATTTCTTACATTTCTTTCAATAATATCATTTCTCTCTTTCTTAAACAATCCCCATATATATATATATATATATATATATATATGTATGTATATATATATATAATAGAGTGTGAAGGAAGGAGAGAAAGTTGAGAAGAGTAAGTAAAGAAGAAAGGAGAGGAAGGAGTAGTGGAGAAAGGGAGAAAGAGTGTGGAGGAAGGAGGAATAAGATAATGCTCTTTGATCGGACTGCCATTTTTCCTGGAAAGCTGGTTTTTCCAAGCTCTTGAGAAAATTAATAAACAGAATGGCTCAGATATATCACCTAATTTTGTATTTCTAAAAAGTCTAAAACACCATCCATCTCAACAGTCATTAACGGAAATATCTAACAGAAGGGCTCAGACTGATCCGCCCAAATTTCACAGACGTGCAACATGCGCAAATTCGTTTTCAGTGGTTATTCCGTCTCCCGACGATATATTCTAGGGAGGCAAATTGGAATTTTCTCTAAACGTAATAATAATATAAATAGCAGCATGAATTATTAAATTTGAAGTTGAGATTACATTTATGCAGCTCCAATTGCAGCTGCAGTACGTGTCCCCCAATTGAGAGTTTATTTGGACAATTACAACCCTGCGCTCAATTTTTCACGCATCTCCCTGTTTTCTTCTTTTTGCGTATGTGCCTCTTTAGTAGGCTGAAACACAATAAGAGTATATTATTTTATAAATGTAGTTTTGTACTCATATTCAATACTTAAACAATTGCAATAAAAACCTAATAACCACATGAGATCTATAATTACACCTAATGCTAGTTGAACAAGGAAGAAACAAAGAATTATCAAGTTACAATTAACGCATGCTTCTTCATAATATTTTCAATGAGTTTCATATGATTCTCAAATTTGACCCAAAAGCTTAAAATACTTCTAATTTAGTTGACTATGTAAAAGTCAAACATAGTCAAATGACCAAAACTACCCAACACATTTCCTGTATGCAAAACCTCAACAATAGCCTACAAAATCTGATGACCATATATTGTTTGACTATATTAAACTATAAGACATTTAACTTTTTTTTTTTCAAATGAGGTCACAGGATGTGAGAAACCTTACACCACCAAACAATCATCATCCATAACCATAACAAATTTCATTAACAATAAAGTTTTTCAAAGAAAACAAAGATCAAACAGCTACACATGACCTTGGCTTTTGAGTTTAATCATAACGTAGATGACACATAAAAAAAGCATGGAGCTCAAAAATATGTAATGTAATATAGAATCAATTCATACACTTCCTTTTACCAATAGTTTCAAAAGAATTATGAATCATATAGTCATGTTTAAACTTAAGAACACAAGATTGGTAAAAAAACAAATTAAAAGCACAGAAACTTGTTAATAACCAAATACAGCACTAAAAAAAACTTATAAAAGACCTGATTATGCAACTCTATCTATCAAGAGAATTTATTCTTGGCACGCAATCAAAATTGGGTTTAAGAGTTGCACATTAAAACTGGGCTTTCTACACCAACAATCTACCACATAAATGATATATAAAGTGTTAATTTTCTAAAAAATCTTGAACTAACTGGAGATGAAGGACCATATATTAATCCCTAAATAAAAATCAGATTTTGATTAATTATCAAGATTCTCAATCTTGAAGCACCTTAAGCTTGCAGATTTGGCTCAAGCTAGTAAAAAACATTTAATAAAATTTATTCAAATATTGGGCTTGTTTAGGTTCGTGATCCTGCTCGAGCTCGATAAGTCGGTCTTCTTTATTGAACAAGCTTATTTTAGGCTCGATTTAAGCCGAAGTTCCTTTAACTTACAAAAGCTCCAATCCGGCTCGTGTTAATACCATAAGCATACCTTAACTGGTTTCCACCTTTAACTACGTTTTCTGTATCTAAAAGTGCAAAGCCGACTAAACCAAGTTTTATCATAAACAGAGGGATATTGACACGCCATTAAACTTACAAATCTAAATATAACAAAGAGAAATAAAAAGAGTATAGGGGAGAGGAGGTTTTCCTAACTAACAATACACAAGATATCATCACATAACATCAGCCAAAATCTACTTATAAATCCATCATAGACATACATATATATATATATAGGGAGAGGATCAAGAGAGAACTCTATTTTATGGAGAGAACTAATAATGAAATATTTTTAATTTAATTAAAAAAAATATTTTTAAATTTTTTTTTCTTTCATCCTTATATGTTGTATTCTTCACCACAAAAAAATATAAAAATAAAAAAAAATAAAAAAAATAAAAAAATTAACGGGTAAAGCATATATGCAATACACCGACTTTTTTTATAATGCATATGTGCAATAGTGTGCATTTTGATATTTTAAATATTGTTAAATAACATATATATAGTTGTTTGTATTGTATATTTGCAATAGTGTTATATTATATACAAAAATTAAAAAAAATCGATATAGTGCATATGTGCATTATTGTTGTATTACATATATGCGATAATGTGTTTTGCATACATTTATTAGTGTCGTATTTGCATATATTCAATAGTGTGTATTGGATAATGCAATTGTGTTGTAGAAGTTGGATCATGTACAAAATGCTGTTAACATAGGAAATGTGAGAACCAATCAGAAAACTAAAATTAAATTGATTAGAAAGGGCATTTTCGTCAATTTGGAAAAATCCCTATCATCTCTCTAACCACTTTCAGTCATCTAAAAATATTTTTCAAAATATTTTTCTTCATTCGTAAACATCTGGGTTCCATAAACCATTCATCTGCATATGTTCTTTAAATTCACCAGTGAAGATTTCCGATTTGTTGTTATTTACGTTCTTTAATGTTGTTATATGTTGTTATATGTTTTTATACACAAGTGAATGGTGTTAAAAGATATTGTTTTGCTGTAATCTTCTATACATTAATGCTAAATTGTGATTTCTTAAACAAAATAAATTGCTGATATAAATCACAATATTTCTTTGTATGTTTTTTTGTTTGTCTCTAAATTTGCTGATAAAATCAAACAATATCAACATGATTTTACTACGATAACAGCATAAAAAAATTAAAAGCAATGATAAACAACATGATTACAACACAAAAACAAATAACTGAATACATATGTTATTAAAAATATATTTTGCTTGAATTTAGCTATGATATAACCAACGAAATTGAATGAAACTTATTTCTCAAATTACTAATATACCCTTTTATCTCTTAAATCACCATCTTATTTACAGAAATGCCATTTTTTATTATTAACCGTAGATGAGGATGGATGCATGGCTAGGATCACTTCCTTCTTTCTCATGTTAATATAATTTTGCACATGAACCCTCCCCTTGTGTTGTATTATATGCAATAAAACACTATTTTATATATGCAATAGGCATTAGTGCACATATGCACTACAGTACTACACCGGCAAGGTTTTTTTTTTTTTTTTTTGTTAGGAACAATATCATCTTATTAGAAGGAGGAAAGAAAAAGAAATCACAAAATATTTTTTTAAAAATAGTTAAAAATAATTCTTTGCTAGTTCTCTAGTTCTCTCTTTAAAAGGAGTTCTCTCTAGATCTCACCCATATATATATATACATATATATAAACGAAACCTCCCTAAATTCTCTCAAGTCAACAGATTGTTGTATTTGTAAATGAAGACTTCTCATGCATTTGACTGGAATTCACGGATATGGGTCTCACCAAACCCAGATAGCCCTTAAACGGGTTATAACATCTCATTATATTAAAAATTAATCTCATCAAATATTTGAAATGAAAAATAGGGATATACTAAAATTTGATATCTATTATCTTAAATATATTATTTATAATTAAGAAACAATTTTATAGTAAAAAAAGGTGTGGGTCATGGGTTTCACCAAACCCAGATGGGTTTTAAACCGGGTTATAACATCTCAGTTATTTGTGAAACTCTTTCATTACAAATCCTAAGTATGTTATTAATTTCTTACAATTCATAAACATAAAATCCCAAAAAATTAGCAACGAATAATATAAAACAACCTCGTAATACGGGAGATAAAAGCTAGTATACTATATTAGTGACCATTATTTATGTTCACGCATAATCTCTACCAAGTTTTCATTCACTACAGCCATAAAAATTGAAGTAAAGGAAATATTTGGGCACCTCATCATCATTTTCAATCTTGAAAAGAAGAAAGTTAGCCATTCTGGTTTCCAGCCATCCCATAGCATTCTAACTGCAACTTTAACCCATGTTTATACCTATATAGAAAGACCCACTTCTTTTCTTGACAGAGAACCGGGAGTGCAACCTAAAGAGCAGCATGCGTGCCTTTCGTCATAAGCTGTTAAGGCTCTGACATGTTTGGAAGTTTAGGCCCACTCGGTTTGTGCGCAACAACCCCCTCATTCAAGCCAAATTGAGAGCCCGTTTCTTTACCATCATCAACATTCGACTCTGTATTCACCATACCCGACGAATGAAACCGGTAGCCAGTACCATACCGAGCAACCTGCGAAAAAGCCTTGCCGATTGACTGTTTCCCCTCGAGAAAAACCTTTCTTATTACTATTTTCATTTGATGACGAACTAGTTTTGTTGGAATGAATGTCGTTCCAATTTGAATACTCGGCTGTTCTGCCCAGGGATATAAACGAGTAGAGAAACGCAGTGAAGGAAGATGTATCAGGACCGTCTTCTAGAATGGGCACATCGTCTTTTTTACTACATTGTTGCATGTTTCTCCTCGGTTCTTTACTCGCATTTCCATAACAAAATCATATACATAAGATAGATTCAAATAATAAACCCTAACCAAAAATCTATATTAATCAAATTCACGTTAGTGAACAATTAAAATCAAATTTCACATACATAAGATAAATCCCAATAATCCAATTATTAAAAAATTCGTAACATTAAACCTAGCCGTGATGGAATCGATAGAATAATAAGAACATACGACATACATGGTTTATCGGGAAATTGGATTGAGGATAACGGTGGTGAGATCAGAGACGAAATGAGCAGCTTTGCTTCTAACTGATGAGGTCAAGCGTGGTCGGTCTTGTCGCTGCTGTTGTTGTTTACCCAATTTCATCGTTTGATGTTGTTCAGATTGTAATTAAGAAGTATGTGTAGTGTTACGGCTAATTGAATTGTATTTGAAATTGAATATATATATATATATATATATATATATATATTAAAAACAAATGTTTCACCCACTAACTCAGTAATTCAACTATTCATCAATGTTGAATAACAGCCACACATTATTAGGTGTTGTTTGTTTTTGCAGACATAAACTGTCTGTAAGCTGATTTCATCTGTTTTTATGTCTGCAGCTGAAGATGTGGTCTGAAGCTCTGTAAGCTGAAAAAATAAGACTGTTTGTTTTTATAAGTTGATACTGTCTGCATAAACTGAAAATATGTAAATTATCAAACTTATCTCACTGGATAGAAGTTATTTAACATTCAAGTTACATAAAATTATAATATTAAAAACAAGTTTAAAAAACACATAACATAAAATAAACTCAAAGCACATTGTTTTGCATTAATTGTTGTGCTATTTGATCTCGAAGTTGACTCATGAATTCACGATCCGCTGCACTTCCATGTCGAGCTTCTCTTTCTTCACCATTATCTTGTGCATCTTCATCTCCATCTTGAAAACGTACTTCTCTGAAAACTACTACCAATCTTGCCATATATCTCTGAAAACTACTACCAATTTCATAAATCTTCAACAACTCTCAAACAAAAACAACTAGACAATCAAACTCTAAAATACACACTTATAGCACATCTGGTACACTAGAATCTATCTACTGATTACAACAATCATAAAGACTAAAACTGGAAAACAAACGGATTCAAGAATCAAAACCCTAAATTAACAGAAGATGAACAAAATTGATGTTTGAGAGAGAAACTGAACGGATTGTATGAATCACGATAAAACTTCTCGACTCTTTCAATTTATATAAGCAGACCAAATCAGCCCAAAACACAACCACCAGAACGAGGTGGTCGAACGGCGGTGGTCGAACGGTTTAATGATGAAGAAGCGGGGGGTCGACGGAGGTGGTCGAACGGTGGTTATGGCGGCGGTATGGCGACCGAACCAAGGGAGAGAGCAGGAGGCGGTATGGCGGTGGTTATGGCGACCGGAACCAAGGGAGAGAGGAAGAGAAGGAGTGTACCTGGAGGAGCAGAGGCGGTGGCGATGGCTGCCGGCGAGTGGAGGAGCGACAGAGGCGGTGGCTAGGGTTGGAAGGGCTGGACGACCGGTTGTGGAGGATGAAGACGTTTGAAGCATGTTTCAATAGCTTTTGTTTTAAGAAGTTATAAGCTGTTTGCAGATCTTATTCTTTTAAAAAAACAAACTGTCTTCACAGCTGATTGTCTGCGCGCCTGCAGACATTACTCTCCTGAAGATGTTTGAAGCAAAAACAAACATCACCTTAGTAATTGTAGTCACACATTGTCTGATCTTCACAATTTCAATAGTCAAAGCATTGCGTTCGTGACTCATTACTCTCATAATCTCATTTTTCATCATTGAGTACGTACGTCAGTCTCCGTAACATGTTGTCTCCGCCGGTTTTGCAATCTGTTTTGGTTTCTTACTTTCTTTTAATTTTTAGGGTTTTAAACTTCAGTAATTGGGGGTTTTTCTTCCTAATGGCTTCTTCAATATTTGGTTTTCTGAACATGATCCGATTTGCTCAAGCCATCTGTATCTTTGTATCTTTGGTATGTATCTTTGTTCCCTCTTCATCTTTTGTGTTTTTAGTGTTGTTTGTGTTCATGTTTTATGTTTTAACTACACTTACAACGTTGCTAAAAGTGTTGTTTTTTGTGTTTTTTTTGTAGCTGCAACGTTCGTCCGAGGTAACGGTTTTGTCTTCAGATGTTATTCTTTTAGTAAAGTTTTATTCCTTTTCTTCACTTACAAGGTTAATGTAAGTCTTTTTCTTTTAACTTTGTGCCTCTATTTATTTTTGTTCTGTTGTTTACATTTAAATATCGAACTTTATTTTTGTGTTACATTTTCATTATGCTCTAGTTTATTTTCTCTATGTATGTTGTGTTGAATAAGCCTCTGTTTCTTTAATGTTTTCATCAAGGACTCATGGTGATTTAAATAGGCCTTTAATGTTTGATGCATTTTATGCCACATGGTGTGTCTTTCGATTATGTTACCCTGATCTTACGGAATTCATATGATTATTTTTTGCGAGGTGATGTATATCATTAGTGCCTAAATGCTAATGTTGCACAGTTAAGGGAATGCTAATTTGTTTAAAACTTGTAATTAAAATTGAAAATACAACAAACACCTTTATCTTAGAATGTTATTGTTACAAAGTTATGAGGCGAATGAACATTTTTATGAATATCTTCAGAATTGGTTTTTGTTTATGTTACCAATAGTACATCAGTAATATCACATTCGTATACATAAATTTAATAAATCCTTACAATAGACTGAAACTAGATTTCATAAACACTTTTAGAAGATAAATAGGCCCAAAGCCAGATTACTAAAATTATGCTACCTGTGCTATCATTAATATTATTGATGGTGTGTGTAAACGATTCTATCATAATATAACAAAATCATTTTTTATAAGCATGTTTATGTGTTAATCTTAATTAGGTAACTCAGCTCATATGAATAATAACCAAGCCTAATAACTATATGCTGTTAAGTACTAAAATTGACAATATTTGATTCAGGGAAGACTTTCCAACTTTGGATCCAAGAACAGGGCAAGTGATCGCCAATGCTATTGAATGGGATGCGGAATATAATAACCGTGCAGCTTTTGCAGCACGCAAAGCATTCGACGAGGCTCCATGGCCTACATTGACTGTTTATGATCTAAAATATTATTGAAATTTGCTAATTTGGTTGACAAGCATGCTAATGTAATAGCAACTCTTGAAATTTGGGACAAGGGGAAGCCGTACTATTGTGTGTTGTCTATAAGTGAAAGCTGTTTCATGAGGTAATATAGTTAGTGTATGTGGTCTAGGACATGAAGAAAATGCTCATTTATATTCAGTTAAAATAGGCAGAATGCTATTCGTTAAACCATAGATAAGGCAAATCTAACGGATAATGAGCGTGGCGCACAAGCTTTTGTATAGAACCTTTTATATGACAACCTTGATTGTACATTCGATTTATATGATTATGGTTTCTCTATGCGATCACACACGAACACAATAAATAACCCCCGCGCTGCAACGCACGGGTTAAAAACCTTGTTCAAATTGAATTTGATTAAGCATGTTTTGATGGAATATAATAGATAGATGATGGTGGTATAGCCCAATAAGGAATAAAATCAGGAAGAGAGGAGGGGCGGGTTAAGGAGAAATTGTCGTTGTTCAAAGATGGAGAGAGAAAGAGTTATGCATATCTAACTTCGAAAATTGAATCACATAAAGTCCCGCTTCAACTCATACTAAGAGATTTAGAAAGGGTTTTAAGAATTTGTGTAGTAACCACTTGTACGCTATGCATTACTCATTGTAAATTTCTTAAATCTTCAACATCTCACATTCTCTCTCTAATATGTATTATACATAGTAATATGTGATTGATTTCTTTTGAGAACCACTTTGAGTTCTAAGAACTCGAAAGAACTCAACGTAACTACTTTTTTTTGAATTTTTTTTAAACATGTGTAATACGTAAGTGTAAGTAATGTACAAAAAGTTACCATAATTTTTTACACCGAATCGACTTTTTACACATGTGTAACTAAAGTTTAAACTTGTGTAATCAACAAAAATCTTTATTCTCTCTCCTAACACATTTTTTAATTAAATTTAATCTCAGCCACATATTTTAACTCATTTAATTAAAGACAAAATGGAAAAGGACGTCCTTTATGTTTGTATGGTTTTTCAATGGACGTCATTTAGCAAACTTAATAACTAAAAACATCCTTTATGTACAAAAAACGTTGCACGGTTTGTCCTTTTCACTAACGAGGGTTAGTTTTTCTCGTTAAATCCTGTCTTGTGGACCTCATGTGAGGGCAATTTAGTCTTTTTACCCTTTCAATGGTTATTTGTGTAATTTAAATAAATAAACTTTTTTATCTTTTAAACCCTCATATTCTTCCCCAAATAATCAGAACTCACCATCAACACCACAACCAAACACCACCCACCACCATCCATGGCTAGCGACCACCGTTTCTTATTATCTCACCCACAACTGTTATCTTATTCAACCAAAACCCTCTTAGCATGGCCACACCATTTCGCCCACTCTTGTTTGCACCGTCGGCCAACTCCACCATCGTACCTTTTCAAATCAGATGATAATTACCGGACACCGATCTACAACAACTGCAGAATGATTCCTTAAGTCACTCTTTGATCATCCTTGCAACACATACTCAATTTCGTCCCCTGAAGAAACACTAAGTGACCCCGGGCAGATTACGGATAATCTGGGGGTTAAATAGATGTTTCCCACGAGGACGAGGTCCAGCAAAGAAAGTTGTTCTTCAGGTGACCTGCAAAACAGACACCGTAAGCTCGTCACTGAGAAGGGGGGGGGGGGTTCCTCCTTGTGACCACCCTCCGGCGTGAGAATCAGACTAGATTGCTCTGAATATAAGTGTATATTAAGAGATTGCTAGAGAAGATAAGATAATGAGATATTAGATAATGTCCTTACCATTCCAAGGTGTTGGAGTATTTATAACCGAAGGTAGGTTTCCAAGAAGGTACAGCCGGCTGAATAGTATTCATGTTCTACCAACAGTGGGCTACGTACAAGCCATGCTGGTTGGTGGATAGGCTGCGGCCGATAGTGACAAGGCCGGCTGTATACTGTTCCTTTACTGCCGGCTATGCACCGTTCCACCAACTGTAGGCTACGCACGTCCCACAGTAAGGGTTGGTGAGTAGGCAGCGGCTAATAGTGACAAACAGTACTAGAGGGTGCTCCTCCTCGTACTGTTGTCGGTGAGCTGTCACCCTGTGATTGGTTCATGGGCTGTTTTGGTCAGATCGTCTATTTTGCCCATACCTTGGCAGGTATAGTACAAAAGATCTTCCAGAAGCATACGGACTGGCTCATTTGGGCGGGAGTATTCCCGCCTTGCTCATTCCTTCAGGTGACATTACTGAAGTATCAAGAGTTAGTGCCTTGTGCGTGTAGCCTTGCTATCAGTGCGGGTAGCCTTCCCTGATGGCTTGTATCCGCAACTGCGGGAACGAGCGGGGTACTTCACCATTGGGAGGCTTTCCCTGCGGGAACAGCTGGCGTACTACGCGTAAGGTCTTCATCTCTGAGCATGGTGGGTCCTGCGGAAGGAGTTGGTCGTTGCGCAGACGTCCCTCTTCAAGGTGAGTCTTGCGGGTCCAACTGGGCTCTGCTGGGACCTACCTCTTCAAGTCCCCCCAGTCCAATGTTCTTCTCATGAATTATTAATAAGTGAGGTGAACTTTTGGACTTTAGCAAGGGGTTTTGAAAAGGGTTTTTAGTTTTAAGGTTTTCCGTGGGGATTCTTCCCGCGGTTTTCCTAATGTCACGCAGAAATTCCCGACTTTTCTGCTTGATCTTTGGGTATGAAGCGGGTAGGTCTGTAACCTCCTCGCAAGTCAGGAGCGTTGAGTCCCACTTGTGTGGATTCTCCATGAGGTTTTGGTAGTTTTGAACATAGTGATCAATTATGTTAAAACCACCAATTCCATCTTGGAGTTTCAAACAATATAGTTCTTGACGTTCCCGCTATGCGGGGATGTTATTCCCGTTTCCGCAAGCATGGCCCAGAAGATCCTTCTTGGTTTCAATTCCCTGCGGAGCGCTAGGTATGTGAAGGGTTTTGCCTTGACACTGTACCCACACTCGTCTTACGGTTACTTTACTTCCAAGGTATTCCTGGCGTCAATTCCCTGCGGGTGCTAAGTATGTGAAGGGTTTTGCCTTAACACTGTACTCGCACCTGTCTTATAGTTACTTGGTTGCCAAGGTAAGGGGTATTTTCCCGCTTACTTTTGAATCTTTTTGAAATTTTGAAATTCGAAGAGTTGGTGAAAGGATAAGAACAGTCCAAACTGTTGAAACGTCGTCCGACGGTTTCTTCTGACAGTGTCAGGACGTGCAGGAAGTTATGGCGACGTGAAAGTATATGGTCATTCCAGGCGCTTTTTCAGGCGCGTGGGCGCGATTTCTCGGGCGCGTGGCCGCGAAATTAATGGTACGCGTCCTTTCAACAGCTGTTGCCAGCTTGCTCATTGCCACGTGTCATAGTTTCATTGCACCTGCGATTTCTCTCTCTTCCGCATTAAATTCATCGCATTAATTGCGATGAGTATATAAAGGGGGGAGAGGGTCCTTTGCAATCCACACTTTCACTTCTCTTCATCGTCTTAAAACGATTTCCGGCGAATACTCACTATTCCGTCGAGCATTCTTCTGAAATCGTTTCTGTACATCCAAACATGTCTTTTGCCGAGGAGTTTGACGTGTTCGTCGAGAATCCGTCGTCCACTTCCGATAAGGACGACAAGAGCACTGCTGGCGAGTGCCAGTGCGCTCTTCCGGCCGACCTCTATCGGTACGTCATCCGGAAGTTCATGCTCGAGCCGTTGGAGCCTGAGTTTCCGGAGCCACACCAGACGGTGTACGATGCCCCCAAGGGCAAGATAGGGGTGTACGCTGCATTCTTCGTCTATGGGAATCTCAGGTTCCCATTGACGAAGTTTGTATACCGTGTCTTGGAGAGGCACGGTGTGCATCTGACGGAGGTACACCCGATGGCGATCGCCAAGATCCGCCACTTTGAGTGGGTGTGCCTCATTCTGGGCGTGGAGCCCCATGTTGACCGGTTGATGACCTTCTATTCTTGGAGGTGCATCCAGGGGTGGTACACCTTGGTCAATCGGATCAAGGGGTTGAAGATCTGCGCTACCGAGCGCAGTCTTCGGTCGTGGAAGCGTGAGTTTTTTTATATCTCCGCTCTTGTCGTCCCCCTTGCGATGAACTTTAAGAATGGGAGAGCCCTCCCCGCCCTTCACGCCCTCAACTAACAGGAGGCGGAGTGGTTCGCCAAGATCTCCCGGGTCCAGACTCCGGTTTACCGCTTTGCGGAGTCTGGGATGGTGATGCTTGGGATGAGCCGGGTGTGGAAGGAGGCGTCACAGGTTCCCATCGTCCTCGAATACGGTTTGAACTCTGTTCCTTACGGTATGCTCTTTATTCTTTGTTTATATAGGTTTGTCTTCTAACTGTTTCTTTTATTTCAGAGGGGAACGACTTGCAGTCGCTCCTGCATCCGCGGGAGGCTGATAGTCCCGCTCGGATGGGTACTCGTGCTCTAGATGAGAACGAGTTGCCCATCCTTGAACAGACGGCGGGAGATCCTGAGCGCCAGGCGGCCAGGTAAGGAGTTATTCAACCCTCGACCCCTCAATGCTGAAACCTCTGCTGGAATTCCTCTAATCTTGTGTTCTGATGAGGAATCCGCAGATGGTCCTCCGTTGGTGCGGAAAAAGAAGGCTGCCGGCGGGAAGGGGAAGGCGAAGGTGGCCTCCACTGCCGATCCGGTGCCTCGGTCTGATTCAGAGACCGAGAGCGAGGAGGTGGCGGGGAACCCTGGTGGTGATAAGACCACTGCTCCGGAGGCTGCGACAACTGTCACCTCCGGAGAGCCCAGGATGACGACGGTGAGCGGCGTAAAGAGGCCGGCTCCATCGGGTTCGTCCCCGCCTGTTCGCACTTTTAGGCTCAAGAAAACCCGTAAGTACAAACTTCCTTTACTTTTAACTTCATAGCTTTCCATCATTAATACTTATCTTCTTTGTGCAGGCGTGGATGCTACCGCATTCCAGGGTGGAGCGGAGAGGAGCACCTCCGGACCCATGACGGTAGGCTTGGTCAGCCTACCTGAGGCGATGACCCAGGCGGCTGCGCCTGCTTCAGTTGGTTCAGTTGCTCACCCAGTTGAGCCAACTGTTCCAACTGTGATGACATCACCGCCGGCTGTCAGTGCCATATTTACTGAATCTTTCACTGAGCCGGCGGTGACTGTTTCTGCGGACTCCTCCGCAGCGGCGACCACGGTTGTGAGTTCACCTACGGTGAGTTCACCTCCGTTGGTTTCTACTACCGCGGCGGCCTTCACCATGCCTCCTCCGTCATCGGCAACGACGGCCGATCCTTCAGGTATGCTTGGGGCTTCTCGCCAACCTCTGCCTCCTTCCCATCTGCCTGACCTCTTGGATGGATTTCCCTTGGGTTCAAGTGATGGGTTTGGCGGCTATCGGCCTGTTGTCGACCCTACAGGTGCGTAGGGTTCTTTTGGTAGCTGCTTTTTTTTTTTTTATATATCATCTTTTCCTAACTGCTTTTTGTTTTTTGCAGTGTCGGATTCCAATGAAGTGTATATTCCACGATGGAACATCCGCCGAGGGACAACCCGTCGTACGCCTGTGGAGTGCGTGGAGTGGGCTCGTCACGCAGCTCCTAGTGGTGCGTTGGGGGAAGCCATGGCTAGCTACCAGGAGGGTAGGCTAACCAATGAGCTTCGGATTCTCTTGGCCCGGATGCAGCCGCGCGTCGAGCTGCTTTGTTGTGAAAACGACAAGTTAAAAGCAGCTCGTATCCAAGAAGTAGCTCAGGCGCGGGCTGTCCGGGAGGATAATAGGAGGCTCTCCGCCGTTGCTGCGGAGAAGGAGAAGGCCTTCAAGGCCCTTGAAGTTGAAGTTCAGGCCCGTCTCGAGGCCCGTTCCAAGGCTGCCCAAGCTGTTAACGAACAGCTTCGGCTGGCTAAGGAAACTGCTCGGAACGCAACTGAAAGGGCCACCAAGGCTGAAGCTGTTGCTGAGCCTCTACGCCTCGAGAATGAGGAACTTAAAGCCAAACTAGAGGCGCTTCAACAGGCTCATGATGCCTTGGCGATGGAAGACGCCAAGAAGCTCCAAGAGATCTTGGACCAGAGGGGGGTGCTTGACCATACTGAGCGGAAGCTAAAGGGCGTTGAAGAGGCTGCGGCTAAAGAAGTGTTGCTTGCCAACCTCAACAAAAGTGAAGCCGAACGCGCCCGTAACCAAGCTCAAGCTGCCCTCCAGGAAGCTCTGGTTACCAAGGAATGGCTTCTTCGAGAAGCGTTGTCTCAGGTATGCGTAATTTCATATCTTTACACTTTTCTTTGCACATAGAAAGGGTTCTGACACTTGTATTTTTTCTTGTAGGTTGTGCATCGAGTCTTTACGGACACATCATACGACGATGCCATGAGCGCAGCCCTCAACGCTTCTCATGAGGATGGGGAAAAGGCCGGCTTCCTGCTTGGTCTAGGGTTCGTTGAGAAAGGCATCCCGCCTTCCAACTTTCCTTTGTATGATGTGGATACTGAAGCTGTTTATGACCAAGCAGTGAACCAGTATGCCGCCTTCCCGCATCCGGTGGTGGAGAAGGTGAACGAAGTTGCTGCTGCTGATGATGGGCTAGCTATCCTTAAAGCTTTCCTTGAACCGCCACGCTCTACTGATGGTGCGGGTCCAAGTGGAAGTGGTCCTGAAGCTTGATCCTGAAGATCCCTTTCCACCATTAGAGTAGATTTTTATTTTTGTATAGCTTCTTTTGTATGCGGGTATGCACCCAGCAATCTTTGTAATATTTGAATTTTGATGGAATAAAGATTGTGTTAATTCCTTGCCTTGTTTATTTTACGCATGTTTTGATTTAACTTAGCAATTTCTTTAGTACTTAGATAAGTTAACTTTTTAACGTGGCAAATTATAAGTTTATGTTTCGCTTCCTCTTTTATGATTGTGCGGGTATGACCGTCACTTACACTTAGTAGGATGGCTTAACTTTACTTATATCTGACCTGCGTGGAAGTTTTCCTCATCTTTTCCTTTGAAATTTTCTAAGTGTTTAGAATAAGTTAACCTTTGAACGTGGTAGATAATAGGTTGAAGTTTTGCCTCCTCGTTCGTGATTGTGCGGGTAAGATCGTCACTTGCACTTAGTAGGATGGCTAAACTTTTCCTACATCTGACCTGCGTGGAGGTTTTCCTTATCTTTTCTTTTGAAATTTTTACCGTTTTGTGTTTATGCGGGTTTTGCCGCCTTCCACACGTAACGACTTACTTCTTCCCATATTTATGCGGTGAATACCGGCACATCAGTGTGGGAAGTTCATAAGTATAAAGGTAAGGCTATCAACACATTGTGAAAGGAGAATCATTTCCATTAGAAGTGGCTCTAGGCCTTTTCTTTACAAGTTTGGAATTGATCTACATGTAACATTTGCGTAATTGAGCTCCATTCCATGTTCTTGGGATGGGAGTGCCATCGAGCCTTTCGAGCCGGTACGCGCCCTTTCCCAGAACTTCTTTGATAATGTATGGCCCTTCCCAGACCGGGGCCAGTTTTCCTGGGCGTTGTTGGTTCGAAGCCTCGTTGTTACGCATTATGTAGTCTCCTACATTGAAGTTGCAGAGTTTTACCCGCGTGTTGTAGTACTTTTGCATTTGTCGCTTGTAGTTCTCTTCACGCACTGCGGCTAAGTCTCTGCGTTCCTCGGTTAGCATAAGGTCTAACCGTCTTTCAGCATCATTGTCTTGCTGAATCAAGACCCTTGGTGAGGGTAAACCAATTTCGACCGGGACCATGGCTTCAGTGCCATAAGTGAGACTGAACGGGGTTTCTCCCGTACTAGCCTTTTTCAGCGTTCTGTTTGCCCAAAGGACGTGCGGAAGCTCGTCCACCCAGCCGGATCTGTGTTCCAAGAGTCTTTTCTTTATGCCTTCGACGATGCTCTTATTTGCTCTTTCTACCTCACCATTACCCTGCGGGTGCGCCACTGAGGTAAAAGTGTGGGTGATTTGAAGTTCTTCCAGCCACTTTTGTAGCTTCTTGTCAGCAAAGTTGGTGCCGTTATCCCTCACCAAATTATGTGGAAGTCCAAAACGACAAATAATAAATTCCCAAATAAATTTTTTGATATGTTTCGCGGTTGTTTGGGCTAAGGGTTTTGCTTCTATCCACTTGGTGAAGTAGTCGATGGCTACCACTAGGAACTGAACATTTCCTGCTGCTGTAGGAAATGGGCCTGTCACATCGATGGCCCACTTCTGAAATGGCCATGAAGAGGTGACTGGAACAAGTTCATTCTTCGGGCGATGCGTGTTGGGTGCGTAGAGCTGACAAGACCTGCACTTTCTGATGTATGCCAGCGCATCCGTATGCATCCCCGGCCACCGATCTACAACAACTGCAGAATGATTCCTTAAGTCACTATTCGATCATCCTTGCAACACATACTCAATTTCGTCCCCTTTCCTTAATCGAACCCTAGACTATGACCCGATTCAAAAAGTTTGAAATTCGTTTTCGATGTTAATAATTTGGGAACGAGATGTTAGGGCTTTTGTTCTCTGGATCAAGACGAAAAGAATACGGTACTTCATACCTTGAAGTGATGCTTGATCAACGACGTAGAATCTGGCCGGAAACGCGGTTGCGGCGGAGGTGGCGGGTGTAACGAAGGTTGAGATAACGATAACTTTATTTGGTGATTAAAATGTCTCGAACACGATTGTAGCCTCGATACATTTGGTTCCTATAACGCGTGAAAACGCTATCGTGATTCACGTTTTGAGGTTTTGAAACTAATTTGCAATCCAATTTTAAGTTTAAGAGCTCGTCGGAATGATGTATGGGTGGCCAGAAAAACCAGGAAGAAGAGAAAGATGAAGGTTTGAGGTCTGGGAATGATACCCTGAATCGTGACAGGGAAAAGCAAGTTTCAAATTTTGGCATAAATGCCCCTTCATATATAAGTATATATATGTTTTTTATTTTCAATCATTAAATAACTGTGGAAATTACAAACATACCCTGGCACATGATCCAATTTAACGATAAAATGTAACTGTGTTAGGGCCAAAGGACGTAACGTGAAAGGAATTTGAAACATGCAGTATGCTTTTTGCTATTTCTTTTGCTAAAGGACGTCCACTGAAAAACCGTGCAAACATAAAGGATGTCTTTTGTTATTTTGTCTTAATTAAATATGTGGTCCAAAACTGAGTTCTTAAAATTCTTACAACTCATCAAGTTCTCAAAATATGACTCCCCTAGAGTTTAAGCTTTAGTTACACATGTGTAAAAAGTCGATTCGGCGTGTAAAAAATTACAGTATTTTTTTGTACATTACTTACACTTACGTATTACATATGTGTAAAAAAAATTCAAAAAAATAGTTGTTACGGTGAGTTTTTTCGAGTTCTTAAAACTCAAAGCGGTTCTCAAAAGAAATCAATTCTATATATACACACATATATATATATATATAGAGAGAGAGAAAGAGAGAGAGATAATTAAGTTAAAAAAAAAACTAAAAAAAAAAAGTGAGGAACTTGGAACCCCCTTCCCAACCCTTAAATCTAATTTATTGATGGCCGAGATCTAATTTTAGCTTCCACATTATTTATAACTAGAAATTCCATAAAAGGGGCAATATAGAAAATTAAAAAAATTGAATGACTTCCTGAAAGCATCTCACCTCTTCCAATCAATCTCATCCTCCATCTCCTAAAACCCTTCGTTCTCCTTCATCACCGGTGCAGTAGCCGACAATGGATCTGAAGAAACGTGGATCTACTCACTGGTAGCAGATCTACTTTCCTCGGGTATGATTAAACTGTTTCACCGATGGTTCTTCTGAATCCGTGTTCTTCCACCTACAAAATGAACAACGCCGTTACTTACCCCTCAGAAAGGGACAGAGGGGTCCTCTTTGGGGTAACCCTCCGGCGTGAGAATCAGTATCTTTGTGGAGAAGATAATAATGTGTGAGTCAGTGAATCTCAAGAGTATTGCTGAATCGCTGAATACTCTTGATTGTGTGACTGTGTGTTTTCTGTAACTGACTGTGAGTGAATATAATTCAATATGATTGAATGTGATATCACTGCTTGTAACTGTCAATGATTGAGTGTGAAATGTGTCATCAAAGTGGAGTTGATGCTGTATTTATAGTGCTAGGGTTTCCACTGGTTGGGCTCAGCCTCGTTGGCCTCCTCCAATCGCACTGCGCCACGTGTCCTCTGGGACACCTGGCGCTTTCTCGTTGGTTGTAATCATGTGGTAGCACATGTGTCATGCTGAGTTGTCGACCTTTCATTTGGCAGCTGTCAACATCAGCATATTCTTACTCCTTAAAAAGATGCCTTCTGGAAGATTGTCTGACGTGCACAATCAAGGTTGCCCTGATCCTGATTTGGATGAGGACGAGGTTGATTATGTGCACGTGTGATATGCGCCCATCCTGAGGATGCGCGAAGTCTTCTTTTTATTCTCACGCGCAGATATTTCATGCGCAGGTGTGATATGCACGAGCGTGTGATATGCGCCGCGCGCTGGTGCGCCACGCGCATATGTGATGTGCAAGAGCATGTGATATGCGCCGCGCGTTGATGCGCCGCGCGCATATGTGATGCGCGAGCATATGATGCCTGAGCATGTTTTGTATGCGCCATGCGCCTGGGTTTTGGCTTTGTGCCTTCATAATGTCTTTATCTTGTGGGTTGACCCGCCTTGCTTGGTGTTGAGGCGGGTACATACCTCTTCAAGCCCCCCCAGTCTAATGTGTGTCTTATCTTGCGCGAGCGCGGTAAGATAGATATTAGACTCACTGAATTGTCTTTTTAAAGGGGGTTTTGTCGTTTTCTTGGTTGTTTCCATCGTCGCGCGAAGTTCTATCCATTTGGTTGAAAACGAAAGGTCCAAACACGTGGTTGGTTGGTGATGACGTGCGCCGTAAACGTGTCAGACGTTTCGTGTGCTCGAGGTGCTACAGTTGCCTTTCATGTCCCCTCACACAGCTGTCTTGAACACGTGTCGCACTCGCATTGGTTAGTACCTGCGAGTGGGGGCGCGTCTCTGTTCCGTGGCAGGTCGGTTACATCTTTATGTCCCCTCACACAGCTGTTAGGGACACGTGTCGCGCCTTCGTTGGCTTGCCCCTTCGAGTGGGGGCGCGTGAAATCCGATCAGCTGCCACATTTCTCTCTCCTGGGCCTATAAAAGCAGGCCCTTAGGAAATTTTTATCTTCATCTTCATTGTTGCTAAAATTCAAATTTCTGCTTTCACATTCTGGTTTGAGTGTTTACATCGATTCGAATCCTCGATTATCGGCTATTGCAGTTGTATGTCTGATAGTTCATACTCGTCTAGCCCTTCAATCACCTCCGTTGCCTCTCGAAGACGCCGTGTGAAATCTGTGGTGATGTCGACATTGAAGCAAAAGGGGAAGGGGAAGAAGGTTGTTGAGACCACATCGGAGGAAGTAGGGAGGACCAAGGCCACCAAAAGGTGGAATGAAATCCCCTGCAAATTGAAGCAGGCAGATCTCGACAACCTCATCACCTCTCAGGGCTTTCCCACCCTGTTTGGCTGCATGTTGCCTAGGTCCGGGCAAACGGCGGCGGACCCGCCTGCCGGCTATATATCCCTATATAGCCACTTTTTCACCCACTGCAACCTTCGTCTCCCGATGACAAGGTTTGTGGGTGCACTGCTGAAGTTCTATGGGATTCATATATCCCAAGTCCATCCGTTTGGACTCGTGCGCGTGACTCACTTTGAGTTCATGTGCAAATCCCAGCGCGAGGAACCCACTCCTCGGCGCTTTCAGTATTTTTATAAGGCCAAGATCCAAGACAATTGGATCTCTTTTATTCCTCGCAGTCAGAAGGTGAAGTGCTCCACTGTTTCATTCAAGAGCCTTCATGACTGGTCTAAGAGGTTTTTTTACATTAGGGCCGGTGTGATCCCCATCCGTATGACCATGCGCTCTATCACTTCTGCGCCTGCGGATGAGGGTGTCCTCAAGAACCCAACTGGCGCATGGGTTAAGAAACTGACCGCCGAACCATCCCCCGCGAAGAAAATTTGCGAGGAGGCGCTGGTTGGGGTCGGCATGAGCAGGCTCTGGGCCGACAGCGCGCTTGAGCCCGTTATCCAAGTCGACGGGTTGTGTAAGTTTTTTTTTTTTTTTTTTTTTTTTTTTTTTTTTTTTTTTTGCGCGAACATCGTTCTTTTGCTGATATCATTTAACTTGTCTTTGCGCAGTCACCAAGGATTACATCCTTGCCGCTTATGATGAACATGTGGAGGGCGGCTCCGTCGAACTTGGCGCTGGGGAGGTTGGTTTCCCGGATCGCTTCGATGACATGTTCATCCCAGTGGATATGGATTTTGACTTTGACGGTGACGCGCCTGGTAAGCCTTCGCACTTCTGCTCATTCCTTTAGAATACCCAAGTTTATTAACAGTTCTGTTGCTTGTTTTTGTAGATGCGCTTGAAAACTACGAGCTAGAGCTCGCGGAAGAGGAGGAGGAGGAGGAAGAGGAGGCGCCCCTACTAAAGCGCAGAGCTAAGGGGAAATCTGGAGCAGGGGCCAGTAAGAAACAGAGGAAAGATGACACCCCTGTCGCTCATCCCCATGCTCAAACGAAGGGACCAAAGGAAACCCAGGTGTTTACCACTAAGGTTTCTTTAGCTTCGTTGCCTGTGAGAGTGGGCAGGCCTCCTGTCCACTTGAGGTATGGGGGCGTCGCCTCCTCCGTTCGCGCGGCTGAAGAGAGAAGCAGTGTCGCGCCTGCAACAGGTATACTTTGCTTATCTTCATCTGGCTGAATTGTTATTAAACCTTTCCTCCTTTGAATGTTTGCAGAACCGGCGACGGTAGGAGATGAGCCACAGGCGCCACAAGGTGCTGAGGCTGCGCCGGGGGCTGCTTCGGAGTCCCCTGTTCTACCCTCTGAAAAGGGTAGAATGAATTTTATGGCGATGTTCGCCGCGCGAACAGAATTGCGCCAAGGTATGTTTTGCACACTTGTCTTCTTTATTTTTCTTTTGGATTCAGTCATAAACCATTTTTCCTTGTTGATTCGTTCATAGGAGTTGTAGCTGGCGTAACAGTTGCTGGTGATACTCCTGGCGCCGCTGCCGGCGCCGCTGGTTCTGGTCCTGCTCCTGCTCCTGCTAGTGCTGAGTCTCCCCTTATTGGGATTACCAAGGAGCAGGAAACCGTATTGCGCGCCGAACTGGCGGCGTCGAGACCTCCCTCGCCTCCTCCTGCACGCAGCCCTCCCCGCGAGGCTGGTTTGGAGCCTTCCAGGTCGCAGGAGAAGAGGCCTGTTGAAGAAGATGAGGAGGACGAGGGGGTTCAAGCTGAAGACTCCTTGGGAGACCGCGCCAGCCCTGCGATGCCGCAAGTGTTCGCAGCGCAGACTTCTGGTGGGGCTGGCGTTGACTTTCCTGCTTCATCCCCGCAGGTATGTATTGATTTGTTGGTCCGCTGCGCGTACCTCCATATAAGCATGTTTTATGACTTAAAACATTATGTTTTATGACTTAGAACTTTTCTTGTGTTTTGCAGGAAGGTGACCACGTTTACCGCCCGAGATGGAATATTAATGAAGAGAGTTCCTTTCAATCTATGGGCGTATGCGAGGACTTCTGGGCTCATGCCGTGCCTCCTACTGAAAGGAGGTATCAGGAGGAGCGCACCCGCGCGGACTTGCTGAACGACCATGTTTTCGCTGGGTCGGCTTTCTTCGCTGCTTCCCAAGAGCTTCGTCGTGATTATATTAAAGTACGCGACGCTCTTGTGGAAGCCCAGCGAGAGGCTAAGGTGGCCGCCTGGAACCTGTCTGATGCTCGCGCGCGAGCTGAGAAACTCCAGGCGGAGCTCAGTGAAAACCGAGCAAGTGCCAACACCGCATACATCAAGCGCGGGCATGAGCTCCAAGCTGCGCGGGAGAAGCAGCAGTTGGCGGAGGCCGAAGTTGCCAAGTACGCGCGCAGAGTGCGTGTCTTGGAACAGCAGGCCGAGGCGCGTGACCAAGCTATCGTCCAGAGTATCACTGAGAAATCATCACTGGAGAGCGAGGTTGCGCGCCTGAAAAGGGATTTGGCGGCCGCGCAGGCCGATAGAGATGAGGCCTTGGCGACGGCGGCGTCTAGCCAGGAAGCACTTGGTGCTGCGCAGGCGGAGAAAGAAAAAATTTTGGCGGCAGCAGCGTCTGATAAGGAGGAACTAAAAAAGACTAAGGAAACTGTTGAGTTATTAAACTCTCAGGTTCCTGCCCTCGAGAC
Source organism: Bidens hawaiensis (assembly GCF_021521415.1). Lineage (NCBI taxonomy): Eukaryota > Viridiplantae > Streptophyta > Magnoliopsida > Asterales > Asteraceae > Bidens > Bidens hawaiensis. The sequence continues at coordinate 1,001,656 of NW_027491179.1, read as the reverse complement.
GTCTGTTGCTGGCCTCGCGCAGGATCGCCAATGGCTGGTGTCACAGGGCATGGCTCGCTGCGCTTTGGCGATGAAATATTCCGCCGAGTTTCAAGCCCTTGTGATGGACTGCAATGCCGCCGCGCGCTTGGTGGGCCGAGCTGAAGGGTTTACGGATGGGTATGACTATGGCATGTTGAAGAAGAACCCATCCGAGTACCCTTACAAGAGCGACGCGGCCTGCGCGGACATGGCCGCGGTGGGGGAAAAGTATATGAATACTCCCATCCCCATCCTTATGCAGGTACCTTGATTTTAATGAGTTTTACTTGACTAACTTTTCTAAGTGTTTTGTACTCATTACTTTTCTAATGATTTACAGATAGCTGCGCTTGCTGACCAGCCCGACCTCGGCGCGCTAAAGAAGTTGCTTGATGAATGCGAGAGGGCTGGTGGCGATGATGGTGGCGCGGGGGATGTTGCCCCTGCCAGCGGCTCTGGCGCGGCGAAAGAATCTGCTCCTGACACCGTTGTGATCGAAGACTCCAATGAGGAGGAAGAACTTGACTATGGTCAGTTCGGGGATGAGGAGCAGACCGCGCCAGATGCTGCGGGAGATGATGAGGGTGATGAAGCGGCTGACGTCGACGTGGAGACTTGAGAAGCCCTTCATCAAATTTTGTATATTTATTTTTTTGTTTTTGTACTTGTAATTTGTAACTCATCATACTTGTAAATTTCAATGCAATGGAATGAAACTTGTTTTCTCCTTCTTTCATCTTGCGCATTTCCATTCATCTCTTCATGTTTGCTTGTATAGATATAAGATATGGTTGCACGTTAAAATAAGAACAAGGTTGTAAGGAAATTATTCACTTAACCATAGTCCTATTTTGTAAGTGGTTTCGCAGTATCTTGTTTATGCTGACATGCGCGATAACTTTTCACAATTCCTTTTTCGCGCGTCATAGTCGCGCTGTTTTTACATGGAAGTATGAGTTTTAGCCATTACATGTCAGCATGTGTTAGTCAGATATCCACTTTGATTCCTCGCGCGATCTCGACCTGAGACCTTAACAACTATGTTATGGCATGTACTTTGCCTTAGTCGTTTAAGGAGTTTTATGATCAAGCTGCGCGGGATGTAAAATGGATGTTTGTGAGTGTTTTGAGCCAAGGCTCTTTGTTTTGGGCTAAGGCCCTGACGTGTTTAGAGTTAAGACTCATTAACGTGTTTGAGCTAAGGCTCGTAGGTTTGGGCTAAGGCCCTGGCGTTTTAGAGTTAAGACTCGTTAACGCGTTTGAGCTAAGGCTCGCGCATGTATGTTTTACTTCGCTTTATGTTGCTTTGAAATCAATATAGTGTTGTCATATTGTTCCAAATTAATAAAGGAAGTGTGAAACATGTATGCAAAGGTAATAGAACAAATATTGAAAGATAGCGCGACAAATATTGAAAGATAGCGCGAATCATCATTCATGATGGCTTAAAAGCCTTGATTACATATTTGAACTTTTTACATGAAGCATTTTCTAAGTTGTGCCGCGTTCCACGCGCGCGGTATCTTTTTTCCATTCAAATCTTTTAAAGTGTACGCGCCTTTCCCCAAATCTTCTGAAATTTGATAAGGTCCCTCCCAATTGGGGGACATTTTTCCTGGGGGTATCGCGCGACTAGCTTCATTGTTTCGAAGGACAAAATCATTTTTCTTGAAGTGGCACTCTTTAACGCGCTGATTATAATATTTTTCCAGCTTTTTCTTGTATCTGGCTTCATTAATGATAGCCGCTTCTCTGCGCCCTTCAAGCAAGTTAAGGTCCAATCTTCTTTCGCGCTCGTTATCAGTTTTGCTCATCATGAGTACCCTATGGGATGGGCATCCAATTTCTGCTGGGATCATAGCCTCTGTCCCATAGGTTAGGCTGAACGGGGATTCGCCATTGCTAGTTTTGCTTAATGTCCTGTGCGCCCACAGGACATTAGGTAACTCTTCGACCCAAGAATGGGATTCTCCCTCCAACCTTTTCTTCAGCCCATTTAGCAAACTTTGATTCGCGCGCTCCACTTGGCCATTCCCCTGAGGGTGGTAGACGGACGTGAAGATTTGGTTGATGTGCAATTCTTTGAGCCAGCTTGATATCTTCCTGTCAGTGAATTGTTTGCCATTGTCGCTCACAATTTCCATAGGAAGGCCAAAACGGCAAATGATGTGGCTCAAGATAAATTGCTTCATCGCCTCAGCTGTGATTTTTGCTAGTGGCTTGGCCTCAACCCATTTTGTGAAATAGTCTATCGCCACTACCAAAAATTTCACTCGCCCTTGCGCTTGCGGCAGGGGCCCCACAATATCAATGGCCCATTTGTGGAAAGGCCATGCGGAGGTGACTGGAATCAAGTTGTTCTTTGGACGCATGGTGTTTGGCGCGTAGCTCTGACATGCCTTGCATTTTTGGATTTCTTTTAGCGCATCCAAGTACATGCCTGGCCAATAGTAGCCTGAGCTCATCGCCTTGGCAACCACCATGCGCGGACCAGCGTGAATTCCACAGATTCCTTCATGAATCTCCCTAATCACATAGGTTGCTTCTTCAGCATCCAGGCATTTCATGAGCGGTCCAAGATAAGAGCGCCGATATAATGTACCATCAAGTAATTCATAGTTCTGTGCCTTGTGTCTTATCTTTCTCGCCTGTGCGCGATCGTCCGGTAACTTCCCCTCCTTCAGGAATTCCATTATTGGAGTTATCCAGGATGAAGGGGTTGTATGAATTACAAGGACCGATTGCGTTTGCACTGACGGGCTGCTCATTACTTCCACCCTGACATCTTTGCCAAAGTGATCAAAATTAGTTGATGCCATTTTACTCAACGCGTCAGCGGACTTGTTTTCGCTGCGCGAGATGTGTATGATTCTGAAGAAGTCAAACTTCTCAACGAGCTTTTTTGCCTGCTCTAGATACAGAGGCATTGTGTTCTCCTTGGCGTCATATAGGCCGTTGACCTGAGCAGCTACCAAGTAAGAATCAACATGCGCCTCTAGTCTTTTAACCCCAAACTTGCGCGCGATGCGCAGACCAGCCAGCAGGGCTTCATACTCAGCCTCATTGTTGGTACTCTTGAAGTCCAACCTGATAGCATAAGTATATTCATGATTATCAGGGTCCACCAGTTTGAGGCCTGCGCCGGACCCTTCGCTGTTGGAGGCTCCATCAGTGAATAGCCTCCAAACATCTTCTTCATCATTTGCTCGCGGAGGGTCTACCTCGCGCTGAGCTTCTTCAATCTTTCCCTCTGGGATTTCCGTGATGAAATCCGCCAAAACTTGACCCTTTATCGCTGGACGGGGCTTATAAGTGATCGTGTGTTCACCTAATTCCAGCGCCCACTTTGTCAGCCTTCCGGAGAGCGCGGGGCGTCGCAAGACTTGCCGGATGTTGTAACCAGTCAGAACTTCAATAGGATGACCATTGAAGTATCTATGGAGCTTGCGCGACGCGTGTGTTAGTGACAAAACTAACTTTTCCATGATGGAATAGCGCGTCTCAGGGTCTGTGAGCACCCGACTCACATAGTATATTGGCGTTTGTATCCCCTTGCGATCCACCAATAATACTGCGCCGATCGCGCGGTCTCCAGCTGACAGGTACAATGTAAGGGTTTCGCCAGGAAGTGGAGCTGTGAGCGCTGGCAACTTTATGAGACATTCTTTTATCTCAGTGAAAGCTTGCTCAGCCTCAGGCGTCCACTTGAATTGGCTCTTCTTCAAACAGTTCCTCAAGGTGTTAACGAATGGAGTAGATTTGCTGGCGTGGTTCGCTAGGAACCTGTTGATTGACACCAATCTACCATTCAGCTTCTGAACCTCTTTCATGGTGGATGGTGAAGGCATGTCAAGGATGGCTTCCACCTTTTCAGGGTTCACCTTGAAACCATCCTTAGTGACCATTACACCAAGAAATTTCCCCTCTTCTGCGCCGAAAGTACATTTGCTCGGGTTGAGCTTCATGTTAACTTCCGTTAGGCGCTGAAGAGTTTCCTCGATGTCTTTGAGCATTTGTCTCTCCTCCCTGCTCTTGATCACCAAATCATCAACGTAGACTTCTAGATTTCTTCCGATTTGTTCACTGAAAACCGAATCCATAAGTCTCTGATAGGTTGCGCCCGCATTCTTTAAACCAAAGGGCATTTTTGTGTAACAAAAAACACCCTTGTCGGTTCTGAAGGCAGTCTTGTCTTCATCCTGTGGTGCCATTTGAATCTGGTGATAGCCTTTGTAGGCATCCAGGAAACATTTGAGCTTGAATGGCGCCACGGAGTCCACCTTTGCGTCGATGTTTGGGAGGGGGTAACAATCTTTCGGACATGCTTTGTTGAGGTCCTTGAAGTCAATACACATTCTCCATGACCCGTTGCTTTTCTTTACCATCACAGGATTGGCTACCCATGTCTGGTATCGGATCGGGCGGATGATGTTTGCGCGCAACAGGTCCTCCACTTGCTCATTCATGGCCTTCGCCTTTTCATCCCCCATGATTCTCTTTTTCTGAGTAATTGGCTCCACCGACTTAAACGTGTTAAGAGAATGTTGCGCCAAGTCTCGCGGGACCCCCGTCATATCGGAGTGTTGCCACGCGAAAACCGACGTGTATTTTGTGAGCAACTTTTTCATTCTCAATCTCGTTTCGTCTGAAATGGTAGCGCCAATTGTGACCGTTTGCTCTGGGAATTTTGGGTTTAAAATCCACTTCTCTGGCGCATTGTCAGCCATTGTAAGTTTCATTCTCCCTTCCCGCGGCGTGCTTGTCACTGCGCACAAATGATCGCGGTAAACAAATGCTACGCCTGTTGGTGTAGGGATCCCCAATGCGCCGTGCGCTGGCGACGGTACAGCATTAAATTGGGCAATCGTTCCCCTACCCAGGATCATATTGTGGCATGACGTGGTGGGCAAGACCAAGAAGTTGACAACTTCGGCTCGCTTGTGCTCATCATCCCCCATAGTTAGTTCAAACTGAATCTGGCCTAGGGGATGTATGATTTCATTTGAGACACCACAGATTGGTGCGTTCACAATTTCGAGCCGCGCTTGGTCTGCCGGGTCTAACTTTCTGAAACACTGCTCATACATAATGTCAGATTCGCTTCCAGTGTCCACCAGGACCTTTGACACTTCGTAATGAGCAATGTGTGTGGTGATGACGAGAGGACTGCTTATTGAAGGGCCTCCCCTGATTCTTGGGAAGATGACTTGCTGCTCGCGCCAATCTCCGTGGATTTGCGCGCTTCTCTTTCTTGACGTCTGCCCTTGTCGTCCCCCCTCAGCCACACAGATTCTTTTGTACTTCTTGCTGGCAGAGGCTCCTTCCGGCTGCTCATCTTCTATTCTTTGGTTTTTTACCAAGTGAGCCAGCCTGCCTGACTTTACATCCTTCTCGATCGCATCCTTTAAATGATGGCATGCGTCGGTGTTGTGGCCCGGGGACCTGTGAAATTCACAATATTTGCCACTGTTTTGCGGTCCCTTGTAGTGTAGTTGTTTGGGGGGCTTGAATTGGACATTCTCAGTACTTAACACCTGTGAAGGTGTTTTAGTGAGGGGCGTCCATATTCTTGGCAGAGGTCTGCTAGGATCTCTGCCGCCCTCCCTCTTGTCACCCTCCCCGCGATTACGAACTTCTTTTTGGGGCTGTGGTGAGGTTGGTTGCGCTTGTTTTTCCGCGGAAGAAAAACTTGTTGGCTGCAACCTGGACCATACAGAGTTCTGTTTGGCCCTCTTATCTTTGCTGCGCGGTGATTCTGCCTGATGCGCTCTTTCTCTTGCCCTATCTTGGGCAATCTGTTTCTCATTTTTCGCGAAAACTCGCGATGCCTCCATTAACTTGGCCCACGTGGTGGGCATACCATCTTTGCTTACGAGAGCCCGGCGGAGTTGATCACTGCGCGCGCCTTGTATAAAGGCCACGCGCAGGAGCTGCTCAGTTATACCCCCGATTGCCAGGGATTCCTGATTGAAACGAGTGATGTAATCTTCAATCGTTTCATCATTCCTGCGTATGCAGTGCATGATGTCATCAGGATCGCGCGTGTGCCTGCGCTGCTGTACGAAGTGGGCTTGGAACTTTTCTAATAGTTCCTCGAACCCATCAATTTTCCCTGTCGGCAAGCTCTCGAACCATACCCGCGCTGCGCCCGTGAGGCAGCGAGCAAACATATGACACCATGTTGGCATCGTCCAGCTCTCTAGGTTTCCCGTGTTATAGAAACCTTGCAAAAAGTCATCTGGATCTGTTGTGCCATCATATTTGCCCAGACCACTTGGCATCTTTGTCTTGTGCTGGATGGGAGCCTGCGCGATGCGCGCAGTAAACTTTGAGTTTTTTACCAGGATGGCTGGTCTGTAGGGCGTGGTTACGTCCACTTGCCCTCTGATCGGTGGGCTGTACGGCATGTGCAGATCCAGATCTGCTCTGGCTCCAGGCGCCATGTTCACAGGCGCGCGGAGCTGTGAGCCTCCTGCATGAGTATCCCGTGTCTTCCTCATGCTATGCACTTCTTCATCACTGAACTCAGTGTGTGCAGTGTGAACAGAATGTCCCTCTTCCGGCGCGCGCGGCCTCTTTGTAGTCTGCTTATCAAAAGCTTGCCTTTGTGTTTGGTCGGCTAGCTTCTTCTGCTTGACCATTTCGTTGTACTTTTCAATCAGACGCCGCTGCTCGTTTATGAGCCATTCATTCGGATCATTTGCTTCATCTTCTGGACCCATTGGTCCTTTCAGCTTCGCGCCGGCCATATTTTGTAACGTGTGATCGTCTGGAGGAGTTTCAGTCTGGCCGTGAGGGGTTGTGACGAAGGGACGGTTGCTGGTGGTACGCGTAGAATCACGCGGAACCCTCAGAACCTGCTGTCCGTCGTTAACACCCTCACGTTCAATATCCTCCAGAGCTTGATCAACGTTACGAACTCCAGAAACCATGGTGATTGATTTTTTTGTAGATCTGGATGAGATCTGATTGCCGTTTGTAACAGTGGATGGCGCCAATGAAGAAACGTGGATCTACTCACTGGTAGCAGATCTACTTTCCTCGGGTATGATTAAACTGTTTCACCGATGGTTCTTCTGAATCCGTGTTCTTCCACCTACAAAATGAACAACGCCGTTACTTACCCCTCAGAAAGGGACAGAGGGGTCCTCTTTGGGGTAACCCTCCGGCGTGAGAATCAGTATCTTTGTGGAGAAGATAATAATGTGTGAGTCAGTGAATCTCAAGAGTATTGCTGAATCGCTGAATACTCTTGATTGTGTGACTGTGTGTTTTCTGTAACTGACTGTGAGTGAATATAATTCAATATGATTGAATGTGATATCACTGCTTGTAACTGTCAATGATTGAGTGTGAAATGTGTCATCAAAGTGGAGTTGATGCTGTATTTATAGTGCTAGGGTTTCCACTGGTTGGGCTCAGCCTCGTTGGCCTCCTCCAATCGCACTGCGCCACGTGTCCTCTGGGACACCTGGCGCTTTCTCGTTGGTTGTAATCATGTGGTAGCACATGTGTCATGCTGAGTTGTCGACCTTTCATTTGGCAGCTGTCAACATCAGCATATTCTTACTCCTTAAAAAGATGCCTTCTGGAAGATTGTCTGACGTGCACAATCAAGGTTGCCCTGATCCTGATTTGGATAAGGACGAGGTTGATTATGTGCACGTGTGATATGCGCCCATCATGAGGATGCGCGAAGTCTTCTTTTTATTCTCACGCGCAGATATTTCATGCGCAGGTGTGATATGCACGAGCGTGTGATATGCGCCGCGCGCTGGTGCGCCACGCGCATATGTGATGTGCAAGAGCATGTGATATGCGCCGCGCGTTGATGCGCCGCGCGCATATGTGATGCGCGAGCATATGATGCCTGAGCATGTTTTGTATGCGCCATGCGCCTGGGTTTTGGCTTTGTGCCTTCATAATGTCTTTATCTTGTGGGTTGACCCGCCTTGCTTGGTGTTGAGGCGGGTACATACCTCTTCAGGATCTATACACATAAATGAACGGGGAAGATCTAAAGGCGGTGCTCGACATTGTTGCGATTGCTGGACTCGTCGGAATCCTCTGTCAATTAGGCAATCTCATCTTCTTCTTCTTCTTAACATTATTGAATTTTTTATATTTCGATTATTTATGTTAACTTGAATATGAAATTGAAGAAATGGAATTACATGATTCGATTTACATTCATCATGAAATCAAATCTAGAATAAATAAGTTTTGATGGTCCAAGTATTTAGGTTAACTTCAAGTTAAAATTGACGGAGTAGAAACACCTAATTTGATTGATTTACTATTCGTCATGAATTATAATCCTGATTGAAATCGATGTTTGATGATTGCACATAACTAACCTTGATTTATAACAAAAGTTTTTCATGGGTTACAAAAACAAGCTCTGATTACATCTTCAAGAAGCCGTAACCCCATAGAACGAGTACACGCCATTAAAGTTGCACTTCCTCTGTTAAAGAAGGATATTTAGGCACATAAACAAAGAAATTGCACTAGAAAAGGTTATCTGGTAAAATATTATTCATTGTATTGGATTATCAACGAAGCTTTGCTATTCAGTGTCGTTAAGAGTTAAGATGAATGTAGACACATTAATTGGTACATTTTTCATATTGTTTTTTTTGATTTTGAGCTTGTAAATATCTAAACCCTATATCTGTTTTACATGTGTGAATTTTTTTACTTGTAATTTTTTATGTGATGAATATCCACTAAAGTTGAAGTTTAAGAGCATTTACCCTAGCCCTAGTTTTGTTTCATTGTTTTAACTTTTTTTTACATGTAAAACATATGTGTATTACATGTAAAACTGATATGTTTTTCATTTAATCCTAGGTCAAACAAACAAATTAGCATTACATGTAAAACATATCGGGTTTGAAGTTAATCTGGGTACATGTAAATGTTTTCGTAATCCCAATTTGCTTTTCATCTCGATTTTCATTATCAAGAATCAATATATTAATGGTCAACTCCAGCATCTAAAGGTATCGTTTACCTCCATTCAAAATTGTCCTTAAATATGTTCAAAATTCATGTAGATATAAGAGTGCATTGGACTATAATTATGCATTTTAGTATAGGATTTACAATGGAAAACTAAGAAGATAGCAGAGACGATAATGTGAATCAAGGAGCCTCCTTTGCTTTCTCCTGGTCAAGTAAGATGTGGATTGGATTATGTAGTTTTTTTTTTCTGGTAACTAAAAAATCATAATTATTAGAAAACTATTTACATTAATTAGTTTTGGTGATATGATGTAGCTGGCATTGCCTACTCTGCATAGAGCAAATGAGGAGTACCCTGCTGTCAACTTTGAAAGGTTTAATCTTTTTCTATATCGTTGATACAAGTGTAACTATACTCAAATATATAAAAATTTAACTAGTTTAGGTTTTTCAAATTGTATTTATTTTAAATAAACTATATTTAAGCAACGGAATGTATTATTTTTGATTTTACCAAAGCATGTTGGTCAAGAAGTGGCAAAATGTTTTTCATCATAAAATGACTAAGCGTTTTGGTCATTAAATGTCAAAGTATTTTGATCAAAGTGTCAAAGCGTTTTAGCTTTTAATATCAAAACATTTTGGTCATTAACTAATCTGCAAAATCACAAATATGCACAAATTTTACTTCCAAAAGTAAACCAACAGTTTTTGAGTTATACATATGATCACTATTTATACTATACCACAACTAGTTCTTGAATTATATATACCAAAACCATGAGAATTCTTGACGCTAAAAAATATTGTAACCAAAATAACAAAAACATGAATTAGTTAAAAAAATAAAATTCTTTGACCAAAAAAGTCTACACATATATATCATAAATATTGAAACTTGATTGTTTGTTTGGGTGGTGTCAGATTCACATATTTATTCCTTTAAGAGAATTCATTTGTAATTCAACTCTTCACTAATTCAATCACTCTTAAAATGCAATGACAATTGATGGCTTCCTTCCCACTGATAAAGCTATCGGTTCGTATAGTGATCCGTATAACTTGGATGGACTTGTTTTTAATAAGCGTGTAAAGATTTGATTAAGTTCTTGTTTTAAAAAGAATAGGGAACCAGAATATTGACAAACCTAAGAAAATTGGGTTGTTCGTAAAGCAATGTGCTATCTTTTGATACCATGAGATCCAAATGCCAACACTCACCAATTATTTGTGTTACAGAAGGGTCTAGATAGACGTGTGGATGTATATGGGTCTATAACTTGTAAGAATGTTGAGAATCAAGTTAGGAGCCAGGAACGGTTTGCTTATTAGTTTTACTTTTATAATTATGGAAATTTGCAAAAATACATCACGATGGGCTTTGTTTCTAATGCTTGAAAACCAATGTAATAGTAATAGGTGTAAAATGAAACTTTTGATTTACATGTAAAATCTTAATGAAATTTGATGGTTTTACATGTAAAATGTTAATAGAAGATGTTGTTTTATATGTAAAGTGTTCGTGAAAAGTATAGTTTTACATGTAAATAGGGATGTTCAAAACGGTTTGGGACTAGGAACCGGAACCGGTTCCTAACCGGTTCTTATATTCAAAACCCCCTTTTAAACCGGTTCCAGGCTCGAACCGGTTAGGGAACCGAACCGGTTCTCCCACCCTCGGACCCCTAACCTATCTAACCGGTTCTTACCGGTTCCTAAACCGGTTCCTACACTGTAACCGGTTCCAACCGGTTACGGTGTAAATTTTTTTTTTTTCGTTTTTCGTTTGCGATTTGGATTCTAAACTACGATTCGTATTTGTATAGCATGAAAAATAAACAAAACAATTAACATAAAATTCATTTTATTTACTTTAAGAAGTTCAAAAAAAAAGGTTACATGTTTTAAAATCTTCAAAAACAAACTAACAAAACATTAAACTTATAAATATAAAGTTGTGACATATTATTTCTAGAAAAGCCTTCTTGTTCGTCGTAATTATTGAGCGGCGACTTCTTCCTCGGAATTACTTGTAGAAAAGCCTTCTTGTTCGTCGTGCACTCGAACATCAAGTGGTGTTTCATCTTCGAGAGTGGTTACGTGTTGAATACGATCGATTGAGTCCAAGTGATCCTTTAAGCAAATGCACATCTCCACCGACTCCGAATTTAGTCTTGTTCTTCTCACGGATATTACCCTGCCACTAAGAGAAAAAGCGGATTCTGAAGCTACCGTAGAAGCTTGGACGGTTAGTAAATCACGGGCCATGGTGGCAAGAATCGGAAACTTGGTTTCCTTTACCTTCCACCAAGCCAAAACATCAAAAGTGCCATATTCCTCTTCAGATAAACCGGTAGAGTAATCATTTGCACTATACCTTCCTAGTTCGCTTGAAGGGGTGTTACCCCTTTGTTTTTTAGCCGTTACGTTGCGAACGATGTTCATAAGGCTAATCATGGGATCTCGTACTCTAGTAGCACTTGAACTTGATGAAGACCCCCCCGGCATAGGCATGTGTATGTTTGACCCATATTTATTTAAATAAAAGTCATACATAAATTTAAAATTCAAGTTAAAATAATTTTTTGCCTCTGTTGAAAAGTTTGGGTCAATTTCATGCATATCTAAGGCTGAAAAAATTTCGTCTATCACACATTCAACCCCCGTAACATTTAACATTGGGTTTAAAGCGGCGGCGCAAGTAAAAACCGGTGGTAATTCAAGAAAGTATTTTTTTAATTTAAACTTCATTGGTAATATGATGTTTGAAAACATTGGACTTTTATTTTCAAATTCTTTAAGATTGTTAACCATTAAAAATAACTCCGAAAGAACCAAGGGACTTGTCGGATAATACGTTCCCGATAGTTTCGTGGTTGATGTTTTAAAAACTTCAAGAAAAGTCGATAAGTCATTGATAATTTCCCATTTCTCATTTGAAAAGGGGATTGCCAAATCATTCTCGGCAAGACTAGAATGAAACATTTGTAAAGTTTCTCTTTGTTCCAAAGCACTTTGAAACATTATGCAAGTGGAATTCCATCGATGAGGTACATCCCAATTAGCTCCCAAAGCTTTTCTTCCCGTATCTTTACAAAATTTTCTATAATCCATTTGTCTTTTTTTACTTTTCTTAAAAACTTCATGTATCATTAGTCTAAAATCGTTTATAACCGATGTAACCTCATCCGAAGCAAGTCCGTCTTGCACGATTAAATTAATGATATGTGCAACACACCTTGAGTGAAAAAATACACCATTGCAAATCGGCGTATATTTTAATTTTAATTTATCAACCGCCGATGTATTATTCGACGTGTTATCAAATGCCATTGAAAATATTTTATTTTCTAGTTTATAAGTTTTTATAACATAATCTAAAATTTCAAACAAATTATCTCCCGTATGTGGATACTCAAAGAGTTCGAAAGCAATGGTGCGTTTCATCATTTCCCACGATGACGGGTCTACCCAATGAGCGGTGACACAAAGATAAGATTCGGGTAGACCATGTGGAGCCGACCAAACATCACTAGTTAAGTTTATTCCCGTATTTATATTTTCAAAATATGCAATTAGTACCTCTTTGGCCTTCTTCCACAATTTTAAACAATAACGTTTAAGAGTATGACGACATACGTGAGTGTATTGTGGTTGAAGCGTATCTCGAATCATGGCGGTTAAGCGAGGGTTGTCGAAGTGGCTAAACGGCAAAGCTTCTTGAATCACAAACTTCGCCATACGATCTTGAACTCGATCAATTTGGTATGTAAATATTCCGCCTTCACTATCCATTTGCGTTTGTTGTGAATCGACGTTCTTTTTCAACGCCTTGCAATACGGTTTTTCAATGTGTTTCTTCAAATTTGAATTCGAAAGTGGGTTTAAATAAACCCCACTAAACTTGCACCGAGCCTTCAATGAATGGTCGCTCAATTCAACCAAATCCCAATTGCACCAAATCTCTTGATTACGATTATGAGGTACAATACGAACGAAACTTGGTTCGGCGTTGGAACCTTGACCAACCGATGATTGTGAGGCAGCCATAACAACAAATATGAATATAGAAGAAGAGAAAACAAGAGATTAGAGAACTCAAAACGTTGTAATAGCGTTTTTTTGTATTTTTTTGCGTTCGGGTTTGCGTTTTGAGTGTTGTGATGAACCCATGACACCAAATACCTATTTATACTAGTAGTGGGGTGCTTGGAGGAGCCAAAAAACGGCTATTTTTGACCCAAACGGTCAAAAAACGGCCAAAAAACGATTTCCAACGGCTTAATCGATCCAACGGCTAGAACCGGTTCCTAACCGGTTCCGGATAGAACCGGTTCGGTTCCGGTTCCTACCCGCCCCCACTCAGAATTGCAAGAACCGGTCACGGATCATCGGGTTGAATCAGATAGGGTCCGGTTCCTACCAAAAACGGGTAGGAACCGGTTCGGTTCCGGTTCAGGTCCAGGAACCGGTTTTTTTGATCAACTCTACATGTAAAGTCTTGATAAGAAGTATTGTTTTACATGTAAAATCTTAATAAAACTTGTTTAAATGTAAACTGTTGATAAAAAGTGTTGTTTTACATGTAATAAATTAATGAAAAATGCCGTTTTACATGTAAAGTAAAAAAGAAAAGTTTGTTTTACATATAAAAAGTTATTTTAAAGTATTGTTTTACATTTAATATGTTAATAATAATTATCTAAACTGCATGTAAAGTTTTAATGAAATGTGTTGTCTTACATGTAACTTTTAATAAAACTTATTGTCTTACATTTAAAATATTAATGAAAATTGTTATTTCGCATGTAAAAATTTAATTAAAATGTTGCTATACATGTAAAATATTAATGAAAATTGTTGTTTTGCATCTAATGTGAATAAAAAATAACTTTTACATATAAAAATTTAATGAAAATTGTAATTCAAAATGTATAATTTTAATAAAAATTTATTAATTTTTATGTTAAAATTTAATAAAACATGTTTTAAATGTAAAATCTTAATGACAATTGGTTTTAAAGATGTAAAAATTTATTAAAACTTTTTGTTTAATGTTATTTATATATTAATGAATAGTGTTGTTTTACATGCAAAAGCTTAATGAAAAGTGTCATTTTGCATATAATATATTGGTGTAACTTTTTGATATGCATGTGCAACTTTTAATGAATATCGTCGGTATACGTGTAAAATGTTATCGAAGAGTGTTGGTTTGAATGTAATATGTTATTGAAAAATGTTGTTTTACATGTAAAACGTTAATGAAAATTATCTAATTTACATGTAAATCGTTAATGAAACGTGTTGTGTTAGATGTAAAATATTAATGGAAATTGTATGTTTTACATGTAAAATATTAATGAAACTTGTTGCTTAACATTAATTAAAAATTAAAAATATTGTTTTACGTGTAAACCACTAATAAAAATGTTGTTTTACATTTAAAATTTTAATTAAAAATGTTGTTTTGCATGTAAAACTTTAATGAAAAGTGTCATTATTCATTTAAAATGTTATTAGAAAGTGTTGTTTAACATGTAAATGTTAATGAAAATTATTTAATTTGTGTGAAGAATTTTCATTAATAAAAGTTGATTAACGTAGTTAACTCCATTATTTTTTATCTAAAACAAAAATTCTGGCGTTTGTATACAAATATAATAACATTCAACTTTTGCATATTTACAACGTGTCGTGCATCATATCGACCACCTTTTGTAATTCAATCTTGTTGTTTATGTGCCTACATCACTTTTTCTACGTCTCTCCAATGTTCTTTTGACTTTCTTCCATCCATTTCTTCACCTTTTTTTACAATAACGAGGCAACAAAGAAGCACACTGACGATGCATAATTGTCTTGAAATTTTAAATTTAAATTGAAACAATAAATTTTGATTAATAAAAATTATGAGTTGAATAAAAAAAACAAATTGTTTTTCACCAAAGTCACTAAATTAACCAACAAATTGAAAATAACTTAACCCTCACGCGAGGGATCATAACTTGATGCATTACACAAATTGTGATCCTTTTCCACTATCCATATTCATGCTCATGTAGCCATGGTTAACCGTATAACCTCTTTTTGATCTGAACTCAGACCACCCATTTAATTCACTACTTTTTGGTCTACGCTATATGTGCCATAATCTCCATATGCTGCACATACAACCGATAAACTCAATGTGGTGGCTACATAGCATGCTAATATATATCATCAACTGATCTCCATAATATGCACCTCGCCATTGGCTCCCCAAATTATGTCTCTAACAATAAATTTCAATACCAATTTAACAACTATACTTATATGGGTTATTTACTGAAACAATCTTATTGGCTCGGATGCACCCCACAAAAGTAGTAGTGTTTGCTTCTCTATTATTTCCCGTTCAGTTTTTGTAGTGCTCTTCTCATACACTTTTTGAATACTTAGTTGCAGTTTTTTTTTGTGTCTATGAGAACCTATGTCGTGAAGACCTATAACACTTGTATCCTTTAATTCAGTTTACCTTTTGAATTCCTAACCTGTTTACTTTGACATGCACTCTGCAAATTGTTTCTCTCATTAACTAAATATGATCTAAGCTGCCATTTTACCTCAAATTAGCAACTAATCCATTTAGCTACTTGAAAGGACCCGTAAACTACTAAAAATCTGACTCATAACAACCGTAGTAGACATGATCTGTAACCTTGACTTCTAAACCTCAACTGGTTCAACTTTGACCTCTGAGATTCACATAGTATGAATCAGCTTCAATGGCATATCAAACACTATAGTAATTGAGTTATTAATCAGGTTGTGTTTCCAATTATCCAAAGTTACCCTTAACTACAAGAACCTTCCGCAAACACATATACTTTGACTATAAAATTACCAAAATCCAACTATTATTTTCAAATAAATTAATCTTCTAAAAAAAACTCATCATAATCAGAATGTTACTTACAACCAGAAAAATTGAAAAATTCTGCCAAATACCCTACTAAACCAATGGATGTAGCTCTAGAAGTATCTCGTTGTTGGCCTATGATGTGCTGCAAAATACATAGTTATCTTCCATATTGTTGCTATTGTTTTACATTAAACTTTGAACAATTATCCGCTGTTTTGTGCGTAAAGTTACATATTCTTGATTAATTTAGGTACCATGGTCGAAGAGAACGGAAAATGAGTCTATATGAAAAAGAAATCATCTCAAACGGGAATCAAATGAAGCCGGACCACACATACAAAGTTTAATGAGCGAAAAACGACGAAAACGCGTTGATGGAGTTGGCCACGCCGCGCGACCATGTCGAGCATGGTAGGCCAGTCAGCACGACGTCCCTAAGTTGGCCATGATGTTCAGATTTCGTAGACCCCGTCTATTTTATCTTATATGGGCCTTGCGGGTTTGGGTTTGACCTAGTTTTGACTTGTTAAGCAAGTTTAGATATCTATTTAAGGATAATAATGATGGGTTTTTAGCAAGATTATCAAAATCCAAAACAACCAATTTGTTAAGGAAAACGCAGCGGAAAAAATAAGTTTAAAATCTTGTTATCCATTACACATAAACCGATTTATGTTAAACCCAATCTAGGATCCATATACGATTATCAAGCTATCAAGAACACAACCATAGGGTGTTTAACATACATACCTTCAAGTCCAGAAAATCGAAAGGAATCGAAAGGAATGAAGGCTGTTTAACATACATACCTTCAAGTCCATAAATGGCTAGAATCCAAGGAAAGGAATCCTCAAGCTTGTATACCCGACAAGCTAATCAACAAACACCAAGTTGCTAGGGATCTTACACTTGCTAGAACTCCTCTTGTTCTTCCTTTGTTTTTCTCGGCCGAGAGGAGAAAAAGAGAAAGAGAGAGTGTCTTATGTGTGTGTAAGAGAAAGTGTAGTGTGTAAGAACCAAGATTCCAATCTACCACTAAGAATGCATGCATTTCTTGAAAGGATAAACAAGAGAGAGAGAGAGAGGGTAAGAGGGGCCGGCCCCCAAAGGGGATTTCCCCCCTAAAACCAAAACTCCAAATTGTTTATTTTTCATTATACATTTTATTATTTATCCAAATAAATAATATTTCTCTTAAACATAAATTATTCATATAATTTATTTAACACACTAATGCAAATATTTAGAAAACCTATTTCTAAATATATAAGTGTTGATAATTATTACTTAGATCATATCTAATAATAAATATCGTGGCGTTTGTCTAGCTTGTTATTGGGTATGACCCGACTTGGATCAATACGTACTAGCCACATCAACTCTAATATGTGTCTTGGGCAGATTAATTCCAACAATCTTCCACTTGCACAAGATACATAAAAGATTGAGAAAATAGCAAATACCGCCTAACAACGGTTTACTATCCCTAATACGCATGACGAAGTGCCATTCAATAACATCATCCCTTTCAAGTCCCATACTTGAAAAATGATTTAGGTGAAACTATCATTTATTCTTTGGTCGCAAATGTCATGTTAAATCCAGAGACACAGAATGATCATTCTCTGTTGATTTAACTTATCAGGCCTTAGACATTTAACTCTCAACGAATAAGAGGGGCAAATCCCCTATTGACTAGATACGTCTCTCACTATCGCCTTGTATTACTCTTGAGCTTAGCCTTATGTACTGACATATTTCAGAGCAGCGAAGAACTAAGTCAAAGAATAATAGTCGGTGAATATCAAGACCCTATATGTATCTCAGGTCGGAGGATACTATGATGTTCGCCTTTACTTAAATTTACTTATGATCACAAATCACAAGGATTCCATGTAGTAAAGTTGAGGGCGGGTCAGTCCAATATTTATCCCATAAATATCTATGAACCTTGGCAGCAAACCCTTTGCTATATTCATGCCTCATGAATATCTACCAATCCAACTTCATAATAGTCTTAGCTTCATATTTGTTCCCACAACTATGATCGACTACAGACATTTTAGAATAATTAAAATTATTCATGAATTTAAACATACTAAAATGGAACATAACTCAAGAACATGACTATAACCAAAACCATATGATTTGAGTTAAAAAAAACTGTTCCAATATCCAAATACAAAATTCTGATCAAATCCAATCACTAGAATATCGAAGTCCTAAGGCGCAAGTATGACCCTCATGCTTCGGCCTTTCAAGGAGTTTCGTGAGTGGGTCCGCAATGTTTTGATCAGTGTGAACTTCGCGAATACATATCTTTCATTTTTCAACTTCATCCCTTATGTAGTTGAACCTCCGCTCAATGTGCCTAGTCTTTTGATGTGCACGAGGTTCCTTGATTTGAGCAATCGCACCCTCGTTGTCACAAAAGATTTCTAGAGGGTCCTGAATGGTACGGACCACTCCTAGATCGGCGATGAACTTTCTAATCCATGCAGCTTCTTGAGCTGCCAGGGAAGAGGCGATGTATTCAGATTCAGTGGTAGACAAGGGGACCACGTCTTGTTTTGCGCTCTTCCAGGAGACAGCACCACCATTGAGAACGAAAACATATCCCGATTGTGATCGAGAATCATCTCGATCAGATTGGAAGCTTGCATCAGTGTAACCCTTTACAAAGAGTTCTTCCTCACCAGAGCCATATATGAGAAACATATCCTTAGTCCTCCTAAGGTATTTCAATATGCTCTTAACTTCCATCCAATTGCTAGTTCCCGGATTTTGTTGGTATCTACTTGTCATGCTCAAGGCGCATGACACATCCGGTCTTGTGCAAATCATGGCGTACATGATGGATCCTATAGCAGACGCATATGGGATTCCACTCATTTTGTCTTGCTCATCCTTTGAGCTTGGACATTGAGAAGCACTCAACATTGTTCCTCTTTGAATAGGTACCAAACCTTTCTTAGAGTTTTCCATCTTGAACCTTTTCAAGATTTTGTCAATGTATGCACTTTGATTCAAACCTATCAACCGCCTTGATCTATCCCTATAGATCCTTATTCCTAGAATATAGGCGACTTCACCAAGATCCTTTATGGAAAAGCAATTTCCAAGTCAGGCTTTTACACCTTCCAAGGTTGGAATGTCATTTCCAAATAACAATATGTCATCGACATATAATACCAGAAAGGTAATGATGCTCCCACTAGCTTTCTTATACACACAAGCTTCATCAGCGTTTTTGATGAATCCAAATTTCTTGACTTCATCATCAAAACGGCGATTCCAACTCCTAGATGCTTGTTTCAATCCATAGATTGATTTCTTTAACTTGCATACTTTATTAGGATGTTGTGGATTGACAAAACCTTCAGGCTGAACCATATAGACATCTTCCTCAAGATGGCCATTTAGAAAAGCAGTTTTGACATCCATTTGCCATATCTCATAGTCATAATATGCGGCTATGGCAAACAATATCCTTATAGACTTTAGCATTGCCACAGGCGAGAAAGTTTCATCATAATCAACCCCTTGAGTTTGAGTGAAACCCTTTGCTACAATTCTAGCCTTATAAGTATACAAGTTTCCATGCATATTTGTCTTCTTCTTGAAAACCCACTTACTTCCAACCAGTT
The DNA here is from genome assembly GCF_021521415.1 of Bidens hawaiensis. Lineage (NCBI taxonomy): Eukaryota > Viridiplantae > Streptophyta > Magnoliopsida > Asterales > Asteraceae > Bidens > Bidens hawaiensis. The sequence goes on along the minus strand of NW_027491179.1, from coordinate 982,117 downwards.
TGGAATTTAGAGGTGGAGCAACCAAGTTTGGACTTGGTTATCGTGCATGGATTGCATCTCAACATTCATGGCTTCCAGCCATTTGTCACAATCAGACTGTGACATTGCATCTCGGTATGTGGTTGGTTCATCTGAATCTACCACATAGCATCCATCCATGAAAAATCCATATCTCTCAGGTGGGGTGCTAATTCTACCAGATTTGCGAATGTTTTGTGTGTTCTGATAAACCATTTGATCATCTTCAACAACCTCTTGTTGATTGCTAGTGTTAACCAAACGTTTATCGGCTTGTGGTTCTCGATCCTCCTCGAGTTCCACAGTTCTGTCAGATCCTTCCATAAGGAACCTTATTTCCAAGAACTTTGCCTTCTGAGCTATAAACACTTTATGCTCGTTTGGATTGTAGAAATAATATCCCATCGAATCTGTGGGATATCCTACAAATATACACTTGGTGGATCGGCTTTTGAGTTTGTCTGGGGTGTAGATCTTAACATAAGCCTCACAACCCCATACCTTTAAATATGATAATGATGGAGCCTTTCCATGCCATATTTCAAAAGGTGTCCTATCCACTTTCTTGGTTGGTGCCATATTTAAAATACGGGCTGCAGAGATCACAGCGAAACCCCAAAATGATAGAGGTAACGAGCTTCTAGCCATCATGGATCGAACCATATTCAATAAAGTTCGATTCCTTGTAACACCCCGACCAAAGGCGGATTATACATCGGGGCGCCACATATTGTTTCATTACTCGTGACACTATTGGGTGTCAATATTTAATAAATATATTCATTCACGCAAGCGCAACGTATACACAAGATATAAATAAACCAACATAAATCAATATATTATAAATCAAAATATTCGAACAGCAATAACTTGTCTTGATACATTTTAATCTAGGTCCAAAATAAAGAACTTCCTACGTGTCCTCGAACTCCAAAACAGCTACTGCAAACCTGAACATGTGTTAAAATAAACGTCAAACACTTGCGTGTTGGTGAGAAATCAAGTTTAATAGTCAATACATAGATTAAGCTGCGCGCAACATGTGTATGTCTGGTTTTCAACAAGGGTGTAATCCGATCGGGACCAACTCTAAGATTCATAGACTGCCAGTGCTCACAATTGAGCTCACAAACAAGACAAACTGTGCATGTGTAAACAAAAGAGAAAATCATAAACGATAGTTCTCCCGTGTTCATCTAATGGTACCATGAGAACTGCGGAATAGACCGACAAGACGGTTAATGATCCACACATACAAATAAACAGCCAAGTCTACATCCTCAACACATGGGATACTGCGCGACTAAAGTTCATAAACAGGTTAAGACTCTAAGTTTGTATGAACACATGAACATCCCAAAACATTAAAAGCAAAAAGGGATTAGGTACGAGATTACTCACATGATAAACGATGCGGTGTAAGATAAAGCAAGAACCAACTTTAAACAAGCACAAGTTAACCTATAAATAAGATTATTGTTTTAATGATTTGTTTTAAGTCTTGATTATAAGTTAGCATAATTAGTACGTAAATTATTATATATACTATATATTACCGGAAAAGCAGGGCAGAACAGGGAGGAAGACGGAGGCAGAGAGGAAGACGGCAGAGGAAGAACAACGGCAAGGAGCAAGAGAGAACAGGAGAGTTTAAATTAAGTGTTGGTGTGTGATGTGTTAGGAAAAAATAATATTATTATTTATAGAGAAACCCTAGGGAACACAATCCCTAGAAAAGGGGAAAAGATCTCCAAAAAGTAAAAGATTCCAAAAGCAAAAGATATCAAAAGATATGGCAGCTGCAGGGGACAAAGGAAAAGCTGACAGGAACAGTAAAAGGGCATGGGCGGTTCAAATAAAGGTACTGGTCAAAGCATGGAAAAGCAGATCTCCAAAGATATTGTCAGTCACTTTTTCTGTCAACCAATGGGGTTGGTGCGCATGCTGCGCCGAAAGTAACTTTTCAGACATAAAGCAGATTAGGTCAACAGCACAGAAGATAAGACAACACAAAAGCTAACGGCTAGATTAAACAGGAGTCTCAAGGGTTAAGCGCGAGAAGGCTTCGAGCGCGAAGGCAAAAGTGCGCGAGCGCGAAGGCAGACAGAACCAACCTTAACACGTCGCGGGAAGAATTACATTTCTACGCGCGCCGCGGGAAGAACTTTAATTCTAGGCGCGTCGCGAGAAGAACTATATTCCTTAGCGCGTTGCGGGAAGAACGGTATCCATAGCGCGTCGCGGGAAGAACTAAAATCCTTAGCGCGCTGCGGGGACAGTTCGTCTCGCGTATCGCAGTAACAGGTGGTTTTCACGCAGGCTTCCTTGTAAGGAGTCTGGCGCGTGGAGCTGCGCAGACAACCTTAGGCGGGAAGGAACAAAGGACAGGGAAACAAGGCTTAAGGGCGGGACAGCGACAAGAGGGACAGGACGGCGGGAAGGAAAACATATTATTATTATTAAAAGTAAAATATAAGTATAAATAAATATTAAATCATAAAAGAAAGAGATCGGATAGGAGAAACGGGTACCTGGGTCGGGTCGGATCGGGTCAGATGTCACAGTCTCCCCTACTTTAAGAAATTTCGTCCCGAAATTTATCTCGAAGTAGGTTGCGCAGAGAACAGGTGCGGGTACTTGATCTTCATTTGATCTTCCCTTTCCCATGTAAACTCGGCTCCGCGCTTGGACTCCCAGCGAACTTTCACGATAGGGATACGACTGCGCTTGGTTTGCTTAACCTCGCGATCCATAATCTCAACAGGCTTCTCAACGAAATGCATAGATTCATCAACTTGAACTTCATCAAGTGGAATGTGAAGGTTCTCGTCAGCTAAACACTTTTTGAGATTGGATACATGGAACGTTGGATGCACATTGCTGAGCGCGGGCGGCAGGTCAAGTCTGTAGGCAACTTTTCCTACACGCGCGAGAATCTTGAATGGACCAACATAACGAGGAGCAAGCTTACCCTTCTTCCCAAAGCGGACAACACCTTTCCAAGGCGACACCTTGAGGAGAACAAGATCACCAACTTGAAATTCGAGAGGCTTTCGCCTGCGATCTGCGTAACTCTTCTGTCGGCTTCTGGCAGTCAGCAGATGATCACGGATCTTGGCGATTTTATCGGTTCTCTTGAATTAGTTCGGGTCCTGTGATTTGAGTTTCACCCACTTCGCTCCAACAGATCGGGGAGCGGCACTTACGACCGTAAAGTGCTTCAAATGGGGCCATACCGATACTGGAATGATAGCTGTTATTATAAGAGAACTCGACCAGAGGTAGGTGCGAATCCCAATTACCTCCAAAATCAAGAACGCAAGATCGGAGCATATCCTCAAGAGTTTGAATAGTTCGCTCAGACTGACCGTCAGTCTGAGGATGATATGCCGTACTCATGTCCAAGCGAGTTCCTAGCGCAGATTGGAGAGATTTCCAAAAGCGAGATATAAAACGGCCATCGCGATCGGATATGATGCTCAAAGGAGTACCATGGCGGCAGACAATTTCCTTGACATAAAGCTGCGCGAGTTGCTCAACACGGTAGTTTTCACGAATGGGCAGAAAGTGAGCAGACTTAGTCAAACGATCCACTATTACCCAAATGCTATCATGTTTGCTTGCTGTCAAAGGTAACTTGGTAATGAAGTCCATCGCTACACATTCCCATTTCCATGTAGGAATTTCTGGTTGTTCGAGCAAACCAGATGGGCGTTGGTGTTCAGCTTTTACTTTAGAACAAGTCAGGCATTTAGCTACGAACACAGCAATATCCTTTTTCATACCGGGCCACCAATAAGTAATGCGCAAATCCTTGTACATCTTATCAGCGCCAGGATGAACGGAATATCGAGATTTGTGCGCTTCACTCAGGATATCAGCGCGAAGATTCTCATCAAAGGGAATCCAGATACGGTTGAGATAACAAAGAGTTCCAGACAGATTAGGGACAAAGTGAGCTTCCGCGCCACACGCTAACTAGGCGCGAAGGCTACCATTACCGATGGATGCGCGCTGCGCGTCACGAATGCGTGATTCAAGATTGCTCTGAATCGGCCTAAAGTGAAGCTGGGTGCGCGGCAAGATACAGTTAAGCTGGCAGGGTTTTCGACTGAGCGCATCGGCTACCACATTAGCTTTACCAGGATGATACCGGATCTCACAATCGTAGTCGCTGATGAGTTCGCTCCATCGGCGTTGCCTCATGTTGAGTTCCTTCTGATCAAAGATATGCTGAAGGCTCTTATGGTCAGTGTAGAGGATACACTTAGTACCATAAAGGTAGTGTCTCCAGATTTTCAAGGCAAAAACAACTGCACCAAGTTCGAGATCGTGAGTTGTATAATTCTTTTCATGAACCTTGAGTTGCCTCGATGCGTAAGCGATAACCTTGCCTCGTTGCATAAGAACACAACCGAGACCTTGGTTGGATGCATCGCAATACACGACAAAATCATCATTACCCTCAGGTAGCGCAAGGACAGGAGCTTCACACAACAAACGCTTGAGCATCAGAAAGGCTTCTTCTTGCTTCGAGCCCCAAATATACGGTTTACCTTTGTGCGTTAGAGCTGTTAAAGGCAAAGCGATCTTCAAGAAGTTCGAAATAAATCGCCGGTAGTAACCAGCTAAGCCCAGAAAGGAACGGATCTCGGTAGGAGAAGATGGCGTAATCCAGTTCTTGATTGCTTCAATTTTGGATGGGTCGACATGAATACCCATCTTGTTTACAACATGACCAAGAAACTGTACTTCATCAGACCAGAATTCACACTTGGAAAGCTTAGCATAGAGTTGCTCGGCTCCAAGCTTTTGCAACACCAACCGAAGATGTTGCTCATGCTCGGCCTTGGTCTTAGAATACACCAGAACATCATCGATAAACACAATCACGAATTTATCCAAGAAAGGCCTACACACCCGATTCATTAGATCCATGAAAACAGCGGGTGCGTTGGTTAAACCGAAGGACATGACCAAGAATTCAAAATGGCCATAACGAGTTCGAAAAGCAGTTTTGGGAATATCTTCATCGCGGATACGCAACTGATGATAACCAGAACGGAGATCAATCTTCGAGAAACAAGAGGCACCTTGGAGTTGATCGAAGAGGTCGTCGATACGCGGTAAGGGATACCGGTTCTTAATGGTGAGCTTGTTCAACTCGCGGTAATCGATACACATGCGAAACGAACCATCTTTCTTTTTAACGAACAACACCGGAGCACCCCAGGGCGAAGAGCTAGGGCGAATGAATCCTTTAGCAGTCAACTCTTGAAGTTGGCTGGCCAATTCTTGCATCTCAGCGGGTGCAAGACGATAAGGAGATTTAGCTACGGGGGAAGCACCAGGGACAAGATCAACACGAAACTCGACTTCACGAGCGGGAGGGATACCAGGAAGATCATCAGGAAAAACTTCAGGGAAATCACGCACAACAGGGATATCGCGAAGCTTCTTTTCTTCAGCAGGTTTAACCACATGGGCTAGAAATGCAATACACTTCTTCCGCATGAGTCTTTGGGCTTCGGCGCAAGACATAAGTTTAAGACCGCGGGAGGGTTTTTCGCCGTAAATATGAAGATCACCATTTTCTCGAGGTATGCGAATCATCTTCTTGGCGCAAATAACTTCGGCGCGATTCTTCGAAAGCCAGTCCATACCAATAATAACATCAAAGCTTCCAAGAGGCATGGGGATGAGATCGATTAGAAAATCGTTTTCGTTAAGGTTAAGCGTACAATCCTTGATCACAGAGTTAATTAAAATAGTTTCACCATTAGCCAATTCAACTGAAAAATCTTCTTTTAAGTTATCACGCGGTCGCGCAAGCTTCTGCTCAAAGGCGCGAGAGATAAAACTTCGATCGGCGCCAGTATCAAAAAGTATAGAAGCATAATATCCGTTAAGTAAAAATGTACCATTAACTACGTCATTATTCGCTTGCGCTTGGTGCGCGGTTATGTTAAAAGCTCGTCCACGCGTCACTTGGTTTGAAATCTGGTTCACCGGATTTGCTTGTGTAATCTGAACTTGTAGTCTCGGGCACGCGTTCCGGAAATGACTGGGATCACCGCAGTTAAAGCATGATCTGGGTCGTGGGTTTTGGTAAGTTGGTTGTGGGTTCTGCGGGTAGACTGGTGGTGTTGGCGCAATTGGATTGGCGGGAAGGACTCTACAGTTTTCTGCAAGGTGACCAGCGCGGCCACATCGGGTACAAAGTCGACATGGGACTTGAGGTGGGTGGTGAAGTCTACAAGTTGGGCAAAAGGGGTGGTTTCCTGTGTAAGGTTTCTTAGTTGGCGGAGCAGGGAGTGCTGGATTGGTTAAGGCATAGTTGTGGACTATAGGGGGAGTTGGGTAGGCTGACAGTGGGTTAGGCGCATAAACTGGAGGTTGGTAGATGGGTTGCTGGACAATGGGCGGGTTGGTAAGCGCGTAAGCTTGTCTGCGCCTACGTTTCTGGTTATGGTTTGAGGGTTCTGGTTTGGTTTCTGTTGGTTCAGGGGCAGTTTTGGTGGGTTTGGTCTTCTCAGCTCCCCGCAGGAACAGGGTTCCTGCTCTGACATGGTTGTCGCTGAGTACAGCGGCCAACTCGATGGCGTCAGGGAGGGTTACTGGGTTTCTGGCCCATACAGAATCTTGAATTTCCATGGGGAGACCCCCAAGGAATTTCTCGATTGCTCGGCGTGAAGGGGTAACAAGGTGAGGGACAAGCAGGCTTAGTTCGTGGAAGCGCGTCGCGTACTCGCGCGCTTCGCCACTGTACTGCTTAAGATTCCAAAATTCCTCCTCCAGGCGCTTTACTTCGTTGGGAGGGCAGAATTCTCGCGTCAAGATTTCCTTGAATTCCTCCCAAAGTATGCTAGAAGCAGCCTCTGCGCCACGCGCATGAGCTACTCCGTTCCACCATGTAAGCGCCCTTGATTCCAGGACACTAGAGGCATATAAGGTTCGTCGGTCTGAGGGGCATTGGGTGTGGAGGAAAGTGTTTTCAATTTTCTCAAGCCACTGGAGCATCACGGTGGCTCCTTCAAGACCTGTGAACTTTGGAGGGTTACCCGCATTGAAGGACTTAATGTTGTAACCGGAGGTGTTGGTATTGTTTTGGCTCAAAGCTTGGGCTATTGCGGCGGCCATTTCCTGGGAACGTTGCTGCGATCGCCTGCGCGAGGCTTCTCTCCTCTGATGTCGGCGAGATAGCGGAGGCATTCTATAAAAGTTTTAATTTTAGTTAATATCTTGGTTTTAGCGTAAAGTATAACCTTATAAAGCTTGGTTTCGCAGAGTCAGATACTATCAAAAGTTAAAGTGAAATAAATGACTTTAAATGCAGACTTAATAAAGGTAACAAATTCGAATCGAGAACCGACAATTCATGTATCACCATGACTTTCCGAATTCCCAATTTAAAATATACGAGCAAACGAGTATTGGAGATTGACGATTCATGTATCACCATGACTTTTCAATCTTCAATATAAAATATACAAGAAAATGAGCATTGGAGGTTGACAATTCATGTATCACCATGACTTTTCAAGTCTCCAACCTCAGAACATAATCGTATATGGAAATTGAAAATCAACTATTCATGTATCACCATGACTTTTCGGATTTTCAAATCCAACAAACGAATATGTAATAAAAATCGAAATTCAACAAAAATCGAAATATCGCGGAATAAAACATAAAATCATATACTGCGTCTGCGCAAGCATATTTATAAATAACGAGTAATTAACAATAAGCGCGCAAACATGAGATTTCTCTCATGCGCGAGAGGGGACTCTTAGGTATTCTAGGCCGTTACGTCTAACCACCTATCCTAAAGTCACGGAGCTCTGATACCAATCTGTAACACCCCGACTAAAGGCGGATTATACATCGGGGCGCCACATATTGTTTCATTACTCGTGACACTATTGGGTGTCAATATTTAATAAATATATTCATTCACGCAAGCGCAACGTATACACAAGATATAAATAAACCAACATAAATCAATATATTATAAATCAAAATATTCGAACAGCAATAACTTGTCTTGATACATTTTAATCTAGGTCCAAAATAAAGAACTTCCTACGTGTCCTCGAACTCCAAAACAGCTACTGCAAACCTGAACATGTGTTAAAATAAACGTCAAACACTTGCGTGTTGGTGAGAAATCAAGTTTAATAGTCAATACATAGATTAAGCTGCGCGCAACATGTGTATGTCTGGTTTTCAACAAGGGTGTAATCCGATCGGGACCAACTCTAAGATTCATAGACTGCCAGTGCTCACAATTGAGCTCACAAACAAGACAAACTGTGCATGTGTAAACAAAAGAGAAAATCATAAACGATAGTTCTCCCGTGTTCATCTAATGGTACCATGAGAACTGCGGAATAGACCGACAAGACGGTTAATGATCCACACATACAAATAAACAGCCAAGTCTACATCCTCAACACATGGGATACTGCGCGACTAAAGTTCATAAACAGGTTAAGACTCTAAGTTTGTATGAACACATGAACATCCCAAAACATTAAAAGCAAAAAGGGATTAGGTACGAGATTACTCACATGATAAACGATGCGGTGTAAGATAAAGCAAGAACCAACTTTAAACAAGCACAAGTTAACCTATAAATAAGATTATTGTTTTAATGATTTGTTTTAAGTCTTGATTATAAATTAGCATAATTAGTACGTAAATTATTATATATACTATATATTACCGGAAAAGCAGGGCAGAACAGGGAGGAAGACGGAGGCAGAGAGGAAGACGGCAGAGGAAGAACAACGACAAGGAGCAAGAGAGAACAGGAGAGTTTAAATTAAGTGTTGGTGTGTGATGTGTTAGGAAAAAATAATATTATTATTTATAGAGAAACCCTAGGGAACACAATCCCTAGAAAAGGGGAAAAGATCTCCAAAAAGTAAAAGATTCCAAAAGCAAAAGATATCAAAAGATATGGCAGCTGCAGGGGACAAAGGAAAAGCTGACAGGAACAGTAAAAGGGCATGGGCGGTTCAAATAAAGGTACTGGTCAAAGCATGGAAAAGCAGATCTCCAAAGATATTGTCAGTCACTTTTTCTGTCAACCAATGGGGTTGGTGCGCATGCTGCGCCGAAAGTAACTTTTCAGACATAAAGCAGATTAGGTCAACAGCACAGAAGATAAGAGAACACAAAAGCTAACGGCTAGATTAAACAGGAGTCTCAAGGGTTAAGCGCGAGAAGGCTTCGAGCGCGAAGGCAAAAGTGCGCGAGCGCGAAGGCAGACAGAACCAACCTTAACACGTCGCGGGAAGAATTACATTTCTACGCGCGCCGCGGGATGAACTTTAATTCTAGGCGCGTCGCGAGAAGAACTATATTCCTTAGCGCGTTGCGGGAAGAACGGTATCCATAGCGCGTCGCGGGAAGAACTAAAATCCTTAGCGCGCTGCGGGGACAGTTCGTCTCGCGTATCGCAGTAACAGGTGGTTTTCACGCAGGCTTCCTTGTAAGGAGTCTGGCGCGTGGAGCTGCGCAGACAACCTTAGGCGGGAAGGAACAAAGGACAGGGAAACAAGGCTTAAGGGCGGGACGGCGACAAGAGGGACAGGACGGCGGGAAGGAAAACATATTATTATTATTAAAAGTAAAATATAAGTATAAATAAATATTAAATCATAAAAGAAAGAGATCGGATAGGAGAAACGGGTACCTGGGTCGGGTCGGATCGGGTCAGATGTCACATTCCTCCTCTCGGACACACCATTATGTTGTGGTGTTCCAGGTGGAGTAAGTTGTGAGACAATCCCACAACTCCTAAGAAGTTCTAGAAACGCATCATTGAGGTATTCACCTCCTCTATCGGAACGTAGTACTTTGATTGTCTTGTTGAGTTGATTTTGTACTTCATTTTGGAAGACTATCAAAGTCCAAAACAACCAATTTGTTAAGAAAACGCAGGGGAAAAAATAAGTTTAAAATCTTGTTATCCATTACACATAAACCGATTCATGTTAAACCCAATCCAGGATCCATATACGATTATCAAGCTATCAAGAACACAACCATAGGGTGTTTAACATACATACCTTCAAGTCCAGAAAATCGAAAGGAATGAAGGTTATGAATGGCTAGAATCCAAGGAAAGGAATCCTCAAGCTTGTATACCCGACAAGCTAATCAACAAACACCAAGTTGCTAGGGATCTTACACTTGCTAGAAATCCTCTTGTTCTTCCTTTGTTTTTCTCGGCCGAGAGGAGAAAAAGAGAAAGAGAGAGTGTCTTATGTGTGTGTAAGAGAAAGTGTAGTGTGTAAGAACCAAGATTCCAATCTACCACTAAGGATGCACGCATTTCTTGAAAGGATAAACAAGAGAGAGAGAGAGAGAGAGGGTAAGAGGGCCCGCCCCCCAAAGGGGATTTTCCCCCCAAAACCAAAAATCCAAATTGTTTATTTTTCATTATACATTTTATTATTTATCCAAATAAATAATATTTCTCTTAAACATAAATTATCCATATATCTTATTTAACACACTAATGCAAATATTTAGAAAACCTATTTCTAAATATATAAGTGTTGATAATTATTACTTAGATCATATCTAATAATAAATATCGTGGTGTTTGTCTAGCTTGTTATTGGGTATGACCCGACTTGGATCAATACGTACTAGCCACATCAACTCTAATATGTGTCTTGGGCAGATTAATCCCAACAAATAAACCCTATGAACGAATTTTCTAAGTTTTCAGCCATCTCACACCTGTTCAACGAGAGAAACCAATAGGACAAACTTACGGTGTTATCTTTTATCTTTCGTTTTTGGTTTTTAATAATTCAAACTTTTTGTAACCAGATTTATATGAACATGTTTATCACTTTTATATATCTTTGCTACTGTTCATTGATTATAATTGGCTAGATTGGTTAGAATCACATAGGTTTGATGCATAAAGGTTTTAATTAACTAGTTTAGGGTACTTAACAAGTGGTTGTTTGTTATTCTATTGTAAAGTTCATATTTTGTGATGTTACTCCGTGTATACCTGCTGCCCTAGAAGTGTTTTAGGTTGCATGTGCCTCGTGTATTTATTATTGCATGAATTAGTTTCATGTAGTTGTTAGTTACATCATTCGGTGAATACTTTGTGTGTTGATTGAGTTTTGGTAGACATCATCGTTAGGGTATATGTTTCCTAAGTCATTCAAGTCAGTGAGTTCAGCACCTTTGAGTTGGACCAAGACCTTAGGTGTCGGCTTATCTTGCTACTTAGTTGATTGGTTTAGTCTATGCGAGACCACGTGCGGTTTTCCCATTGTCGGCTAGGTTAAGTTTGTAAGTTGAGTTATTTTGTCCTTAGTATTGAATTACCCCTCTTCTCCTAGGTTTGTAATAGCTCGAGCCTTAGTGAGATCTGTAACTTAGACATGGTCCAAGTGATGAGTTATTAGGATACGTAGATTAACAACCATGAATTAAAAGTTATCTAGACGTCGTTAGGCTTTTCTGGTATAAATAGTTACCTTAACCTCACCTATGTTGACCCATCTTTAGAACCTTGGTTTCAACCACATGTTAATAGTCGTGTCATCTTATGACCGTTAAGTCATCCTACCTAGGTGATTTGTTTTCTTATTATCGTTAGTTCCGTTAAGTTTCACCGTTAATTAAGTTAGTTTTAAATAAATAAAATAAAGAAATATATTATTTAGGCAGGACTTTGATTAGGGTTAATTATCTGAGCCGTTCTCACGTGTCTTTGTGTTTGACATTCGGACTTCCATTAGACTGTGATGTTAAGCGATCGGTACACTTGCCATTTATGGAAAGCTTAGTTAGGATTGTTTGGTTTTATAAATTTAAGACTTAGTGTTGAATAGCGAGAATTAGTTATTAATATTTTATATATAGCTTTTCGCACATCAAGTTTTGACGCCTTTGCAGGGGACACGGTTTGTGGCAATTAGAGAACAACCCGAGTTTGGGGACTTGCCTTTTGTATTTTTGCATATATCTTGATTAATATAGTTGGTTTAGTTTTTATTTTATCTTATTATTAATTGTCTGTTTTTATTTTAATTTTAGTTTTAATTAATTTTCGTCTACTTCATCTGGTGCCCGTGATCCGTTTCTGTTTAATTTTGCAGTAATGGAGACTTACGGGAATGGATTCAAAGAACAAAAACGTTACACCAGTTGGCAAATAGGGATATAAAGGATTTTGGATTGCAAAGAGAAAAATCAAGTGAACTCTAAAATCCGTTTACATGGGAATCTTCTTGGTTATGAAAACTCATCCGGTGAATTCATTGAGCACATACCAGATCCGGATGAAGTGATATTTGATTTGTTATGCATCATCCTTGATTCTAATACAAGTGCCCCATTTCCGAATCAACAAACTTTAGATGGAATTCGGCTAATATTTATGAGCTAGTCACAACTTAATGAGCCGTTTATAAAGTTTGAAGATCTTGGAATGAAAATTCAGATTAAAGAATATGTTCCCTCATGCGAGGATGAGTTCGGTGATGAGTTGATGTATTTCCCAACTACAGATGAAAAAGAGTTTGATCCCGAAAGAGATATGGAGGAACGAGAAGCATTGTTATTTGGGGATCCGGCCAAGAAGTTGAATGTCAAAGAAGAGACACAAGAGATATATGAAGAAATGAATAGTGAAGAACTACATCTCATTGGGAAACATCATCCACATCTGCACTGTAAAACTGATCGGCTCACAGAAATACATGTTCGTGAATCACCACTCAAATCAGGAGCATCAAAAAGGAGGATATCTGGGATCAGGAATCAAAGGGGACTGAGGAATTTGTCATATCCACAGAAATTTAAGAATTGGTGGTTTATGCTGAATGCATATTTTCAATCCCACATGAGTTTTGCAATCGGTTTCTTCCCAACTAATTGTAAAAGGAGAGTGTTGAGGAGTATTGATGGGAAGAGGATAAAGGAGAAGCCTCCTAATTGAGGTTTTAGGAGCGAGTCCGGCTGAAGACTATTCTGTAAACTTAGCGCTTCTCGGAAGGCAACCCGGTAATATACTACATTTTTATTAGTTTATTTTGATTTTTTATTTTGTCGCTATTTAAGGTGTTTCTTCTCTTGCAGGTTATTCTGGGGTTGGTTGATGATGGTTGATGTGCTGGAGTTTGAAGCAAGTGTGGAAATGCTAACTAATATTTGATATGTAATGACATTGCTGAATCATAGATTGGTTGAGTGCCGTGTTTGTTCGTGAGTGACAACTTGGTATAGAGCACTTGAGTTTACGGCTTGTGTTCGAATTGGAGGTCACGGAACATGACACAAGACACACGACCATTGCTATTTACTAGGGGAGTCTGTTCCATTTTTCTTTATTTATTTTATTTTTGTCTTTTTCCTATCTCACATTGAGGATAATGTGAAATTTAAGTGTGGGGATAGGGAATTGATGTTTATATATAATAATAAATAACAAAAATAAAATTAAAGAAATATTTAAAAGAAAAATTAAGTAAAAAAAAGGTAAAAGAGTTTTAAATTGTCCCGTGTTTTTGAAAATTCTGCATTAAACAAGAGATGATTTTATTATTAAGTGTTCTTGACAATTTCTTGTGTTCTCTTAATATATCTATACTATATTAAAATAGATATATGAAGGATAGAATGGTCATTTGACCAAAAACTCTTAAAATTAAGAGTTTTACAAGCTTACATGCATGATTTACAACTTCACAATGCACATGTCCTAAAACCAATATATATCCCGCTTCTATGAGCTTGTGACAGTGATTCAAAATTCAAGTCACCAATATATATCCCGCTTTCTTCGCCACTTCCGTACCTATTGCTCTCTCTCTCTCGATTTATCCCTGGTTGCCTTCGATTCTTCTTCACCCATCATCTTCCTTGATTTTGCAAAGTTCGAAGGTTTGGGGGCTCTGATTAGGGATACTGGATTTGATATGGTTGAACCCTAAACAACAGCGACAGTGAACCATTTGCTCAACTTACAGTCGTCACCACCGTTTTCAGAGGTAATTTCAAAACAATTTTCACTTATAATTGCTTAGGTTTAATAATTGAACTTTTTCTAAAGTTTTGGTGCATATGATTTTTGTAGGAATTGATGCTCTGAAAGAGATTGAAGGTTTAAACACATCCGCTATTTCAAAACAGGTAAAAGATGTTCTAAGTTTGTTTGTAACTAGAAAACGTAGGTTTAAATTATAATTTTTAGTTGCAATTTCAGTGTTCATATAGGTGATATCATCATGACCCATTAAATTTAGTTTAGTCTTCCAATTTTTTAATTCAGTTGTTTAACCCAGATTGTTGAGCAAAAAGCACAGGAATACACAACATATATTGAAGATCTCATGTACTGTTATAGGGTTGAAGGGTAGAATAACAGTTACATATGAATTGCATTGGATGTGAACTCTTTGTTTGTTACTGGTCCAAAGAAGATTTGGAATGTGCTTCTTTCATATATGTTGTTGATGGCGCACTTCATATAATTTATGTAGAAACTCTTGTGCGACCGTGCATTCTTTCGTTTGAGGGGGGCTCATTCAGGTGGCGATTGAAGTGGAAGAACATGCTCAGCGGTTAGCAATTACAAGTAAATCTTTCTTCATAATAAATATTCAATAACAACTTAACAAGGTTCCATCTAACATATAAATTTATTAAATCTCTGAGCTTAAATTTGAAAACTTTTTAAGGATGAATGCAGATGATGATTCGAGTCCTCGTGGTTGCACTTGGAGCATGTTGGGAAGCTAAAATTAAACTTTTAGAATTTGTGGGAAAGGTTTGTTTCTTGTTTAGTTTTTTTGGTTCAGGTTAAAACGAGCTTTGCAAGCAAAATGAGCTTGGGTCATTTAAAAAAGCTATGTTTTTATAGGTGGACGACCTCTCAAATGTGCTAAAAATTTGGAAATGCTTGTGTTGTTACAGATGGATGGATCTCAAAAGTGCTGAAAATATATGGTAATAAATTAATATTTATATATATTTTGTTTGAACAAGGATGTATCGAACTGTTGAAACGTAGTGGAACATGTTCTGACTAAGGGTGTAAACGAGACGAGCGGCGCCCGGGTTCGACTAGCCTTGTGCTTCGTTTGATCATTTTACAATAGCTTGAGCACAATGAGTTGCTTTTCAAGCTCAAACATGGATCGTTTATTATTTATTAGCTAATATATATTCAATTATAATTATTATATTTTTGTATAATTTTTTGTCTGTGGCTAATGTATATATTTAACTGCAGTTAACATTCATTTTATAGGTGAACAAACTTAGGAAACTGTCATAAAACAAGAACAAAGTTGATACATATAACAACTACCATGAGGTTATTAAATGAATATCCTTGCATATTTATGAGGTTTTGTGAGTTTCATGTAAGTTTTTTAGGTGTTTGCTTATATGATTAATAAAATCAGGTTATTATATGGGATCTCAAATCATAACCTGATTGTTATGCTGCTCTTGGATCTGTTGCATCTTATGCTGATCTGGTGTGTTCATCTTTCACTTGTGAGATTTATCTTTTCCCGTTATACAATATCGAGCTTGAGTTGGCTTGCGAGCCTAAATGGGTTTTTTTGTATAATTTAAATTAATATTAAAAAATATGTGTTATAGCAATAGGGTTTTTATGGGAGGTGCTCCTCTAAAGAAAACCGGTTTAAATTAATATTAACTTTATGTTATTCAAGACTATCTATTCAACACATAAATTTATATTTTGTTTTTGGTCCTATCAAATATGTATGCAGTATGATATTTTTCTATTTCATAAATGATTTATAGAGTATGTGATTTTTTATACCAGCTAATAATAGTTTTCTACATTTAAGTATTTAAAATTCCTATTTTATAAATATTTAACTTTAATTGTATTCACAGTTACGGTTGGAACTGAGCCGAGCCAAGTTGGGCTCGGACTCAACTTGTTTCGTTAACTAGCTGAAATGCTAAGTTGAGGTCGGCTTTTAAAAAGCTCAAGCTAGCTTGTTTATGTTAGAAAAAAAATAAGTTTTCGTTTTTTAAACATATAGATATATAAAAACAAAAAATAAACACAAAAAATAATATTTTTAGCACATAGCATATAGATATCTATTGAAATTACACAATTTTATGTGTTCTGAAAGTGCTAAAAATTTCAATTCAGTGATCAAATGGTTAAAACATATAAAATCACAACACCGGAACGAGACTGTTATTACGTGTATTTAGGTATAAGGGATTAACTGGTCTTTTTATATATAAAAATGATGTTTTTATGATATTATTTTTGAAAATATGTGAAAAATATGATGTATTTTGCAGGTGTACGGGTTACAGATAGACAATACAAAAGGCACATCAAGGATAAACATGGAAAATAATTAGTTTTAATCTTTATGTGCATTTTAGATGTATTGAAGAAAGTAAACGGATTAAATTAGCTGCCCAAGTAAGATCAGTGCTGAAATGTTACCCAAATGTTGACTTTTTAAGGTTAATTATGATTTCAAGATATTTTTGACTATTTTGGTCAAACTTGACTTTTTTTAGTATGGTTTACCAAATTTGGGTCAATGTTAAGTTTCAGCCTAAAGCCATTTTGGTGGAGTTTCAGACTATATGTTACCGTCTAGATTTTATGTGATTAGAGGGGCACTTTGGTCATTTTGTTTTTGAAAGGTATGGTGCTCATTTTGATCAATTATGTTTTA
Source organism: Bidens hawaiensis (assembly GCF_021521415.1). Taxonomy (NCBI): domain Eukaryota; kingdom Viridiplantae; phylum Streptophyta; class Magnoliopsida; order Asterales; family Asteraceae; genus Bidens; species Bidens hawaiensis. The sequence continues at coordinate 965,363 of NW_027491179.1, read as the reverse complement.
TATGCCAATTTTGACTTTTTACTGGTCAAAGCTGACCTTTGGTGATGCTTGTTTATGTTGGTTATAGGTGAACAAAATGCCATGGTCAATTTTGATAGTAGATGTATTATGGAATTTGGATAAATATGATTGTTTGGTTAAAATTGACAAATAGTTGTTCTAACTATAAGAATCAGTGTCATGTCCTGGGAGTTATTAAGTTCTTGTGTTTTTTTTAAATTGACAACTTTTTTTAAGGGTCATGTCTTGAGTGTTTATCTTTGTTATCTTTTTTAATTAATGAAGAGATCGATGAATAAACAAAAGTGAGTATTGTATTGTTAATTATCGCCGCCGCATCGCGTGGGTTTCTGCTAGTGTATATATATATATATATATATATATAAAATAAAACGGAACAGTTACGTATCTAATTTGGGATGTGTCGGTAGACCCAACGAATCCTGAAAAGTTTCCCTTTAGTATTCTTAATTGAACCTTACAAAAAATTCATAAACTTATTGGGTTATCATCTTGGGGGGAAGCGGTGAAGCTAAAATTCCATATAATATAGGGAGGATTACCATAATCTTTTTACTTTGATGTGGTGAGAATTGGGTGTACTTAAAATCTAGCAAATCACTCGTTTTATGAAATAAATTGAGTGGTGACGCCCCGCCAAAAGTATATCTTTTCATGAGCTTAAAATTAGTTATATATTTAGGGTATATTATTTATAAAAAAAGTAAAAAGAGAAGAAAAAAGAAAAAAAAAAGAGAAAGTACAAATAAAAGATCCAAAAAGCATTCAAAAATAGTAAAAGAGGCCAAACTTGTCAATACTAGACATGGCTGAGAGTTTACGCGTTGCCAAGGGGATAGTGACTTTGAGTTTATCTCTATTGGGGCTTAAAAGTTCTTAGTCAATAAATAATTTTTTAGGTCTATATGGGACAAAGCCCAATAATATCTAGGATCAGCTCATACGACCATCAAATGACTAATCACTCATAATTCCATCTCGTGCACTTTTTTCTTACTATTAAAGAGTCAATTGCTTATGGTGATTTGTCAGACCATTTTGCATCGACTCTAGCCTAGCTAACTCGTTATGTTTGAGATACGATTAAGATTAGCTACCACTCTTGAGTGAGGGTTCCATAGGATTATTAATGATCATTTTAACTTAATGCTATATGCTACTTGGGGTTCGATGGGTTGGTGGTTGGGTTTAAAGTGGATCAATATATCGGCAATCGCGGTTAATACGTCAATTTTTTACTGATGCTTTAATAAAATAAAATAATATAATAAAACCAAGAGGAGTTGTTTTCTTCTTGGGTATGATCCTGTGCAGATTACTTTTTCAGGGACGAAAAAGATTTATGTGTGGGGATATTTGATGTGCCGCAAAATACATAACTTTTTACCCCATTGTTGCGATTGTTTTACATTAAACTTTGAACGCTTGTCCATTGTTTCATGTGTAAAGTTACACAATCTTGATTAATGTAGGTACCATGGCTGAAGAGCATGGAAACCCAGTCTAAATGAAGAAGATATCAGCTCAAACGGTAATCGAATGAAGCTGGAACACACATACGAAGTTTAACGAGCGAAAAACGAAGAAAACGCGCTGACAGAGCTAACCATGCCGCGCGACCATGATGAGAATGGTAGGCCGTGCAACGCGGCGTCCCTAAGTTGGCCAAGATGTTCAGATTTCGTAGACCCCGTCTATTTTGTCTTATATGGGCCTTGTAGGTTTGGGTTTGACCTAGTTTTGACTTGTTAAGCAAGTTTAGATATTTATTTAAGGATAATAAACCCTATGAAAGAATTTTCTAAGTTTTCAGTCATCTCACACCTATTCTAGGAGAGAACCAAGGACAACAAGCTTACGGTTTTATCTTTTATCCTTTAGTTGTCGGTTTTGATTGTTTTGACGATTTCAAGTTCGTTTTTGGTTTTAATTATTCAAACCTTTTGTAATCAGATTTATATGAGCATGTTTATATTTTTATATATCTTTGCAAGGACTGTTATAAGGGTAAGACCCGACCCTTTTACCTAATATCATACTCGTTCCCTTTACCCTTTTAGGAAGAAACGTGGATCCGAGACCCTACCCTCTAAAAAATAAAAGGGTCTGGTATAAATAAGGGTTTCAAGGGTCTAACCCTTTACCTTTTAAGGCTGTAATCCCGTCTCTTTTTCTGCATTTACTAATTGCATATCTCGTATATGAACTTAATATATGAATCCTAGAACAATTATACTTTCATTTTATAACATAGTAAAATCTAACTTTAAAAGTTTATCAACCATTTGAACTAATGCAAATAATATTCACATTCACAAAGTACATGTAGAGAACAATTCAGTGATTCCTATATATGTATGTTTCCAATCAGTAGTATGGTCATTTATTTTTATTTTTCTTAGTAGTTGGGAAATTTTGGATAAATCATATAAGAAATACAAATCTCCCATAAATTTCAGATTAATCATGAATCTGATGTATATCTATCTAGAAAATGGGTTGGACCCTTGAAACCCTTTTACCCTTTAAGGTGAAATTTAAATACACTTAACCCGACCCATATTCCGGGTCTAATTAAGGGTTTTCTGAGTCGGGTAACCGGGTTTTAAGGGTTCGACCCTTATTTGGCTCACCCCTAATCTTTGCTACTATTCATTGATTATGATTGGCTAGATTGGTTAGAATCACATAGGTTTGATGCTTAACGGTTTAAATTAACTAGTTTAGGGTGCTTAACAAGTGGTTGATTGTTATTCTATTGTAAAGTTCATATTTTGTGATGTTATTCCATGTATACCCGTTGCCCTAGATATGTTTTAGGTTGCATGTGCCTCGTGTATTTATTTATTGCATGAATTAGTTTCGTGTAGTTGTTAGTTACATCGTTCGGTGAATACTTTGTGTGTAGATTGAGTTTGGTAGATGTCACCATTAGGGTATATGTTTCCTGAGTCATACAAGTTAGTGAGTTCACCACCTTTGAGTTGGACCAAGACCTTCGGTGTCGACTTATCTTGCTACTTAGTTGATCGGGCTAGTCGATGCGAGACCACGTGCGGTTTTCCCATTGTCGGCTAGGTTAAGTTTGTAAGTTGAGCTATTTTGTCCTTAGTATTGAATTAACCCTCTTCTCCACAACAAACACTCGTTTATTTGCTTATGTGCTTATGTGTATACTAGAGTAGGACTAATAAATTAAAAAGAGTTTTGTATAAAAACTAAAATCAAGTTTTTATTAACAAAATGTGTTCTAATATAGGACACGGGATTTTTGGAAACGAAAAGCTACAAAACCGTGAGTCTCTCTATCGAACCCCCTCGATTTTTAACCGGAATTGTTTTCAAATCGATATTTAATTGCGTATGACTATCATTTATTGTTAAGATTATTAATATGATTCAACAATCAATCCCAAACTTCATTCTAATAACAAACCCTATAATTAAACTCTTTCAAATTCATCAAAAGTTCAAGAGATTATCAACACTCAACATCAAATCCAATAATCAATATAGAGTCTTTAGGATGTATGTATGCATGTGTATTGAGTTTTGATTCTCCCTTCCACATACATACATTCACCTATGGCAAAACACATATACATATACTACTCACATTATCAATCTTTCAATCAAACTCAAGAAAATCAAATCTTGTAAATACTTAATTAATCTAAACATATTACTTACTTGTTTCTTGAGATTCTGAAAGATGAGATTAGAGATGTTAAGAGTGTGTGATTCCTAGCTTATCCTTTCCCTGGTTGCCTTATCTTCCTTCTTGATTTAAATCTTTATACGTTTTGGATTAATTAGGGATTTTGGATGGATTGTTGAATCAAGAAATGAAATGGAATAATATAATTGAAAATAAGATAGGATATATGATAGAATAAGTTGAATTTTTTATTTTGATATGGATACTTGGCATAAATGTGTTTGATATGTGATTAATTGCATACTTGAATTAAGATAGGATGCATGATTAAAAAGATGGACTAGTTAACACATTGATGGAACTAGCAAACAACTTACTAAATAAGGAAACTTTGTTGAATGACAAATTGAAAGAACAAAATTGGATAGAACACTTAGGATGCATGAAAACCTATCAAACTAATTAAATAAATTAAACTTATAATTTTACTTAATCAAAGTGGGAAGATTGAATTAGATAGAATTATCAAAAATTAAAAGTTACTATAATAGGAAACTTTGTTAGTTAAACACTTAGGAAATTTATAATTTGATTGGTTAATGAACTACTTGAACTTATACATAAATGATATGATGATTTGAACCTAGACATTTAGGTATTAATATGATATTTGTTCATAAAAAATACCAAAACTTGATTAGTAACATTATTAATAAACTTAGAATATGAACTAGAAACTTGAAAATTGGGTTAAACGTGTCTTATGAAATGATTTGATCAAAACTGGAATTTATGGTGAATTATGTGTTATTATATGTGTGATTAGTTCATAAGATGATTAGTGTAAACTTGTTCAACTTATTTGACTTGTCGGTAACGTTAACGGTCGAAAAATCGGTTTTTTAAACGAAAGATCATATAAGGATTTAACCAACTAGGTTCTATCGTGTGTTTATCACGATTATGTTATAATTTAAAATACTCATTTAAGGATATAAAGTATTATAATAATATTACACTATGAGTGGTAAAATACTCATGTCAAACATAAGTTAATACATGAGAAAATGACAAGATGATAAAACTTAGTCCTAAACGGTTCGTGCCGCGAAACCGACACGTAAACGTTAAAAAGTTGCTATTTTAAGAAAATATTAACAAAAATGAAAATGATATATTTTCACAAGATAACTTGTAAAACTTGATTAAGATATATGAAATAAGTATTTTACATAATTTATAAGTTACATTTTAAACGAAAAACCGAAAGGGGGAAGGAGAGGGAGGGATTAGGGTGATGAGTTGGTGACTAGCATTAGGAGGTGGATAGGTTAAGTGACTTCCAACACACACAACTGCTAGAACATAATGATTATATGGGAAGTTTTAATAATATTATTGGAACACCTGTGAAATGAGGTGTCCAAAGAAGGGGTGGGGGCGGCCTAGGGGGTGGGGGAGGGTATGTGAGGGGTTTTGGGTTAATAACTAGGTATTTTCGGTTATTCGTTTAACGTATTATAATATATTTTAAATTCTACTCAGTGTTGCTAAATGAATTGAGCATTTTGAAATCTATGATGAATACGAGTTTTCAAATTAATTATATTATGTGCTTGTGTGGACGCTAGATTAAGATTGATAAACTAAAAGGATGTTATAAAAACTAAAACCAAGTTTTTATTAACAAAACGTGTACTAGTATAGGACACGCAAATTCTGGAACGAAAAGCTTCAAACTGTGAGTTTCTCTATCGAACCCCCTTCGTTTTTAATTTGAATTGTTTTAAATCAATATTTAATTGTGTTTTGGGGAAAAATCATATTCTTCATTTCATATGGAACCCATTGATTTTGTAAGGGCATTTTATTTTACAAACTGTGTCTAATGGGGGATGAGTCTAGTTGGCTAAATAATTGGTAACAGAATTCGTAAGGGCACAAAATATGGGTAGATCTATCGGGGTGACGCCCCCACTTCCAATCGCGTTGGGTTAAAAGTGGGTATAATTTGAGTATGGTATGTATCGAGTTATCAACTATGATAGTCATACGTAATGTTGTATTCTTTGCTCGTCTACAACAATACAATTTGTTTAAGAAGTACAATGCCTATTGTTTTTAGTGATGTAATGACGGTAGATCATTATACACGGATTGGTGTTATAATGGTTGTAAGCCATTATACAAGGGATGTTATGAATATAATTCGGGGTGTAGTGATGATTACACACGAATTGATATTGTATATAATGACAAAAGATCATTATATGGATGTTGTTTTCGAATCATATACATACATATATATATATATATATATATATATATATATATATATATATATATATATATATATATATATATATATATATATATATATATATATATAGGGGATGGTTCTTGTGAGAAGTAATATTGCAACGAGAAGTGCGAGAAGTAAATCTCATCCATTGATTTTGTTTGATCAATGGTCATTACTCAAAATGACACTCTTGTAATTTTAGTTACACCATTTTAATAAACTTTAATATCAAAAGGCTATATTAGTCATTTTTGTGCGCCATCATTAAAAACCAAACGTGTAGATCATAACTAGTCATTTATATCTTCAATTAAATCCACAATTAAATATCTCTTTCAAGAATCATTTAGTATTTTTGGTGTATTATCTTTTTGAAGGTTTACAAAAGTTTCATCCAATATAGGGTATGATTAATATCTTGTTATTTGCAAGAGTACAATAGCGAAACCGGAAAAAACCTCATGTATCCCTATAACGTGTTGGTGCGTCCATATACACATACATGCATAGGTACGTACGTACCTACATCCCTACGTACGCACGTACACGCATACATACGCAGGTACGTACCTACCTACGTGCGGACATACCTACGCGCCTATGCACGTACATCTGTGCATGCGAACGTGCATACGTACGTACATGCCTATCTATCTACGTACATACATGCATTCATAAAGTGTATGGTGTACGCATGACTTTCATATGTTGTGTACCATGGGTTCTATTTTTTTTATTATGTTTTTTGTTAATGTGTAAATTTTTTGTTTTTGTATAATCTGTTTGATATATGGGACAACAAAGAACACAATCCTTTATCAAATTAATTTGATATATTGTGTATTTCCAATTCAATCGATGGAATCAAATTTCCATCAAATTCTTACATCATACACATAAACATTAAAAAAAAAACTAAGTTAATATAAATTAATATGTAACTCCCCATTAATTATTACATACCATATATAAAACAAATCATTTTTACTAGTATACCCTTATCTATATATAAATCAAAAATTAAAAGAAAATTTGTGATTGGTCCAATTGACTTCTCGCACTTCTCGCAATAAGAAACTCTTCTGAAATGAACCAAATCATATATATATATATATATATATATTATATATATAGTGTATATATATATATGTATTTTTTTAACAAATTACCATTGTGTCCTTCCTATATGTATTTTAATATAATATATATATATATAGGTGAGATTAAGAGAAAACTCATTTTAAAAAGATAACTAGAAGGCTAATAAAATTATTTCTAACTTTTTTTTAAAAAAATATTTTGCGATTTTTTTCTTTCCTTCTTCTAGTAAGATGATATTGTTCACAAAACAAAATTGTCGATGTAATGCATATGTGCATTAATGTGTATTGCACATATACAATAGTGTTTTATTGCGTATAATACAACACAAAAGCATTATATAATACACACTATTAAATATATGCAAACACAACACTAATAATTGTATGCAATACACACTATCGCATATACGTAATACAACACTAATACACATATGCACTATATTGACTTTTTTATTTTTGTATATAATATAACACTATTGCAAATATACAATATAACAATTGCATATATGTTATTCAACACTATTTCACATATCAAAATACATATTATTGCACATATGAATTATAAAAAAGTCGACGTATTGCATATATATTACAACGAGTTTTTTTTAGTTTTTATTTTTATTTTTATATTTTTTGTGGTGAAGAATAACAACATATAAGAATGATGAAAGAAAAACAATAAAAATATTATTTTCTAATTAGATTAAAAATACTTCTTTATTAGTTCTCTAGTTCTCTCTTTAAGAGGAATTCTCTGTTGATCATTTCCACACACACACACACACACACACACACACATATATATGTGTGTGTGTGTGTGTGTGTTTGTAACATGTCAAATATTTCCGTACCAATTTTGACAATTTTAAAAGTTTAGTGGCCAGTTAGTTATTTAGCCAAAGTTAAAGATCAAAGACTAACTTAAAATTTTTAAAAATTTACCGTGGGCAAACTGTCGTCGATTCTCCAACGGTCCGTCGGGAAGCAAACAGGAAACGGACCTCCGGGGAAAACACCTAGCGGTCAGTCGCGTGCTCACAAAGGAACCTAATTAGAAAGCAATATGTGGTTGATTACTAATAGGTATGGAATGACACTTGTCAGTAACGTGTCAACACAAAAAGACAAGTGTCACCATAGAATGACATGTGGAAAGCGATGGGATAACAGGTACTCGGTGTTCGAAGACTAGTTGTAACGTAACCTCGAGTCTCAAAGTGTGTGTTATAGTTCCACAAAATCTAACGCCTCGAGAAGCGTGAGCGTTCTACCTGATCGCAAAACTCGTAGCATTCCCCCGTAGTTGGTTATTATGCTCGTTTACAATAAGGGTTTATAAGCTTATTGCTGTGTGTGAAAATGTAAATGAACTATTGACTGGTTTTCACACAAGATCGGGTTTTAAATTTAATAAAATGATTTATAGTAAGACTAAATCACACACAAATTGGCAAGTATATGTAGAATAGTATTGGTAAGAACCAAGTATCGATACATGGACACGGAATATTTTAAATACTAAATCTTTGTAACTAAATTAACCAGAAGTAATAATCATTGAATATTTCTTTTAAACTAATTTTGTTATAAATTAAAATAAAGTCAAGCAAGGAACCGTGTCAGGTCCTGTATTCTCTTAAGACAAGAATTAATCCTAATTTAGTTGATGATCTAGTTTGTTAACCAGGCGGAGTTCACGAAATAAATTATAGATTTAGTTTAGAATAGTAATTAACGAAGAAAAATAACAAGATTGACTCTAATAATTTCCATGAATGAAACAATATATATTATTACAATAAATGCTCAGAGAATGTTTTAGGGCTTTGTGCGGCTATGACTACTAGGTCGCGTCACATCAATCACTCACTACTCTCTATTAATGACTTATCGCTTTCTATTTATAGCCACGACACAGTGCCACGTAAACCCTAGCAAACTATTACAAATTATCACCTAGTATCAGCTACGAACACATGCTCTACTCACGATCAGATAGATTCTTCATTAAAGTCTTTGTGTAGTCTTCGAACACATGGTCACTTATTCTCGAGTTTATGTGGTACTTAGATATATTTCTTCTTGAACACATTACTTGTTTCGAAAGAATGATTTCCTTGGCGAACTCATTTAGTGCATAGACTAAATACCTTCGAGTGGAAACTTGTTCACGAACAAATTGAGTTCTTTACGAGTTGATCCAAGACTTAGCCAATTATGTGTTCAGTGAACACATGGCCTTGTATTCATGAATACCTCCATACTTAGTCACATGCCATCATGAGTTGAACATTGGCTGTCTATTCGTGAACCGTTGTTCACGAGTTTACTTCGCCAATATCCAACAAGTCCATGATATATTCGAAACCCACAAGCACATGCAACTCCCTATGAGTACTCATGTATAATACACTCGGATCCATCCTTGACATTTACATCAACCCACTATCTACTCGTTAAGTGTAACGTACTTGTGACTTACACTCAGATGATCCAACATCCACTCATCATGTATGTAGTACTCAGGACTCACACTTAGATGTTTCTTAATAATAGGGTATGTACTCGTTAAGCAGGAATCCACTCATAACCCTTACTTGGACGAATACTTGATGTAATCGGTAAGCGAAGTACTCATGACTTACGCTAAGGCTACTTCCAATCTTGAGCATCGACTCGAGTTAACTAGAAGTACTCGGGACTACCACTTGGGCATTTTTTTGTCATTCATGTGTTCGGTAGTCATGAATGAACATGAGGCTTAAACTTAGAGAATCTCAGGTAAGTTGAGAAAATTTCAGTCATTTTCTAACCGAACAATCTCCCACTGATTGAAATACCAAATGGTGTGATCAAATACTGCAGTAGTTACTTATAATATTTTTTAAAATACACATCAAATTTCTCTAAAGGCCAATTACATTCTTTTAAAAGTTCAAATTACATAGAGAAAATGGAATACAAATTACATCAAAATAAAATTACAAAGATGTCATTTAAGCTTGCATACACAACAAAACTATCTTTTGTTCTGATCATCCTTTAGCTCTATTTCAAACTGTTCTTCCTGCCACTTGAACTTTTCAACCTTAAACAATTCTATGTCTTCCGGTCTAACTCTGACTCTGTCATAGAATTCAGTCCATTTTGTGTAGTGAGGATGAAAGTCACTTACTTTAATTTCAAGTATTTGCAGCAAATCCTCTTTGTGCATGAACTTGATTTGATCATTACTATGAATTCTTCCCACAACTCTTTTGGTGTTCAACAAGATAATCTCTTCATTTCCAGGCAAATACTTTAGACCACAAATAGTACCATATGGTTTTCTCATGAGCATATCTTGATTCTTCCCTTTGATGCACTTTTGCTCTCTTAGCTTTTCTTTCTCCTACAGCAAGAGAGGATTAACATTAAGATCAACACTTGCTCTTCTCCTGAACATGTGAAAACCATCCCTTGATTGTCTTCTTAGGTATGCAACTAGATGTGTCTACTGGGCTAGGCCCTTCTATCCTGTTTTTCATAATCACACAAGGTCATCCCTGCAATTTTATCTAGAAATCTTGGGGTGAACCTTCTGTACTGTTCAGTCTTTTCAATTAGGTGCTCTTTATCATCTAACATATTTATAACAATCATTCCTCTTTTTCTTTCCCAATACCATCTCTTGGGGGCCACCTATTCAACACCTTGAGGATTTCTTGGTACTCTCTTTGGTAATGAACTAGGTTCAACAGATTGACTGCTTGTTAATGGTCTATTACTTTGTCTTGTGCTTCTGTCTATTGTATGAATGTTTGATGAAAAATGAACTTTTCTTGGTGATGATCTCTTCTTCCAAGTATCTTTACGCTGAACTGCAATCACATCATAATCAACTCTACTTTTGTCATTTGGAAATATATTTTGGTTTCTTCTTTTGTCATTTGAAGCAACTTCATTTGATGATATCTCAAATCAGTCAACCATTCTCTTTTGGCTTCAACCCCTCTATTAATATGTGGAAATATTTCATCCTTTTTCTTCTCAAACTCATCTCTTGCCTTTTGTTTCTCACTTATTTCTTTTTGAACTTTCTTTAATTTCTCATTAAATACCTCGTCAGCATTTTTTTTCATCTTCTTTTCATCTAGGTATTTGAGATATTCATCACTTAAGTCTTAGATTATCTCAAATTCTATGCCCAAATCCTTTAAAATCTGAAAATGCATGTTTGATCTTCTGTTCTCATCCATACTTTCTTGAATAATCTTTATGTGCTCTTCAGCCATATTAACCTAAGAACTTTCAGGTTATCCTCTTTCAGTTTCATATAGACCTCTTAAAGTATCTGTCTTTTCTTCTTTTTCCCCAAACACAATATCCTCGATGATAGGATCATTTGGATTTCTTCTTTCAGTGTCGACTTATCTGGAACTTCTAATTCTTGTTGAGGATTGTCCGGGTTTCCATGTTTATCATAGTTTTCTAAAATCTCTTGAGGAACTTCATGTTCATCCATTAAATTCTTTTTCAATCTCAGCTTGTTCAACCAACAATTCATGTTTCTTTAGTTTCTTATTCTTTAAGATGCTTAGAGATCATTTCTCCCAATCTTCTGGCCTCTTCCATCTCTCTCATTCTTCTATGAATTTCAAGCAAGGCATCAATTGTAGATTGATCAATTTCATACAATTTCTCCTCAAACACTCTAGGAACATAGGTCCCCATTTGCCTTTTGTTGGAACCCGATTACTCGTATCAATAACAATAACTACTAATAGATCCCAGATCTGTGTTGATACTATTAATACGATTAAGTATCTAGCTCATAATTAACATTGATTCAGTGTTATATAGGTGTATCTATTATCAATATGTTATCAGTAGTATTTGTATAATATTAGGTGAAGCTTGAGAGAGAGTTTGGACAGAACTTCGTTAATTAACTCAAAACTCTAATTAAATTGTGAACAGGAGTTCACTATATATAGAAGGTGATCTGGTTCGCTAACATCCCCTAGCGAACCAACCTCTCCTTCGTTACATACATTAACATAGCGAAACACCCCCTGATTCGTTAACATCCCCTAACGAATCAGGAGGGAATACATTTAATATCTAGTTCGCTAACATCCCCTAGCGAACTAGATTATACCTTAACGAACTAACTCAATAAACAAACTATTATTACATTAAATCATAAGTAAAACATTAACGTTAAATACAAAGACTCAAGACGCAAAACTGTGCACTAACAGACACCCCCTCGTCTTGAGCTCTTTGTCTTTAACTTATTTGAAGCGCTTTGATTGCCAGTCTCTGCAACTATGAATTCCATGTTCATGACACACACGAACAACTCGTTGGAATTGCATAGCCAGGTCGTAATCTTCATAGCGCTCGAACAAAATCTGCTTCCTGAAGAGCACGTCATTGTCGGTCTCTGATAGATTATCCAACCACATCGGGTCGATTATCTTGATAAACTTAGTCTTCAGACCTCTTCCCAAAACAATGACGGCCTCGCTGGTGTGGTTGTCATAATACCAGCGGTTGAAAGACAGATAAATATCTTGTGGCATTGTCTTCACAGGAACCTGCTTCATTGTCTTTGGAGGCTTCTCCTTCAAGACCAGTTTCTTCCAGCCCGTCCTCAGATCAATCTCGTCAATGCGCTTACATCTTGGGACCTTGGGCTTGAAGAATTTGAAGCCATGATTGACCTCAAACAGTAAGTGTTGGTGAAACCACTCAGCTGTTCGGTAACCCCCACGATTGATAAATGGACGTCTCGCGAAGGTACGAACATCCCACCGCGGCAATGTAAGAACATCCATTATCTTCTCGTAATACTGGACACCCTTTTCCCACTTGACTATACATACTTTAATGTCAGAGTCATAGAGCCTGGAGACAATGTCACCATGTACCTTGGACACAGTCTTGAAGGTAGTCACTTGATTTGCTTTAACCCAGGCTTCAGCTGTTTCTTTGCGTTCTTGATCAACAATCCGATGAGCTTGAATAATCTTACCAGCAGCTTTAAACCTGAACCAGCTCATAATCTCATTAACAGTCAGATCATAAGGCTCAACAGTATAAAAACTTTTAACTTTGGACTTCTCTCCAAGACAGTCCTCAGTTTCTTTCATCGCCTCTTCCTGAAATACCGGGGCACCTTGATCAACGTTTGTGTGTTGATACAAGTCCGGGTACTCATCAGCAGTCACATCCTCCATTTCTACATCCTCGTTCTCATAAATAAAGTCCGTATTCATCTGAAGTGACGGATCAACTTCCAAACCTTCCTCATTCTCTACCTCAACATCGGGCTCAGCTTCTAAAGCATTTAGCTGATCATCATTCAGCCCAAGTAGTATAGAAATCTGCGTCCGTGTCAACGATCTTTCTACAAACTCCCCAACTTGTACCAGCACCAGCAGATGAACCGTGAGATTGTTTAGGCTCACCTCCTGCACCGGATTCATCAGGATCTTCATCGTCGTTCTTGAGTTTCTTTAGGGCATCTTCTTTACAAGTTAATTGTAAAATTAACTCTTCTTGTTCTTTTAACTTCAACCCCTGATACTCAACAATCGCACGCAACGATTTCGTCTCCTTCTGACAAAATGAAACGTAACTCATCAATCGCTTCTGATGTTCCATGAGTCGTTCTTAGGATAGCGAATCAAGACATGATTCGTTGCTTGATTCGTTAAATATGCATAACGAATGGGATGATTCATTACAGAGTGCGGAAGCGAATTAGGTGAGCGAACCAGAAGCTAGTTCGCTAAAGAATCACCTAGTTCGTTATCCATAAATAACGAATTGGATTTTAACGAAATAAAATCTTTTATTTAATTTTAAATTAAATAATTAAATGAATTAAATAATAGAATTATCGAGAATCATTTTATCCCGATAACAAAATACCTTAAAAACGTTTCATTTTTCCGAAACATAACTTAAAAAATATTTAAAAAGAAAAAGAAAGAAAATCTTTTTTGTATTTTGTAAAATAAAGAATAAAGAATGTATTTACAAAAGAATATCTGAATCATAAAAATAGACAATATTTTTGTGTTTTTCAATGATTTATCAAACGAAATATATTTTTGTATTTTTGTTGAGTTTTGAGCAGAGAATCATATTGACCAAATTTCCCTTCCATCACAGTTTTATCTTTCAGCGATATTATGACTGGCGTTAAGTCGGTCATTGATATTGTTGTCCACTTAAATCTTATAACAAACCTCCGAGCATTTTTGTGATATGATTTATGGTTCAATTAGCGCACAGAATATTAGATACTATCAGCCCCTAATCTCGGTTCAAGCTTAATTTGATTTTTTCCAAATCACCCCAACTTGACTTAAACCATTATAATGTTGATCAAAATTTTTGATACTAATTGAGAACTTTTGAGCAATGCAACAAGTTTCCTTTACTGTGAGTGAGTATGCACGAGTCCATCTGTCGGCTTACATACATTGTATCCCCTGGGGTCCGTTTCTTATTGGTATTAAGACTCGCGCAAGTGAGAAACAATTGTATGACTAACAACGGATTTTGATCAAGTCAGTAATTTAGATTGTAAAAAGTACAGCGGTGATCAAGTTTAATGACCTTGGGATTGCTTCTTGAAAGCTAGTGAAATATTCATGCTTATGAATACCCAGATGATTAAGCCGCATAAAGACTCACAGTGACCAGAATCCTAACGCTTGTTATTTGCTTTATTATATTTTTGGGTGATCAACAAGTATAAGGCTTGAGTATGACTGGTTATTACATTTCTGCCATCCTCACCGAGACTTTTGCTAGTGACTAACACCTCTTTCAATTTGGCTTTTCTTTAAGTTTATATCACTTACTTTACTTTAACAGCTTGTTTAAGACCTACCAATGCACCAATGATTAAGCACACAGTCTTTTAAGCTTATTTCTTTCTGGACTTGGGGTCAAATAATCAATGTGCTATCATTTTCTCTTTTTGCTTCAAAAACTCAAAATTTTGAGGAGCATAAAAATGATTTTAAAAATTGCCCTAGTTAATTTAAGTTCCCAAATTAATGGCTATCCTATTCATCTACAAGTAGAGAACAGGACCAAGACATGCAAGCATGCTTTACAAACTTAAATAACTGACTAAATTCTCAGCTAAAACTAAAATAGAATGCTTAATGAACACCCCAAATACTTTCCATTTGTCAGATAAATGGCTAACCCGAAGATTTCAAGAAATTATCAGGACCAAACATATACAAGTATATGTCCTTCGAAATAGAAGCAAATGACATAATTTTCAGCGATCATAAACGAAAATATTTTTGGTTTTTCTCTTTACAAACTAAAAACACAATCTTTTTGTCTTTTCGGATTTTTCTTAGCAAAAACGAAATTCACATTCTTTTTGACTTTTTCAGAAATTTTTCTGTACAAACACAAATCACAATATTTTTGATATTTTCTAATTTTTAAAATGTTTTTGGTTTTTCAGATTAAAAACAAGAAAGAAATATTTTTGATTTTTTCTATGTTTTCTAATGTTTTTGGGTTTTATCTATATAAACTCAAAGCACAATCTTTTTGAATTTTCTAAAATTCTCCCCCCTAAAACCTAAAAACATAAAGAAGTTAAGCTAAAACAATATAGCGTCTGAATCCCTACATCAAGGTCTCCAATAATGTTTTCTTGTGGATGATAATTATGAATCCTGATAGTCGGATTTTCAGACACAACAACATTTTCAAATAAGTTAGTATAATGTTCACCCAACTCAGGAGATGAAACATTATTCTCAACTACTGAAGCATTATCATCAGATGAGGTAGAAGCAGTATCAAAATGAACAGGAGCTTCGTTTTCAGGTTCTTCAGTTGGAGCAGCAATTGGAGCTTCAACATCATTTGAACTTGAAAATCGTGGAATTTCCAAATGTTCTTCAAAATATGCCCGAACTACATCTTCATCTGGATGATCAGTTGATGGGGTGAAAGAATTAAATAGACCATTATAATCAAACATCCATTCGGGACCTTTCCCTTGTGAAGGAGTAGTGTACTTCTGACAATCAACATGGTACCACTCTTCGACACAACCAGACGTAAAATTGAAAACTCGTTTCTTAGGTGACGCATACCCTAAGAAATAACCCTCAATGGACTTCTCTTCAAATTTACCCGCATCCCTCTTCAGCATAGTACAAGGACACCCAAAAGGTTCCAAATACTTTAAGTTAGGCTTACGATTGTTTAATAATTCATAACTGTTCTTCTTTAGTCGTTTAACCGTCAGAACTCGATTAAGAGTATAGCAAGCCGTATTCACAGCCTCATTCTAGAATTGTACAGGAAGCTTAGAATCAACGAGCATGGTTCTTGCAGCTTCAATCAAGGTTCTGTTCTTTCTTTCAGCAACGCCATTTTGTTGAGGTACATAGGGTGCACTATATTCTCGGTGAATTCCCTTTTGGATACAAAAGAAATCCAACATAGTGTTCTTGAATTCTGTTCCATTATCACTCCGAATTCTCCTCACCTTTTGTTTGTAAAGAGATTCAATTTTCGTGATAAAGTTTTGTACCAAAACAGGCGTTTGATCTTTCGAGCTCATGAATAAAACCCACGAATATCTCGAATAATCATCAGTCGCGACAAGACAATACCAGTCTCTAGAAATACTCGCACGATTCAGTGGACCAAACAAATCCATATGAAGTCGTTCTAGCGGAGTATCAATGGAATTGAATACCTTAGATGGGTGCGATTTCTTCTTTTGTTTGCCCTTCTTACAAGCAACACAATGATCTGATAACTTAAAATTCTTTAACGAGACACCCTCAACTAATTCATTTGCCATTAAATAATTCATCTTTCTGACATGTATGTGACCCATTCTACGATGCCATAGAATCGAGTCTTTCTCGGTTGCTTTTGAGACAAAACATGTTTCGAACGATGAGGATACCTTAGAACTCATATTTAAGACATAAATATCATTTGATCGTGGTGATCGCATGACAATCATGTCCTCGGGAATAACATAACCCGGTTTCAAGATAAGACATTCTTTGTCAGTAAATATCGTAGTGTACTTTTTATCACAAATCTGCGATACACTCAATAAGTTATGATCAACTTTGTCGCAATAATTCACTTTCTCAAACGTAATGTGACCATTTGAAACTTCACCCTCTTGTGTGATCATGCCCCCAGAATTCCCAGCAAACGCTACATAAGCCCCTTCAATATTTATTACGTTGGTTAATAGGTCGAGATTCCCAGTGATATGACGAGAACATCCGCTATCCATAATCCAGTTTTCACCAGAAATGGTCTTGGATGAACCCTACACACAAACAAAAGTGATTTGTTCAAAAAGGCAGCCCATGTCTCGGTCTTGGGCACCTCTTGGTTTTCTTGGGAAAATTTAACTTTACTTGCATTCATTTGTTGTTCAGCAACTTGTGAATAAGTTGCAGGTTTCTTTGACTTTCGTCTTAGATACGCTGCCTGAACCACATTTGAATTTTCATTCTTACACAAAGAAGCAGTTGGAACAAACTTGGATTTAACTTGACCATGAGTCTCATTAACATGAACCAACTTACGAGGATTCACATTAGAGAACATAATATGAGTATCATCAGCATACGACACAGGTCGTTTCAAAATATCCTTTACCACAGGAACCGGTTTGGAATGGTCCTTGATAAAAGGATGAAGATTATGCTGATACTTCTGACTACAATCCCTCACAACGTGACCAAGTTGACCGCATAAGAAACAACTTCGCATGTCTACACGATGTTGTTGCGAGGTATTTGGAATGATTGACCCAGAAGTTTTATGATGACTCACATTTTTAGTCATGCTCTTAGCAAACTCATCAGATAATTCAGATTTCTTCTTTAAGTAAAAATCTAAATTAGAACAGTTCGAAAAACTTTTTAGTGTATCTGTCCCAGTTGACTTCACAAAGTTAATTTTCTTAGCTTGTTTTAAAAGTTGTTTTTCCTTAGTCAATGGGTCAGATTGAACTAATGTTTTTGCTTGAGCATACACACGTTCAAGTTCTTGAATTTTTGAAGTTTCATTGACAAAAACACTCTCAATAAGTTCAGGTTTGATAATACTTATTGGAATATCTTTTTCAGTGAACATCGTATCCATTCCCTTTAACTTAAAAACTCTAGTAGCAGATGGCTTAGAACTAGAAGGATTAATGAAACGCATTAAATCCTCATCAGAAATTTTCGGTTTTTCTGACTTCTTTGCCTTCATAGAGTTCACTTTCATTGAATTTTCCTTTTTCTCTTGAGGTTTGTGTGAACCATACACTGCTTCCTCAAATTCGTGAGGCTCGCACAGAATATGATTAGAACTAGGAATGTTCTTATTCTTGTGTATAATCTTGGGTTCAAACACATCCTCGATAATGACCTTGTCATCGTGTTCAACAAACCCCTTTTTGATTTGAACATGAGATTTTTGAGGAGCAACTTGGGTTTTAACATTTTTAGATTTAACAAATTTAACATTTTCTGAAATCACAGGTTCTTTCAAAATTACCTTTTCTTCCTTTTTAGCAAAAGGATTCATTTTATAGTCGTTGTGAAATGGTGGAGGAATTTTTACAAAACCTATACCCTTTTTAGAGTCCTTTTGTTTTCCAGAAACTTCGATAATTTCATTCAACAAAAACGAAGAATTTCGAAATTTACCCAACTTGTTCTTCAACTCAAGAACCTCATTCTCACGCTCAGTTATCTTAGAACGATGTTTCAATATTTCTTGAAACTTTTGGTCATTAATGGTCATTTTCACAGATAATTCGGCTTTGAGATCATGGTTACTTGTCGACAATGCTTCAATCTTTTCTCGAGATCTCATTTTAGATTCAAGAGATTGCCGATAAGTATCTTTCAGAGAAGCAATTTCTTGTATAAGACTATCATTTTGGTTTTTCAAAGCTTCTAACTTAGATTTGTTAGATTCACAGTCAACACATGATGCTTTAACAGATGAAGTAGCAGAAATAGAATTACTAACCTCGTTAATCTTGGCCATGCAAGCAAACATTGATTCGGAAGGCTTGTCGCAAGAGTTGTCAGAATCAGATCCAGAATCATTATCGGAAGACATCTCACTACCAGTTGCATCTTGACAATCTTTATGTAACCCAAACATAGCCAAATTTGCTTGAACATCATTGCATAGTAACCGTTGTGACCAGTCGGTTCCATCTGCTAACATTGCTTGTGTTGTAGAAGAAGATGGTTTCTTTTCAGCATCACTTCCTCGTGGTGTAGAAGCATTTTGACTTTGACCACGAGGACCAGTGTATTCTTTCCTTGGTTTGTCACATTCCTTCGCGAAATGCCCAAATTCTTGACAATTATAACATTTTACTTTTAATTTGTCAAAACCCAACTTCTTGTTTAAAGCTGGAAGATCTTTTCCAGTTCTCTGCATGGATCTTTTAACTTTACGGACGATCATAGCCATGTTCCATTTTAAATCCATGATTTCTAGATCATCTAGATCTATCTGATCATAGTCCTCATCTGTTAAATCACTTGTGGCAATCTTACTACTCACTAAGTTTTCATATGAAGACATAAAAGCTGTCAGAAAAGCAAAGTTTTGCTCAGCTTCCTTCATATTAACACTAGGTGGTGTAGCAAATGGATTTGTATTAGTTGAACTTCCAGAACCACCCGAATTACCAGCAGAGTAGAAACAAACTTTTAGATCATTAAACATAGTTGATTCTTGCAGCATGAGTAAGAAAAGCAGTGATTGGAGAGATAGTTGAACTAAGAGGCATACTTCCATCATAGAAAGCTGGATCTTGATTTTCTTTGGAGGATTTTTGACACTTAAGATCGTATTCTCTAGCTTCGATCTTTTGTAGAAATTCAAGTGCCGTCAAGTCTTCATTCACAAAATAGTCATTCTCTTTCAAAATAATTAGAAATGTTGAGTAAGAACTTGGAAGCACACTTTTAATAGTGTCAATTTTATCCCTTTCAGAAATTTCCATTTTCATCTTGTCCATTTCAGCAATTAAATGACTAAATCTTGTAGTCATCTCTTCAACTGTTTCTCCCTTCAATAGATTAAAGTTTCGAAACTGAAACTTGAGCATCACTTTCTTACTCTCTGCTGTGTTTCCCATGCTTCTCATACGCAGATGTTGAAATAAAGACGCACATCTCTTGATACTACCAACTTGATGAAAGATATTTTCTGGTAATGCCATAGTCAGAGTAGAATAGGCTTTTATCTCGATTTCTAAAGCTTTCTTCTCTTCTTGTGAGTATTGAGAAACAGCTTTAGGAGTATACCCAATAGTATCATAACCAATCATTGGTGCCACATAAACTTCATTAAGACAGTAAGAGCAATCAGGATGAACAGATCCCAAATGTGCACGAAACCGAGGTTCCCACTTGGCAAAGTCACCGAACTTCATCAATCTTGGACATTTAGAATGCGAACCTATCTCGGTATCAAGTTGCAACACCTGTTGCATCAACATGTTTTGAGACGCTAATGCATACATACCGGCCATCTTTGAAAAGTTTCAAAAATTTAAAGGGTGTAACAAATAAAATTTAACAATCTGTGAACAGTTATAGCGAACTGTGAACAGTTATAGCGAACTGTGAACAATGTTTAACGAATCAACTCTTAACAAGGTTAAGATTGACCAAATGGTGAAACAGATAACGAATGAGATGAATGTTTAGCGAATCACAAGTCAACTTAACAAATTGACCAAACGAATCACAAAGGATTAGTTTAGCGAATCACAAAGGATTAGTTTAGCGAATCAGATGATAATCAGTAACGAATCGCCAAAATAAACTTAGCGAATCACTAAGGAATGCTTAGCGAATCAGCTACAGTGGATTAGCGAATCACACTATAGCGAATCAGGTTGTTACAACCGTTTGTAACAAACTCTGACACCTTATGCCACGTGGCAAAGGTTGTTAGGACACAAATCCCAAGTTGGACGCGTGTCACACGAATTGGTTAATCTAGATAACGAACAAGATAACACGAACCAATAACTCACACGAACTGGCTAACGAACAAGGTAACAAAGTAACAAATTTGATAATGAATCACGAATAATCACGAATAAACATATAGCGAATCACCAGGAAGATGATAGCGAATTACGTTCATCTTCAAATCTTCAAATCTTCAAACAAGTTTTCCAGAAAGTTTGAAGATTAAACCCAGAAACCCAGAATTGTTAAACCCGTAATACGACTTCGTTATTCAACCAAATCGCACAATCGACCTACCAATATCCTCTTAAACCAATTCCCAATCCAGTACACTAAATCTCGTAACTGATTAACACCCTAAACCAATTCAATTACACCAAAAACTATCCCCTGTTTCGGACATAAACCGAAATCAAAACCAATCCACACAGATCCAATTAAAACCTCAATTCCTCTAATCCGAACCTAGCCAATACCTTAACCAACACAAACTCAATCCAATCCGTCCATAATTCAACCAATTCAAACACAAATTTATTCAAAACCTCTTAAACAGAAAATTTAATAAAAACGATAACAAAATCAACATGAAATCAAGTGTATGAGCACCAACAGCTCTGATACCACTTGTTGGAACCCGATTACTCGTATCAATAACAATAACTACTAACAGATCCCAGATCTGTGTTTATACTATTAATACGATTAAGGATCTAGCTCATAATTAAAATTGATTCAGTGTTATATATGTGTATCTATTATCAATATGTTATCAGTAGTATTTGTATAATATTAGGTGAAGCTTGAGAGAGAGTTTGGACAGAACTTCGTTAATTAACTCAAAACTCTAATTAAATTGTGAACAGGAGTTCACTATACATAGAAGATGATCTGGTTTGCTAACATCCCCTAGCGAACCAGCCTCTACTTCGTTACATACATTAACATAGCGAAACACCCCCTGATTCGTTAACATCCCCTAACGAATCAGGAAGTAGTACATTTAATATCTAGTTCGCTAACATCCCCTAGCGAACTAGATTATACCTTAACGAACTAACTCAATAAACAAACTATTATTACATTAAATCATAAATAAAACATTAACGTTAAATACAAAGACTCAAGACGCAAAACTGTGCACTAACACCTTTGACTTTCATTATCATTTTCTTTTGTTGTTGGTGCCTTGCCATTTGCCTTTATTTTGACTTCATAAGCATAATTATCTTCTGAGTCTTCATCAGTTCCATCTGTTAAACGTTAATAGAGCTTCAATCGATAGAATCCGTCATATCGATCAAACAATGGATCTAGTTATGTGATATATGCTTTTGATTAGTAGAACTTGATAATATTAATTGAAGTGTTGGAAGGATAATTGGGCAGAGTAACAATATACCAGGAATAACTTTAAGAACACTTAAATTATGAGAAGGCATATCAACCTTTATATAGAAGACGAGTTGCCATTCGTTACCCATCCTGTAATGAATGGACTTCATTCGTCTTCATTGCATAAGTTACCAAAATGGTATAGTGAATGACTCATTTGCTATACCCCATCCGTCAACATTCCATGACGAATGGATACCATGAATAATGACTAAGGTCCATTCGTTAAACATCCTTAATGAATGGACATATACTTATAACTATTAAGGTTCATTCGTTAAACATCCTTAACGAATGAACCATAATTAACAGAGAATGGCCTCATTCGTTAAACATCCTTAACGAATGAGCCATAAATAACGTATGGGTTTTAATTACAGAAATGCCCTTTTACATTGAAGTAATAATAAATTACAAAGACTCGAGACAACAAAACCGTGCACTAACAAACACCCCTCGTCTTGAACTCTTTGTCTTTACTTTAGTTGAATCTTTTAGACTTCCAATCCGCACAACTATGAACCCCAAACGGGTGGCATACACGAACGACACGTTGGAATTGCATAGCTCGATCATAGTCTTCACGTTTCTCAAACAAAATATTGTTCTTGAACATAACATCTTTGTCGGTCTCTGATAAACTAACAAGCCACATTGGATCTATGACTCGTATAAAATTAGTCTTCAGCCCTTTACCCAACACAATGACTGCCTCGCCGGTCTTGTTGTCGTAGTACAATCAATTAAACGATAGATGAAGATCTTGCGGAAAGGTCTTCACCGGTACTCATTTCATAGTCTTCAACGGCTTAACATTAAGAACAAGTTTCCTCCAACCCATACGAGGATCAATCTCATCAATATACTTACGGGTTGGAACCTGCGGTTTAAAGAATTTAAATTCGTGGTTGACCTCGAAGAGCAGATGTTGGTGGAACCATCCTGCTAATTTATCTCCACCACGATTAATAATCGGCCGATTGACGAGCGTCCGCACATCCCACCTCGGCAGTGAGAGAACATCAGTGATATATTGAAAACACTGAACTCCGTTCTCCCACTTAATTATACAAACCTTCAATTCTGAATCATACAACCAAGAAAAAATATCACCTTAAATGTATCTTTGGCCTGTGCAGAAGCTTCTAGTTGTTTCTCTTGATACACATATCGATAAGCTTCGATAATCTTTGAAGCTCGAGTCTTGTTGCTCAATATCATAATCAGACGAGCTTGACTCTTTCTCCAGCACCTTTTCCTTCTTCTTTGTTGTTCTCTCAAGATGATCTTCAGCAGCTTTGACATAATCTTCAGTGAAAGTTGGAACACCCTGATCAACGTTTGAACGATGATAAAGCTCGGTGTATTCCTCTTATGTGACATCTTCCATGTCGATTTCCTCATCTTCATAAATAAACGACGTATTCCAATGTGGAATACTCGTATCAAGCAACACCTCAACATAATTAACAACCTCCACGTCCTCATCAACCTCCAACGTATTTAATTCTTAATAGTTTAGCCCTAATAATAATGAGATCTGATAGCGAGTCGGGCATGATCGACAAATTCTCCTTCTTCAATCTCATCTACGTTGGTAGTGCTCATCACCACCCCTTATCATAATCCACAAATAATACGATGTTGACTTTGATCGACCCGATATGATGAACATTAGTCGAATCTTGATAGACGACTATCTGCCGATCATTGCCTTTACCACCACCACTTGTACCCGCATCAGACGAGTCGTGGGCTTGTTTCGGCTCACTTCCACTAGTACTAAGAGCATCAATATCCTTATCTTCGTCATCATTCTTCAGTTTATTTAATGCATCATGTGACATTCGTGACAAAACGAGTTATACTAATTTTACTACGTAGCGAGTAAACTATAAATCGGTTAATTCGTAGCGATTAAACGAGTAACCGACCGATACTGATTATGACCCGTATATATACTGAGGGGTCATATACGAGTTATATATAATATAGAGGCTAACGTATTGATATTTAGGCCCCAGTACGTTTAAAACCATTTAAACGAAAAAGGTTTCGTTTATTGTTACGCTATGAGTTTAAACGCAATCGTTAACATCAAAACGAGCATTGTAGCATCCGTTAAGCCGAAAAAGATTTATAAAACACTTATATGACATGTTCTAAGCAATCCATGAAAATATTTTGGAATTTTACGATGAGTCAGTACGTTTTTCTTATTTTACAAAAATAGGCTGAAAAACACTCGTTTTCGCGCTATTTTTCGCACCCGAACTAATTTTCTTGCGAAAAACCGGACCCGAACTAAATTTTGGGCTCGAGATTTCACCCGGCACGCAAATCGAGGCAAGATGGGCCAAAAGAGGGGCCCAAATGGGTTCCCCCTTTTGGCGGCCGCAAGATGTGGGAAACCCCACCTTTTGATATTTTGGTTAAAAGGTGTATTTCCTTTATCCTTTTCACACAAACCTCATACGGACTCAAATGTTCAGCTGATTTCTTCAATATGGCATCCAAAAACGTAAAGGTAAAATCAATTTTTCATTCATTTCATAGTTGATTTACATGATTTGAACATGGAAAATTAGGTTTTGATTAGTATTAAACATGTTTAACCATCCAAAAACCCTAAAAATCACCTAAAATCATAATTTGATGTTAAGCATGTTAACAAGTCAGAACCATATGGATTTTTGACCAAAAACAAGGATTAGAACATGGATATGACGTTTTTACGAAAAAATTATTGGATTTTTTGGATGTCGTTTGGTATAAACGAGCTATTTGTTACTTAATTATAACACATTAAATGAATTTTTATAAATAGATAATTAATCATAAAGTTTCTGAAAATATTTTTATAAAAGTCTCAATATATTAATTTATTTTTACAAAAATTTCCATAATTTATATATAAGTACATAATTAGTTATGATTAATCAAAGATTTAAACTATAATTGTTTTAACGAAACCGGAAGTTTTATGTTTAACGGACTGACTGGTATGTCAAAATGTCAAAAGTGGTCAAATATCATATTATTGGATGAATTTGATAAAAACGAACTTTCTACGAGAATTCCAGACAATTCGGGTGGATTGTACGCGTTTTGTATAATTAAACCCGTGTAAAAACGGAAACGAACCCTTCGATCAATCCAGATAACGAAACTTCAAAATTCTTTCATAAATCAAATCATTTATTCAATCAATATGTTTACTTAAGTTTGTGTGATCTTACCTGATCCCGAAACGTATAAACGATCAACTTGGCTAGGCTCAAAAAACGGTGAAACTGAGCCTAGTTTGATTTTGAACATTTCATAGTATACAACGTCACAATCTAAGGCTATGGTCATGTTCTGGGCCTAAAAGCTATAACCAGACTAGTTATACAGCCCGATTTGGTTTAAACACTTTACTAGTATTAACAGTACAATACCGGTTATAGGATTCAAGCTATAATCGAGGCATATTACTTACTGACGTGTATTACCCGTTCAAACTACGATAAGGTGAGTTTCATGACCCCCACTTTCTAAACTGTTTTACGAACTTTTGGGGTGGAAAACATGTTTACGTACACTTACTTACTTGAAATCGTGTGATGATGTGATTTATCTAAGTACTAACACTTGAAAGTCCCCACAAACACAAGTAATTAACTTCGTGCCAGTGACGTGGGGTATGCCGGAACATGTTAACCCAGTTGCACATTCACATTTATACTTATTACATTCTGCTATGTGGTGTTAGACATAGTACATACTTTGTCACACCCTCAAAATCCACTAACGGAGTTTTACCGTCAGAGGGTGTGAACTAACAGGATCGGAATCATTAGTTATAATCAAACACCATGTTTAAAGTTTCAAACCAACAAGAAATTAAGTCTTAAATAAAATGCGGAAGCGTAAATTGTAAACCAAAAAGTTTGCGCCACACAGGACGACTTAAAAACCCAAGTTATCAAGATAATAATTAAAGAAGTTTCTAAAGCAATGGTGTTTAGCAAATGCATGATCCTATACCGCGCGCCCGCCTCGGCTACCTGAGAATAACATACTAAAAGTGTCAACACAGGGTTGGTGAGTTCACAAGATTATATAAATAAGGTGTTTGCGTTTGCGTTTACGTTTTGCGTTTTGCATTACCAGATAGTGTTAAGTCAATTATATATCAATAGGTAGCTAACCTATCAAACATGTATTACTATGTGTTCGACACCGAAGCTGACTGTTTATCAACTGTCTTGCCACCATGTCAACCACGACTATGGTAATGTGTTTATCCAAGATTACACCCACTCGACCTACAGTCGAGTTTAGAGTTGGGTGGGGTTTTTCAAACCCAGTGGTACTACTCAACAGTGACTCGCTATTATACAAATATTAACCAGTTCGATGATATGAAGGAATTTGGTTTGTTTGATTGCCACTTATCCTTACAAGTGATATATAAAAACTAAACAAAATGTACAACGTTGGAGTATGTTATCTCCCCCAAATAAAAGCGTTTAAAAATAGTAGAAAGGGGACGTGAAACTCACTGTTTGCAAAGATAACCAAAAAGATTCGAGAAAGGTGTGCGTCACAGAAAATCCTCACTAGTGTTCTAAAAACAAAAACGAGATTTAAGTATTGAACTACGAGTGAGTTCCTAGACTCGACACATACAACTTATGCATGAGATGCGTTTCGTGTTCCACTTGTGAAATAAGTGCGACTCGACAAACACGTTGGTGATACGTTACATGTATGAACAACTACTTAAGTGTCAAGTATTAACATTGTACATTACTAGAAACTATCCCCCACAAGGGCAATTTAGTCAAAACATAGCAAATATCGATCAGTTATGCACTTTTCATGATAATTCAAGTAATTCAGCAGCTAAATTGTCCAGTCAGATTTTCACTCGAAAAGATTACTCTATTTAATAAATCCTAACATGTCAAATAAATCACCAAAAATCATCACAAAAGCAAACGTAAGTTAGGTTTCTAAAAATATTTTTATTATATTTTTATCGTATACGGTTTTATCACAATGATCAAAACATCACAGCAAACACGCAGCAATCATTATCATGCGCAAAAGAAAGTTATTTATTATTCCCGTTAATGAAAAATCCAATTAATGCAAGACAAATTGGGTTAGATTCCTAACTCAAAATATTAACTTCCAGAAGTGGAACTAACCCATTTGGTCTTGTTGTTTATGAGATATCTTAGTCGCAAAACAGCTTACCAGCAGGTTCCCGAATCGGCCTTGCACAACAGTTTTGTAAAATAATAAAAACTAACTTTTAGACGTCCAAAATTTACAAACTCAGACTTTTCAGAAACTAGACTCGACCTAGTGTATTATAGAATCAACAATCACATCAAAACATAACATTAACATCGAGTTACAGCCATTTAAACACGAATTCAATAATCTGTCCAGCATCAGTTTTCATCAAAACTCAACATACAATTAACCTATGCACTATAACTCATACATACAACCCTCTAGATGCATAATCCACCAACCATGCATCTCAATTTCACTTTACATACACAATTAGGGTTTTACTTCAAAGTTCAATTTCAAGAAACATATATTTAACCATCAATAACAACACAACTAGTTATCAATTCACTAGTAATCATCAACAAACAATAATTAAACCCTAACTCATCTTCAATCATCACTTTCAAGATTTAGGGTTTTGATTAACATGCTCAATATCGTAATTAAATCATTAGAATAGTTAGAGGGGATGTTAATTACCTATGTAGAACCTTGAATCCTTCAAAACAAGCTTGAAAAAGAGAATGTATGTGTGTGTGTTGTAGGTTACGGCTGCCAAGAGAGGGGGGGGGGGGGGGAGACCGATCGTACAAGGGAAGGGAGGGGTTAGGGTTGTGTAATAACTTGTTTATATTATTTACTAAGTTACACTTAACCCCTTGAACTTCTAGTTACTCGATTTCTAGCATAAAATAGGCTTTTGCATCTTGAATTAATGTTTTACATATAAATATCAAGTAACACATAGGTTTAAGACATACTTGTCAAATACTTATTGTTTTGATACTTGTCGTTTGTTCACCAACGGTTTGAGTCGACTCGTGTGTGTTTCGGTGAAATTTTGAAAGACTACTTTGTCATGCGTCATCTAAACCCTAGTTTAAATGTAATGAGATATGCGTTACAGTTCGTGTGATCTTAAGTTTGAATTAACGGAGTTCGGATTAACGGAGTTAACTTGAAATTGACGAGTGTCACATCATTCCCATGTTGAAAGAATTTTCGTCCCGAAAACTTGAGTCAAGTCGCGATGGGTGTCTGAAAAAGGAAAAAATTTTCAGTTTGTCATATCATCCCCTAGTAGAAAGAAATTTCGTCCCGAAATTTAATTCATACCTCCGGTGATTTCTGACGGTTTGTCGACTTTCGCGGTTTTCGGTGTTTGGTCAACCCTTCAAAAAGGTGAGGATACTTTTTCATCATTTGATCCTCGCGTTCCCACATGAACTCTGGTCCACGTCTCGAGTTCCAACGGACTTTGACGATGGGAATCTTGCTGTGCTTGAGTGTTTTGGTTTCCCAATCCAAAACTTCGACTGGTTCTTCGATGAAGCGTAGCTGTTCATCAACTTGCAACTCGCCCAAAGGAACTGCTTGGGTTTCTTCAGGAAGGCATTTCTTAAAGTTGGATACATGGAAAACGTTATGTACGCCACTGAGTTCTGTTGGTAAATCCAATCGGTATGCTACCGGACCAACGCGTTCAGTTATCCGGTATGGGCCAATGTATCGCGGGTTGAGTTTGTTTCGCTTTCCAAAGCGAACTACACCTTTCCAAGGTGAGACTTTGAGTAAAACTTGGTCATCCACTTGGAATTCCAGAGGTTTTTGGCGCTTGTCGGCGTAACTCTTTTGATGATCTCGTGCTGCCGCCATGCGGTTTCGGATTTGGACAATCTTTTCAGAGGATTCAAGTACTAATTCTGGACCAGTGATTTGGCTATCACCCACTTCTGCCCAGCAAAGAGGTGATCGACACCTCCGTCCACACAACGCTTCAAACGACGATGCTTTAATGCTTGCGTGGTAGTTGTTATTATACGAAAACTCTACCAGGGGCAAGTGAGGTTCCCAACTTTTTCCGAAATCCAACACGCATGCACGCAACATGTCTTTCAAAGTCTGAATGGTGCGTTCACTTTTCCCATCCATTTGAGGATGGTATGCTGTGCTCATATCGAGGCGGGTGCCTAGTTCGCTCTGTAGTGACTTCCAGAAGTGCGAAGTGAAACGGGAATCTCGATCAGATATGATTGAGACAGGCACTCCGTGTCCAGACACTACTTCTTTCATATAGATGCGAGTCAGTCTTTCCATTTTGTCTGATTCCTTGATCGCTAGGAAACGCGCAGACTTCATCAACCGGTCAACGATCACCCAGATGGTATCGCATCCTGTCAGCGTTTTGGGTAATCCCGTGATGAAATCCATGGACATGTGTTCCCATTTCCACGTTGGGATTTCCGGTTGCTGTAGCAGACCAAATGGTTTCTGATATTCCACTTTGACTCTTGCAAAAGTCAAGCATTTGCTCACGTAGGTGGCAATGTCGGCTTTCATGTTTGGCCACCAGTAATGTGCCTTTAGGTCATGGTACATTTTATCTGAGCCAGGGTGAACGGAATATCGGTACTTGTGTGCTTCGTCCATCACTAGATTTCTCAAGTCTCCGTATCGAGGGACCCAAATCCGGTTTTCGAAATATCGGACCCCGTTAGATTTGGTTTCAAGCTGCTTATCCATGTCCTGCATGAGTTCTGATGGGAGGTTATTGTAACGATTCCGACGAAACCAGGTATACCCTAACCGGTAGACGTTAGTTACGTCATATGTAACGTCGGGTACATGAATTACCATAGTAATTGTACGAGAATACATGGTTCACTGTATTGATTGTACGTGAATATATAATTCATCGTATTGAATATGCGATCAATCGATCGATAGTTATTGAAACCCGAACGAATCAAGGGTTCAATTATAGACGATATCTATAATATTTAGTGATTTTACGAAGCATTAATGCTTCGGGATAAGTAAAGTACGGCACAGAAAAAGAATTTCGATTTAATGGTACGTCGGTACATTAAACGAAACCTTCAATACCAAACCGAGCAAGAGATGATCGATCAAGCCGAAAAAGATGCGCGATAATTAATAATATGATGTTTTAAGTTAATAAAAGTCATGGTTTAAGTTTTTAAAGTTTTTAAATCGGTTTTATATAAATTTCATTTTTAAGCCGAAAAACGACCGTTTTAGCCTCGTTTTAAGCCGAATTAAACGTTTAACCGAAAAACGAACTGAACCAGATTATCCAAAACATTATCCAGATCATGGAAATCCAAATGAGTGGACTAGATTGAACAAGTGGGTCCCACCCCACCCATCCACTAGTTCCGATCGGAACACACACACACACCCACAAACCATTCATTTTCTTTTTTTCACACACCCAACTCAACAAACCTTCAACTCTCTCAAACCTTTGATCAAAAACCCGAGTTTTCAAGCAAGAACACAAGGTAAAAACCGAGTTGTAATCGTGTTTATCTTCTTTTCTTAAGTTTTCTTTCAAGAAAATGAGGTTTCAAATGAAAAATGGGTGAAAACCCGAGATGAAACCGATTCTTGCATGATCAAGTGATGTATACGGGTTATACAAAGGATATTGGTCCAAGAAATGAGTTAAACGAGTCAAAAACGAATTTTTACGGTTAAATCCTTGTTTTTGGGGATCATAACCGAAACCATGAAAGAAATGGCTTGATCGAGAGTATAACTTGCTTGGTATTGTGGTATGTTGTTTGTAGGCTCTGTATTTAGTGGTAGATAAGGCGGAAAGATGAGTTTATAGCTTGTAGTGGCGGAAAACGAAAGGTATATTCGGTTTTTGTCGGTGTCTGTGTTTTTGGACAGATTGTTGGTCGTTTAGAGTTAGGTCACGAAATTTTACAGAGGTGTTAAACACATGGAAATATGAGTTCTGTGAATTTTTGGTAATTTTTGGATGAAGGATGAATATTTGGTGAATTTAATGCTCGGTTTTGGCCAAAAATGGTGAAAAATAGTTAAATATCATGAAAAATTCTGGAAAATGGTGGATAAGCGTTTCATATCATTTATAAGTCACACACAAAATTTTAGGTCCGTTGGAGAAGTCTAAGTAGGCTTTTCGGTTAAACGAGTTCTAGGGATTTCTAGCTCGGTTTTAGTAAAAATGGCATTTAAAGGAAGATTTTGGTTTTGGAAAAATTACCGGGGACTATGTGGATGGCAGGGGACATCCAGGAGAAATTTGGGATTTTTCTAAGATTGTTTGGTATTTACGGCATATTTAGTGTTTAAATGGTGTTTAAAAATAGATAAGTAAATTTTAAATATAAGAATTAATTCTGGAAATATTTTTATAAAATTCCCCACTGTTAAAAAGTGATTTGTGCAAAATTTCAAGATCCGAGAGTAAATGGATAATTATTTGTGCTAATTATCAAACTTTTAAAGTAAAACGCGTAAACCGGTGAAGTTCGCTTAAGCGAGCTGACTGGTGTACAAAAACCCTAAAAATGAACTATTTTCATATAAATGAGCTAAACAAGTAAAAATAAATCATCCGAAAATAATTCGGATGATTTGAGTAATTTTAATCTATTTTAACAGTTTCCGGTACGCCAAAGACGGAAACGGGTCCCGCGGCCAATCGGGACGTCTAAACCGAGCTATAATTTCACATCTTTAATTAAATTATCAGTCAACCACTATTTTCGGGTCGTGTGTGACCAAACTCATTTTTGAAACATAAAAACGGATAACAGTGCTAGGCACGCAAAATGAGAAAAACGACTAATAGTAGTTGTGACCTTGGAACTCTAAACGACATCACAATCTGAGTCCGGAGAAGTGTTTCTGGGTTAACCTTGCCCCCAGAACGGGTACAGTGCTGGGTTGACAGTGTCCCCAGGTGTACCGATTGATAAGATTAAAGATTATATAAACAATAATTGTATAATAATGATCGTAGGGATCATATTACAGATTGGACGAGTTAACTGATATTGATTGTTGTTACCTACTTGCATGTGCTAAGGTGAGTTTTCACGAGCCCCTTTTTACTGAACTGTTTTAAATATTTTCCCGGGGCGGAAAGCATGTTTCCATCAAAATGTTTAAGTACATGCTGATCGCATGGAAATGAACGTATTTATATAATGTTTATTGTACGGGAATCGTACGGTAATGGATTAAGATGGTAATTGTCTGAGTTGCTAACAGTGTAAGGCCCGAAACAGTGTTCTGGGTTAACAGTGTCCCCAGAGGTTATCAAATGTGTTACTGGGGTAACAGAGTTCCCAGAGGTTATTGGAAGTATTCTGGGTTAACAGTGTCCCCAGAGGTTATTAAATGTGTTTCTGGGGTAACAGAGTTCCCAGAGGTTATTGGAAAATGTTCTGTGTTAACAGTGTCCCCAGGGGTAATTTGATGTGTTTCGGGGTTAACAGAGTTCTTCACTTGTGGGCTCAGCATAATTACATCGCTTATTTATGATTATTATAATGAAATGTTATGGTTTATTTAAATAAGTGAAACTCACCAACTATTCGTAGTTGACCCGTTTTCTCACATGCTTTTCAGGTACAACTAAGATAAAGTGATTGATTATGTGCTAAGTGCTTGATGTGTGTAAGGTTTGCGTGCTGGACGTTAGGATATTATAACAGATAGAATTATGAATCGTTTTGTATGATGTGTGTATCACCTAGCCGGTAATGAAAGACGAGATAATGTAATTTTGAAGTATATTAATGCATTCGGTTTTCTTTATAAACAATGTGGTTGATATCAGAGGTGTCTGTCGCATCCCGTTTACGTTTCCGCTGCGGTCACGGGGTGTTACAGTTATCGTCTTTCGACGCTTCGAGTTGAGCATCACAAATCTGATCAGGTAAGTTGGCGTCAATCGTGAGTTGTAATGCTCGCACCCGTCTAGACTTATCGGTTTCTTTTCTGCTGAGAGCATCGGCCACGACATTGGCCTTGCCCGGGTGGTACTTGATGGCACAGTCATAATCCTTAAGTAGCTCGACCCAACGACGCTGTTGCATGTTCAACTCCTTTTGACCGTAGATATGTTGGAGGATCTTGTGGTCGGTGTAAATGGTAAACTTGGTACCGTACAAGTAATGCCTCCATATCTTAAGAGCAAACACCACGGCTTCGAGTTCTAAGTCATGGGTCGTATAGTTCTTCTCGTGGATCCGTAGTTGTCGAGAAGCATAGGCTATAACCTTCTCGAGTTGCATTAACACGCAACCGAGACCCTATATCGATGCATCACAATGCACCTCGAAATATTCCGTTCCCTCGGGGAGGGCTAGGATAGGTGCGCCACAGAGTTTTGTTTTCAACAGTTGGAAGGCAGACTCCTGCACGTCACCCCAATTGTACTTAGTACCCTTGTGTGTCAGTGCGGTGAGGGGTTGAGCAATCTTTGAAAATCCCTCGATGAAACGTCGGTAGTAGCCAGCCAGTCCTAGGAATTGTCACACCTCAGTCGGAGTCTTAGGTGCTTCCCAGTTTTTGATGGCTTCTACCATGCCTGGATCGACATGGATACTACTCTCATTGATCACATGTCCTAAGAAGTGAACCTCGCGAAGCCGAAATTCACATTTCGAAAGCTTTGCGTACAATTGTTCCTTCTTTAGCAATTCCCGAATTAACCTCAGGTGTTCTTCATGGTCGGTCTTGTTCTTGGAGTAAACGAGGATATCATCAATGAAAACAATCACAAACTTGTCGAGGTACGCCTTGTATACTCCGTTCATGAGATCCATAAATACGGCTGGTGATTGGTTAAACCAAAAGGCATAACCGAAAACTCATAGTGACCGTACCGAGTTCTGAAAGCCGTCTTTGAAATGTCTTCTTCACGCACTCTTAATTGATGGTAAACAGATGTCAGATCGATCTTCGAGTAGTAACTCGATCCTTGAAGCTGGTCGAACATATCATCAATTCGGGGTAGGGGATAACGGTTCTTGATCGTCACCTTAATCTGCTCCCGGTAATCGATGAAAATGCGGAAAGTCTCGTCCTTCTTTCGAACAAATAAGACAGGGGCTCTCCATGGTGATGAGCTAGGTCGGATGAAACCTTTATCCAACAAGTCTTGTTATGGGTGCAGCACCGGGGGTTAAATCGATTTGGAACTCGACTTGTCGAATAGGTGGGAGTCCAGGAAAATCCTCCGGGAAGACTTCCGGAAAATCTCGCACAATCGATATGTCTTCGATTCGCTTATCCTCCCCGGGTTTCTCGACAATATGAGCTAAAATCGCTGGATGACCCTTTCGTAAATATTTCTGCGCCTTCATAAGGGTGATGACGCTTGTGGTCATGCCGCTCTTCTCGCCCATTATCGAGATGATTTCGCCGGAAGAGGTAGTGATATGGACTACCTGCCGTGACATATAATCTCAGCTCTATTCTCAGATAGCCAGTCCATGCCGACAACGATGTCGAAACTACCAAGTGTAAAGGGTATGAGGTTGATATCGAAAGTATGACCTGACAGTTTCAACTTACATCCCGCTTGTACATGAGTTGTTTCTATAGACTTACCGTCGGCTAATTCAACAGAAAACTTAGCATCTAACGGGGTTGGAGTTAAGTCTAAGAATCTACTAAAGGCTTTCGATACAAAACTCCTATCAGCTCCAGTGTCAAACAAAACAGAAGCAAAACAGTCGTTCACAGGGAACTTACCGGTATTCACATTCAGATCGCTGCGGGCCTGGCCCGACCCAATGACGAAAGCTCTACCTTTACCACTACTCCCGCCACTGTTATTGCCTCCATTGTTCTCATTCCGCTTCAGTTTGGGATAATCCTTCCTGTAGTGACCCTCTTGACCACACTCAAAGCACCCTTTCGTCGCTGTAGGCTGTTTAGGAGCACCCTTAGCCGCTAGGTCTCCCCTACAGTCCTTGGCCTGATGACCCAATTTACCGCATCCCAAACACTTGATACGGTCGCATGGGCCAGCATGGTGACAGTTGCACTTGTTGCACTTCGGGTACTTTCCGGCATAGCCACTCAAACCCTGTACGCCACCGTTGTTGTTATTGTTGGAACCCTGATTATTGAAGTTTCGAGCGAGTTCGGGTTTACGGTGGTGTTGTTGCTGTGGGGGGTTCGATGATGAGGACCTGGTGTTGTCAAATTTCCTCTTTCCATTCCCAAAGTTGTTGTTGTTGTTGTTGTTTTCAGTGCTTGAGTTGTCGCGAGTTTTAGAGGTGGAACCTCTCGGTGGTAGCGCACCTTGTGCCACTGCTTGATCCGTCAGCTTGTGGGCTATTCGGATCGCTTGCTGAATAGTGGTTGGTTTAGAAGACGTCACCATACCCTGAATCTGGGATACCAAACCATCAATAAACTTCTCGATTCTCTTACTTGGCGGATCTACCATCCGCGGACACAT
This sequence comes from Bidens hawaiensis, assembly GCF_021521415.1. NCBI lineage: Eukaryota > Viridiplantae > Streptophyta > Magnoliopsida > Asterales > Asteraceae > Bidens > Bidens hawaiensis. Next base: position 929,317 of record NW_027491179.1, on the reverse strand, counting down.
CACCGCCAGTTTGTGGGAACGGGTGATGTAGGCTTCAATCTCAGAACCCACCATCTTTAACGCCGAAAATTTCGATTCCAGCTTCGAGATTTCCTCTCTAGGATAATACTCTTCTCCCATCATGTACTTGAATTCTTCCCAATTCATTGCATTTGCCAATTCCAATCCATGAATTTGCACATTAGAGTTCCACCAGGTGAGGGCGGAATCTTGCAAGGTTCCAACAACAAACTTGACCTTGCTGGCTAGTGGACACATCTCGAAATCTGACTCTGCCTTCTCGGCCCAACGCAGGAAACCAATGGCTCCCTCAGTGCTTTCAAATGAATTAGGTTTGCAGTCTAGGTAGTTCTTGAAAGTACAGACTCCGACTTGACCTCCTGCTTGATTATGAACATGTGCAGCTAAAACTGCCGCCGCATGGTCATTTAGCAAGGCTTGGTGTTCTGCCGCGGTCATGTTGATGTTACCGCGACCACGACCAGCGTTTCTTCCAGACATCTTGTTGGAACTAGGGAATCAATCACTATAACTATAACAGATCTCGGATTTATGTGTATTTGATCAATCCTTAACTCGGATCTAGCTCATAATTAAGTTTGATTATGCGTTGTATGTGTATATATATTATCAGTATATTAGTAGCTGTATATGAATAATATTAAGATTAAGATGAAGATTGAGAGAGATTCAGACAGCGTATCGTTAATTAATTCTCAAAACGTAAATAAAACGTGAACAGTGTTCACCTATAAATAGAAGACGGACCTAGTTCGTTAACATCCTCTAACGAACTAGAGTCCGCTTCGTTACATACATTACAAAGTAAATAGATTAACGAATCACCCCTGATTCGTTAAACATCCTTAATGAATCAGGGGAGACTTAACTTAAGATCTAGTTCGCTAAACATCCTTAGCGAAGTAGACTAATACATTAACGAACTACAAGCTTATAATAATTGTTTATTACATTAAACAAACGACAAATACGTTAACGATAATTACAAAGACTTAAGACGCAAAACCGTGCACTAACAGACACCCCCTCGTCTTGAGCTCTTTGTCTTTGATCTTCACTTGAAACGCTTGGACTGCCAGTCTATGCAACTATGAATTCCATTTTCATAACAAACACGCACAACGCGTTGGAATTGGATAGCCATGTCGTAGTCTTCATTGCGATCGATCAGAATCTGGTTCTTGTGTAGCACGTCATTGTCTGTTTCAAATAAATTAACCAACCACATAGGGTCGATTATCTTGATAAGCTTAGTCTTTAGTCCTTTACCAAGCACAATGACGACCTCGCCAGTACGATTGTCGTAGTACCAGCGGTCAAACGAGATATGCATGTGTTGGGGCATCGTCTTCACAGGTACCCGCTTCATCGTCTTTGGCGGCTTTAGCTTAAGAACAAGTTTCCTCCAGCCAGTCCTTGGATCAATCTCGTCAATACGTTTACGTCTCGGGACCTGGGGCTTGAAGAACTTGAAACCATGATTGACCTCGAATAGTAAGTGTTGATGAAACCACTCAGCTGTCCGGTAACCACCACGATTGATAAATGGACGACTCGCGAGGGTACGAACATCCCAATGCGGTAATGTAAGAACATCCAATATCGTTTCGTAGTACTGAATTCCCTTCTCCCATTTAACTATACATACTTTAAGCTCGGAATCATATAGCCAAAAAACGATATCACCATGTACCTTGGATACAGTCTTGAAGGAGGTTACTTGGTTTGCCTTGACCATGCAGCTATGTCTTTTCGTTCTTGATCAACATACCGATACGCCTTGATAATTTTACCCGCCGCTTTGTAGCTGAACCACTTAGCAATATCGGCATCCGTTGGATTTTCAATCGAGTTGAACCGAGTGTCCACAACTTTCTTACCCTTTGACGTCTTTTCGAACTCATCTTCAGCTGCTGTAACACCCCGTAACCGCAGCGGAAGCGTAAACGGGATGCCACAGACACGTCTGATATCAACAGCATTGCTTATAAAGAAAACACCACTACATTAATTTAAACGTATTACATTGTTCCGAGTTTCGTTACCGTCTAGGCGTTATCACATAAGTTTTACCGATAGTACATTAACATATTTAATACAAAATATAGATCCTTAAGCTTCCACAAAATAGCACACATCATCAAGCACGTATCACTCATTCCAATTTGGGTGTACCTAGAAAGCATGTAAAGAAAACGGGTCAACTACGAATAGTTGGTGAGTTTCACTAATTTAAGTAAACCACGACAAATCATTTTAATAATCATAAATTAGCGATGTAATTATGCTGAGCCCACAAGTGAAACCTCTATTAACCCCGAGACACACCCAAAACCTCTGGGGACACTGTTAACCCAGAGACACATTTAATAACCTCTGGGGACACTGTTAACCCAGAAACACATCTAATAACCTCTGGGGACACTGTTAACCCAGAAACACATTTAATACCCTCTGGGGACACTGTTAACCCAGAAACCCATTTAATAACCTCTGGGGACACTGTTAACCCAGAACACTGTTTCGGGCCTTACAATGTTAGCAACTCAGACAATTACCATCTTAATACATTACCGTACGATTCCCGTACAATAAACATTATATAAATACATTCATTTCCATGCGATCAGCATGTACTTAAACATTTTGATAGAAACATGCTTTCCGCCCCGGGAAAATATTTAAAACAGTTCAGTAAAAAGGGGCTCGTGAAACTCACCTTCTCGTGAGTCAGTATGTAGTACAGTGTACAGCTATGAGCCTGAATCTGTAATATGATACCTAAGCCGTTACTATATAATTTCCATAAATTAAATCCGTGTCAACCGGTACATCTGGGGACACTGTTAACCCAGTACTGTACTCGATCCGGGGACAATGTTAACCCCGAAACACTTCTCAGGACTTAGATTGTTATATCGTTAGAGTTTGACCGTCAAAATTATTATTATTTTGTTTTCCTCGTTTCGCGTGCATAGCACTGTTATCCGTTTTTATGTTTCAAAATGAGTTTGGTCACACACGACCCGAAAATAGTTGTTACTGATATTTTAATTAAAGTGGTGAAATTAGAGCTCGGTTTAGACGCCCCGTTTGGCCGCGGGGCCCGTTTCCGTCTTTAATACACCGGAAACTGTTAAATCGGGTAAAAATACCCAAATCATCCGAATTATTTTCGGATGATTTATTTTTACTTGATTAACTTAGTTTCATGATAATAGTCCATTTTTAAGGTTTTTATACACCGGTCAGCTCGCTTAGGTGAACTTTGCCGGTTTACGCGTTTTAAGCTTTAAAAGTTTGTTTTTATATTCTTTTTAGCACAAATAATTATCCGTTTAGTCTCGGATCTTGAAATTTTGCACAAATCACTTTTTGACAGTAAGGAATTTTATAAAAATATTTCCAGAATTAATTTTTATATTTAACATTTATTTATCTATTTTTAAACGTCATTTAAACACCAAATATGTCGAAAATACCAAACGACCTTAGAAAAATCCCAAATTTTTCTGGGATGACCCCTGCCATCCACATGGTTCCCTGTAATATTTCCAGAACCAAAATCTCATTTTTCATGCCATTTTCACCAAAACCGAGCTAGAAAACCCTAGAACTCGTTTTACCGAAAAGCCAACTTAGACTTATCCAATGGACCTGAAATTTTGTGTGTGACTTTTACATATTATGAAAAGCTTATCTGGAATTTTACAGAATTTTTCATGATGTTTAGCTATTTTTCACCATTTTTAGCCAAAACCGAGCATTAAATTCACCAAATATTCATCCTTTATCCAAAAATTACCAAATTTTCACAGATCTCATATTTTCATGTGTAGATCATCTCTGTGAAATTTCATGACCCAACTCTAAGTCTACCACAATATGTCCAAATCATACAAATCATACGAAAAACCGAACTACCTTGTGTTTCTAGCTTTAGATCGCAAAGATCTTGCTTTCTAGCCTTTGCTAGCAACTAGATACAACACCTACAAGCACAAAAACACCACACCAAGCAAGTTACACCCACAATCAAGCCATTTCTTTCATGGTTTCGGTTATGATAAAGAAACAAAGATTTTAACCGTAAAAATTCGTTTTTGACTCTTTTAACTCCTTTCTTGGACCAAGATCCCTTGTATAACTTGTATAAATCACTTGATCATGCAAGAATCGGTTTCATCTCGGGTTTTCACCCATTTTTCACTTGAAACTTCATTCTCTTGCAAACAACTCAAGATCATGGAATCAAAACTATGAATTAACCATTATAACCATGTTTTTACCTTGTGATTCTTGTTAAAAATCAAGGATTTGGATGAGATTTGAAGAGAGGGAAAAGTTTTGGAGTTGGATTGTATGTAAAAAAAAGAAAATGAAATGATAATGTGGGTGAAGTGGACCGATCGGTCCATGTAATGGTGTGGGGTGGGGCCCACATCTCAAATCTTGGCCACACATTCGGATTGTGTAATCCGGATAATGTTGTGGATAATCTGGTTCAGTTCGTTTTTCGGTTAAACGTTTAATTCGGCTTAAAACGAGGCTAAAACGGTCGTATTTCGGCTTAAAAATGAAATTTATATAAAACCGATTTAAAAACTTTAAAAACTTAAACCATGACATTTATTGATTTAACACATCATATTGTCGGTAATTGTGCATCTTATTCGGCTTGATCGATCGCCTCTTGCTTGGTTTGGTATTAAAGGTTTCGTTTAACGTACCGACGTACCATTAAATCGAAAACTCTTTTCTGTGCTTTAATTCACTTATCCCGAAGCTTTAATACTTCGTAAACATCACTAAACATTATATATTTCGTCTATAATGTAATCTCCGATTCATTCGGGTTTCAATAACCGTCAATCGGTTAATCGTACTTCCAATACGATTAACTGTATAATCGAGTATAATTCGTACCGTGAATCATACATACTCGTATATACACATTATAATTCAAATATTCAGTATTAAATAACACGTAAATAGTATATACCGGCTAGGGTATACCTGAATTTGCCGGAATCCTTACATTCTCCCCCCCGTTACAAAAATTTCGTCCTCGAAATTTTACGCGTCAACTACTTCCTTTTGAGGAAATAGGTGGGGGTATTTCTTTCGAAATTCGTCTTTTCGTTCCCAAGTATATTCTGGGACTCGTTGCGAATTCCATCTAACTTTGACCAACGAGATCTTATTGTGTCTAAGTTGCTTGATTTTCCCGTCCACTATTTCTATAGGTTCCTCTACGAAATTAAGCTTATCACTTATTTGGACACCCTCTAAGGGTAACACCGATGTCTCATCCGACAGACACCTTTTCAAGTTCGACACGTGAAACACATTGTGAACTGCACTCAGTTCATCAGGCAGTTCTAATCGGTATGCTACAGGACCGATTTTTGCAGTAATGTCGAATGGTCCAATGTATCTAGGGGCTAGCTTCCCCGCCTTACCAAATCTGACTACACCCTTCCAAGGTGATATTTTCAAATACACTTTATCACCTTTCTCGAATGACAACGGTTTTCTACGGGTATCAGCATAACTCTTTTGCCGATCCCGCGCGGCCTTCAGATTGTTCTTAATTTCAAGGATTTTGCTGGTCGTTTCCTGGACCAGATCTGATCTAATAACTTGTGTGTCGCCCACTTCAGTCCAGCAGAGTGGTGATCGGAACTTCCGTCCATACAATGCTTCGTAAGGTGCTGCCTTTATACTGCTATGGTAACTGTTATTATAGGAAAATTCAACGAGTGGGAGATGTTGATCCCAATTTCCCTTAAAATCCAGTATGCACGCACGAAGCAAATCCTCCAGGGTTTGAATGGTCCTCTCAGACTGACCATCGGTCTAAGGGTGGTAAGCTGTGCTTAGATCAATACGCGTTCCCAACGCTTCTTGGACAGCTTGCCAAAGATTGGAGGTGAAATGGCTATCCCGATCGGAGATGATCGAGATGGGTATACCATGACGAGACACAATTTCATTTATATAAATCTGCGCAAGTCTCTCGGTGTTATAATTATTTCTAATCGGAATAAAATTTGCCGACTTGGTTAATCGATCGATGATTACCCAGATTGCATCGTGTCCACGGGACGTCTTAGGGAGATGTGTCACAAAATCCATCGTGATTTGCTCCCATTTCCATTCGGGAATTTCCGGTTGTTGTAACATCCCCGAGGGTTTCTGGTGCTCCGCCTTAACCCTCGCACACGTCGCACACTTGCCGACGTATGTGGCTATATCCTTTTTCATACCCGGCCACCAGTAGAACTCCTTCACATCCTTGTACATCTTATCCGATCCCGGATGTATGGAATATTTCGATTTATGCGCTTCGTCCATGATTAATTCACGAAGGTCATGGAGGGTCGGGATCCAAATCCGATTTTTGAAATAGAGAATTTCGTCCACGCGCTGTTCGAAATTCTTCTCGTTACCGTAAAGTCCCTCTTTTTCCAATTGTTCCTCTTTCAACGCCTCGCGTTGAGCGACTCGAATCAAATCCGAAAGGTTCGACTGGACAATCATCCCCAGCGCTCGCACACGCAATGGTTTGACTCGATCTTTCCTACTCAAGGCATCGGCTACGACGTTAGCCTTGCCGGGGTGATAACGGATGTCACAGTCATAGTCGCTTAACAACTCGACCCATTTTCGTTGTCTCATATTCAGTTCTTTCTGATCGAATATGTGTAGCAAACTTTTATGATCGGTGAAGATGGTGCACTTTGTACCGTAGAGATAATGTCTCCAGATTTTAAGTGCGAAGATAACCGCTCCCAGTTCTAAGTCATGAGTAGTGTAATTTTTCTCGTGTACTTTTAACTGTCGGGAAGCATAGGCTATGACCTTATTATTCTGCATCAACACGCATCCTAACCCTCTACGGGATGCGTCACAATACACGACAAAACCATCGTCTCCATCGGGGAGACTTAAGATCGGCGCTTGGCACAATCTTTGTTTTAGCGTTTGAAATGCCGCTTCCTGCTCTTCACCCTATTCATAGTTTCGATCCTTTTGGGTCAGGAAGGTTAAATGTTGGGCGATGCTGGAAAAGTTCTCTATAAATCGACGATAGTATCCAGCTAAGCCTAAGAATTGGCGGATTTCCTTTGGAGATTTAGGTGCTTGCCAATTCTTAATTGCTTCCACCTTACTCGGATCAACGTGTATTCCTTGATGGTTTATAACGTGACCAAGGAATTGCACTTCTTGTAACCAGAAGTTACACTTGGAGAATTTTGCATACAACTTCTCCTGATTAAGAAGCTCTAAAATTAATCTTAAGTGTTGCTCGTGCTCTTCTTTACTCTTCGAGTATATCAAAATATCGTCAATAAACACGATGACGAATTTGTCGAGGTAGGGTTTACAGACTCGATTCATGAGATCCATGAACACTGCTGGCGCATTTGTTATCCCAAAAGGCATAACTAAGAACTCGTAATGGCCGTAGCGAGTCCGGAATGCGGTTTTTGGGATATCCTCCTTCTGAATTCTAACATGATGGTATCCCGATCTAAGATCAATTTTTGAGAAGTAGTTCGCACCTTGCAGTTGGTCGAACAGGTCATCAATTCGGGGAAGAGGATACCTATTTTTGATTGTTAACTTGTTCAATTCCCTGTAATCAATGCACATCCTAAGGCTCCCGTCCTTCTTTTTCACGAATAGTACAGGTGCACCCCACGGGGAATAACTAGGACGTATAAACCCTTTATCCAACAATTCTTGCAACTGATTGGATAGTTCTTGCATTTCAGACGGTGCAAGCCGGTAGGGCGCCTTAGCAACAGGGCCAGCTTGAGGTAATAAATCGATTCTGAATTCGACCTGGCGGGTTGGCGGTAATCCAGGAAGTTCTTCTGGGAAAACTTGTGGAAATTCGCGTACCACTGGTATATCATCCACCCGTTTCTCCTCAGAATCAGTGGCCGTCAAGCTTGCTAGATACGCCACGCATCCCTGGCGTATATATTTTAACACCTTGAGGTGGGATATAAATGGTATCATGGTGCCTGACTTTTCTCCTTGCACTAATTCCTCTTCGTCATCCGACACCCGGATCTTGACGATTTTTTTTTCACAGTTTATTTCTACTTTGTTACGTGCTAACCAATCCATTCCCACTATCACGTCAAAACTACCCAATTCTACCGGTAACAAGTCAATCGGAAGGGATTGATTATTCAGAATAAAAGGGCAATCCCGAACTATTCGATTAATTATCATGGTTTTACCGTTAGCGACTTCTACGGTATAAGGTTCTATGGTTTCACCAATTGGAAGGTTTGCTATCGATAGGAACTTAACGGAGACAAAACTTCTATCGGCGCCCGTATCAAATAATACAGAAGCGTAATGATCAGAGACGAGGAAGGTACCTGTCACTACGCTGGGGTCTTGGCGTGCCTCGTTCGCCCCCATCACGAATGCTCGGCCTCTTGCCGGGTTGGACGACGATGCCTGACCCACGGTTTGCCGCCCATTTCCTCCCTGGTTCAGTTTCGGACAGTTTCTTTTGAAGTGATCTGTGCTGCCGCATTCAAAGCAAACACGGCTGGTGGTCATCACTTGATTTCCTTGTGGGTTTTGTTGTCGGGCTGGTTGGGTCCTAACTGGTTGCGCACGGATAGGTTGAGGTTGTCGGTTCAAATTGTTCAGGTTTGTCCTACATCTCGGTGCGGAGTGCCCTTCCCTGCCACACCGATGGCACACTACCACCCTGCACTCGCCACCATGTTGGTAACCGCATTTCCCACACCTGGGAAACGTCCTTGTCTGCGGTTCCTGCCTTCCGCCTGAACTAGACATGGCGTAGTTCTGGGCAGTGGGCCTAGCACGTTTATTTTGCTGCTTTTTCTGGATCCTATGGTCACGTGTATCCCGCTTTCCCCCAGCGGATTCTCCTGTCACCTTCAGTGATCCGCTCCTTACGAAATCATACGTGACGATACCAGCTTGCGTCACCGCACCCTCATACGTCTGGTGTCCCCCAGAATTGACTATACTCCTTACAACTGGAGTTAGCCCCCAAATATAACGCTCAACCCTCTTCGATTCTGGGGTGACCAACCATGGTACCAACCGCGACAACTCATTAAACCGGTTCGTATAACCCAAGTGGTCTGCCCCCTGCATCTCCAGGTTCCACAATTCGTTTTCTAATTTCTGCAATTCATTTTTCGGGCAGAAATGTTCCAGTACAAGAGCCTTGAGCTCTGTCCAGGTCATGCGGTTTGTCGCCGCCTGACCGCGAGTCTGCACTATGGTGTTCCACCATGTCAAGGCATGGTCCGTGAATGTGCAGGTGGCGTAATTAACAACACAATCCTCGGGGCAGTTGCTGATGTTCACAACTGATTCTATTTTCTCGATCCACTTAACCAACCCATTTGGTCCTTCAGACCCGCTAAACTCTAGGGGCTTGCACAACATAAAGTCTTTGATCGAACATCCCCTGGATGCAGGAATCGGTTCAGTACGGTTCGTCTCTACAGTAGGTATAGGGCCATTACTGTCCGTAATGACCACCCTAGGCGGTGCGTCATTACTCGGAATCGTGTTATCGTTCTGTGGAGGATTAGCATTTTGTTCCCCGTCATTATTGGTGGTCGTTTGATTGCTCGGAGGGGTTGGATTGGTCGAATTGTTAATACTGGCGGCGATGCGCGATACTATATCCGGTATCGCCGCCTCCAACTGTTGAGCAATCAAACGACTCACATCCACTTCCGACATTTGAGCTGATCGTTTTGGTGCCATTCTACACAACATTCAGAAAAAATACATGTAATTAATACAAATTCCAATCATAATACATAACCCACATTCCATTCATTAATAAACATTAGTACATATTACACAAACATCCGTTCACATTACTTCCCTGTCACCATTACATAGGTTAAGTTTTCATACATAGGGCCTATGTCGGCATCATCTCGACATAACCCGCAATGGGTCAGTGCTTGAATGATATTTAATAGAAAATATAGATCCTTAAGCTTCCACAAAATAGCACACATCATCAAGCACGTATCACTCATTCCAATTTGGGTGTACCTAAAAAGCATGTAAGAAAACGGGTCAACTACGAATAGTTGGTGAGTTTCACTAATTTAAGTAAACCACGACAAATCATTTTAATAATCATAAATTAGCGATGTAATTATGCTGAGCCCACAAGTGAAACCTCTGTTAACCCCGAGACACACCCAAAACCTCTGGGGACACTGTTAACCCAGAGACACATTTAATAACCTCTGGGGACACTGTTAACCCAGAAACACATCTAATAACCTCTGGGGACACTGTTAACCCAGAAACACATTTAATACCCTCTGGGGACACTGTTAACCCAGAAACCCATTTAATAACCTCTGGGGACACTGTTAACCCAGAACACTGTTTCGGGCCTTACAATGTTAGCAACTCAGACAATTACCATCTTAATACATTACCGTACGATTCCCGTACAATAAACATTATATAAATACATTCATTTCCATGCGATCAGCATGTACTTAAACATTTTGATAGAAACATGCTTTCCGCCCCGGGAAAATATTTAAAACAGTTCAGTAAAAAGGGGCTCGTGAAACTCACCTTCTCGTGAGTCAGTATGTAGTACAGTGTACAACTATGAGCCTGAATCTGTAATATGATACCTAAGCCGTTACTATATAATTTCCATAAATTAAATCCGTGTCAACCGGTACATCTGGGGACACTGTTAACCCAGTACTGTACTCGTTCCGGGGACAATGTTAACCCTGAAACACTTCTCAGGACTTAGATTGTGATATCGTTAGAGTTTGACCGTCAAAATTATTATTATTTTGTTTTCCTCGTTTCGCGTGCATAGCACTGTTATCCGTTTTTATGTTTCAAAATGAGTTTGGTCACACACGACCCGAAAATAGTTGTTACTGATATTTTAATTAAAGTGGTGAAATTAGAGCTCGGTTTAGACGCCCCGTTTGGCCGCGGGGCCCGTTTCCGTCTTTAATACACCTGAAACTGTTAAATCGGGTAAAAATACCCAAATCATCCGAATTATTTTCGGATGATTTATTTTTACTTGATTAACTTAGTTTCATGATAATAGTCCATTTTTAAGGTTTTTATACACCGGTCAGCTCGCTTAGGTGAACTTTGCCGGTTTACGCGTTTTAAGCTTTAAAAGTTTGTTTTTATGTTCTTTTTAGCACAAATAATTATCCGTATAGTCTCGGATCTTGAAATTTTGCACAAATCACTTTTTGACAGTAAGGAATTTTATAAAAATAATTCCAGAATTAATTTTTATATTTAACATTTATTTATCTATTTTTAAACGTCATTTAAATACCAAATATGTCGAAAATACGAAACGACCTTAGAAAAATCCCAAATTTTTCTGGGATGACCCCTGCCATCCACATGGTTCCCTGTAATTTTTCGAGAACCAAAATCTCATTTTTCATGCCATTTTCACCAAAACCGAGCTAGAAAACCCTAGAACTCGTTTTACCGAAAAGCCTACTTAGACTTATCCAATGGACCTGAAATTTTGTGTGTGACTTTTACATATTATGAAAAGCTTATCTGGAATTTTACAGAATTTTTCATGATGTTTAGCTATTTTTCACCATTTTTAGCCAAAACCGAGCATTAAATTCACCAAATATTCATCCTTTATCCAAAAATTACCAAATTTTCACAGATCTCATATTTTCATGTGTAGATCATCTCTGTGAAATGTCATGACCCAACTCTAAGTCTACCACAATATGTCCAAATCATACAAATCATACGAAAAACCGAACTACTTTGTGTTTCTAGCTTTAGATCGCAAAGATCTTGCTTTCTAGCCTTTGCTAGCAACTAGATACAACACCTACAAGCACAAAAACACCACACCAAGCAAGTTACACCCACAATCAAGCCATTTCTTTCATGGTTTCGGTTATGATAAAGAAACAAAGATTTTAACCGTAAAAATTCGTTTTTGACTCTTTTAACTCCTTTCTTGGACCAAGATCCCTTGTATAACTTGTATACATCACTTGATCATGCAAGAATCGGTTTTATCTCGGGTTTTCACCCATTTTTCACTTGAAACTTCATTCTCTTGCAAACAACTCAAGATCATGGAATCAAAACTATGAATTAACCATTATAACCATGTTTTTACCTTGTGATTCTTGTTAAAAATCAAGGATTTGGATGAGATTTGAAGAGAGGGAAAAGTTTTGGAGTTGGATTGTATGTAAAAAAAAGAAAATGAAATGTTAATGTGGGTGAAGTGGACCGATCGGTCCATGTAATGGTGTGGGGTGGGGCCCACATCTCAAATCTTGGCCACACATTCGGATTGTGTAATCCGGATAATGTTGTGGATAATCTGGTTCAGTTCGTTTTTCGGTTAAACGTTTAATTCGGCTTAAAACGAGGCTAAAACGGTCGTTTTTCGGCTTAAAAATGAAATTTATATAAAACCGATTTAAAAACTTTAAAAACTTAAACCATGACATTTATTGATTTAACACATCATATTGTCGGTAATTGTGCATCTTTTTCGGCTTGATCGATCGCCTCTTGCTTGGTTTGGTATTAAAGGTTTCGTTTAACATACCGACGTACCATTAAATCGAAAACTCTTTTCTGTGCTTTAATTCACTTATCCCGAAGCTTTAATACTTCGTAAACATCACTAAACATTATATATTTCGTCTATAATGTAATCTCCGATTCATTCGGGTTTCAATAACCGTCAATCGGTTAATCGTACTTCCAATACGATTAACTGTATAATCGAGTATAATTCGTACCGTGAATCATACATACTCGTATATACACATTATAATTCAAATATTCAGTATTAAATAACACGTAAATAGTATATACCGGCTAGGGTATACCTGAATTTGCTGGAATCGTTACAGCTGCTTTAACCGTTTGTTCATCAAACACTGGAGCACCTTTATCAACGTTTGTGTGTTGAAACAAGTCCGGATACTCCTCAGCAGTGACGTCTTCCATCTCAACATCCTCGTCTTCATAAACAAAATCCGTATTCATTTGAATAGACGGATACTCTGATATACCTTCCTCATTCACCACCTCAACGTCAGGCTCAGTCTTTAACACAGTTAACTGTTCATCATTCAACCCAAGCAGTATGGAAATCTGCTCTCGTGTCAGAGACCTATCAACAAACTCACTAACCTCTATCTCATCCCTGTCCACCACACTTCTAACCACCCCCGATCCATCCATAAATATGACTGTGTTGGCTTTAATCATTTCAATTGGCTTAACAGCAGTTGTATCCTGATACACAACAACCTGCTTACCCGAGTCATCACCACCACTTGTACCAGCATCGGAAGATGAGCCGTGCATTTTTTTAGGCTCACCTCCTGCACCAGAATCGTCAGGATCTTGATCATCATTCTTAAGCTTCTTTAAGGCATCCTCTTTGCAAGTCAACTGCAAGATTAGATCCTCTTGTTCCTTCATCTTCACCCCCCTGAGACTCAACAATCACACGTAGTGCTTTAGTCTCCTTTTGATATAATGAAATATAACTCATCATCCGTCTTTGATTCTCCAATAAACGTTCTTGATTTTGACGGTCAGCAGACATTTGATTTTCGTACAGATGAAGAAGATTCAAAAACATATCTGTCTGACGGTTCGGTGACAAGTTGTACTTGGATGGATGAACAGGTTGGATCGGTCCTTGAGGCCGAGTAATTCTCATAAAAGAGACATCACTAGGAGGAGGAGGAGGAGGAAGAGGAGGCCTCATGGATGGTGTTGGAGGGATAGTAGACGATGTAGCAGGAGGCCTTGGAATTTCTGTAACGATTCCGGCAAATTCAGGTATACCCTAGCCGGAATATACCATTTATGTGTTATTTAATACTGAATATATGAATTATAATATGTTTATACGAGTATATAAGATTCACAGTACGAATTATACTCGAATGTACAGCTAGTCGTATTGGAATTACGATTAACCGATGAACGGTTATTGAAACCCGAACGAATCGGGGATTACATTATAGACGAAATATATGATGTTTAGTAAGGTTTACGAAGTATTAAAGCTTCGGGATAAGTGAATTATAGCACAGAAAAAGGATTTCGATTTAATGGTACGTCGGTACGTTAAACGAAACCTTTAATATCAAACCAAGCAAGAGACGATCGATCAAGCCGAAAAAGATGCACAATTACCGACAATATGATGTGTTAAGTCAATAAATGTCATGGTTTAAGTTTTTAAAGTTTTTAAATCGGTTTTATATAAATTTTATTTTTAAGCCGAAAAACGACCGTTTTGGCCTCGTTTTGAGCGGAATTAAACGTTTAACCGAAAAACGAACTGAACCAGATTATCCACAACATTATCCGGATTACGCAATCCTAATGTGTGGCCAAGATTGGAGATGTGGGCCCCACCCCACACCACTACATGGACCGATCGGTCCATTTCCCACACATTAACATTCCATTTTTCTTTTTTCTATCACCACACTCCCAAAATCCTCTCAACCCTTTACACATTCAACCTAAAACCTTTGATTTTTAAGAAGATCCACAAGGTATAAACATGTTGTTATGGTTTAATCTTGGTTTTTAATTCCAAAATCTTGAGAAAATGAGGTTTCAAGTGAAAAATGGGTGAAAACCCGAGATGAAACCGATTCTTGCATGATCAAGGGATGTATACAAGTTATACAAGGGATCTTGGTCCAAGAAAGGAGTTAAAAGAGTCAAAAACGAATTTTTACGGTTAAAATCTTTGTTTTGATGTCTTAACCGAAACCATGAAAGAAATGGCTTGATTGTGGGTATAACTTGCTTGGTGTGGTGTTGTTGTGCTTGTAGGTGTTGTATCTAGTTGCTAGCAAAGGCTAGAAAGCAAGATCTTTGCGATCTAAAGCTAGAAACACAAGGTAGTTCGGTTTTTCGTATGATTTGTATAATTTGGACATATTGTGGTAGACTTAGAGTTGGGTCATGAAATTTCACAGAGATGATCTGCACATGAAAATATGAGATCTGTGAAATTTGGTAATTTTTGGATAAAGGATGAATATTTGGTGAATTTAATGCTCGGTTTTGGCTAAAAATGGTGAAAAATAGCTAAACATCATGAAAAATTCTGGAAAATTTCAGATAAGCTTTTTATAACATATAAAAGTCACACACAAAATTTCAGGTCTATTGGAGAAGTCTAAGTAGGCTTTTCGGTAAAACGAGTTCTAGGGTTTTCTAGCTCGGTTTTGGTGAAAATGGCATGAAAAAAGAGATTTTGGTCTGGAAAAATTATAGGGAACTATGTGGATGGCAGGGGTCATCCCAGAAAAATTTGGGTTTTTCTAAGGTCGTTTGGTATTTTCGACATATTTGGTGTTTAAATGACGTTTAAAAATAGATAAATAAATGTTAAATATAGAAATTAATTCAGGAAATATTTTTATAAAATTCCTTACTGTCAAAAACTGATTTGTGCAAAATTTCAAGATCCGAGACTAAACGGTAATTATTTGTGCTAAACAGAACATAAAAACAAACTTTTAAAGCTTAAAACGTGTAAACCGGCAAAGTTCGCCTAAGCGAGCTGACTGGTGTATAAAAACCCTAAAAATGGACTATTTTCATGAAACTAAGTTAATCAAGTAAAAATAAATCATCCGAAAGTAATTCGGATGATTTGGGTAATTTTACCCGATTTAGCAGTTTCCGGTATATTAAAGACGGAAACGGGCCCCGCGGCCAAACGGGGTGTCTAAACCGAGCTCTAATTTCACCACTTTTATTAAAATATCAGTAACAACTATTTTCGGGTCGTATGTGACCAAACTCATTTTTGAAAACATAAAGACGAATAACCGTGCTAGGCACGCAAAACGAGAAAAACAAACTAATGGTAGTTTTGACTAAAGAACTCTAAGTGATATCACAATCTAAGTCCTGAGAAGTGTTTCGGGGTTAACATTGTCCCCGGATCGTGTACGGTACTGGGTTAACAGTGTCCCCAGACGTACCGGTTAACACGAATTTAAGTTATATTAATAGAAATTGTGTAGTAACGACTTAGGGATCGTATTACAGATCCGGACCGGTAGCCGCGCACAGTATTACATCTTTACTCACGAAAAGGTGAGTTTCATGAGCCCCTTTTTACTGAACTGTTTTAAATATTTTTCCGGGGCGGAAAGCATGTTTTTATCAAAGTGTTTAAGTACATGCCGATCGCATGGAAATGAATGTATTTATATAATGTTTATTGTATGGGAATCGTACGGTAATGTATTAAGATGGTAATTGTCTGAGTTGCTAATATTGTAAGGCCCGAAACAGTGTTCTGGGTTAACAGTGTCCCCAGAGGTTATTAAATGTATTTCTGGGTTAACAGTGTCCCCAGAGGTTATTAAATGTGTTTCTGGGTTAACAGTGTCCCCAGAGGTTATTAAATGTGTTTCTGGGTTAACAGTGTCCCCAGAGGTTATTAAATGTGTTTCTGGGTTAACAGTGTCCCCAGAGGTTATTAAATGTGTTTCTGGGTTAACAGTGTCCCCAGAGGTTATTAGATGTGTTTCTGGGTTAACAGAGGTTTCACTTGTAGGCTCAGCATAATTACATCACTAATTTATGATTATTATAATGATTTGTCATGGTTTATTTAAATTAGTGAAACTCACCAACTATTCATAGTTGACCCGTTTTCTTTACATGCTTTCTAGGTACACCCAAATTGGAATGAGTGATACGTGCTTGATGATGTGTGCTATTTTGTGGAAGCTTAAGGGTCTATATTGTGTATTAAACATGTTAACGTACTATCGGTAAAACTTATGTGATAACGCCTAGACGGTAACGAAACTCGGAACAATGTAATACGTTTAAATTAATGTAGTGGTGTTTTCTTTATAAGCAATGCTGTTGATATCAGATGTGTCTGTTGCATCCCGTTTACGTTTCCGCTGCGGTTACGGGGTGTTACAGAACTTGGTATCAGAGCCATTGGTTATAAAGAATTAGGATGTCTTTAAAAGATACCTAAAATATAACCAGTAGCTCAAGTGTTATAGGATCTGAATATCAACTAATAATTTATTGTGACAAGGTCTGGATGAACTTGGATGGACAAGTGAGTTATTATGGTCCGGAACATAATAACAGACTTGTCCGCACGAGGGAATTCAGGGGAAGTCACGGGGGACTTTAATAGGTAAAATTGGCAACATATGTGCAAATATATGATAATATTGTTATGTGGTCAAGTTGTATAAGTAAGTGCATATTAATTTGATTATGATTTACACTATGGAAAGAACTATATGTTTGTTAACTTGTGTGCAGGTAAGAATGTCGAGAACTCCTAGTTTGTCGGTGGAGGAGGACCCGGAGGAAGTCAGCTCCGGGAACTCTGGGAGCCTACGCGTATCATCCAGCTCTGAGCCTAGCGAGGCTAGTCGTAGGAGCTCTGGCCAGTCCTCCCCAGTCAGGATTGTCAGATCCCCTACCCCACCCGCACCACAGGCCATCCCTGTCCCTCCCGGATTCGGACCCCGCCTCACGGCGCGGATCAGTGTCCCTCATGTCCCACCTACCTCGCCTCCACCCAGACCTGCTACCCGCAGGGGCGAGTCCTCCCGCTCCCAGCCCGAGCCTGTGACTCCACCTATGTGGGGTCTCCCTAGGCAGGAAAGGGACGCGGCGGCATGGCTTCGAGTGCTCACCGAGCAGGTGAATGAGCACTCCGCCGCCTTGACAGTGGGAGTGCAGAGGCGGATGTATCTGGGGGACTGCATACTGGACCACCAGTATGCGATTGCGCAGCTGAAGAGGGAGTGCTCATACTCCCAGTGGATGATCGGCCGGATGGAGACGCGGATCCGGGTTATGCTGGCTGTGATGGTGGTGTTGGTGGCTGTGTTGGTGGGGTTGGTATACCACCGTGTTTAGTGATGTTAGGATGGTAGAAGTCATGGACCGCTTTTTGATACTCTGTGTAAGCAGTTAAGTGGTGATGCTAACATAGAGTGAATCTTGTGTAGTTATAATACAACCACTGGCCCTTAGGGGGTCTCTTTTGGGGTATATCATTATAGATACTTTTGGGTATCATTCAAGCACTGACCCATTGCGGGTTATGTCGACATGATGCCGACATAGGCCCTATGTATGAAAACTTAACTTATGTAATGATGACAGGAAAGTATGTGAACTGACATGGATGTAATATGTACTAATGTTTGTTAATGAATGGAATGTTTGTTGTGTTTTATGATTGGAACTTGTATTAATTATATGTATTTTCTTGATGTTGTGTAGAATGGCACCAAAACGATCAGCTCAAATGTCGGAAGTAGATGTGAGCCGTTTGATTGCTCAACAGTTAAAGGCGGCGATTCCGGATATAGTATCGCGCATCGCCGCCAGTATTAACAATTCGACCAATCCAACCCCTCCGAGCAATCAAACGACCACCAATAATGACGGGTTACAAAATGTTAATCCTCCACAGAATGATAACACGATTCCGAGTAATGACGCACCGCCTAGGGTGGTCGTTACGGACAGTAATGGCCCTATACCAACTGTAGAGACGAACCGTACTGAACCGATTCCTGCATCCAGGGGATGTTCGATCAAAGACTTTATGTTGTGCAAACCTCTAGAGTTTAGCGGGTCTGAAGGACCAAATGGGTTGGTTAAGTGGATCGAGAAAATAGAATCAGTTGTGAACATCAGCAACTGCCCCGAGGACTGTGTTGTAAAGTACGCCACCTGCACATTCACGGACCATGCCTTGACATGGTGGAACACGATAGTGCAGACCCGGGGTCAGGCGGCGACAAACCGCATGACCTGGACAGAGCTTAAGGCTCTTGTACTGGAACATTTCTGCCCGAAAAACGAATTGCAGAAATTAGAAAATGAATTGTGGAACCTGGAGATGCAGGGGGCAGACCATTTGGGTTATACGAACCGGTTTAATGAGTTGTCGCGATTGGTACCATGGTTGGTCACCCCAGAGTCGAAGAGGGTTGAGCGTTATATTTGGGGGCTAACTCCAGTTGTAAGGAGTATAGTCAATTCTGGGGGACACCAGACGTATGAGGGTGCGGTGACGCAAGCTGGTATCGTTACGTATGATTTCGTAAGGAGCGGGTCACTGAAGGTGGCGGGAGAATCCGCTGGGGGAAAGCGGGGTACACATGACCATAGGATCCAGGAAAAGCAGCAAGGTAAACGTGCTAGGCCCGCTGCCCAGGACTACGCCATGACTAGTTCGGGCGGAAGGCAGGAACCGCAGACAAGGACGTTTCCCAGGTGTGGGAAATGCGGTTACCAACATGGAGGCGAGTGCAGGGTGGTAGTGTGCCATCGGTGTGGCAGGGAAGGGCACTCCGCACCGAGATGTAGGACAAACCTGAACAACCTGAACCGACAACCGCAACCTATCCGTGCGCAGCCATTTAGGACCCAACCAGCCCAACAACAAAACCCACAAGGAAATCAAGTGATGACCACCAGCCGTACTTGTTTTGAATGCGGCAGCACAGAGCACTTCAAGAGAAACTGTCCGAAACAGAACCAGGGAGGAAATGGGCGGCAAACAGCGGGTCCGGCATCGTCGTCCAACCCGGCGCGAGGCTGAGCATTCGTGATGGGGGCGAACGAAGCACGCCAGGACCCCAGCGTAGTGACAGGTACATTCCTCGTCTCTGATCATTACGCTTCTGTATTATTTGATACAGGCGCCGATAGAAGTTTTGTTTCTGTTAAATTCCTATCGATTGCAAACCTTCCAATTAGTGAAACCATAGAACCTTACACCGTAGAAGTCGCTAACGGTAAAACCATGATAGTTAATCAGATAGTTCGGAATTGCCCTTTTATTCTGAACGAACAATCCTTTCTGATTGACTTGTTACCGGTAGAATTGGGTAGTTTTGACGTGATATTGGGAATGGATTGGTTAGCACGTAACAAGGTAGAAATAAACTGTGAAAAGAAAATCGTCAAGATCCGGGTGTCGGATGACGAAGAGGTATTAGTGCAGGGTGAGAAGTCGGGCAATATGATACCGTTTATATCTCACCTCAAGGTGTTAAAATATATACGCCAGGGATGCGTGGCGTATCTAGCGAGCTTGACGGCCACAGATCCTGAGGAAAAACGGGTGGACGATATCCCAGTGGTACGCGAATTTCCACAAGTTTTCCCAGAGGAACTTCCTGGATTACCGCCAACCCGACAGGTCGAATTCAGAATCGATCTATTACCTCAAGCTGGCCCTGTTGCTAAGGCACCCTACCGACTTGCACCATCAGAGATGCAAGAATTATCCAACTAGTTGCAAGAATTGTTGGATAAAGGATTTATACGTCCTAGTTATTCCCCGTGGGGTGCACCTGTACTATTCGTGAAAAAGAAGGACGGGAGCCTTAGAATGTGCATTGATTACAGGGAGTTGAACAAGTTAACAATCAAAAATAGGTATCCTCTTCCCCGAATTGATGACCTGTTCGACCAACTGCAAGGTGCGAACTACTTCTCAAAAATTGATCTTAGATCGGGATACCATCAGGTTAGAATTCAGGAGGAGGATATCCCAAAAACCGCATTCCGGACTCGCTACGGCCATTACGAGTTTTTAGTTATGCCTTTTGGGCTAACAAATGCGCCAGCAGTGTTCATGGATCTCATAAATCGAGTCTGTAAACCCTACCTCGATAAATTCGTCATCGTGTTTATTGACGATATTTTGATATACTCGAAGAGTAAAGAAGAGCACGAGCAACACTTAAGATTAATTTTAGAGCTTCTAAATCAGGAGAAGTTGTATGCAAAATTCTCCAAGTGTAACTTCTGGTTACAAGAAGTGCAATTCCTTGGTCACGTTATAAACCATCAAGGAATACACGTTGATCCAAGTAAGGTTGAAGCAGTTAAGAATTGGCAAGCGCCTAAATCGCCAAAGGAAATCCGCCAATTCTTAGGCTTAGCTGGATATTATCGTCGATTTATAGAGAACTTTTCCAGCATCGCCCAACCTTTAACCCTTCTGACCCAAAAGGATCGAAAGTATGAATGGGGTAAAGAGCAGGAAATGGCGTTTCAAACGCTAAAACAAAGATTGTGCCAAGCGCCGATCTTAAGTCTCCCCGACGGAGACGATGGTTTTGTCGTGTATTGTGACGCATCCCGGAGAGGGTAAGGATACGTGTTGATGCAAAATAATAAGGTTATAGCCTATGCTTCTCGACAGTTAAAAATACACGAGAAAAATTACACTACTCATGACTTAGAACTGGGAGCAGTTATCTTCCCACTTAAAATCTGGAGACATTATCTCTACGGTACAAAGTGCACCATCTTCACCGATCATAAAAGTTTGCAACACATATTCGATCAGAAAGAACTGAATATGAGGCAACGAAGATGGGTCGAGTTGTTAAGCGACTATGACTGTGACATCCGTTATCACCCCGGCAAGGCTAACGTCGTAGCCGATGCCTTGAGTAGGAAGGATCGGGTTAAGCCAGTGCGAGTGCGAGCACTTGAAATGATAGTCCAGTCGAACCTTTCGGACCAGGTTCGAGTCGCTCAACGCGAGGCGTTGAAAGAGGAACAATTGGAAAAAGAGGGACTTTACGGTAACGAGAAGAATTTCGAACAGCGCGTGGACGAAATTCTCTATTTCAAAAATCGGATTTGGATCCCGACCCTCCATGACCTTCGAGAATTAATCATGGACGAAGCGCATAAATCGAAATATTCCATACATCCGGGATCGGATAAGATGTACAAGGATGTGAAGGAGTTCTACTGGTGGCCGGGTATGAAAAAGGATATAGACACATACGTCGGCAAGTGTACGACATGTGCGAGGGTTAAGGCGGAGCACCAGAAACCCTCGGGGATGTTACAACAACCGGAAATTCCCGAATGGAAATGGGAGCAAATCACGATGGATTTTGTGAAACATCTCCCTAAGACGTCCAGTGGACATGATAAAATTTGGGTAATCGTGGATCGACTAACCAAGTCGGCACATTTTATTCCGATTAGAAATAATTATAACACCGAAAGACTTGCGCAGATTTATATAAATAAAATTGTGTCTCGTCATGGGATACCCATCTCAATCATCTCCGATCGGGATAGCCATTTCACCTCCAATCTTTGGCAAGCTGTCCAAGAAGCGTTGGGAACGCGTATTGATCTAAGCACAGCTTACCACCCTCAGACCGATGGTCAGTCTGAGAGGACCATTCAAACCCTGGAGGATTTGCTTCGTGCGTGCATACTGGATTTTAAGGGAAATTGGGATCAACATCTCCCACTCGTTGAATTTTCCTATAATAACAGTTACCATAGCAGTATAAAGGCAGCACCTTACGAAGCATTGTATGGACGGAAGTGCCGATCACCACTCTACTGGACTGAAGTGGGCGACACACAGGTTATTAGATCAGATCTGGTCCAGGAAACGACCAGCAAAATCCTTGAAATTAAGAACAATCTGAAGGCCGCACGGGATCGGCAGAAGAGTTATGCCGATACCCGTAGAAAACCGTTATCATTTGAGAAAGGTGATAAAGTGTATTTGAAAGTATCACCTTGGAAAGGAGTAGTCAGATTTGGAAAGGCGGGGAAGTTAGCCCCTAGATACATTGGACCATTCGACATTACTGCAAAAATCGGTCCTGTAGCATACCGATTAGAACTGCCTGATGAATTAAGTGCAGTTCACAACGTGTTTCACGTGTCGAACTTGAAAAGGTGTCTGTCGGATGAGACATCGGTGTTACCACTAGAGGGTGTCCAATTAAACGATAAGCTTAATTTCGTAGAGGAACCCATAGAAATAGTGGACGGGAAAATCAAGCAACTTAGACACAATAAGATCTCGTTGGTCAAAGTTAGATGGAACTCGCAACGAGGCCCAGAATATACATGGGAACGAAAGGACGAATTTCGGAAGAAATACCCCCACCTATTTCCTCAAAAGGAGTAGTTGACGCGTAAAATTTCGAGGACGAAATTTTTGTAACGGGGGGAGAATGTAACGATTCCGGCAAATTCAGGTATACCCTAGCCGGAATATACCATTTATGTGTTATTTAATACTGAATATATGAATTATAATATGTTTATACGAGTATATAAGATTCACAGTACGAATTATACTCGAATGTACAGCTAGTCGTATTGGAATTACGATTAACCGATGAACGGTTATTGAAACCCGAACGAATCGGGGATTACATTATAGACGAAATATATGATGTTTAGTAAGGTTTACGAAGTATTAAAGCTTCGGGATAAGTGAATTATAGCACAGAAAAAGGATTTCGATTTAATGGTACGTCGGTACGTTAAACGAAACCTTTAATATCAAACCAAGCAAGAGACGATCGATCAAGCCGAAAAAGATGCACAATTACCGACAATATGATGTGTTAAGTCAATAAATGTCATGGTTTAAGTTTTTAAAGTTTTTAAATCGGTTTTATATAAATTTTATTTTTAAGCCGAAAAACGACCGTTTTGGCCTCGTTTTGAGCGGAATTAAACGTTTAACCGAAAAACGAACTGAACCAGATTATCCACAACATTATCCGGATTACGCAATCCGAATGTGTGGCCAAGATTTGAGATGTGGGCCCCACCCCACACCACTACATGGACCGATCGGTCCATTTCCCACACATTAACATTCCATTTTTCTTTTTTCTATCACCACACTCCCAAAATCCTCTCAACCCTTTACACATTCAACCAAAAACCTTTGATTTTTAAGAAGATCCACAATGTATAAACATGTTGTTATGGTTTAATCTTAGTTTTTAATTCCAAAATCTTGAGAAAATGAGGTTTCAAGTGAAAAATGGGTGAAAACCCGAGATGAAACCGATTCTTGCATGATCAAGGGATGTATACAAGTTATACAAGGGATCTTGGTCCAAGAAAGGAGTTAAAAGAGTCAAAAACGAATTTTTACGGTTAAAATATTTGTTTTGATGTCTTAACCGAAACCATGAAAGAAATGGCTTGATTGTGGGTATAACTTGCTTGGTGTGGTGTTGTTGTGCTTGTAGGTGTTGTATCTAGTTGCTAGCAAAGGCTAGAAAGCAAGATCTTTGCGATCTAAAGCTAGAAACACAAGGTAGTTCGGTTTTTCGTATGATTTGTATGATTTGGACAGATTGTGGTAGACTTAGAGTTGGGTCATGATATTTCACAGAGATGATCTACACATGAAAATATGAGATCTGTGAAATTTGGTAATTTTTGGATAAAGGATGAATATTTGGTGAATTTAATGCTCGGTTTTGGCTAAAAATGGTGAAAAATAGCTAAACATCATGAAAAATTCTGGAAAATTTCAGATAAGCTTTTTATAACATATAAAAGTCACACACAAAATTTCAGGTCCATTGGAGAAGTCTAAGTAGGCTTTTCGGTAAAACGAGTTCTAGGGTTTTCTAGCTCGGTTTTGGTGAAAATGGCATGAAAAAAGAGATTTTGGTCTGGAAAAATTACAGGGAACTATGTGGATGGCAGGGGTCATCCCAGAAAAATTTGGGATTTTTCTAAGGTCGTTTGGTATTTTCGACATATTTGGTGTTTAAATGACGTTTAAAAATAGATAAATAAATGTTAAATATAGAAATTAATTCTGGAAATATTTTTATAAAATTCCTTACTGTCAAAAACTGATTTGTGCAAAATTTCAAGATCCGAGACTAAACGGTAATTATTTGTGCTAAACAGAACATAAAAACAAACTTTTAAAGCTTAAAATGTGTAAACCGGCAAAGTTCGCCTAAGCGAGCTGACTGGTGTATAAAAACCCTAAAAATGGACTATTTTCATGAAACTAAGTTAATCAAGTAAAAATAAATCATCCGAAAGTAATTCGGATGATTTGGGTAATTTTACCCGATTTAGCAGTTTCCGGTATATTAAAGACGGAAACGGGCCCCGCGGCCAAACGGGGTGTCTAAACCGAGCTCTAATTTCACCACTTTAATTAAAATATCAGAAACAACTATTTTCGGGTCGTATGTGACCAAACTCATTTTTGAAAACATAAAGACGAATAACCGTGCTAGGCACGCAAAACGAGAAAAACAAACTAATGGTAGTTTTGACTAAAGAACTCTAAGTGATATCACAATCTAAGTCCTGAGAAGTGTTTCGGGGTTAACATTGTCCCCGGATCGTGTACGGTACTGGGTTAACAGTGTCCCCAGACGTACCGGTTAACACGAATTTAAGTTATATTAATAGAAATTGTGTAGTAACGACTAAGGGATCGTATTACAGATCCGGACCGGTAGCCGCGCACAGTATTACATCTTTACTCACGAAAAGGTGAGTTTCACGAGCCCCTATTTACTGAACTGTTTTAAATATTTTCCCGGGGCGGAATTCATGTTTTTATCAAAGTGTTTAAGTACATGCCGATCGCATGGAAATGAATGTATTTATATAATGTTTATTGTATGGGAATCGTACGGTAATGTATTAAGATGGTAATTGTCTGAGTTGCTAATATTGTAAGGCCCGAAACAGTGTTCTGGGTTAACAGTGTCCCCAGAGGTTATTAAATGTATTTCTGGGTTAACAGTGTCCCCAGAAGTTATTAAATTTGTTTCTGGGTTAACAGTGTCCCCAGAGGTTATTAAATGTGTTTCTGGGTTAACAGTGTCCCCAGAGGTTATTAAATGTGTTTCTGGGTTAACAGTGTCCCCAGAGGTTATTAAATGTGTTTCTGGGTTAACAGTGTCCCCAGAGGTTATTAGATGTGTTTCTGGGTTAACAGAGGTTTCACTTGTAGGCTCAGCATAATTACATCGCTAATTTATGATTATTATAATGATTTGTCATGGTTTATTTAAATTAGTGAAACTCACCAACTATTCGTAGTTGACCCGTTTTCTTTACATGCTTTCTAGGTACACCCAAATTGGAATGAGTGATACGTGCTTGATGATGTGTGCTATTTTGTGGAAGCTTAAGGGTCTATATTTTGTATTAAACATGTTAACGTACTATCGGTAAAACTTATGTGATAACGCCTAGACGGTAACGAAACTCGGAACAATGTAATACGTTTAAATTAATGTAGTGGTGTTTTCTTTATAAGCAATGCTGTTGATATCAGATGTGTCTGTTGCATCCCGTTTACGTTTCCGCTGCGGTTACGGGGTGTTACAATTTCAGATAAAGCCATCTGTGGAATCAAACCAAGCCTTTCATGAGACACCATCGTCGTTGTTAATGTGAGCATCGGAGTGCTAGTAGTAGACGGCACGACCGGGCGTTGAGGCATTGTTTGACGAGGTGGTGGAAAACCGATAATTACACCAGCCCCGGTTGATACACGTCTCTTCTTCTTTGAAGGCTCGCCGGTTTCTACTTCCTTTCCTTTTCTCTTCATTTCTCGTAGAGCTGCAATAGTGGCAGCTAACGCAGCATTTACTGCATCTTGTTGCTCTTGAAGAGCAGCATCACCAGCTCCACCATTACCACCATCACCATCATCATTATCATCATCATTGTTCCCACATTCTCCCCCTTCACGCTCAGAATCCGAGTCGTCGTGGATCCAGCGTTCATTAGGAGGACATACATAATACGGATTAATTATATGACCAATCATGCGCTTGTCTCGTGGTCTCTCCTTACGGTAAATCTTCATTCGACGGATAGTGTCGGCTGTCATGTGTTCTATAGGAAGGACATCATTCACCAGAGTTTGATCAATAACCAAATTGGGAATTAAGTCTTGAATGATCAGTTCTAGATCGTGGATACATTAAAAATTTCTTCTTTTGAAGTGTTTACTGAACTTGTTCTTTCAGATGATCAAAAACTAGCTCGGGTTAGTTAAAAGGCTTGTTGAGGATAAGTGCAACAAAAGCCGACTACTTCTGCATTGGTCAAATCCACCCCGACGACCACTCATACAATGAATCAAGACATGGAGACGATACTTGTATGGTGGGCATAATCCATTCTTGTTCAACATAGATTCATCAATACCCCCACCATAACGTAAACGAGTAAACAAACCCTTGATCAGCAGCTTATCAAATTCACTTGGGTTGTCATCATTGTTACCAAAACGAAAGACACGGCGAACCACTTCCACATCAATTGTAATAATAGTTCGATTGATCGTGGCTCGAATGTGATTCTCCACTTCAACATATTCAGCAGTGTCCCAAAACTGTCTAATAATGCTCAGATAAACTTTAGGTCGAGCAGTAATTGCATAATGTATCACTGAGTGCCTTAAGAATGCCAGCATGTCTCTAAACTCAGCAACATCTGCAACATCTTGATCAATGTAAGCATAGATGTTGTCGGACCGGTGCGGGACACGGTTTCCCAACGATTCACGGGGCAACGTGTTAGAGTGCGGAATCCTCTAACACGGCGATTCGGTGGTGATCAACAACGCGCGGTAACGATTCCTAAGACGGTTTGACACCTAGGGACGGAGGAAAGGACCGACACGTGAAGAACGGGCAGAGAGTATTTCAGCAGAGTGGTGGTTCGTGACTGTGTGTAGAATGTGTGCTCTCTTGTGAAATTTCCTAAGTTTCGTTTATATATCGAAAACTGGTTCGATCGAATGAGTCTCTCATTCGATCGAACGAGACCTGGTTCGATCGAATCAGTCACTGATTCGATCGAATCAGTTTCTTTTGACATTTTCAGTCCGTTAACTTAGTTTCACGATCGTTATCTTCATATCGAACCATCCTGATAGAACTGGGGACATACACATGACATTTCATGTCCTAACAAACTCCCCCTTGGAGCCAGTTCTATTTACTTACAATCAATCGAGTTCTCTTGCTCGATCGTAACTCCCCCTTGGAGTTATCTCACTCTCTCTTTTCTCAAAGCTAATGGTGCGCATGTTGCATCCACGAACTCCTTTCATCATGAAGTTCTCTCAGGATCAAATGGTCCAGTCAGTCAGACTTACCATAGGTTCCGCATATCCTGAGAAGCTGTCAATTGAAACTTTAGATAAACATTTAAGCACAATCTATCACAATGTTCCAAAACAAATTACATTCAACTCAAAAACAATTACAACCAGAAGATTAAACCTTTCATTACAACAAGAAACAAAATAAACATGACAATTAAGCTTCAGTCTCTTGTGCATACTTCTTCTGTTGCTCTTTCCAATTTGATCCTGCATGTATGTCATAGGCAAAGCAGATCCTAATGACATTTCTATACGTTAAAGCTTGCTCCATGTCTTCGGGGGCGTAGAGAATCTCTGTCTTGTACAGCGTGTAGACGTCCTCCCGTGACAAGTTTGTGAGCCACATAGGATCAAAGATACGAATTGTGCTCCAATTTCCATTGTCGTTGAGCACGATGACTGCTTCATGCAGTCTTCCGTCATAGTACCAATGCCTGAACGCTTTGTAGAAGTCCTGCTTCATCTTTCTTAGAGGAATCTTCTTCATCGTGAGTGGTGGCATGTACTTCAAAACAATCTTTGGCCTGTTGGTGATCGGATCGATCTCCCTTTTACTTGTATATCTCTTTGGCCTTTGTGGAGTGATCATCTTCCATTTTGAGCTGTATTCCATTCGCAATACACTCTGATAATACGTTGCAAATGGAGATGAACTTGCATAAAGCATATCAAGATAGTTAAGACGGTTTAGATCAAAAGTAGGAAGAGTCTTCAAGTCAGTGATACGTTGAAAGTACTCAACCCCTTTTTCTCTCTTGACAGCAATGCAATTAAGATCCTTCAGACACGCCCAAGCAATTATTTCACCTGAAGTTCTACGACCCTTCATCTTATAGGACATTGTGTGAGGAATGGTCGGCTTTGCTTGTCGTCTGGACCTTATCTTCTCAAGAATAGCGTTGAAAGCTTTCTTGCACTCTTCAGTTTTCTCAACGAAATCGGCTTGATCTGCATCAGAAGGCTGTTTCATTGTGTTTGACCTTTCGTCAGCCTTCTTCTGTATTTCCTCCTCTGTTACATTTTGAAAGAAGCTTGCCGAGTTAGGAAGATCTTCAGTTTGAGACGTGTAGTACTCTGGATATTCTTCCTGCGTCAAGTCTTCCATTTCGACTTCATCGAATTGAGAGGGATCAGCGGCCGTGGATGATGTTGAGTCAGGTGTAGCAGCAGAAGAAGATGTTTGTTCTGTTGAAGGCAAAGCCAGATACTTGCCTGTTTCTTCATTGTATAGCTCAAACATATGTTCCAGTTCTTCTTCTGTGAAATTGTGAGAAATTTCACCTTCTTCCAAGTCTCCACTTGCGAAGAATTGCTGCTCATCTGGATTGTCCAGTAAAAACGTGAAATATTCCGCTGCTGTTTTTGATTGCAGCGGTTGGACATTAAACGGATCAGCATCACCTGTTTGATTACACAAACACAAAGTAACAACAAATTTAAGTAAACATATGTAATATCATAAACATTAAATACAATATCATTACATATGAAACTAGGTTTACAAACAAATCATTAATTGAAAAGATTTAACATTTAAGTCCTTACTACATTCACTCAAAATACTCTTAACTACCTTCACCTCCATCATCAGAAGAGTCCAGTTCGTCTGTGTCCACATCGACATTGGTTGGACCTTCCAGACGAAGAACATCACCCTTCAGCTCAGTCACTCTTGCTTCAAGGCGTAGATTTGACTCTCTCAGCTCGGTGATCAAAGAACCTTGTTCATTGATCGAAGATCCCTGTTCAGCGACAGTAGCATTTAACTGACTATTTTCAAGCCTGAGCATTTCGTTCTCAGCTTGAAGTTTAGCAATCTGCTCATCTCTGAGCCGATTCTGTTCTTCTTGCTCTGCCTTGAACAGTAACATCTTCATCATCGCCTTGTGCAAATCAGCAAGTTCGGATGCAACCTTTTGAGGTATGGCCATTTCAGGTTGAGCTTGAGGAATAGGTTGTTGAGCTGACTGCGGTGTTGGTGGCTGTGCTGGTTGAGCAGGAGGAGCAGCAGAAGTCCCGACGGATGGTAACATTGAGGGACGCGGTTGATCGGGAAATAAGCTTCGATACTTCCGAGTAACCTTCTTCTTTTGCCTCTTTGCAGGCCTTTCTTCTCCTACATCTATGTCGGCCGGATTTTCCACGGCTCTGACTTCCTCACCAGTTTCCAACTCTTCTTCATTTAGAAACGAATCAGCCTCCTTTTCAGCTTCGGTCCTTGTATCTTCAGGGACCGCCACCTCCTCAGTGTCAGAGTCGTCGCTTGATTCCTGCAAAGGTAAGTTTTCGACGTCTGAGTCACTGGTATCATTTCTCCATTTCCTTTTAGGAGGGGCCCTGTAAGACGGATTCACCAAATGCCCGAAGCATCTTTTGATTGGTGGCCTGGTTGGACGTTCCTTGTAAGATTTGAGACGGTTGAGAGTCTCATTTTTCATGTGGTCCAGTTTCACCACATCACCTTCGTTTTCTTTCAGTAACCCTGGTGCTTGAGTATCGACAATCATTTGCACGAACCGTGGGAACTGTAGAAACTTCTCACTTTTCCCTTGCTTCAACGTGATGTTCTCGACCATATGACCGAAAGTCATCTGAGAGAAGTTGTATGGTCGGTTCATCACCAAAGCAGCTACAGTGAACTGCATGCTTTCCCTCAGCTTGTCAAAGCTGGTTCGTTGAGGGCCCAAGCAGTGCATCACAACGTGTGCCAAATATTTGAACTCGGGGCACAAGTTGGCCTTATGAAGCAGACCGGCATTGAGGTCGCCGTCATACTTCATACGTGCGAAACATCCTCTTGTTGCAGCAGGATGTAGGGAGGTCGGGTCTGATTCATCATCTTCAAATCCACAGACTTCTCGAATGACCTGGGCAGATATAACAATTGCATGCCCTCTAACGGTGGAGCGAATAACCGACGGCACGACTGTTTTGTCGTGCGTGGCATTCCTCCAAAACTCTTGTTGGATAGACATGATAGGCTCAATAATCCTAGAGATGGGTCCAAAAATCCTTGACCTCTTCAAAAACTTTATCACCGTTGCAAAGTCTTTCCCGTGGCTCGACTTTTCGTCTAGAAAAGCCACGATGTTGTGCTTGATGGACGTTTTGTACTGAGCAACCACTACTGCAACTTCAGCCATTGAATCTGTAAACTTAAACGTGTTAGAACGAACAGATATTGAAACGACTGAATGCGTTTAAACTTTTCAAATTTTCTGGACTAGTTCGATCGAACGAGTAACACATTCGATCGGTTGAGCTATTCATTCGATCGAATGAGATCTGGTTCGATCACAGACAATCGAATGAGATAGATCTTATCGTTGACTTCTGATTCGATCGAACTAGTGGTCGAATAAGTCACATTCGATCGAATAAGAAACTCGTTCGATCGAATGGACTGGTTCGACTCATTCAAACAGAAACCCAGAAACGAAGAACACCGAACCCGGAAAACTTAGACGATCAAGAACTCGATCAAAACACGGTTAAAAACATGTAAAACTTACATTTTCGTGATCTACGTGAAAAATCGAATAATATGATCGGATCAAAAAGAGGGTTTGAGGAAAATCAATTTGAGAGCAAAAATCCGTAAAATATTTCGAATAAAACTGATCGATCGAATGAGTTTGAATATTTATACTATTTTTGGACTTATTCGATCGAACGGACTTGTTCGTTTGGACCATTCGATCGAATGAGATTCTATTCGATCGAATGAGTCTCTTCGCAACTGTTTACATTCCTCAACCACTGATTCGATCGAATCTGCTCATTCGATCGAGTTATTCGTTCGAATAGCAACCTATTCGATCGAATGAGGGAAAACATTTGAAAAATAAATTTTTAAATTTCTTATTTCCCGTCCATCGATCGTGATGCCTTTGAACCTGCACGAAAACATAAACTTTTGACACTTGGTTAGTTTTCGTAGACATTTTCCAATCCTGAGAGCTTCGTTCCTACAGAACATATAGATCATAATACATTAGTAACAAATGGAAAAATATCAGGCTCAAACATCTTTGGGTTTTCTTGTCACTTCATTCTTTCTTTCATGCACAGCCTGTTGCACAGATGAACATTTAGCAACCTGCATGAAGTTTTCTTTCATTCCTACACACTGGATAAACATTTAGTAGGAACAGACAGGGATCAGACTACCTGTCACGATGATTTCTCATCGATTCTCAAACAAACAGAAATAGATAAAATGAGAAAGAAAGAAAAAAAATAAATAGAAATAAAATTTTTTTTTTTGGTTTTTATCAAAATATTTACAGGGAGGGACAGGGATCAGACTACCTGTCACGATGATTTCTCATCAACATTAAAGCAGAATAAAATAAATAAAAATAAAAAGATTAATTCAGAAAAAAAAAAAAAATATTTTTTTTTTTTTTTTTTTTTTTTTTTTTTTTTTTTTTAACAAGACATAATAAATATTCTTTTTGTGAGAAAGATCCGAACAGGAATCATACTAATTAAGTGACTGTCACACAGATCCGTGTTGAGCTGTATTATGACATAAAGAAACAGGTTGTGAGCATGAAAATAACTTAAAATGGTTTTCATCGTTTCTGTGATACGAGTTAGGTTCAATTATGTCTCAAAATTTAAGTGGGTATCAACTCAGAGATTATGATGCCTCCTATCTATTCTCAAAGCGTACTTGGCTTTCCCCAAGTCACCCCGAATTGACCTTGACCCATAGTGTCTGATTAAAGTTGTAAGTGTCTTCATCTGCTTCCCGTTTTCTTTCTTTCTTACTCCATGATTGAGAAGTCTTGACATTGTTAACTCTAGAATGTTTCAATCACTCATAATGTAATTTTTTTTTTTTTTTTTTTTTTTTTTTTTTTTTTTTTTTTTTTTAACATAGACTTCAGAGTAGTAAACAATTGCAAGTCCCGAATCTGGATCACTGCAGTTTCTTCACACACTATCTTTACGGGAATCAGAACACTTATGGGCTCGTGTATGACTGGGTAATCGCTTTTCTGCCTATCATTCGGAAAGATATATATGAAGACATACAAAACTCTTAAGGAGTTTCCACGTAAAATCGAGTAGATTTAGTTTGTATCACATCTACTTTTACGCACCATAAAAAGCTACCATGACACACAATGACCGTTCTAAAGCCTTTTAAGCCTAATAACTTCACTAGTTAAGCACACAGAATCAGTGTATCTATCATTTTCCAAGGTTGGATCAATTTCTCATTTTCTGAATATATATGAATGTCTTTTAAAACATATAACGTTTAAATTATTTCGCCCCGATCAAGTCAAAGTCTTCAGGTAAACGGCTATCCTGAAGATCCAATGGATCAACTGGACCGACCACATACGAGTATGTGTCCTTCTAACTAAGTATAACCGACTATTTTTCAGCGAAAGAATAAAGACCCATCAAAACCCGCCCCGATCACTTTCAGTCATCTGGTTAATGGCTATCCTCATAATCTACTAGTAGAAGTAAGGACCAACACACATCCGAAAATGTGTCCATCAAACTGAGGTAATCGACATAATTTTAAGCGATAGTGATGTATAAAAATTTAATATTTGAAAAATGAAAATAAGCTGTACAGACATAACAAATCTTTTTGATGTCTCAGTATGATAGCGTCTGTGTACTATCACCTTTCTTGAACAAGATCAACTTCTCAAAATTTTGAAAGTTTTTAATGTTTTTGGGTTTTTGTATTTTATATTGTTTTTGGTTTTTCTTGAAACCTTTCTCCCCCTAGAATTTATAAAAAACAAAATCTTTTTGGACTTTTTCAAATTTTTAAGAAAAGAAAAAATGAAAACAATTTAAATGATATCTTCAGGAACATCATCTGATATACGTTTAACGCCGTTGATCTCTAGTAAATATAAAAACCGTGGTTTATCAAATGCTTTAGTGAAGAGATCAGCGCGTTGTTCCTGAGTGGGGATTTTTATCACATCGATTAACTTCTTTTCGTAGCAATCACGAAGGAAGTGATATCGAATTTCGATGTGCTTCGTTTTGCTAAAATGGACCGGATTTTTGGTAATTGAAATTGCAGCAGAATTATCAATATATATGGGAGTAGTAGAACATTCAATACCGTAGTCACGCATTTGTTGCTGAATCCAAATAACTTGAGAACAGCAACTGGCAGCCGCAATATATTCCGCCTCAGCTGTTGAAGTGGAGACTGACGTCTGCTTTTTGCATTGCCACGTTACTAAACGACTTCCAAAGAACTGACATCCTGCTGTTGTTGATTTGTAATCGAGTTTACAACCACCATAGTCCGAATCACTGTACGCATGTAGATCAAAGTTATCATCATGAGGATACCAAGGACCCCAATCTGGAGTACCCTTCAGATAACGCAAAATTCTTTTGACTGCAATCAGATGGGAGACCTTCGGCTTTGACTGGTAACGTGCACAGAGACACGTAGCAAACATTATGTCTGGCCGAGAAGCAGTCAGGTACATTAGAGATCCGATGATCCCTCTATAGTGAGTTGGATTGATCAATTCACCCTTCTCGTCAGGATTAATCCCGTGATTAACCTCTAAAGGAGTTCCCTGTGAAGAAGAACTCAACATCTCAAACCGTTTCAAGATGTCATTGACGTATTTTGTCTGGTGAATGAAGATACCGGAATCTTTTTGATCAACTTGAAGTCCTAAGAAGAACTTCATCTCACCCATGGAGCTCATTTCAAATTTTTCTTTCATCACTTGTTCGAACTCCTTACAAAGTGTTTTATTCGTGGACCCGAAGATGATGTCGTCCACGTACACTTGTACCATAATTAGATCTCCTTCTTTTTCTTTTGAGAATAGTGTGCAGTCAATGGTTCCCCTTCTAAACCCGTTGTTCAGAAGGTGTTTGGATAGTTCTTTATACCAAGCTCTCGGGGCTTGGTGAAGACCGTACAAAGCCTTGTTGAGCAGATAGGCTTTGTCCTTGTGATATGGGTCTTCAAAACCTGGAGGTTGTGCCACATATACGGTCTCTTCGATGTGACCGTACAAAAAGGCACTCTTGACGTCCATTTGATATACTTTGAATTTCTTGAAAGATGCATACGCCAAGAACATCCGGATTGCCTCCAAACGAGCAACCGGAGCATATACCTCATTGTAGTCTAGGCCTTCGATTTGCCTAAACCCTTGGACCACCAGGCGGGCTTTGTTGCGAACAATCACTCCACGATCGTCACGTTTACATTTTAGTACCCACTTAGTGCCAATTTTCTTCTGTCCTTTGGGGAGATCCACCAGCTTCCACACACCAAGTCTTTTAAACTGCAATAATTCCTCTTGCATGGCTGAGACCCAGTTGGAATCTTTCAGCGCATCGGTGGTGCTGTGTGGTTCTTCTTGTGCTAAGAAGCATTCATGGGCATTAAGAGCAACTGATCCTGACTCCATCATTTCTGTGTAGAGACCAAAATTCAGCTGTCGCCGAGTTTTGACACCCTGTTGAAAGTCCCCTATAATGTTGTCTTGTGGATGATCACG
Source organism: Bidens hawaiensis (assembly GCF_021521415.1). Lineage (NCBI taxonomy): Eukaryota > Viridiplantae > Streptophyta > Magnoliopsida > Asterales > Asteraceae > Bidens > Bidens hawaiensis. The sequence goes on along the minus strand of NW_027491179.1, from coordinate 893,716 downwards.
TTCAGTCCTAACAACCGGATTGTCAGAAACGACAACATTTTGTTCCAAGTTAGTTAAGTTCGGCTCAGGAACTGGAGCGGATTGTGGTGCCTCTGAAGTAGACGTTAGAGGCTGATCTGCATTCGGCACTTCTTGATTTGACGATGAAGGTTGTGACGTAACCTGAGTTGGTGCCGATTGTACATCATCTGCTGGAGATTCATCTTCAGATTCAGATTCGGAAGATTCTTGAACTTGATCGCTAGACTCTGTGGAGGAAGATGATGACGGACCAGGATGAGTTGAAGATTGCAAAGATTCATCAGGAGGTGCATTTTGCGCCTCATACATCATTTGAATAGCAATCTCATACAGATTGAATGACTTGAACAGTTTGTCATAATCAAACAACCAGTCTTCTCCTGTCCCCTTGGCTGGTTCTGTGTAGCGTTGAACATCGACATGGTACCATTCTTCAACTAATTTTGTTGTTCTGTTGAAGACCCTTTTGAGAGGTATGCTGTAACCCAGAAAATAGCCGTTGATGATCTTCTCCTCGAACTTATTATCGACTTGCCTTTTAAGTAACGTGCAAAGAGCCCCGAATGGTTCCAGGTGCTCTAAGTTAGGCCTTCGTCGTTGAAGAAGCTCGAAACTTGTCTTGCCGTGGCGCTTGACGATGCCTACCCGATTTAATGTGAAACAGGCGTTGGCAATTGCCTCACTCCAAAATGTAACAGGTAACACTGAGTCGGCTAACATTGTTCTTGCTGTCTCGATTAACGTACGATTTTTCCTTTCAGCAACCCCGTTCGTTTGTGGAACATATGGGGCACTGAACTCCTGAACGATCCCTTTTTCTTTGCAGAAATTTTCAACATTCGCATTTTTAAATTCTGTACCGTTATCTGACCGCATTCTTCGAACCTTCAGATTGTATTGAGACTCAATAGTTGTAACCAGCAGTTGTATACACCCAAACGTTTCTGATTTTACTTTCAAGAAAAACACCCAAGAGAATCTAGAATATTCATCAGTAACCACTAGACAGTATGAGTGCCCAGAGATACTTTTGACGCTTATTGGGCCAAAAAGATCCATATGAAGGAGTTCCAACGGAATATCAATTGAGTGGAAACTCTTAGACTTGTGGGACCTTTTTATCTGCTTTCCGGCTTTGCACTTCACACATGAATCAGGGAGACGAAAACTTCTCAGATTAACTCCCTCAACTAGTCTGCGGTGCACAAGCTTGTTCATGTTCCTGACATTTATGTGTCCCATCCGTCTATGCCATAAGACAGTATCACGTTCGGATGCCTTGGACACGAAACATGTCGCCGTTGGAGACGTTGACCCTGCCTTAGCCATATCCAGAATGTAAAGATCACTCTGGCGTGCAGCTGACATTAAAACCTTGTCTTCAGGAAAGTTGAAATCCTTAGGCAAGATGTGGCAATCTCGGTCGTCAAACATAACTTTGAAACCTTTGTCGCAGATTTGACTTATCGACAACAGGTTGTTCTCCAACTCTTTGATGAAATTTACTTTCTCAAACGAAATTCGCCCATTAGACACCATTCCTTGGGCCGTGATATAACCTCCTTGATTTCCTGCAAAGGAAACTGCACCTCCTTTTATTTGTCTGACACTTGAAAGGAGATTCATGTTTCCAGTCATGTGCCTGGAAGCTCCTGAGTCTATGATCCACATGTTGAATCTTGGATCATATAGAGCAACCTGCACACAAAAACAAAAGGTTTAAATATCATTGGAAACCCAAGCCCTTAAGGTCTTGGGTTTTCCATCTTCATCACGAATGAACAATTCAATCCATTTACCCTCATTAACACTGTTTTCAGATTTGACGTTGTTATCAACAGTGTTAGTTTTCTTAGGTTTCCAAAAGTCAGTCTTCTTCTCAGCATGTTTGAGATAGCTGGTTGAAGACTGAGTTTCACTTGTCGAAGTGGAAACACTTGGATCTGAGGGGTTTGGGGATTGGTGTGGTGAGGTTGGCTGAGGTTTCCGAGGAGAAACCGACCTCGGTGTGTGAAACCGTTCTTGACCTTGAATGTCAATGGTCGGTCGCCTCCTAGGAGGTGACTTGACATACCTCGGATCCGGAGTCGATATGTACTGCTTAGGATCCGTGTACTTATAGCAAAATCTTGCTATATGCCCTACCTCTCCACACGAAAAACAGTAGTTTCTCCCCCTTTGACTTGGTGGAGAGAAATAACTCTGGTTTTGTCTGTTATCATAGTACCCCCTGGATTTGACATTTTGGGGTGAAGTTTGTCTAGGAGGGTGTTTTGGGAAATTATGTTTTTCATTAACGTTACCCTCCTTTACAAACTGGGTACTATGTTCCACATAGACTTTCTCAGATTTAGGATTAAACTTTTTCTTCTGAGAACTTCTTGTTGTTGTTGCCTTTGACTTAGATGGTGGTGGGCCCGATTTAGTTGTGGAACCTAAGTCTGTGGCATCAACATTTTGGTTGGACTCAGGAGCCGGGTCAATGACTTCTTTACCCTTAGACTTAGAAATTTGGTTTGTGTCCTCGGGTATATAATCATTTGATTCATCATCCGGCACAGCTCCTGGTGTGCTTGAAAATTGATTCAGGATCGGGGGTGGGACATTGTTATATCCCACGCCTCTTTCCTTTTTGCCTCGGAACTCGGGAATGATGTGTTCTAATAAATAAGATGAATTTGAGTAACTTTTTAATTTGAAATTCAATGATTCAAAATCAGCTTTCAAGTTTTCCAATTCTTTTTTCAAAACATTATTCTTATTTATGTGAAAATTGATAGAGTCTTGTTGATTCAGAACACATATTTCAAGTTCCTTGTTCTGACGCTTAAGGCTATCAATCTTTTCTTTAAAAACAGACTCTTTCTGCTTCCAAGCCTTATTCTGTGCAAGCGCGTCAGTCAGTTCCATTAAAGATCTTGAGGCTGCTTGTTTGTAAGCCTCGAGATCTTCAATTCTCTCTTTTAGAGATTGAATTTCTTGTTCATACAATTCACATTTTAAACATTTAACATTTTCTGGTTTGGGAGTTGATGGGTTAGAACTTACCTTGGCATTTGATGTCTCTGCCATGAATGCAAAGCAAAGATTCCCAGCTTTTTCCAGAAACGATGCAGAAGTTGCTTTAGACTCTACTTCGTTGACTTCTTCAACTTTAGCAGCCTCTGCGGGAATTGTCGAACATGGAGATGTTTGAGGAACATTTGACTCTTTTTCGTGATCCTCCTTAATCTCCAAAGATACCACTTCAACCTCAGGTTCTCCTTCATGGACTTCAGCGGCTGGTTCATCGACAGTATATTCTTCATTGGTCGAGGAAACAACAGACTCTGTTTCAGAGTTTTCATCTACTACTGTGACATCAGCCATGTTGATGCTCAAGTTCCATGTCTCGCCTTCATCCCCTTGAACTGCAAGAGCAGTTTCGTTGTTGATGTCGACGTTGTTTGCTGCGGTTTGATTTTGAGGGACCAGTTGTCTCTCAAGGTTGACAGTTGCAGCTGCTGCAGCAGGAGTGGATGATGATGAAGTGGTTCGGAAGGGATATTGGTGACCTTCCCTTCTTGGCTTCGAGCACTCCTTGGCAAAGTGACCAAGTTCGCCACAGTTGTAGCATTTTACTTTGTTTTTATCAAAGCCGAACTTGGATTTGTTGTTTATTGAGAGGGCCTGACCTGTTTTCTTCGTCCACTTTCTGGCCCTTCGGAACGCACTGCCAAGAGCCCACATAATGTCTATGCGTTCCATATCATCTTCGTCAAGCTGTTCATAGTCATCGCTGTCCAGATGACTATTTCCTAGCTTACCCGCCACCATTAAACTGTAGGACTCAATTATCGTGCCTAGAGTTGCCATGTGTTCTTTGGCAACCTCCACTGTTACTGTTCCCAAGCCTTCAGTATTCAACGTTGCTTTCTCCGTTGACTTGGGTCCGGAGTTAGTACTTGAGTTTCCAGAAGTTGATAGTGGGACGGAAGATCTCGTTTCAGTCCCCTTTGATTGATTTGACGTTGAGGAGACAAAAGCAGTCTTCATCGGAGCATGATCAGTTGAATCTGACAAAGGAGGTTTTGACATGTAAAGTGATTTGTCAGAAGTTGATCTCGGTTTTCTGGAAGAGGCTCTTAGTTCAGCCTCTTCGTGTCTGATTTCTTTAATAAAATCAGACAGGAGAATCGTCTCCAGCTGATGACTTCTTCTCATTACTGTCAGGAAGGTGCTCCAGCTAGGTGGAAGTCCTTGTGCAAGACATCTAACTTTCTCAGTCCCTGTAGTTTTGACGTTATAGGACTTGAGTTCTGACATTAGATGGTAAAATCTCGACAGTAACGACTCAATATCTTCTCCCGACTCTGGACTAAACAGATCAAATTCACGCTTGAGCTCCCGTGCGTGAATTTCTCTAAGGGAATCAGATCCTTCACATCGGTCAACCAGTGCGTTCCAAAGAGTTGACGCTGTAGTAAACTGGTTAAACTGATGAAAAAGATCAGTGGAGAGTGCTTGTGATAGTAAGGAGAAGGCTTTCTTCTCAGCATCGAAGGCTATCTTTTGTTCTTCAGATAGCCTAAAGTAACTCAACGACTCACCATCATCATTCGTTGGATGCACCCAACTTGTCTGGACAGCTTCCCAAAGTCCAGGATTTACACCTGTTATATGAATTTGAAATCTTGTCTTCCAGGTTGTAAATTCGTTTAAAGTCATTAGCTTTGGTGGCTTGTTATAGCTTCCCGATTCAGAATCGCTTTCGAGAATCGATTGGATCCTCTTGTTGGTACTCGAACTTGAAGCCATTTTTGATCCTTTGGTTAACTTTGAACTGTTGATCGAATGAGTCTGGTTCGATCGGACGAGTGCCTTATTCGATCGAATATGTTCTGATTCGATCGAATGTCTCTCTGGAAAACCGAACTGATCTTCTGAAAGTTATTCGATCGAATGTGTAACTGGTTCGATCGAATGGGTTAACAGATTCGATCGATTGAGTGTATGGTTTGATCGAACGGGTTCTGACAGTCGAATAAGACAGTGATCGAATGGACGGATCGAATGTGTGACTTATTCGATCAACTGGAGACTGGTTCGATCGAATGAACGAATCTGGTTCGATCGAATGAACTTGGAGTATTTCTAGGCGGGAAAAACTGATTCGGTCCAAGTTCAAACTGGTTCGATCGAATAGGAGGGCTATTCGATCGAATGAGTTCCAAAAATAGACTGGTTCGATCGGAAAATCTGGAAATTCCAAAATTAGGAGATTTTGACGGATTTTCGAATTTTGAACCACAAACACGAATCTTAGAAGATCAAGGAGCAAAGTAAGATCAAAATGAGACTTTTAACACAAAAACAGATGAACACCAACCAAAAAACGGATCAAACACACCAAAAACACGGAATTTTCCGGCAAAAATAACGATTTTCGCGAGAAAAACACGAATTTCACCACGAATCTAACGTGAATCAAGAACCAAAGGCTCTGATGCCACTTTGTCGGACCGGTGCGGGACACGGTTTCCCAACGATTCACGGGGCAACGTGTTAGAGTGCGGAATCCTCTAACACGGCGATTCGGTGGTGATCAACAACGCGCGGTAACGATTCCTAAGACGGTTTGACACCTAGGGACGGAGGAAAGGACCGACACGTGAAGAACGGGCAGAGAGTATTTCAGCAGAGTGGTGGTTCGTGACTGTGTGTAGAATGTGTGCTCTCTTGTGAAATTTCCTAAGTTTCGTTTATATATCGAAAACTGGTTCGATCGAATGAGTCTCTCATTCGATCGAACGAGACCTGGTTCGATCGAATCAGTCACTGATTCGATCGAATCAGTTTCTTTTGACATTTTCAGTCCGTTAACTTAGTTTCACGATCGTTATCTTCATATCGAACCATCCTGATAGAACTGGGGACATACACATGACATTTCATGTCCTAACAGATGTTGTGTTTTTTGTCATATGGTAATAGGATAACTTCTTCCTGCTGTACTTGAGGTGGTTGCTCTGGTGGTGGTTGTTCTTGATGCCCTTGATCAGCAATCGGTGGATCTTGATTCAATTGATCAGCCATTTTACTGAATAAATTAGAACGAGTGTAAGTAATGTTAAGATATAATACAATTAAAATTTATATAAGTAATGTTAAGTAATGTCTATTTATCTATATAAGGTGTATTTAATTTTATACGTTGTGTGTAAATAATATATTTACACGTTTAGACGATTGGAAGAAATCATTAATTACAAAGATTAATTAATTTCAATATTTAAAAGGAAAATGTCATTCGTTAGATTATCACGCTGATTCGTTACAAACTTGTAATGAATCAAGTGATTCGCTATCAGGTAAATAAGTTAACGAATTAAAATTAGCGAATTACTATAAAAAGGAACGAACAAGAATCTAGTTCATTATGAATTGACGAATCCACATCTGATTCGTTAGATAACTTATTCACTAATCTAATTCGTTTGAATCTTTAACGAATTGGACACGAAAAAGTTCAATTCGCTAAAGTTAAGGAATGGCCATAAAAGCTTAATCTTTGACTGTCCTGGTCAAAGTCAAAATTGAATAAGAACACCGACGGTCAACATGATAAAACCAGGCTTGATTATCCCATACTTATCGTTGAATAACCTGATTGTCATATGAAACGATCTCGTAAACACACTGTAAATCAAATGGTGTTGATTCGAGGTTCAACCACATGAAATAAGTTAAGTATACTCGAAGTTTTAACAGAGCCTAAAACCCTGAACATATGAACATTCAATTGACCCGACAAACTATAATCAAACATTGATTAAAGTCTACCAAGGGTTTCAGAATCACATTCCGACCAAAATAGAACCAAAATAAACTACACTAACACAGTAAGATAACGATTAATCAGGGTTCATCAAACCGTAAAACCCTTAGAACAAAATCGCATAATTAGAATATCAAGCCAGTGTCATTTTTGACGTAAAGCATAAAGATGTGATAATCTATACCTTAGCAACACAATGGAATACTCGAAAGTTCGAAAATCGAAGATCAAAAATTTAAAGAAAAATTTTGAAAAGGGTTGCTTTAGGTATAAGGAAGAAATAGGAACAGTGAAAGGACGATTCGCATTACTCTTGTCCTTTATACACAGTCCTTGCACAATTTTCAAGACACGAATTAGACCGATTCGCTATGAATTTAAACTAAACGAATTAGCTAATTCGTTCCTCAACTTATCCACGAAGTGTAGCGAATCAGTTTTGATTCGTTGTCTGATTCGTTAAATATGTATAACGAATTATGAGTGGTTCGTTATAGAGTGCGGAAGCAAATTAGGTGAACGAACTAGAAAATAGTTCGCTAGAAAGCCACCTAATTTGTTATCCATACTTAACGAATTAAAGTTTATTTAATTTTAACTTAAGATAATTAAATGAATTAAATAAAAATTAATCTTAAAAGAATTACCGAGGACCTTTTATCCCGATAATCAAATACTTTTAAAAAACGTTTCATTTTTTCGAAACATAACTTAAAAATATTAAATAATATGTAAAGTGAAAGGATAAAATATTTTTGGTATTTTGTGAAAAATTAAAGAATGTATTTACAGAAATATCCGAACATTAAAAAAATAGACATTCTTTTTGTGTTTTTCTATGATTTTTCAAAAGCAATACATATTTTTGTGTTTTTGTTGAGTTTGTGCAGAGAATCATATTGACTAAAATGCCCTTCAATCACAGTTTTATATTTCAGCGATATTATGACTCGCGTTAAGTCGGTCATTGATATTGTTGTCCACTTAAATCTTATAACAAACCTTCAAGCATTTCTGTGATATGATTTATGGTTCAATTAGCGCACAGAATATCAGAAACTATCAGCCTAATCTCGGTTCAAGCTTAATATGATTTTTGCCAAATCACCCCAACTTGACTTAAACCATTATAGTGTTGAGCAAAAATTTTTGAATACCAATTATGAAATTTTAAGCAATGCATCAAGTTTCCTTTACCGTGAGTGAGTATGCACGAGTCCATCTGTCGGCTTACATACATTGTATCCCCTAGGGTCTGTTTCTTATTGGTATTGAGACGCACGCAAGGGAGGAACAATTGTATGACTAACAGCGGATTTTGATCGAGTCAGTAGATTGGATTGTATGAAGTACAATAGTGATCAAGTTTAATGACTTTGGGTTTGCTCTAAAAGCGAGTGAAATATTCATGCATATGAATACCCAGATGATTAAGCAGCATAAAGACTCACAGTTTCCAGAATCCTAACGCTTTTTATTTGCTTTATTATATTTTTGGATGATCAACAACTATAAGGCTTGAGTATGACCGGTTATTACATTTCTGCCATCCTCACCGAGACTTTTGCTTAGAGACTAACATCTCTTTCAATTTGGCTCTTCTTTAGGTTTATATCACTTACTTTACTCTAACAGCTTGTTTAAGACCTATCAATGCACCAATGATTAAGCACACAGCCTTTTAAACTTATTTCTTACTGGATTTGGGGTCAAATAATCAATGTACTATCATTTTCTCCTTTTCTTCAAAAACTAAAAATTTTGAGGAGCATAATAAAAAATGAATTTAATTTCCCCAGTTACTTTGAGTCTATAGATAAATGGCTATCCTATCCATCTACATGTAGATAACAGGACCAAAACATCCAAGCATGCTCCACAAACTTAAATAACTGATAAAATTTTCAGCGAGAAAATAAAGTAGAAAGCTTAACGAACGCCCCAGGTACTATCCATTTGTCAGGTAAATGGCTAACCCGAATATTTACGATAAATTATCAGGACCAAACATATACAAGTATATGTCCTTCAAAATAGAATCAAAAGACATAATTTTCAGCGAACATAAGTAAAAATCTTTTTGGTTTTTTTCTCTTTGCAAACTAAAAAGACAATCTTTTTGTCTTTTCGGATTTTTCTTTACAAGATGAGAAATTCACATTCTTTCTGGCTTTTTCAAAATTTTCTGTACAAGCAAAAATCACGATCTTTTTAGTATTTTCTAATTTTAGGATGTTTTTGGTTTTTTTTTAAATATTAAAATAAAACAAGAAAGAACACAATATTTTTGATTTTTCAAAATTTTCTAATGTTTTTGAGTTTTATCTATTCAAACAAAAAGACACAATATTTTTTTATTTTCTAAAATTCACCCCCTAAAACCTAAAAACAAAATAAAATTTAAACTAGAACAGACTAAAATAATAGATAATCATCCTAATTTTAGAATCTCAGCAAGGGTCTTCAATCCATTTAAACCAAGCAGAAAGTTAAACCGTGTTTTATCAAAGGCTTTGGTAAATAGATCGGCTTTCTGAAAATTAGTATGTACTTTCTCAAGATCAATTAATTTCTTTTCATAACAATCCCGTATAAAATGATATCGAATTTCGATATGTTTCGTTTTAGAGTGTTGTACGGGATTTTTGGTGATACTAATAGCAGCAGAATTATCAATTAAGATGGGAGTAGTAAGAAACTTCAAACCATAGTAGCGAAGATGTTGTTGTATCCACAAAACCTGGGAACAGCAACTCGAGGATGCAACATACTCAGCTTCGGCGGTTGAAGTGGAGACCGTTGTCTGCTTCTTACACTGCCAGGAAACAAGCCGGCTTCCTAAGAATTGACATCCCGCTGTAGTAGATTTGAAATTTATCTTGCAACCTCCATAGTCTGAGTCTGAATAAGCGGTAAGGTCGAAAGTATCATCTTTGGGGTACCTTAAACCGATGTCAGGATATCCCCTTAGATATTGCAGAATACGCTTGACCACTGCCAGGTGAGTCACTCGGGGACTAGCTTGGTACCTAGCACATAAACAAACAACAAACATTATGTCGGGTCGAGAAGCAGTTAAATACATTAAAGAACCAATCATAGCACGACAGAGGGTCGGATCAACGATATCCTCCAATTCATCCTGTGATAAATTGTGACCCACAGGAAGAGGAGTAGAAGGGATTTTTCCGGCAGTAATCTTGAATCGGCTCAAGACGTCGTTCACATATTTTGTATGATGAATGAAGATTCCCTTCGCAGACTGATGAACCTGCAACCCTAAAAAGAAATTCATCTCTCCCATCGAACTCATTTCGAACTTGGTTTGCATAGACTTCTCGAACTCCTTACACAACGTGTCGTTTGTAGACCCAAAGATAATGTCATCAACATAAATCTGAACGAGGAGAAGATCATCACCAATATTCTTATAAAACAAAGTGCAGTTGACAGTTCCACGTTTGAAACCATTATCCGTCAGATGGTCAGCGAGCGTGCCATACCAAGCTCTCGGGGCTTGATGTAGACCATATAATGCCTTGTTTAATTGGTAAAAACGGTCAGGATAATCAGGATCTTCAAAACCTAGAGGCTGTAAAATGAACACTTCCTCATGTAGTTCACCATTGAGAAAAGCACTCTTGACATCCATTTGATAAACTTTAATATTCTTGTAAGCAGCATATGCCAGAAAGATTCGAATCGACTCTAATCTTGCAACTGGAGCATATACTTCAGTGTAATAAATACCCTCTTGCTGATGAAAATCTTGCACAACTAATCGTGCTTTGTTTCTCACAATTACCCCACGGTCGTCTTTCTTACACTTATATACCCACTTAGTCGGAATCGCTTTCTTAACTCTAGCAGGTTTATCGATAAGATCCCAAACACCTAAACGTGCAAATTGTTGTAATTCTTCTTGCATAGCTTCTACCCAAGAAGGATCTTGAAGTGCAACACTAGGAGTCGTTGGCTCTACTTGAGATAGAAAACAAGTGAATTTAGCAAGATTTACAATCCCAGACGAGTGTAAGTCAGCATAAGCACATAAGACATTATTTTCACTTGAAGAAGCAACTTGATGTCGTGTTTGAACACCTACATCAAGGTCTCCAATAATGTTTTCTTGTGGATGGTAATTATGAATCCTGAGAGTAGGATTCTCAGGAACAACAACATTTTCAAATAAATTAGTGTAATGTTCACCCAATTCAGGAAATGGAACATCACTATCAAGTTCAGTAACTTGATCTACAACTGCATTATCATCAGATGAAGTAGAAGCATTATCATAATGAGCAAGAGACTCATTATCAGGTTCTTCATTTGGAGCAACAATTGGAGCTTCAACATCATTTGAACTTGCAAATCTTGGAATTTCTAAATGTTCTTCAAAATAAGCACGAACTAAATCTTCATATGGATGATCAGTTGTTGGAGTAAACAAATTAAATAAGCCATCATAGTCAAACATCCAGTCGGGACCTTTTCCTTGAGAAGGTGTAGTGTACTTCTGACAGTCCACATGATACCATTCTTCAACACAACCGGACGTAAAATTAAACACTCTTTTCTTAGGTGACGCATACCCCAAGAAATAACCCTCAATGGCTTTTTCATCAAACTTTCCCACATCCTTTTTCAACATAGTACAAGGACACCCAAATGGTTCCAAGTACTTTAAACTAGGTTTGCGATTATTCAATAATTCATAACTGGTCTTCCTGAGTCTTTTAACAGTTAGAACTCGATTGAGTGTATAACAAGTAGTATTTACCGCCTCATTCCAAAACTGAACAAGAAGCTTTGAATCAGCAAGCATCGTTCTAGCAGCTTCAATCAATGTTCTATTCTTTCTTTCAGCTACACCGTTCTGTTGTGGTACATATGGGGCACTTTATTCTCGATGAATTCCTTTTTGGATACAAAAGAAATCTAATACAGTATTCTTAAATTCAGTACCATTGTCACTTCGAATTCTCCTCACCTTCTGTTTCTATAGTGATTCGATCTTAGTGATTAGATTTTGAACGAGACCCGGTGTTTGATCTTTTGAACTTAAAAACAAGACCTATGAATATCGTGAATAATCATCTCTAACTACTAGGCAATACCAGTCGGTGTTTGATCTTTTGAACTTAAAAACAAGATCTGTGAATATCGTGAATAATCATCTGTAACTACTAGGCAATACCAGTCTTCAGAAATACTCGCACGATTCACTGGACCAAATAAATCCATATGAAGTCGTTCAAGCGGAGTATCAATGGAATTTAATAACTTAGATGGGTGCGGTTTCTTCTTTTGTTTGCCCTTCTTACAAGCAACACAGTGATCGGATAACTTAAAATTCTTTAACGACACACCCTCGACTAGATCATTTGCCATCAAGTAGTTCATCTTTCGAACATGTATATGACCCATTCTTCGATGCCAAAGAACTTAATCTTTCTCGGTTGCTTTTAAGACAAAACACGTTTCGATCGATGTAGATACTTTAGAATTCATATTCAAGACATAAATATCATTTGATCGAGGTGATCGCATGACAACCATGTCCTCGGGAATCACATAACCCGGTTTTAAGATTAGACACTCTTTATCTATAAATACTGTAGTGTATTGCTTATCACAGATTTGCGATACACTCAATAAATTATGGTCCACTTTATCACAATAGTTAACCTTCTCAAAAGTAATCTTCCCGTTCGAAACATCACCTTCTTGTGTAATCATACCTCCAGAATTCCCAGCAAATGCCACATAACCCCCTTGAATATTTCTCACATTTGTTAAGAGGTTGAGATTCCCAGTAATATGACGAGAACATCCACTATCCGTGATCCAGTTTTCACCAGAAATGGTCTTGGATGTACCCTCATTGATCTTAGCCATGCAAGCAAAGACAGTTGTAGGCTTGTCACAGGGATTCATCAGAATCCGATCCAGAGTCATTATCAGAGGATACCTCACTTCCACTAGCATCATGAAGATCTTGAGTCAACCCAAACAATGCCAGATTAGCTTGAGTATCGTTGCACAGTAGTTGTTGTGACCAATCATCTCCATTAGCTAACATAGCTTGTGACCCAGAACTTGATGGTTTCTTCTCAGCATTATTACCTCGTGGTGTTGAAGAGTTTGAATTTTGACCACGAGGACCAGTATACTTCTTTTTCGGTTTGTCACATTCTTTTGCAAAATGCCCGAATTCTTGACAGTTATAACATTTCACCTTTAACTTGTCAAATCCCAATTTCTTGTTCAGGGCAGGAAGATCTTTTCCAGTTCTTTGCATAAATCTTTTCACCTTACGAACAATCATTGCCATGTTCCACTTTAAATCCATGATTTCTAAGTCGTCTGGATCAATCAGATCATAGTCTTCATCAGTCCGATCACTAGTAGCAATTTTGCTACTCACCAGATTTTCGTAAGAAGTCATGAAAACTGATAAAAAGGCAAAATTTTGTTCAGCTTCTTTCATGTTGACATTCGGAGGTGATGAGTATTGATTTGTCGAAGACGAATTCCTGAACCAGCAGATACATTTGGTGACCCAGAATTACCAGCAGTATAAAAACATGCTCGAGGATCACTATAGATGGTTGTTTCATTTTCTCTTGCGTTTTGTGTCAGAAAAGCAGTGATCGGTGAAATTATTGAACTTAGAGGCATGCTACCACCATAGAAAGCAGGATCTTGACTTTCCTTTGATGATTTTTGACACTTGAGATCATACTCACGAGCTTCAATCTTTTGTAAAAACTCACTTGCAGTCAAGTCTTCATTGAAATAACTGTTTTCTTTTAATACCATTAGAAAAGTAGAGTATGAACTTGGTAGTGCACTCTTAATAGTATCAATCTTGTCAATCTCAGAAATTTCCAACTTCATTTTATCCATATCTGCAATTAAGTGATTGAATCTCGTTGTCGACACATACAACTTATGCATGAGATGCGTTTCGTGTTCCATTTGTGAAATAAGTGCGACTTGACAAACATGTTGGTGATACATTACATGTGTGAACAACTACTTAAGTATCAAGTATTAACATTGTACATTACTAGCAACTATCCACCACAAGGGCAATTTAGTCAAAACATAGCAAACATCGATCAGTTATGCACTTTTCATGATAATTCAAGTAATTCAGCAGCTAAATTGTCCAGGCAGATTCACTCGACAAGATTACTCTATTTAATAAATCCTAAATTTCAAAGAAATCACCAAAAATCATCACAGAAGCACACGTGAGTTAGGTTTCTAAAAATATTTTTATTATATTTTTATCGTATACGGTTTTATCACAATGAACAAAACATCACAGCAAACACGCAGCAATCATTATCATGCGCAAAAGAATGTTATTTGTTATTCCCGTTAATGAAAAATCCAATTAATGCAAGACCAAATGGGTTAGATTCCTAACTCAAAATATTAACTTCCAGAAGTGGAACCAACCCATTTGGTCTTGTCGTTTATGAGATATCTTAGTCGCAAAACAGCTTACCAGCAGGCTCCCGAATCAGCCTTGCACAACAGTTTTGTGAAATAATAAAAACTAACTTTTACACGTCCAAAATTTACAAACTAGGACTTTTCAGAAACTAGACTCGACCTAGTGTATTATAGAATCAACAATCACAACAAAACATAAAATTAACATCGAGTTATAGCCATTTAAAAACGAATTCAAGAGATCTGTCCAGCATCAGTTTTCATCAAAACTCAACATACAATTAACCTATGCACTATAACTCATACATACAACCCTCTAGATGCATAATCCACCAACCATGCATCTCAATTTCACTTTACATACACAATTAGGGTTTTACTTCAAAGTTTAATTTCAAGAAACATATAATTAACCAACAGTAACAACACAACTAGTTATCAATTCACTAGTAATCATAAAAAGCACATAATTAAACCCTAACTCATCTTCAATCATCACTTTCAAGATTTAGGGTTTTGATTAACATGCTCAATATCGTAATTAAATCATTAGAATAGTTAGAGGGGATGTTAATTACCTATCTAGAACCTTGAATCCTTCAAAACAAGCTTGAAAAAGAGAATGTATGTGTGTGTGTTGTAGGTTACGGCTGCCACGAGAGGGGGGGGGGGAGACCAATCGTACAAGGGAAGGGAGGGGTTAGGGTTGTGTAATAACTTGTTTATATTATTTACTAAGTTACACTTAACCCCTTGAACTTCTAGTTACTCGATTTCTAGCATAAAATAGGCTTTTGCATCTTGAATTAATGTTTTACATATAAATATCAAGTAACACATAGGTTTAAGACATACTTGTCAAATACTTATTGTTTTGATACTTGTCGTTTGTTCACCAACGATTTGAGTCGACTCGTGTGTGTTTCGGTGAAATTTTGATAGACTACTTTGTCATGCGTCATCTAAACCCTAGTTTAAATGTAATGAGATATGCGTTACAGTTCGTGTGATCTTAAGTTTGAATTAACGGAGTTCGGATTAACGGAGTTAACTTGAAATTGACGAGTGTCACATCATTCCCATGTTGAAAGAATTTTCGTCCCGAAAACTTGAGTCAAGTCGCGATGGGTGTCTGAAAAAGGCAAAAATTTTCAGTTTGTCATATCATCCCCTAGTAGAAAGAAATTTCGTCCCGAAATTTAATTCATACCTCCGGTGATTTCTGACGGTTTGTCGACTTTCACGGTTTTCGGTGTTTGGTCAACCCTTCAAAAAGGTGAGGATACTTTTTCATCATTTGATCCTCGAGTTCCCACATGAACTCTGGTCCACGTCTCGAGTTCCAACGGACTTTGACGATGGGAATCTTGCTGTGCTTGAGTGTTTTGGTTTCCCAATCCAAAACTTCGACTGGTTCTTCGATGAAGCGTAGTTGTTCATCAACTTGCAACTCGCCCAAAGGAACTGCTTGGGTTTCTTCAGGAAGGCATTTCTTAAAGTTGGATACATGGAAAACGTTATGTACGCCACTGAGTTCTGTTGGTAAATCCAATCGGTATGCTACCGGACCAACGCGTTCAGTTATCCGGTATGGGCCAATGTATTGCGGGTTGAGTTTGTTTCTCTTTCCAAAGCGAACTACACATTTCCAAGGTGAGACTTTGAGTAAAACTTGGTCATCCACTTGGAATTCCAGAGGTTTTTGGCGCTTGTCGGCGTAACTCTTTTGATGATCTCGTGCTGCCGCCATGCGGTTTCGGATTTGGACAATCTTTTTAGAGGATTCAAGTACTAATTCTGGACCAGTGATTTGGCTATCACCCACTTCTGCCCAGCAAAGAGGTGAACGACACCTCCGTCCATACAACGCTTCAAACGACGATGCTTTAATGCTTGCGTGGTAGTTGTTATTATACGAAAACTCTACCAGGGGCAAGTGAGGTTCCCAACTTTTTCCGAAATCCAACACGCATGCACGCAACATGTCTTTCAAAGTCTGAATGGTGCGTTCACTTTTTCCATCCATTTGAGGATGGTATGCTGTGCTCATATCGAGGCGGGTGCCTAGTGCGCTCTGTAGTGACTTCCAGAAGTGCGAAGTAAAACGGGAATCTCGATCAGATATGATTGAGACAGGCA
Source organism: Bidens hawaiensis (assembly GCF_021521415.1). Lineage (NCBI taxonomy): Eukaryota > Viridiplantae > Streptophyta > Magnoliopsida > Asterales > Asteraceae > Bidens > Bidens hawaiensis. Next base: position 877,272 of record NW_027491179.1, on the reverse strand, counting down.
CTCCGTGTCTAGACACTACTTCTTTCATATAGATGCGAGTCAGTATTTCCATTTTGTCTGATTCCTTGATCGCTAGGAAACGCGCTGACTTCATCAACCGGTCAACGATCACCCAGATGGTATCGCATCCCGTCGGCGTTTTGGGTAATCCCGTAATGAAATCCATGGACATGTGTTCCCATTTCCACGTTGGGATTTCCGGTTGCTGTAGCAGACCAAATGGTTTCTGATATTCCACTTTGACTCTTGCAAAAGTCAAGCATTTGCTCACGTAGGTGGCAATGTCGGCTTTCATGTTTGGCCACCAGTAAAGTGCCTTTAGGTCATGGTACATTTTATCTGAGCCAGGGTGAACGGAATATCGGTACTTGTGTGCTTCGTCCATCACTAGATTTCTCAAGTCTCCGTATCGAGGGACCCAAATCCGGTTTTCAAAATATCGGACCCCGTTAGATTTGGTTTCAAGCTGCTTATCCATGCCCTGCATGAGTTCTGATGGGAGGTTATCGTCTTTCGACGCTTCGAGTTGAGCATCACAAATCTGATCAGGTAAGTTGGCGTCAATCGTGAGTTGTAATGCTCGCACCCGTCTAGACTTATCGGTTTCTTTTCTGCTGAGGGCATCGGCCACTACATTGGCCTTGCCAGGGTGATACTTGATGGCACAATCATAATCCTTGAGCAGCTCGACCCAACGACGCTGTCGCATGTTCAGCTCCTTCTGATCGTAGATATGTTGGAGACTCTTGTGGTCGGTGTAAATGGTAAACTTGGTACCGTACAAGTAATGCCTCCATATCTTAAGGGCAAACACCACGGCTTCGAGTTCTAATCATGGGTCGTATAGTTCTTCTCGTGGATCCGTAGTTGTCGAGAAGCATAGGCTATAACCTTCTCGAGTTGCATTAACACGCAACCGAGACCCTGTATCGATGCATCACAATGCACCTCAAAATATTCCGTTCCCTCGGGGAGGGCTAGGATAGGTGCGCCACAGAGTTTTGTTTTCAACAGTTGGAAGGCAGACTCCTGCACGTCACCCCAATTGTACTTAGTACCCTTGTGTGTCAGTGCGGTGAGGGGTTGAGCAATCTTTGAAAATCCCTCGATGAAACGTCGGTAGTAGCCAGCCAGTCCTAGGAATTGTCACACCTCAGTCGGAGTCTTAGGTGCTTCCCAGTTTTTGATGGCTTCTACCTTGCCTGGATCGACATGGATACTACTCTCATTGATCACATGTCCTAAGAAGTGAACCTCGCGAAGCCGAAATTCACATTTCGAAAGCTTTGCGTACAATTGTTCCTTCTTTAGCAATTCCCGAATTAACCTCAGGTGTTCTTCATGGTCGGTCTTGTTCTTGGAGTAAACGAGGATATCATCAATGAAAACAATCACAAACTTGTCGAGGTACGCCTTGTATACTCCGTTCATGAGATCCATAAATACGGCTGGTGAATTGGTTAAACCAAAAGGCATAACCGAAAACTCATAGTGACCGTACCGAGTTCTGAAAGCCGTCTTTGAAATGTCTTCTTCACGCACTCTTAATTGATGGTAAACAGATCTCAGATCGATCTTCGAGTAGTAACTCGATCCATGAAGCTAGTCGAACATATCATCAATTCGGGGTAGGGGATAACGGTTCTTGATCGTCACCTTAATCTGCTCCCGGTAATCGATGAAAATGCGGAAAGTCTCGTCCTTCTTTCGAACAAATAAGACAGGGGCTCCCCATGGTGATGAGCTAGGTCGGATGAAACCTTTATCCAACAAGTCTTGTAGTTGAGTGGACAACTCCTGAAGCTCCGCTGGTGCGAGCTGATACGGGGCTCGTGCTATGGGTGCAGCACCGGGGGTTAAATCGATTTGGAACTCGACTTGTCGAATAGGTGGGAGTCCAGGAAAATCCTCCGGGAAGACTTCCGAAAAATCTCGAACAATCGGTATGTCTTCGATTCGCTTATCCTCCCCGGGTTTCTCGACAATATGAGCTAAAATCGCTGGATGACCCTTTCGTAAATATTTCTGCGCCTTCATGAGGGTGATGACGCTTGTAGTCATGCCGCTCCTCTCGCCCTTTATCGAGATGATTTCGCCGGAAGAGGTAGTGATATGGACTACCTGCCGTGACATATAATCTCAGCTCTATTCTCGGATAGCCAGTCCATGCCGACAACGACGTCGAAACTACCAAGTGTAAAGGGTATGAGGTTGATATCGAAAGTATGACCTGACAGTTTCAACTTACATCCCGCTAGTACATGAGTTGTTTCTATAGACTTACCGTCGGCTAATTCAACAGGAAACTTAGCATCTAACGGGGTTGGAGTTAAGTCTAAGAATCTACTAAAGGCTTTCGATACAAAACTCCTATCAGCTCCAGTGTCAAACAAAACAGAAGCAAAACAGTCGTTCACAGGGAACTTACCGGTATTCACATTCAGATCGCTGCGGGCCTGGCCCGACCCAATGACGAAAGCTCTACCTTTACCACTACTCCCGCCACTGTTATTGCCTCCATTGTTCTCATTCCGCTTCAGTTTGGGATAATCTTTCCTGTAGTGACCCTCTTGACCACACTCAAAGCACCCTTTCGTCGTTGTAGGCTGTTTAGGAGCACCCTTAGCCGCTAGGTCTCCCCTACAGTCCTTGGCCTGATGACCCAATTTACCGCATCCCAAACACTTGATACGGTCGCATGGGCCAGCATGGTGACAGTTGCACTTGTTGCACTTCGGGTACTTTCCGGCATAGCCACTCGAACCCTGTACGCCACCGTTGTTGTTATTGTTGGAACCCTGATTATTGAAGTTTCGAGCGAGTTCGGGTTTACGGTGGTGTTGTTGTTGTGGGGGGTTCGATGATGAGGACCTGGTGTTGTCAAATTTCCTCTTTCCATTCCCAAAGTCGTTGTTGTTGTTGTTTTCAGTGCTTGAGTTGTCGCGAGTTTTAGAGGTGGAACCTCTCGGTGGTAGCGCACCTTGTGCCACTGCTTGATCCGTCAGCTTGTGGGCTATTCAGATCGCTTGCTGAATAGTGGTTGGTTTAGAAGACGTCACCATACCCTGAATCTGGGATACCAAACCATCAATAAACATCTCGATTCTCTTACTTGGCGGATCTACCATCCGCGGACACATCACCGCCAGTTTGTGGGAACGGGTGGTGTAGGCTTCAATCTCAGAACCCACCATCTTTAACGCCCAAAATTTCGATTCCAGCTTCGAGATTTCCTCTCTAGGATAATACTCTTCTCCCATCATGTACTTGAATTCTTCCCAATTCATTGCATTTGCCAATTCCAATCCATGAATTTGCACATTAGAGTTCCACCAGGTGAGGGCGGAATCTTGCAATGTTCCAGCAACAAACTTGACCTTGCTGGCTAGTGGACACATCTCGAAATCTGACTCTGCCTTCTCGGCCCAACGCAGGAAACCAATGGCTCCCTCAGTGCTTTCAAATGAATTAGGTTTGCAGTCTAGGTAGTTCTTGAAAGTACAGACTCCGACTTGACCTCCTGCTTGATTATGAACATGTGCAGCTAAAACTACCGCCGCATGGTCATTTAGCAAGGCTTGGTGTTCTGCCGCGGTCATGTTGATGTTACCGCGACCACGACCAGCGTTTCTTCCAGACATCTTGTTGGAACTAGGGAATCAATCACTATAACTATAACAGATCTCGGATTTGTGTGTATTTGATCAATCCTTAACTCGGATCTAGCTCATAATTAAGTTTGATTATGCGTTGTATGTGTATATATATTATCAGTATATTAGTAGCTGTATATGAATAATATTAAGATTAAGATGAAGATTGAGAGAGATTCAGACAGCGTATCGTTAATTAATTCTCAAAACGTAAATAAAACGTGAACAGTGTTCACCTATAAATAGAAGACGGACCTAGTTCATTAACATCCTCTAACGAACTAGAGTCCGCTTCGTTACATACATTACAAAGTAAATAGATTAACGAATCACCCCCTGATTCGTTAAACATCCTTAACGAATCAGGGGAGACTTAACTTAAGATCTAGTTCGCTAAACATCCTTAGCGAAGTAGACTAATACATTAACGAACTACAAGCTTATAATAATTGTTTATTACATTAAACAAACGACAAATACGTTAACGATAATTACAAAGACTTAAGACGCAAAAACGTGCACTAACAGACACCCCCTCGTCTTGAGCTCTTTGTCTTTGATCTTCACTTGAAATGCTTGGACTGCCAGTCTATGCAACTATGAATTCCATTTTCATAACAAACACGCACAACGCGTTGGAATTGGATAGCCATGTCGTAGTCTTCATTGCGCTCGATCAGAATCTGGTTCTTGTGTAGCACGTCATTGTCTGTTTCAAATAAATTAACCAACCACATAGGGTCGATTATCTTGATAAGCTTAGTCTTTAGTCCTTTACCAAGCACAATGACGACCTCGCCAGTACGATTGTCGTAGTACCAGCGGTCAAACGAGAGATGCATGTGTTGGGGCATCGTCTTCACAGGTACCCGCTTCATCGTCTTTGGCGGCTTTAGCTTAAGAACAAGTTTCCTCCAGCCAGTCCTTGGATCAATCTCGTCAATACGTTTACGTCTCGGGACCTGGGGCTTGAAGAATTTGAAACCATGATTGACTTCGAATAGTAAGTGTTGATGAAACCACTCAGCTGTTCGGTAACCACCACGATTGATAAATGGACGACTCGCGAGGGTACGAACATCCCAACGCGGTAATGTAAGAACATCCAATATCGTTTCGTAGTACTGAATTCCCTTCTCCCATTTAACTATACATACTTTAAGCTCGGAATCATATAGCCAAAAAACGATATCACCATGTACCTTGGATACAGTCTTGAAGGAGGTTACTTGGTTTGCCTTGACCATGCAGCTATGTCTTTTCGTTCTTGATCAACATACCGATACGCCTTGATAATTTTACCCGCCGCTTTGTAGCTGAACCACTTAGCAATATCGGCATCGGTTGGATTTTCAATCGAGTTGAACCGAGTGTCCAAAACTTTCTTACCCTTTGACGTCTTTTCGAACAAACACATAATTAAACCCTAACTCATCTTCAATCATCACTTTCAAGATTTAGGATTTTGATTAACATGCTCAATATCATAATTAAATCATTAGAATAGCTAGAGGGGATGTTAATTACCTATCTAAAACCTTGAATCCTTCAAAACAAGCTTGAAAAAGAGATTGTATGTGTGTGTGTTGTAGGTTACGGCTGCCAAGATTGGGGGGGGGGGGAGACCGATCGTACAAGGGAAGGGAGGGGTTAGGGTTGTGTAATAACTTGGTTATATTATTTACTAAGTTACACTTAACCCCTTGAACTTCTAGTTACTCGATTTCTAGCATAAATTAGGCTTTTGCATCTTGAATTAATGTTTTACATATAAATATCAAGTAACACATAGGTTTATACATACTTGTCAAATACTTATTGTTTTGATATTTGTCGTTTGTTCACCAACTGTTTGAGTCGACTCGTGTGTGTTTCCGTGAAATTCCGAAAGACTACTTTGTCATGCGTCATCTAAACCCTAGTTTAAATGTAATGAGATATGCGTTACAGTCCGTGTGATCTTAAGTTTGAATTAAGGAGTTCGGATTAACGGAGTTAACCTGAAATTGACAAGTGTCACATACTTGGGGCAAAGTGGCAGTTAAATGCCAACGAGAGTACATGGGCAAGGGTGGCCATGCGTGTGGGCTGTCTTGGTTTCACTTGTGGCTTAGTATAATACATCATACACATACATACTGTGAACTTTACGAACTCGTATACTGATTTTGTTCGTACCCGTGAAACTTGAAACTCGCCAACTAGACGTAGTTGACCCGTTTTAACATGGTGTTCAGATGAGCCCAAGTAGGAATAATTTGCTTATGTGCTCGGTGCTAGAACGGAAGTGAATCACTGTACATAGACGTTAGCATATATATTAAAGAATAAGCAATCACGTGAACTGGTTATGTGATTTGCATCCAGTTTGTAAACTTAGTACCAAACCATGTAATATGATGTAAATTAGTTTGTTGAATTTTTTTTTAAACAATGTGGTTGATACCACTGTTATCTGTTACATTCCCCTATTACGCTTCCGAAACTACCTAGTCGGGGTGTGACAGAAGTTGGTATAAGAGCCATTGGTTATAAAGAATTAGGATGTCCCTTAGGATACCCTAATATAACCTTAGGATCGATTAGCTCTGGGAATAAAATAATATTTAATAATATATACTAAAGATTCTCGTGATGAAAGCGAATGGACAAGCGGGTTATTATGGTCCGGAACGTAATAACGGACTTGTTCGTACGAGGGAATTCGAGAAGGAGTCGATAAAAATTCCAATAGGTAAAAACAGGAACATATGTGTGTAAAATTCACTATTAAGTATATGTAAATAAACAATTATCTGTGCGAATGTGTATGAATATCTGTATATATTTATTATGATTAATATGATTTAAAAATATTATTCTTATTACTAATCCTTGTGGAGAGACATGTCGAGAGCTACAGATCGCCTATCTGACGAAATACCAGTATTATATGAAGATGAAGAGGATTCAGAAGAGGAACCCGAAGAGAAATCAGAGGGGGAAGAAATAGGTGAGAGTTTGGGGGACGCCGTAGTGCCACACGAGGTGCCTATTGACTAGCCTGACTTATCGGGCTACCGATGCGATAGTTACCCTCCTAGGGAATCACCTAGACTAGAGATTGGAGCTACTAGTGCTTATCATTCACCGATTAGAGCACCCAGATCGTCTACTCCACCTGTGCAGCATACACCAGTACCCCCACCTACTATTAGGAACCGTTAGACTGCCCGCATGAGCGTGCGCCCACCTGAGCACACCTCTCCCCCCACCTCCGTCTACATACCATAGGGGAGAAACATCACGTGTTCAGGTCACTGATATACCTGTTCCCACCTAGGGTCTACCCATACTGAACCGGAGCCACCTCTTCTATCTGATTCAGCGTGGTTGGGTTTCGTGACTGATCAGGTATTAGGACAATCACACTCGATAAACAACCTTAACCAGCACATACACGACATGCAAGATGACATGCGGTACATGAAACGAGAAGTGAGGGACGTAAAAAGGTCAAATGCTCACAACCGTTGGCGTCATGATCGAGCGATGACACTGTTGGGAGTTTGTATGGCAGTTATTACAGCCCTAGTGACTGTTGTTGTGTGATTTTTGTACTATGTACTTATGAATGAGTAGAACACTAGTAGTATAGTTTGGTTGTATATAGTCTTTTGACATCCCATGCAGCAATTTGTAGCAACATGTTGGGCTGACTTCGTAACTGTTTACGGTTTAGCACTATTACAAGCACTAACCTTTATCGGGTTAAGTATATTGTTAGTGACAAATTTTGATACGCATATACAAGCACTGGCCTATACCAGGTTAAGCCTATGCGCTAAATTTTGGGATGCATATGTACAGTAATGATTATGAGTAATACAAATGTGTTCTTTGGCATAGTTGTGTGTTTATGATTATTGTTATAGAATGGCTCCGGAGAAAACTAATACTATATCTGAGGCGGAGGTGGGCGAAATGATTGCTCGCCAACTACAAGCAGTGTGTAACATTTCGGGTTTTTCGTTTCTTTTCGGTTTTGTAATCATTACCCAACCCGGGTTCGGGTTCGGGTATTTTATCAATAAATCTCGCAATCATTTGATATTTTACTTATTTATTTATTTGTTGGTTTGATTTTAATTATGAGATGTTACAAAAACAACCCCTCAACTTACTTTATTATAATTTTGAAACCACAACCATAAAACAGGGACCAAAGTGCAAATTCCTTTCCCTCCTTCTTCTTCCCCTCTCACTGCCGACGCAACCCCCCATCTTTTCTTGGACCAAAATTCTCGGATTAAATCGAGTAATTAACCAAATAAATCTTGTCAAATCAATTGTTGACCAAAAAACGCGTTTAACGACAGTCTATACTTGGTAATCGGTTAACTAGACAGCTATGACTCGTTAATAAACGAACCGCGGCTGCCATTGACCCAATGCCCTATATAAACTCGTTTATTTTCCAATTAATCATACACACAGACTCACATATTCTTTGCGAACCATAGCCCTAAAATATTTACATCATACCAGTTCGTTAAGGTCTGATTTCGTATTCAGTTTTGAGCCGCAAAACCCACTTGTCGTTCACCTTCAATCCATCACCATTACAGGTAATTAATATATGTTTTGAGATCGGTTTTAGCCCATAAACAATAACCCTAAATCATTTGGAACAAACACTAATCAATTAAGCCAATTGAAAATCATAGGGTTTATGTTTGATTTAGGGAAGAACTAATACCAAAACCTGTGTATTTGAATTGGCAATTTCATCTTAATATCAAAACTAAGCGCTGGTCTGATGGCCAGCGCATGTTTTCCCAAAACATGTATACCGGCTTAGGGCGCGGGTTCGAATCCCCCAGGCCCGGTTTTTGTATTTTAATTTTTAAAATATCCTTTTTATCAAATTCTTGATATTATTATACATATATAACACTAAATAAACAATATTTTATGAATCGAACTTCGGTTATTGTTTATTTGTCTTGAACCTTTACCTCTTAATTGATTTTTTTTATATATAAACACATATGTAGACATAAGTATACATATAACAATGTTGATATTAATATTTTTTTATCATCTGTTTAATAAACCGAACAAACGATTTTATTAATGTTCGAAGAATAAAATTTATTTTAACTTTCCCTGTTAATATATCTACAAATAATGTTTACTTAGCAAAGATTAATGTTTTATCAAACCTAAAATTAACAATAATAATAATAGTATTAATAATAACATTAATAATCACAACAACCTTATTAATATGACAATAACACGATCAATACCCAAGACCCGTCATATTATTTTATCTTTAACTCACTTTATCATTAACTACTAGGAATATTTGTCGGTGAATCTCGAGGAGCTTGACCATTTTCCATCCTAGCCTTTTCTCTTCTTATCTCGTCCCCGTTTATCCTACGCTATAAGGTAAGTAAATTCACATCCCCCTTTTTACCGCTTTACAATTTTGGGGGCGTTATGCGTTCACAATTAAATTATTGTTTTCACTACGATTCCACTATATGCGTAATTGAAATTGCTCGATTAGTTGATATGTGCAAATGTGACTATGTGTTTACGTTATGTTGGTTGGTATCCTCATCCTCATCCTCATTAGTATGATCATACGCCATCGAATTAGCTCGTTATCAAAATGATTCAAGTGAAAAGACAACTTTTATTTAGTGTTATACTAGTTGTAATGATTTATAATTATCGCACGGAATTGTCATTTTAATATTATATATACTCAAAACCGTGGTTTACTTGCTCAACTTTATGTTGACAAAATATATATTTTCACGCATGGCGCAGGTAGCTTTATTGGATGAATCGAGTATTGGAAGTTAGATGAGACCTTAGGTTGCTTGATGAACGAAGATCATTTTCTTTTTTGGTTTAAGTAACTTATGTTTTGAATATTTAATTGTAACAGTATTTCATTTGAAACGATGTTTGTGCTTTTGAACTTGATATTTGAATGAATAATTTAGATATTGACACGTGTATTTCACTTAGTGTCTTCTGAGCTATGATACAATCAACGTCTCACCCCGGCATGTTCCGCCATAGGTTGTGGTGTGAAAGATTGGTATCAGATCCGATGGCTATAAGATAGGTGGTTAGACGTAACGACCTGGTAGCATGCTTAGGGTCCCTATACGTGTTCCTATACGTGCACCCTAATTGTTTAAATTTTGTACATAGCTTAGCATATTTATATTGTTCATCATATAAAATTATACACAAAAAGCACACACTTAATCCGAGGCTATGCCTCACCCTCCAAAATTATTTTTTTCAAACTCTAGGATGATTTTTTAATCGGGAAATTCCTTAGGAAATCCCACCTTTTTGCTCCCCTCTCCTTGAGGACGATTCGTGGGACGGATATGTAGTAACTGGAAGAGGGACGCACTTGTTAACCGAACCCTTGACACCAAGGCTTGCGAGCCTAAGGAAGTGCAATGCGCATAAATCTCAATCAACAGCGAGACCTGGTTGCCTTCCTGGAGTGTTCAGTAAGGGTGTGGAACTTATTAGGCCAAAGCATATCACACCAAACGTACCCGAATCTGCTACCCTCATTGTATCAACGTGGTCATGTGACGATCACATCCTTAAATTTATAACCGAATTCACAGTGATTTCGTGGCTAAACTCGGTTTGTCTGTATTGTGTTTTGTTGATTGGATGGATGAAGTATGTTCAATGGGGTGATTCCCGATCTACTTCAACCATTTGCCTCAACACCCCCTCAAATTCAATTTTTGATTGATTTTGTTTATTTGGTGTTCGATATTTTTCATTTGTTAGAAGGACCCATGGTGATAAATGAAGCCCTAACCGACAAATGAGCCTATGTATTTTTATTCAGGTTATGTTGTTATATTTTCTCAAAATGTTAAATATGATAAAATGTTATATAATCAAGTCTCGCTAATAATGAAATTCTGAACCTCAAACACAATCCCAACCTCAATGCACGACTACTATATTTCATTAATTATTTATACTTGCCACATTCACCCGAGTCTTACGAACTTTACACCTGTTACCCTTGCAGTATGTCTTCTCGCCTCATCAACCGTAACCGTCGCACCGGCAACTCTGGCCGCAGCATGTCGTCCCGCATCGCTAAGGGCATCGTGGAAGCCCTCCCAACCATCATCACTCAATTGCAAACAGTGAATGCTTCTTCATCATCCACAACTTCGAACCCAATTGCTTAACCCCTCAAACAATTCAGGAGTGCCATCCCGCCCGAATACCACGGTATCGACGGTGCTACCGTTCTCCTCCAATGGTTCGAAAATGGAGAGTATATTCCTCCAATGTGAATGGCCTGAGGACAAGAAAACCAATTACGCCTTAAGCAAGCTTAGGAAGAATGCCCTCAATTGGTGGAATGGTGAGAAGCACACGCTTGGCGCTGAGGTTGCCATGGCCTTGCCAAGGGATGACCTCAATAAACTTATGCTCAAGAAGTTTGGCCCGAAACATGAGATTCGGAAGTTGGAAGAGGAATTTTGGAATTTGAAATAAGAAAGTGGTAATGACATCGCCTACAATGATCGTTTCCATATACCGAGCCTTCTCATTCCCCACATGGTCACTCCACTTGAGCGTGCAATCGACAAGTACATCTCGGGTTTGCCTATGGAAATCCAAGACTCCGTTCTAAGTCGTGACCCTCAAACGCTCCATGATGCCATCACCCAAGCCGATACCCTCACCGAGAACCACGTTAAGGTCGGGACCTTGACGCGGAAGAATTCTAAGAAGCTCAATGATAAGCCCACACCTGAGCCCACTAAAGAGCCTAAGCCCGAATCCTATAAGCCCGAATCCTCCAAGAATAACAACCACAACAACTCATCTCACTACCGCAACAACAAGAGAAACCCAAATCCCAAAATTATGTCTTAGCCCAACCACAAGCCCAACAAGCCCCTCCAACCAATAAGCCCTACACTGGCTACACCCGTATTGCAACACTTGCCAACGCCACCACCTGACCCAAGCCAGTTGTCCGGTGTGCAACAATTGCCACTGATTCGGCCACCTCACCCAATATTGTCGAGAAGTACCTCATGTGCAAGCCGCTCCACCGCGGTTCGCACCATCAAACCGACCCAACCGAGCCATCCCTCGTGCTCCAACCATTAACACCGCTAGGGCTTGCTACAATTGTGGTGACCTTAATCACCTTCGCAACGCGTGTCCTTGACTCACCCAAGTTCACAAAGCCTATGTTGCACCACAACCTTACTACACCTCCCAAGCCTATCAAGTGCAAGATTACTAACCTTAAGTACCCCAACTCATGGCTCCTCCACCCCTTCAAGCTCAACCCATGGTCATGCAAGCCTATCAAGCTCCAACCTCTCAAGCTTCAACTTCTCAATTCAAAGAACCTCAAAGAACTCAAGGCCAAGCTTTCACCATCAACGCTCATCAAGCCCGAAACTCGAATGATGTGGTGAACGGTACGTTCCTAATTAATAAGCACCATGCTTCGGTACTATTTGATTCGGGAGCTGGTAGGATCTTTATTTCCTTTGATTTTGAATACATAATTGATGTGCCCCGTAGTAAATTATCTAAGCCCTTCACGGTAGAGATAGCAAATGGTAGTTCGATCACGATTGACTTCGTCATTCGAAATTGCACGATTACCCTCAATGGACAAAAGTTATCTATCGACCTTACCCTATGCAAATGGGTAGTTTCAACGTTATCATTGGTATGGATTGGCTCTCTCTCCACCGCGCCGAAATTTTGTGTTTCGAGAAACTCATTCGAATTCCTATTGATGGAGGCGTGATTCTAAACGTTCACGGTGAAGGACCCTTCTCAAAGCTAAACCTCATGTCGTGTCTCGAAGCCCAACGTCACTTACGCAAGAAGTATGTCGCCTTTTTAGCCCACGTCACCAAAAAATCTGATGAAGAAAAGAAACTTTCCGACATCCCGATTGTCCGCGACTTCCCCGAAGTCTTTCCTGATGACGTTTTCGGACTCCCTCCAATTCGTCAAGTGGAGTTCCGTATTGATCTTGTACCCAGAGCAAATCCCTTAGCCAAAGCACCGCACCGTCTTGCACCTTCCAAGATGCACGAACTCTCTAACCAAATCCAAGAACTCACGGAAAAGGGTTTTATTCGCCCGAGTTCGTCTCCATGGGGCGCACCCGTCTGTTTGTTAAAAAGAAAGACAGTACTCTTCGTATGTGTATCGATTATCGTGAGCTTAACAAGCTTACAATCAAGAATCGTTATCCCCTTCCGCGTATTGATGATCTTTTCGATCAACTCCAAGGAGCCGCATGTTTCTCTAAGATTGATCTCCGTTCGGGATATCACCAACTCCGTGTCCACGAGGATGACATACCCAAGACCGACTTCCATACTCGTTATGGCCACTTTGAGTTCCGAGTTATGCCTTTGGGTTTGACTAATGCTCCTGCCGTTTTCATTGATCTTATGAATCGTGTTTGTAAACCCTACCTCGAGAAGTTCGTGATGTTTTTCATCGATGATATCTTGATATACTCTAAATCCGAGACTGAGCACAAAGACCATTTGCGCGCCATTCTCGACTTGTTGCGAAAAGAACAACTTTACGCTAAGTTCTCCAAATGCGAATTTTGGCTAAAGCAAGTTCAATTCTTGGGCTACATCGTTAAAGACAAGGGTATTCACGTTGATCCCGCTAAAATTGAGGCCGTTAAAAATTGGGCGACCCCGTCCTCTCCAACAGAGGTTCGTTCATTTCTTGGTTTAGCGGGGTATTACCGTCGTTTTATCCACAACTTTTCGAAGATTGCTTCACCCCTTACCGCACTAATCCACAAAGGGAAAGTATACGAATGGGGTTCTGATCAAGAGGAAGCGTTTCAAACTTTTTAGGACATGCTTTGCAATGCTCCAATACTTGCTCTTCCCGAGGGCAATGACGATTTTGTTGTCATTTGTGACGCTTCTATTCAAGGTCTTGGTTGTGTTCTTATGCAGCGAGACAAGGTTATTTCTTACGCTTCACGTCAACTCAAGGTGCACGAGAAAAATTACATGACGCACGACATCGAACTTGGTGCGGTCGTGTTCGCCTTGAAAATTTGGAGACACTACCTTACGGCACGAAATGTTTGGTCTTCACCGACCATAAAAGTTTACAACACATTTTCGACCAAAAGGACCTCAATATGAGACAAAGACGATGGGCCGAATTGTTAAGCGATTATGATTGCGAAATTCGCTACCACCCCGGGAAAGCAAATGTCGTGGCCGATGCCCTTAGTCGTAAGACTCATGTTAAATCTGTCTTGCTCCATTGTGTCACCATCCAATCTAACTTCCAATACCACATCTTCGACGCACAACACATCTCCGTCAACGAGGGTAACTTACACGACGAGATGTCGTGTGGCTCCGAACTCCAACTTGAAACCAAACGTAATGGCTTGCTCTATTATTTGGACCGTTTATGGGTTCCCGATCGCGACGGTCTTCGCATGATCATCCTCGATGAAGCTCATAAGTCACGATACTCTATTCATCCTGGTGCGGATAAAATGTATGCCGATCTCCATACAATGATTTGGTGGCCGGGAATGAAGAAAGATATTGGGTGTATGTATCTAAATGCCTCACGTGCTCTAAGGTTAAAGCCGAGCATCAAAAGCCATTTGGTTTGCTCGAGCAACCTCCGATCCCCGTTTGGAAATGGGAAGACATAGCCATGGATTTCGTTACTAAACTCCCCACTACTCAAAGTCACAATGATAGTATTTGGGTGATTGTTGATCATTTGACCAAGTCAGCTCATTTCATACCGTTTTGAGAAAAATCCTCTGTAAGCGAATTAGCCTGACTCTATGTCAAGAACATCATTTGCCACCATGGAACGCCTTTGACCATTATTTCCGATCGTGATGGTCGGTTTACCTCTCATTTTTGGAGATCATTGCAAACCGCCTTGGGTACCCGTATTGATCTAAGCACCACTTATCACCCGCAAACCGATGGTCACTCCGAGAGAACAATTCAAACTCTCGAAGATATGCTCCGCTATTGCATACTAGACTTTGGTGGAAATTGGGATACTCACTTACCAATTGTAGAGTTTTCCTACAATAATAGTTTTCACACTAATATTGGCATGACACCGTTTGAAGCTCTCTATGGCCGAAAATGTCGTTCCCCGATGTGTTAGAATGAGGTTGGTGAATCGCAAATCACCGGTCCCGAGCTTGTTCAAGAAACTTCCGATCGAATCGCTCTTATTCGCCAAAATCTTCTTGCCGCTCGTAGCCGCCAAAAGAGCTACGCCGACAAGCATTGTAAACCTCTCGAGTTCAATGTTGGTGACCAAGTTCTCCTTAAAGTATCTCCTTGGAAAGGGGTAGTTCGTTTTGGCAAAAGGAACAAATTATCTCCTCGATTTGTTGGCCAGTTTGAGATCGTTGAAAGGGTTGGTAAAGTTGCGTATCGTCTCAATCTCCCCGAAGATCTCTCCAATGTGCATCCAACCTTTCATGTTTCCAACCTCAAGAAGTTCTTAGCCGAGGGGAATCTCTACATACCCCTCGACGAAGTTCGAATTGATGAATCTATGCGTTCTATAGAGAAACCTGTTGAAATCGTGGATCATATGAACAAAGAAACCAAGCGTAGCCGTATTCCGCATGTCAAAGTACGTAGGGAATCTAAACGTGGCCCCGAGTTCACTGGGGAACGTAAAGACCAAATGGTGTCCAAGTAGGTGAATGCTGTAACATTTCGGGTTTTCCGTTTCTTTTCGGTTTTGTAATCATTACCCGACCCGGGTTCTGGTTCGGGTATTCTATCAATAAATCTCGCAATCATTTGATATTTTACTTATATATTTATTTATTGGTTTGATTTTAATTATGAGATGTTACCCATCAACTTACTTTATTATAATTTTGAAACCACAACCATAAAATAGGGACCAAAGTGCAAATTCCTTTCCCTCCTTCTTCTCCCCCTCTCACTGCCGACGCAACCCCCCATCCTTTCTTGGACCAAAATTCTTGGATTAAATCGAGTAATTAACGAAATAAATCTTGCCAAATCAATTGTTGACCAAAAAACGCGTCTACCGACAGTCTATACTTGGTAATCGATTAACTAGACAGCTATGACTTGTTAATAAATGAACCACGGCTGCCATTGACCCAATGCCCTATATAAACTCGTTTATTTTCCAATTAATCGTACACACACACTCACCTATTCTTCACGAACCATAGCCCTCACATATTTACATCATACCAGTTCGTTAAGGTCTGATTTCGTATTCAGTTTTGAGCCGCAAAACCCACTTGTCGTTCACCTTCAATCCATCACCATTACAGGTAATTAATATATATTTTGAGATCGGTTTTAGCCCATAAACGATAACCCTAAATCATTTGGAACAAACACTAATCAATTAAGCCAATTGAAAATCATAGAGTTTATGTTTGATTTGGGGAAGAACTAATACCAAAACCTGTGTATTTGAATTGGCAGTTTCATCTTAATATCAAAACTAAGCGCTGGTCTGATGGCCAGCGCATGTTTTCCCAAAACATGTATACCGGCCTGGGGCGCGGGTTCGAATCCCCCAGACCCGGTTTTTGTATTTTAATTTTAAAATATCCTTTTTATCAAATTCTTGATATTATTATACATATATAACACTAAATAAACAATATTGTATGAATCGAACTTCGGGTTATTGTTTCTTTGTCTTGAACCTTTACCTCTTAATTGATTTTTTTCCTATATAAACACATATGTAGATATAATTATACATATAACAATGTTGATATTAATATTTTTTATCATCCGTTTAATAAACCGAACAAACGATTTTATTAATGTTCGAAGAATAAAATTTCTTTTAACTTTCCTTGTTAATATATCTACAAATAATGTTTACTTAGCAAATATTAATGTTTTATCAAACCTAAAATTAACAATAATAATAATAATAGTAATAATAGTATTAATAATAACATTAATAATGGCAAAAACCTTATTAATATGACAATAACATGATCAATACCCAAGACCCGTCATATTATTTTATCTTTAACTCACTTTATCATTAACTACTAGGAATATTTGTCGGTGAACCTCGAGGAGCTTGATCATTTTCCATCCTAGCCTTTTCTCTTATAATCTCGTCCCCGTTTATCCTACGCTATAAGGTAAGTAAATTCGCATCCCCCTTTTTACCGCTTTACAATTTTAGGGGCGTTATGCGTTCACAATTAAATTATTGTTTTCACTGCGATTCCACTATATGCGTAATTGAAATTGCTCGATTAGTTGATTTGTGCAAATGTGATTATGTGTTTACTTTATGTTGGTTGGTATCCTCCTCCTCATCCTCATTAGTATGATCATATGCCGTCGAATTAGCTAGTTATCAAAATGATTCGAGTGAAAAGACAACTTTTATTTATTGTTATACTAGTTGTAGTGATTTACAATTATCGCACGAAATTGTCATTTTAATAATATATTTACTCAAAACCGTGGTTTACTTGCTCAAGTTTATGTTGCCAAAATATATATTTTCACGTATGGCGCAGGTAGCTTTATTGGATGAATCGAGTATTGGAAGTTAGATGAGACCTTAGGTTGCTTGATGAATGAAGATCATTTTCTTTTTCGTTTTAAGTAACTTATGTTATTGTAACAGTATTTCATTTGAAACGATGTTTGTGCTTTTGAACTTGATATACGAATGAATAATTTAGATATTGACACGTGTATTTCACTTAGTGTCTTCTGAGCTATGATACAATCAACGTCTCGCCCCGGCATGTTCCGCCGTAGGTTGGAGTGTGACACAGTGATACCGACTATTGTAGCGCAAGTCACTGCTGGCATACGTGCAAATACAACAGTTAATCAACCGTCGAGCACTGATAGAACCGCTAATACTATACCTCTGTCGAACACTAATATAGCTACTAATTCTACTTCCCCGTTGAATACTAATAATGTCACGAATATAACTCCCCCACTGTATACTAATATTTATGGTAGCACGAATCCCCCGCGTTGAGAATGTTCGTATGAAAAGTTTATGGCGTGTAGACCTATAAATTTCAGTGGTACTGAGGACCTAGAGGATTGGTGAAATGGATTTAAAAGACCGAGTCCATAATTAACATTAGTGAATGTTCACCAGACCATATAGTCAAATTCGCTACCAGTATGTTTCTGGATCATGCTTTGATCTGGTAGAATATGATTGTACAAACTCAGGGAAGAGAAACGATTAACAATATAACATGGCCTGAACTTAAAACCCTCGTATTAGAACATTTTTCCCAAGAAATGAGATCCAGAAATTAGAACACGAACTTTGGAATTTGGAAATGAGAGGCACTGATCATTTAAGTTACACAAATCGTTTCAATGAATTGACTCGTTTAGCACCATGGTCAATTATTCCGGAATCCAAGCGCATTGAGCGCTATATTTGGGGACTGGCCCTAGCCGTGAGAAGTATAGTCAATTCCAAAGCCCACCCAACTTTAGAAAGTGCCGTGTCACTAGCAAGTGTCGTTACTTTTGACCTTACAAGAAACTGTTTATTAAGAGTACCAGGGGAATCGTCCGGTTTGAAACAAACTAGTTATACCTCTAGATCAAAAGTGAAATCTCAGAATAAACGAATCTGTCCTACAACTCAAAACTATGCTATGACCAATTCCGACATGAAACAAGATACATACAAAGGGTCATTGCCAAAGTGTGGAAAGTGTAATTTGCATCATACTGGTGAATGTCGAACGACCATATGTCAAAGATGTGGAAAGATCGGGCATTATGCCCCAAGTTGTAGAACTATAATGAATACTTCAAACCGACAGTCTCAAACAACCCAACCTCATTGTCCACAAATACCTAGTCCCCAACCAATTTGACAACAATCTAATCAACAAACCCCATCTCAATGAACCTCCAGACATGTTATAAGTGCGGTAGTACAAAACACTTTAGAAGACACTGCCCCAAATTGAATCCCTATGTAGTAAAACGAAAAAATCAAGGGAAAACATCAACTTCCTATCCGTCTATGGGATGCGCTTCCATAAATGGATCAGGCGAAGCGCGACAAGAACCACATGTTGTAACAGGTACATTCTTAGTTTCTGGTCAGTATGCTCTAGTTTTTTTTGATAAAAGTTTCGTATTTGTTAACTTTTTACCCGTAGAAAATATGCTGGTTAGTGAGCTAACAAAACCATACACTATAGAACTCGCTAACAGTAAGTCTATACTGGTTAACCGAATAACCCAAAACTGTTCCCATATCCTAAATGACCACCCGTTTCTTATTGATTTACCCCCAGTGGAATTAGGAAGTTTCAATGTTATAGTCGGCATAGACTGGTTGTCTGAGTATAAAGCTGAAATCGTTTATAAGGATAAGACAGTTAGAATTCCCCTTTCGAATGATGAAGCAATGATTGTTCAAGGTGAGAAATCTGGTACCGTATTACCTCTCGTATCCCAACTTAAGGCATTAAAGTATTTGCGCCAAGGTTGTACATTATACTTGGCAAGCGTAACAGTTAAGGACCCCGATGAAAAGCGTATAGAAGACATCCGAGTGGTACACAAGTATTTAGATGTATTTCCTGATGAGTTGCCTGGTTTACCACCGACCCGACAGGTTAAATTCCGTATTGACCTGATACCGGGAGAAGCCCCCATTGCTAAGGCACCTTACTAACTTGCACCTTCCGAAATGCAAGAACTGTCCAACCAATTACAAGAGTTACTGGACAGGGGGTTTATCCGACCTAGTTACTCACCATGGGGAGCACCGGTGTTATTTATGAAAAAGAAAGACAGAAGTTTTCGAATGTGTATTGACTACCGGGAATTGAATAAAGTGACTAAAAAAATAGATACCCTTTACCTCGAATTGATGACTTGTTTGATCAGCTCCAGGGTGCGAAGTATTTTTCAAAAATTGATCTCAGATCTTAGTATCATTAAATAAGAATTCAGGAAGAAGATATCCCAAAAACAACCTTCCGAACTTGGTATGGTTACTATGAATTGTTGGTTATGCCGTTTGGATTGACAATGCGCCTGCAGTATTTATGGATCTCATGAACCGAGTTTGCAAACCTTACCTTGATAAATTCGTGATAGTGTTTATCGACGACATTTTGATATATTCAAAAATTAAAGAAGAACACGAAGAGCATCTGCGGGTAATCTTGAAATTATTGAGGCAAGAAAAGTTATACGAAAAGCTATCCAAATGTGAATTCCGGTTACAAGAAGTACAGTTCTTAGGACACATTGTGAATCAACAAGGAATCCAAGTAGACCCAAGTAAAATTAAGGCCATTAAGAATTGGCAAGTACCTAAATTATCGAAAGAAATTCGCCAATTTTTGGGATTAGCCGGGTATTACCGACGATTTATTGAAAACTTTTCAAGTATTGCCCAACCTTTAACCCTCCTAACCCAAAAAGATCGAGCATATGATTGGGGATAAGAACAAGAAATGGCCTTCAAAACGTTAAAACAAAAGTTATGTGAAGCTCTAATATTAAGTCTTCCAGATGGAACTAATGAATGGCGGTCTATTGTGACGCATCTCGTAAAGGTTTAGGATGCGTACTGATGAAAAGAAAGAAAGTAATAGCATATACTTCCCGACAATTAAAAGTACATGAGAAGAATAATACGACCCACGACTTGGAATTGGGAGCAGTTATCTTTGCATTGAAAATCTGGAGACACTACTTGTACGACACCAAATGTACCATCAATACTGACCACAAAAGCTTACAACACATATTTGATCAGAAGGAACTGAACATGAGACAAAGAAGATGGGTAGAACTGTTAAACGATTATGATTGTGAAATTAAATACCATCCGGGTAAGGCCAATATAGTAGCTGATGCTTTAAGCCTAAAGGACAGAGTTAAACCGTTAAGGGTACGGGCACTCGGAATGATTGTCCAAAGTAGCCTAACCGAACAAGTTCGTGTTGCACAAGACGAAGCCTTAAAATCGGATCGATTAGAAAAAGGAAGCACTACACGAGAATGAAAAGAATTTTGAGAAGAAAATTGATGAAATATTCTAATATAAAAACCGGGTCTGGATTCTAACACTTCATAAACTTCGCGAACTGATTCTTGATAAAGCACACAAATCCAAATATTCTATTCATCTAGGTACTGATAAGATGTATAAAGATGTTAAGGAATTTTACTGGTGGCCTGGCATGAAAAAGGATATAACCTTGTATGTAAGTAAGTGTGCAACATGTGCAAGGGTTAAAGCGGAATGCCAAAAACCTTCGGGAATGTTGCAACAACCCGAAATACCTCAATGGAAATGGGAACAAATCACCATGGACTTTGTAACGCACCTTCCCAAAACCTCCCGAGGACACAATGCAATTTGGGTAATAGTAGACCGATTAACCAAATCTGCACACTTCATTCCGATCCGTAACAACTACACTACCGAGAAACTCGCCCAGATTTACATTAATGAAATTGTATCTCGACACGGAGTACCACTTTCAATTATCTCAGATCGAGACAGTCACTTTACTTCACATTTCTGGCAAGCAGTTCAAGAAGCTCTGGGAACCCGAATAGACCTGAGTATCGCTTACCATCCCTAAATAGATGGTCAATCCGAATGAACTATCCAAACCTTAGAAGGTTTACTTCGTGCTTGTGTAGTGGACTTCAAAGGGAATTGGGATCAACACCTCCCGCTCATTGAATTCTCTTACAATAACAGTTATCACAGTAGTATACAAGTAGCACCTTATGAAACCTTATACGGGCGAAAATGTAGTTCGCCACTTTGTTGGACAGAAGTGGGTGATACTCAAATTTCAAGATCCGGTTTGATTCAAGAAACAACCGATAAGATTCACAAGATTAAACGAAAGTTGAAAGCCGCCGGGATCGACATAAGAGTTATGCCGATATACAAAGAAAACCGTTATCTTTTGAAATAGGCGACAAGGTGTTTTTGAAAGTATCGCCGTGGAAAAGTGTTATTAGGTTTGGAAAGACCGGTAAATTAGCCCCGAGATACATTGGACCTTTTGAGATTGTTGCAAAAATTGGTCCCGTAGCCTACCGATTAAAACTACCCTTAGAACTGAGCACTATTCACGATGTGTTTCATGTATCGAATCTGAAAAAATGTTTGATTGATGAAACGGCAATAGTACCACTGGAAGACGTTCAGATTGATGGATTCCTCAACTTCTTAGAGGAATCAGTAGAAATTGTGGACGGGAAAACCAAACAGTTACGACACAACAAAATCTCATTGGTAAAAGTTCGGTGGAATTCAAAACAAGGACCCGAATATACTTGGAAACGAAAGGACGAATTTCGGAAGAAATACCCACACCTGTTCCCTAAAAAGAAAACCAATGACACATTAAATTTCGGGGACGGAATTTCTTAATGGGGGGAGAAGGTGACATTCGTGACAAAATGAGTTATACTAAATTTACTACGTAGCGAGTCAACTATAAATCGGTTAATGCAACGATTCCGACGAAACCAGGTATACCCTAACCGGTAGACGTTAGTTACGTCATATGTAATGTCGGGTACATGAGTTACCATGGTAATTATACGAGAATACATGGTTCATAGTATTGATTGTACGTGAATATATAATTCACCGTATTGAATATGCGATCAAACGATCGATAGTTATTGAAACCCGAATGAATCGAGGGTTCAATTATAGACGAGATATATGATATTTAGTGATGTTACGAAGTATTAAAGCTTCGGGATAAGTGGATTAAAGCACAGAAAAAGGATTTCGATTTAATAATACGTCGGTACGTTAAACGAAACCTATAACACCAAACCGAGCAAGAGACGATCGATCAAGCCGAAAAAGATGCGTAATAACTAATAATATGACGTTTTAAGTTAATAAATGTCATGGTTTAAGTTTTTAAATCGGTTTTATATAAATTTCATTTTTTTTAGCCGAAAAACAACCGTTTTGGCCTCGTTTTAAGCCGAATTAAACGTTTAACCGAGAAACGAACTGAATCAGATTATCCAAAACATTATCCAGATTACGGAAATCCAAATGAGTGGCCAAGAATGAATTTTGTGGGTCCCACCCCACCCTTATGGGTTCCGATCGGCCTCCCAAGGCCCTCATTTTCTTTTTTTTCTTTTTTCAATCAACAATCCACAAACTTCATCAAATCCTCTCAACTCCTTGATCAAAAACCGAGACTTTTAACAAGAAAAACCAGGGTAAAGATCGAATTATATACGTTTCCATCTTCGTTTCTTGAGTTTGTTTGCAAGAAAATGAGGTTTCAAAGATGAAAACCGATTCTTGCATGATCAAGTGATGTATACGGGTTATACAAGGGATCTTGGTCCAAGAAATGAGTTAAACGAATCAAAAACGAATTTTTACGGTTAAATCTTTGTTTTTAGTATCATAACCGTAACCATGAAAGAAATGGCTTGATCGTGAGTGTGACTTGCTTGGTATTGTGGTATGTTGTTTGTAGGCTCTGTATTTAATGGTAGATAAGGCGGAAAGATGAGTTTCTAGCTTGTAGTGGCGGAAAACGAAAGGTATATTCGGTTATGTTCGGTTTTGGGAAATTTGGACAGATTGTTGATGCTTTAGAGTTAGGTCATGAAATTTTACAGAGGTGTTAAACACATGAAAAGATGAGTTCTGTGAATTTTTGGTAATTTTTGGATAAAGGATGAATATTTGGTGAATTTAATGCTAGGTTTTGGCCAAAAATGGTGAAAAATAGTTAAATATCATGAAAAATTCTGGAAAAATTCAGATAAACTTTTCATGTCATGTAAAAGTTACACCCAAAATTCGAGGTTCGTTGGAGAAGTCTAAGTAGGCTTTTCGGTTAAACGAGTTCTAGGGATTTCTAGCTCGGTTTTGGAAAAAGGGCATGTAAAAGAATATTTTGGTTCTGGAAAAATTACAGGGGACTATGTGGATGGCAGGGGACATCCAGGAAAAATTTGGGATTTTTCTAAGGTCGTTTGGTATTTACGACATATTTAGTGTTTAAATGGTGTTTAAAAATAGATAAATAAATTTTAAATATAAGAATTAATTCTGGAAATATTTTAATAAAATTCCCCACTATTAAAAAGTGATTTCTGCAAAATTTCAAGATCCGAGAATAAACGGATAATTAGTCGTGCTGATTATCAAACTTTTAAAGTTAAAACGCGTAAACCGGTGAAGTTCGCTTAAGCGAGCTGACTGGTGTATAAAAACCTTAAAAATGGACTATTTTCATATAATTGAGTTAAACAAGTAAAAATGAATCATCCGAAAATAAGCCGGATGATTTGGGTATTTTTAACCAATTTAACGGTTTCCAGTACGGCAAAGACGGAAACGAGTCCCGCGGCCAATCGGGACGTCTAAACCGAGCTATAATTTCACATTTTAAATTAAATTATCAGACAACCACTATTTTCGGGTCGTGTGTGACCAAACTCATTTTTGAAACATAAAACGGATATTCGTGCTAGGCACGCAAAACGAGAAAACGACTAATAGAAATTGTGACCGTGGAACTCTAAACGACATCACAATCTGAGTCCGGAGAAGTATTTCTGGGTTAACATTGCCCCCGGAACAGGTACAGTACTGGGTTAACAGTGTCCCCAGATGTACCGATTGATAAGGTTAAAGATTATATAAACAATAATTGTATAATAACGATCATAGGGATCATATTACAGATTGGACGTGTTAATTGATAATGATTGTTGTTACCTGCTTGCATGTGCTAAGGTGAGTTTCACGGGCCCCTTTTTACTGAAATTTTTTAAATATTTTCCCGGGGCGGAAAGCATGTTTCTATCAAAATGTTTAAGTACATGCTGATCGCATGGAAATGAATGTATTTATATAATGTTTATTGTACGGGAATCGTACGGTAATGTATTAAAATGGTAATTGTCTGAGTTGTTAATATTGAAAGTTCCCGCAACAGTGTTCTTGGTTAACAGTGTCCCCAGAGGATATTGGAAGTGTTCTGGGTTAACAGTGTCCCCAGAGGTTATTGGAAGTGTTCTGGGTTAACAGTGTCCCCAGAGGTTAGTGGAAGTGTTCTGGGTTAACAGTGTCCCCAGAGGTTATTGGAAGTGTTCTGGGTCAACAATGTCCCCAGAGGTTATTAAATGTGTTTATGGGTTAACAGTGTCCCCAGATAATATTATATCACGATATGGATTTATCATGGTTTACTAAAATTGTGAAACTCACCAACTATTCGTAGTTGACCCGTTTTCTCACATGCTTTTCAGGTACAACTAAGATAAAGTGATTGATTACGTGCTAAGTGCTTGATGTGAGTAAGGTTTGCGTGCTGGACGTTAGGATACATTATAACAGATAGAATTATGAACCGTAGTGTATGATGTGTGTATCACCTAGACGGTAATGAAAGATGTGATAATGTAATTTTGAAGTATATTAATGCATTCGGTTTTCTTTATAAACAATGTGGTTGATATCAGAGGTGTCTGTCGCATCCCGTTTACGTTTCCGCTGCGGTTACGGGGTGTTACAGAACTTGGTATCAGAGCCATTGGTTATAAAGAATTAGGATGTCTTTAAAAGATACCTAAAATATAACCAGTAGCTCAAGTATTATAGGATCTGAATATCAACTAATAATTTATAGTGACGAGGTCTGGATGAACTTGGATGGACAAGTGAGTTATTATGGTCCGGAACATAATAACAGACTTGTCTGCACGAGGGAATTCAGGGGAAGTCACGGGGTACATTAATAGGTAAAAATGGCAACATATGTGTAAAGTATATAGTATTATTTATACGTGCTAATGTGTATATATATATATGTACATATCTTGTGGGTACATGTATTGAGAAATGGGACCCGGATAAGAAACCAAGGAAGGAAATAATAAAAAGTACCGAGGATGCCGAAATTTCTAGAGCATCGGTTGATGATAAGTCTGACTTATCGGGCCATAGTTATGATAGTACCAAGTTAGATCTCCCGTTTGAAATTAACCAGAAATATCTAGTAACCGTCACTCCCAACCAAAATTGATGAATCCCTTACCCTACCAACAACGGTACCGTATATCCTAATAACCCCAGATGTTCACCCGAACCGTCGACCCTCACGTACGAACGGATCCGTACCTGAACCCATTCTTATTTCATTAAAGTAAAGGAGTAAATAAATAAAATAAAATAAAATAATATATTGAAATATATATATATGTATTGCTCACTCACAAACATATGAGACGGACCAACTTCAGATAGAGAAATTACAGATTTTAGCAAACCTAGAACGCCTGAGGACATTGACTGAGCGAGTGTAGAGTTTCCCATAATAGTAATTAATAATATTTGAAGGCAACCCATGTTGCGCAATTACCTTGAACCTTGCAACTCCCTATGTTATCCTTACATCCGTTAGATGTTTACACCCATGTATGCTCGAATAGAATGATTACCTATACACAAAGAAGTGTTGGAATCATTATAGCATAGTTGGTTGTTCGTTCGTAGGAGGTATACTGTGTATGCCGGATATACGAATAAACACGGATATTATAACTCCGTGGTATGTAATCGTTTGGTGCTCACGGTGAGCATGTATCGGTTATGCTAACATGCAGAAGGATATTGAAATCAAGTATATTAAACGTTGATCTTTGTGGAGAAAGATCTATATGTCGGCTGGTGACAAGAGTATGAAAAATGTTTAAACATTAACCGACGTCAGGTTAAGTCCGTATGTTATTATATTTATGGGACATATATATGCTAGATGCCGTTATGTGTAATATATATGATAATATTTGGCGTGTATGTGTACCTGTTGTTATGATTGAGCTGGCAACGAGCTATACGGTGAGATTAGTATTGATTACTGTGTACGGGATGAGTACGGCAGAATGACATAAAAAGAGTAACTCCAATGATGGAGATTGATATGATTCAGTTGATTGCTCAAAGATAGCAGATGATGATACCGAACGTCGTATCACAGATCACTGCTAGTGTTGATGCAAATGTGATCACAGAATTATAGATCGAGCAATCACATGATTATGAATATTTAAATTCTTAGTGTTATTACTAAGAGTGTAATGTCCCACCAAATACTATTATGACTACAAGTATTAGTTATAAACTAAACATGAATGGTAGTCGTAATGAATTAGATCCGGTATGAAGGACGTGTTTATTGGTTGTGTTAAGGGGATTATTAATGGTTTACTGTTGGTAAAGGGAGGAATAGATTAGCGAGTGGATAGAAAAGATCGAAATGGTTAAGGATATTGGTAAGAGTCTAGAACATTGTGTAGTGAAATATGCTACAGATATGTTGAGAGATTATGTTGTATCGTGATGGAACACGATGGTACAAAATTATAGTTAGAAAAATTTTGTTCAGATAATATGGTCAGGATTTAAAATTCTTGTGCTAGAGCACTTTTATTCGAGTAATTGAGTTCAGAGATTTGAAACTGAGCTATGAAAGATAGAAATGTTGTGTGCTGATCACTTAGAACGCGCTAATCGTTTAAAGGAATTGTCATGTCTGGTAACATGGCTAATTACTCCTGAAACTAAGCGAAGTAAGCGCAATATTGGGGACTAACTCCATCGATAAGGAGTATAGTCAATCCTGTAAAATATACAACCTTTGGAAGGGTTGTGTCACAAGCCAGCATTGATATATTTGACTCTATGAGAAGTGGACTGGAAGGACGTTAGGTGAGACGTTGAGTGTTACAGAAGAAAAGTGATAAAGGCATAGTGCAAGATAGGCCTTTGAATAAGTAGGTATGTCCTACAACCCAGAATTATACTGAGACTAGTTCTGGTGTGAAACATGAACCGCATGAAGGGTCCTTCCCTAAATGTGGAAAATATGGTTATCGGCAGGAAGAAGAACGTCGAGTGATAGTAGGCCACATGTGTGGTAAAGATGGACGTAATGCCCTAATTGTAGAACCAATTGAAGCCAGGTGAACCGACAACCCCAACCCATTCGTGTACAACCACTCCGAACCCAACAACTTCAATAACAATCCATCCGAAGAAATCAAATTATGCCAAACAGTTGTACTTGCTATGAATGTGGCAGTAAAGAACGTTTCAAGAGAGATTGCCCAAATTTGAACCAAGGTGTTGTGGAAGATGAACCTCATGACAAGCATCAACCTCTGATCAAGCAAGGAACCGTGCTTTTGTGAGTAATTCAAATAAAGCACGTCATGGTCCAAAAGGGGTATTAAGTACGTTGTAGTTTTAAATCAATAGGCTTCAGTGATATTTTTACGGTCGTCGATAGAAGTTAGTTCCTGCTAACCTCCTACCCTTTGGGAAGGTACCGATTAGTGAAACTATAGAACCCTATACTGTAGAATCGCTAACGGTAAATCCCTAATGGTTAACTAAATGGTTCGGAATTGTCCTATTATCCTGAACGATTAACCTTTCTTTATTGACCTACGACCCGTGATAGTTAACATGGATTGGCTAACTCAACATGAAGCTGAAATCAAATATGAAAAGAAGATGATTAGAAGGAGAAACACATATATATAGAAATATATATGTGTTGGGTACAGAGAAATATATAACATACAGAGAAAAGTGTACGGTATTATGTTACCACTCTAATCTCACCTTGAGGTGTTATAATATTTACGACAAGAAGACGTGGTATACTTAACAAACGCGATTGCCAAAGTATTTAAAGGAAAACATATAGAAGATATCCCGATAGTACGCGAATTCCACAAGTTTTCCCAGAAAAACTTCCTGGATTACCGCCAAACCGACAGGTCGAATTCAGAATCGAATTAATGTCTCAAGCTGGCCCTGTTGCTAAAGCACTCTACCGAATTGCACCGTCCGAGATGCATGAATTATCCAATCAGTTACAAGAACTGTTGGATAAGACTTTATACGACCCAGTTAGTCACCATGGGGTGCACCAGTTTTAATTGGGAAATGAAGGACGGAAGTGTTAGGATATGTGTTGATTGGGGAGAACTGAATAAAGTGACGATCAAGAATAGGTATTCACTTCTTCGAAGTAAATGATCCGTTAAACCAACTGCAGAGGGCGATTTGTTTTTAGAAAATTGGTCTTAGATATAGTTATCGCCAAATGAAAAAAATCCGAGAGGAGGACGTTGCAACAACAGCGTTTCGGACTCACTACGGCCATTTTGAATTCTTAGTTATGCCTTTCGGATTAACAAATGCGCAGGCAGTATTCATAGAACTCAGGAATCGAGTCTGTAAACTTTATTTTGACAAATTTGTCATAGCATTCATTGATAATATTTTGATATATTTGCAACGTAAGGAAGAGCACGATCGACGGTTAAGGAAAATTGTGGAAGTGTTAAAGCAAGATGAGCTATACGCGAAGTTTTCGAAATGTGATTTTGAACAAAGAAGGCATAATCCCTTGGTCATGTTGTAAAGCAACAAGGATTACGCAAAGATCCAAATAAGATAGAAACCGTTAAAATTGTGCCAAGCGCCGATTTTAAGTCTCCCCGATGGAGACGATGGTTTTGCCGCGTATTGTGACGCATCGCGTAAAGAGTTAGAATGCATGTTGACGCAGTATATTAAGGTTATAGTCTATGCTTCCCGACAGTTAAAAGTACACGAGTAAAATTACACTACTCACGACTTAGAACTGGGAGGGGTTATCTATGCACTTAAAATGTGGAGACATTGTCTCTACGATACGAAGTGCACCATCTTCACTGATCATAAAAGTTTGCATCACATATTCGATCAGAAAGAACTAAATATGAGGCAACGAAGATGGGTTGAGTTGTTAAGCGATTATGACTGTGACATCCGTTATCACCCCGGCAAGGCTAACGTCGTAACCGATGCCTTGAGTAGGAAATATCGGGTTAAGCCATTGCGAGTGCGGGCGCTGGGGATGATAGTCCAGTCGAACCTTGCGGATCTGATTCGAGTCGCTCAACGTGAGGCGTTGAAAGAGGAACAATTGGAAAAGGAGGGACTTTACGGCAATGAGAAGAATTTCGAACAGCGCGTGGACGAAATTCTCTATTTCAAAAATCGGGTTTGGATTCCGTCCCTCCATGACCTTCGTAAATTAATCATGGACGAAGCGCATAGATCGAAATATTCCATACATCCGGGATCGGATTAGTCTATTGATGAGACGAACATCTGAAAGGATTTTGTTAATGACCGAGGGTGGAGAAAGATATTGTTACGTATGTTGGTGAAAATTTAAGTTATGCAAGAGATAAGGCTGCATACCGAAAACCCTTGGGAACGCCACAACGACAGAAAATTCGCCAATGATAGTGGGAATAAATTACAATGGGTTTCGGGACGCAAATCCCCAAGATATATCAAAGGCATGAGGTAAATTGAGTAATCGCGGATCGATTAATCAATCCCCGCATTTCATCCCAATCCATGTCGATTACCACAATGAATTCTCGCCCAAATTCATGTTGGCGAAATGGTATCTCGTCGTGGAGTACCATTTTCAATTATCTCAGATCGAAATAGTCATCCTACTTCCAATATTGGAAGGCGGGGAAGGAAGCATCGAGAGCTTGAAGCTTTCTATGGGTGAAGTATTTATCACCAATTTGTTAAATTGAAAATGGGCGTCAATCAAGCCATAAGATTTGAATTGATTCGAAAAACAATCAATCGAATTTGTAATATTTATGATAAGCTGAAAGCAGCGCGAGATTGGCAAAGGATTTATGCCAACATTCAAAGGAAACCATTGCCGCTGGAAAGAGGTGACAAGGTATTTTTAAGGCATCACCTTAGAGAGAGGTGATATGAGGTTTGGCAAAACCGAAAATAACTTCTTAATATATTGGACCTCATGAGACTATCTCCATGATTGGTCATTTAGTTTATCGATTAAAGTACTCCAGGGGCTAAGTACTATACATGATGTTTTGCCATGTATACGGATTGAAAAGTACCTAAGCGATGAGGCAACGAAAGTACTAGTAATGGAGGTACTCATAGAAGTCATACTTGATATCATAAATAATTCCGTAGAGATAGTAGACGGGAAAACTAAACAGTTTGGGCACACCAAGCTTTATTGATTAAGATTAAGTGGAATTCACAGCGAGGACCAGATTATACCTGGTAACGCGAGGGTGTATTCTGAAGGAAAAACCCCCCACCTTTCTCTCGAAGGGAGATAGAGGGCGTGTAAAATTTCGAGGACGAAATTTCTTAATGGGGGGAGAATGTAACGATTCAGACGAAACCAGGTATACCCTAACCGGTAGACGTTAGTTACGTCATATGTAATGTCGGGTACATGAGTTACCATGGTAATTATACGAGAATACATGGTTCATAGTATTGATTGTACGGGAATATATAATTCACCGTATTGAATATGCGATCAAACGATCGATAGTTATTGAAACCCGAATGAATCGAGGGTTCAATTATAGACGAGATATATGATATTTAGTGATGTTACGAAGTATTAAAGCTTCGGGATAAGTGGATTAAAGCACAGAAAAAGGATTTCGATTTAATAATACGTCGGTACGTTAAACGAAACCTTTAACACCAAACCGAGCAAGAGACGATCGATCAAGCCGAAAAAGATGCGTAATAACTAATAATATGACGTTTTAAGTTAATAAATGTCATGGTTTAAGTTTTTAAATCGGTTTTATATAAATTTCATTTTTTTTAGCCGAAAAACAACCGTTTTGGCCTCGTTTTAAGCCGAATTAAACGTTTAACCGAGAAACGAACTGAATCAGATTATCCAAAACATTATCCATATTACGGAAATCCAAATGAGTGGCCAAGAATGAATTTTGTGGGTCCCACCCCACCCTTATGGGTTCCGATCGGCCTCCCAAGGCCCTCATTTTCTTTTTTTTCTTTTTTCAATCAACAATCCACAAACTTCATCAAATCCTCTCAACTCCTTGATCAAAAACCGAGACTTTTAACAAGAAAAACCAAGGTAAAGATCGAATTATATACGTTTCCATCTTCGTTTCTTGAGTTTGTTTGCAAGAAAATGAGGTTTCAAAGATGAAAACCGATTCTTGCATGATCAAGTGATGTATACGGGTTATACAAGGGATCTTGGTCCAAGAAATGAGTTAAACGAATCAAAAACGAATTTTTACGGTTAAATCTTTGTTTTTTAGTATCATAACCGTAACCATGAAAGAAATGGCTTGATCGTGAGTGTGACTTGCTTGGTATTGTGGTATGTTGTTTGTAGGCTCTGTATTTAGTGGTAGATAAGGCGGAAAGATG
The DNA here is from genome assembly GCF_021521415.1 of Bidens hawaiensis. Classification (NCBI taxonomy): domain Eukaryota; kingdom Viridiplantae; phylum Streptophyta; class Magnoliopsida; order Asterales; family Asteraceae; genus Bidens; species Bidens hawaiensis. The sequence goes on along the minus strand of NW_027491179.1, from coordinate 845,206 downwards.
AGTTTGTAGCTTTTGTAGTGGCGGAAAACGAAAGGTATATTCGGTTATGTTCGGTTTTGGGAAATTTGGACAGATTGTTGATGATTTAGAGTTAGGTCATGAAATTTGACAGAGGTGTTAAACACATGAAAAGATGAGTTCTGTGAATTTTTGGTAATTTTTGGATAAAGGATGAATATTTGGTGAATTTAATGCTCGGTTTTGGCCAAAAATGGTGAAAAATAGTTAAATATCATGAAAAATTCTGGAAAAATTCAGATAAGCTTTTCATGTCATGTATAAGTTACACCCAAAATTTGAGGTCCATTGGAGAAGTCTAAGCAGGCTTTTCGGTTAAACGAGTTCTAGGGATTTCTAGCTCGGTTTTGGAAAAAGGGCATGTAAAAGAAGATTTTGGTTCTGGAAAAATTACAGGGGACTATGTGGATGGCAGGGGACATCCAGGAAAAATTTGGGATTTTTCTAAGGTCGTTTGGTATTTACGACATATTTAGTGTTTAAATGGTGTTTAAAAATAGATAAATAAATTTTAAATATAAGAATTAATTCTGGAAATATTTTTATAAAATTCCCCACTATTAAAAAGTGATTTGTGCAAAATTTCAAGATCCGAGAATAAACGGATAATTAATCGTGCTGATTATCAAACTTTTAAAGTTAAAATGCGTAAACCGGTGAAGTTCGCTTAAGCGAGCTGACTGGTGTATAAAAACCTTAAAAATGGACTATTTTCATATAATTGAGTTAAACAAGTAAAAATGAATCATCCGAAAATAAGCCGGATGATTTGGGTATTTTTAACCAATTTTAACGGTTTCCGGTACGCCAAAGACGGAAACGAGTCCCGCGGCCAATCGGGACGTCTAAACCGAGGTATAATTTCACATTTTAAATTAAATTATCAGAAAACCACTATTTTCGGGTCGTGTGTGACCAAACTCATTTTTGAAACATAAAACGGATATTCGTGCTAGGCACGCAAAACGAGAAAACGACTAATAGAAATTGTGACCATGGAACTCTAAACGACATCACAATCTGAGTCCGGAGAAGTATTTCTGGGTTAACATTGCCCCCGGAACAGGTACAGTACTGGGTTAACAGTGTCCCCAGATGTACCGATTGATAAGGTTAAAGATTATATAAACAATAATTGTATAATAACGATCGTAGGGATCATATTACAGATTGGACGTGTTAATTGATAATGATTGTTGTTACCTGCTTGCATGTGCTAAGGTGAGTTTCACGGGCCCCTTTTTACTGAAATGTTTTAAATATTTTCCCTGGGCGGAAAGCATGTTTCTATCAAAATGTTTAAGTACATGCTGATCGCATGGAAATGAATGTATTTATATAATGTTTATTGTACGGGAATCGTACGATAATGTATTAAAATGGTAATTGTCTGAGTTGTTAATATTGAAAGGTCCCGCAACAGTGTTCTGGGTTAACAGTGTCCCCAGAGGATATTGGAAGTGTTCTGGGTTAACAGTGTCCCTAGAGGTTATTGGAAGTGTTCTGGGTTAACAGTGTCCCCAGAGGTTAGTGGAAGTGTTCTGGGTTAACAGTGTCCCCAGAGGTTATTGGAATTGTTCTGGGTCAACAATGTCCCCAGAGGTTATTAAATGTGTTTATGGGTTAACAGTGTCCCCAGATAATATTATATCACGATATGGATTTATCATGGTTTACTAAAATTGTGAAACTCACCAACTATTCGTAGTTGACCCGTTTTCTCACATGCTTTTCAGGTACAACTAAGATAAAGTGATTGATTACGTGCTAAGTGCTTGATGTGTGTAAGGTTTGCGTGCTGGACGTTAGGATACATTATAACAGATAGAATTATGAACCGTATTGTATGATGTGTGTATCACCTGGACGGTAATGAAAGATGTGATAATGTAATTTTGAAGTATATTAATGCATTCGGTTTTCTTTATAAACAATGTGGTTGATATCAGAGGTGTCTGTCGCATCCCGTTTACGTTTCCGCTGCGGTTACGGGGTGTTACAGTTAATTCGTAGCGATTAAACGAGTAACCGACCGATACTGATCATGACCCATATATATATATATAGAGGGGTCATATACGAGTTATATATATAATATAGAGGCTAACGTATTGATATTTAGGACCCAGTACGTTTAAAATCATTTAACCGAAAAAGGTTTCATTTATTGTTACGCTATGAGTTTAAACGCAATCGTTAACATCAAAACGAGAATTGTAGCATCCGTTAAGCCGAAAAAGATTTATAAAACACTTATATGACATGTTCTAAGCAGTCCATGAAAATATTCTGGAATTTTACGACGAGCCAGTACGTTTTTCTTATTTACAAAAATAGGCTGAAAAACACTCGATCAAACCATGGATCTAGTTATGTGATATATGCATAATTATCTTCTGAGTCTTCATCAGTTCCATCTGTCAAACATTAATAGCGCTTAAATCGATAGAATCCGTCATATCGATCAAACCATGGATCTAGTTATGTGATATATGCTTTTGATTAGTAGAACTTGATAATATTAATTGAAGTGTGGGAAGGATAATTGGGCAGAGTAACAATATACCAAGAATAACTTAAAGAAAACTTAAATTATGAGAAGGCATAACAGCTTTTATATAGAAGACGAGTTGCCATTCGTCACCCATCCTGTAACGAATGGACTTCATTCGTCTTCATTGCATAAGTTACCAAAATGGTATAGCGAATGACTCATTTGCTATACCCCATCCGTCAACATTCCATGAAGAATGGATACCATAAATAATGACTAAGGTCCATTCGTTAAACATTCTTAACGAATGCACATATACTTATAACGATTAAGGTTCATTCGTTAAACATCCTTAACGAATGAACCATAATTAACAAAGAATGGCCTCATTGTATGGATTTTAATTACAGAAAAGCCCTTTTACATTGAAGTAATAATAAATTACAAAGACTCGAGACAACAAAACCGTGCACTAACAAGCACCCCCTCGTCTTGAAATCTTTGTCTTTACTTTAGTTGAATCTTTTAGACTTCCAATCCGCACAACTATGAACCCCAAACGGGTGGCATACACGAACGACACGTTGGAATTGCATAGCTCGATCATAGTTCTGACGTCTCTCAAACAAAATATTGTTTTTTAACATAACATCTTTGTCGGTCTTAAATAAATTAACAAGCCACATTGGATCTATGACTCGTATAAAATTAGTCTTCAGCCCTTTACCCAACACGATGACTGCCTCGCCGGTCTTGTTGTCGTAGTACCATCAATTAAACGATAGATGAAGATCTTGCGGAAAGGTCTTCACCGGTACTCACTTCATAGTCTTCAGCGGCTTAACCTTAAGAAAAAGTTTCCTCCAACCCGTACGAGGATCAATCTCATCAATATACTTACGGGTTGGAACCTGCGGTTTAAAGAATTTAAATCTGTGGTTGACCTCGAAGAGCAGATGTTGGTGGAACCATCCTGCTAATCGATCTCCACCAGGATTAATAATCGGCCGATTGGCGAGCGTCCGCACATCCCACCTTGGAAGTGAGAGAACGTCAGTGATATATTGAAAACACTGAACGCCGTTCTCCCACTTAATTATACAAACCTTGAATTCTGAATATACAACCAAGAGACAATATCACCTTTAACTGTTTACACGGCCGTAAATGTATTTTTCTAATTAGCTTTGGCCTGTTCAGCAGCTTCCAGTTGTTGGTCTTGATCCACATATCGATAAGCTTCGATAATCTTTGAAGCTCGAGTCTTGTTGCTGCAATTCTTGAACCAGCTTTCAATATCATAATAAGAACAGCTTGACTCTTTCTCCAGCATCTTTTCCTTCTTCTTTGTTGTTCTCTCAAGATGATCTTCAGCAGCTTTGACATAATCTTCAGTGAATGTTGGAACACCCTGATAAACGTTTGAACGATGATAAAGATCGGGGTATTCCTCTGCTGTGACATCTTCCATCTTGATTTCCTCATCTTCATAAATAAACGACGTATTCCAATGTGGAATACTCGTATCAAGCAACAACTCAACATTATTAACAACCTCCATGTCCTCATCAGCCTCCAACGTATTTAATTCTTCATCGTTTAGCCCTAATAATAATGAGATCTGATCGCGAGTCAGGACATGATCGACAAATTCTCCTTCTTCAATCTCATCTGGGTTGGTAGTGCTCATCACCACCCCTTATCATAATCCAGAAATAATACGATGTTGACTTTGATCGACCCGATAGGCTGAACATTAGTCGAATCTTGATACACGACTATCTGCCGATCATTGCCTTTACCACCACCACTTGTACCCGCAGCAGACGAGTCGTGGGCTTGTTTCGGCTCACTTCCACTAGAACCAAGAGCATCAATATCCTTATCTTCGTTATCGTTCTTCAGTTTCTTTAATGCATTATGTGACATTCGTGACAAAACGAGTTATACTAAATTTACTACGTAGCGAGTAAACTATAAATCGGTTAATTCGTAGCGATTAAACGAGTAACCGACCGATACTGATTATGACCCGTATATATACTGAGGGGTCATATACGAGTTATATATATATAATATAGAGGCTAACGTATTGATATTTAGGCCCCAATACGTTTAAAACCATTTAAACGAAAATGGTTTTGTTTATTGTTACGTTATGAGCTTAAACGCAATCGTTAACATCAAAACGAGCATTGTAGCATCCGTTAAGCCGAAAAAGATTTATAAAACACTTATATGACATGTTCTAAGCAATCCATGAAAATATTTTAGAATTTTACGACGAGTCAGTACGTTTTTCTTATTTTACACAAATAGGTTGAAAAACACTTGTTTTCGCGCTATTTTTCGCACCCGAACTAATTTTCTTGCGAAAAATCGGACCCAAACTAAATTTTGGGCTTAATATTTCACCCGACATGAAAATCGAGGAAATCTGGGCCAAAAAATAGGGGCCCAAATGGCTTTCCCCTTTTGGCGGCCGCAAGATGTGGGAAACCCCACCTTTTGATATTTTGGTTAAAAGGTGTATTTCCTTTATTCTTTTCACACAAACCTCATACCAACTCAAATTTTCAGCTGATTTCTTCAATATGGCATCCAAAAATGTAAAGGTAAAATCAATTTTTCATTCATTTCATAGTTTGATTTACATGATTTGAACATGGAAAATAAGGTTTTGATTAGTATTAAACATGTTTAACCATCCAAAAACCCTAAAAATCACCTAAAATAATATTTTGATGTTAAGCATGTTCACAAGTTAAAAACAAGGATTAGAACATGAATATGACGTTTTTACGGTTTGAAAGTTCGGTTTGAAACCAAAACCGAAACCCTAACTAACAAGGTTGTTCAATGGATGATTTAAACTTGGTTTGACATTACATAATATGTAGATACACTGAGTTTGCAACCCAAGACCCGGAGAGTCATTTAAGCCATCGAAAATCGCCGAAAACCGACAAGGTATTACCGGTTACCTCGTTTAGGGGCTGTTTGTGCTTCGATTGTGACGTGCTATTTTTTAGGTTATGAAACATTTCAGGGATATCAGGGATCACATAACTGAGTCCTTGTTCAAATTTATTATTTTTTCAATAAACGGAGAATATTTGGCGAATTTATTACCGTTTATTGGCGTTTATTCGGGAAAAATAGGTAAACTACATGAAAAATTATGAAATTTGGTTTGGAACGCTAAAAAATTATTTTAAGATCACTGGAAAAATTTGAGAACTTTGGAGATGTGTAAGTATTTGTTTGTGCAATTGTGTTTTAATCGAGTTTTAATAGCCGAAAAACGCGCAAAAAGGCATTTTGGCCAAAAAGTTAGATTCTGGAGATTTTTCAGGGGCTATGTATTGATATTGAGACCACTTGGAAAAATTATCAGATTTTTTTTGAATTTCTATATAAACAATGTGGTTGATACCAGTGTTATCTGTTACATTCCCCTATTACGCTTCCGCAACTACCTAGTCGGGGTGTGACACGTCATCTTTGCATGTTAGCTGAAGAATAGGGTCCTCCAGCTCCTTCATCTTCACCCCCAGAACCGCCACAATCTCACGCAGCACTCTGGTTTCCTTCTGGCAATATGATACATACCCCCATCAGACGACGTTGATTTGTCATCATCTGTTCTTGAACTTGACTATCAGCCACCATTTGATTCTCATATAAGTGAATCAGACTCAAAAGCATGTCTATCTGATGGGTAGGGGTAAAGCATGAAATGAAGCTGGAACATGTTGCACCGGGCCATGTGGACGGCTGATTCTCATAAATGAAACGTCTAAGGGTTGTGTCGGCAACATGGTAGGTGTATGATGAACCATCATTGATCTAACAGAAGGCCTTGGCATCGGAGATAACATAGAGTGAGGAATTTCTCCAAGCCTTGGATCCGAAGTAATGGTCTTCGTCAATGTAAGTGTTGTGGTGCTAGTAGTAAGAGACACCGCCGGCCGTTGTGGTACAGACGACGCTTAGGTGGTTAATCTTGTGGACCAAACTACATACCCGAACCATGAGTAACATGACGCTTAGGCGGTTGATCTTGCACTATCGCCTTGCCTTTTCGTTTTCGTTGAGTAGCCTGTGAGCTTGCTGCCTCAACGTCAACACGTCGTCCATCACCTCCTTGGCCATCATCCACCATCATCATTACCACCACCGTTCCCACCTGTTCCTTCTTCATGTTCAGAATCTGAGTCTTCATGAATCCAACGATCATCAGAAGGACATTCATATGCTGAATTCTCCTAGTGACCAATCAAACGTTTGGTTCTTGGACGATCTTCTGGCTCTTTACTACGATAGGTCTTCAACCTTTTCATAGTATCAACATTCATGAGTCCCAATTTCAACACATCATTATTCAACGTCTAATCTATCACCAAATCAGTAGTTAAATACTAAATAATTAACTGTATGAATCGTGGATACATAAGAAATTTGTTGAAACGATTCTTGACCAAGCAGTTCTCCTTCAAGTGACAAAATATAAGCTCAGAGAAATTGAACGTCTTATTCAATATAAGAGCTACGAATGTGGATTGTAACATAATACGACACTCGTCATATCAACCCTTGCGTCCCCAAAGGCGATGTATTAGAAAATGTAATAAGTACTTGTATGGAGCACACAAGTACGCCTTGTTGTACTGGGAATGATCTAGGTCTCCAGAATAAAATAATCTCTGATATAAGCCTCATATAAACGTCTTATCGAACTCACATGGCATGTCCATGTTATCCACAAACCGGAACACATGTCTGATAACACCAGGAGAGATAATGATCGGCTTCTTGTTGATCTCAGCAACAATGTGATTCTCTGACTCTACATATCGTGCCGAGTTCCAGAATAGACGGAAAACACTTAAGTGAACAAGTATATCAACAGTAATCGCATAATGGATCCTTGATCGACGTAAGAATGCAATGACATCTCCAAATACGTCTTGGGCAGCAAAATTGTCTTGCACAAAAGCACATATATAGTGCTTTTTGTTAAATGGCAACAGAGGAGCAGCAGGAGCCTGTTGTTGTTGTATAGGCGGTTGTTCTGGAACAACTTGTTGTGTATCCTCAACGGGAACATCTTGTATAATATCATCTGCCATTTCTGTAAATACATAAACCCGAGGACTAGTACAAACGAAAATACTATTAATTTAATTAAGATTTGTTAAAAACAATTTCATTTTGAACATTAAATTACAAGTGTCATTCTGTAGTTCATACGTTATGACGAATGGTATCATTCGTTATAACGAATGACATGATTCGTTATAGGAATATTTAGCGAATAAATGACAAACGAATAAATAATAATGAATGAGACCAATTAAAGGTTCATTCGTTACAAAATCATATGAATGAACTAATTCATTATGTTAACTCAACGAATGGGTCATAAACATGAATGAGTGTCCATTCGTTGTCTGTAGTCGATAACCACCATAATTATCAACTTTGACTCCAAATAGTCAAAGTCAAAAATAAGATCAATGACGGTCAACATGCAATCGGAAACCCAATTAGACCATGTATGACGATGAATCAGTATAATTTGAACATGAGTGGACTCGCAATATCACCGATGTTCAATCCCAAACTACCATTAAGGTTAAAATCTATTATAAGATTGATATATGTTCATAACTTAAACCCGGTTAAAAATATGACTAGTTAACTAAACAATAATTAACGAAAATCGACGAAACTCATCGCGTTTAGGTCGTCTTTACCTTAGGAATCTGAAATACTGATCAAAAGATGATTTGGTTAAGGTCAAGTTTCTGGGAAATATTTGCAAGAGTTTTGCTTGAATATCTTGAATATCGAGATGAACGAATGAGCGATTCATTCATCTCCTATACATTATATATGACAAACTTGCAAACATCCCAAGACAGACGAATTTCGGTCCCGTTTGGTTTCTCAATCCATCTATGTCGCAACCCACACAAATAGTGTTGACAAGAAGGTTAACGACGGGGCTAGATTGGAAAAGAATAATAGTGTATTAAAGGCGGAATCAATAACACACTAATTGTTGCTTTATAGATGCTAAGGTAAAACACACAAACATTAACTCAAAAAATTTCCATTTATAGAAAGATTCATACGAATGCAAATCAATCAGGGTTTATGTAAGGAATGTTTAATCCGTACGATTCTTAGGACAGCCGTCATAATCGCTTTTCAGGAATATTCAGGTTGTCTGAAAAGTCTGTTTAAAGGTGTTAGGAGGCGTGCCCTAGATTATTCTATTTATAAGCCTATCTCCTGACAACTGTCATTCCTTCTGGAAACCCTAATGATTAATACTTATTCATAAAACATATTAAAAAAGATTCTAAGTATAAAACAAGTCTTCGAGTAAGCTTTGCAGCTTTTGTCTTCTTCGAGCAGACCTGGTAACCAAAGTGTGATGGGGAACAGTTCTCCGGGTAGACTTTACTTAGAATATTTTCCTTAAAAAATATTCACCTAGCTGACTTCAATCTTCTTGACCATAGCAAACTTTGCTCGATATAGTCCTACGAGCAAACTGTTCTTCATGAATTTCTTTCAACTCTTTGTTACAGATAACTTATTATGCAAAAAGAAGTGTGCTACTGTTTGACTTGTGTTGGTAGCACTGTAGCTTGCTATGAGTTGAACTTTGCTAGAGAAAGTCCTTAGAATAATTCTTGATCAACTTTCTTTAGGCATGCTCGGACTACTGTTTATTAATCAAACCTTGCTAGATCATCCAAAGTACTTGGCTTTATTAGCTTGGTTTAGTCAAGGGTTTCCTGGTAAGCAAACCATGCTCGACTTGAAGAACACCTTTTCTAGACAAAGTGAACCCTGCTCGGATTATCACTTAAGAAGACTTCAAGAAGATAACTTTGTTCGGAGAGCAAAATACCTTGCTAGGACAAGTAAAACCTTGCTAGGAGGTCCAAGTGTGCTCGGTATCCATACTTAGCCATATTTGAGGAGTGTTGAGAAGATTCCAATCTCCTTTAATTCATATCATGTCAAATCTTTGACCCAAGAATCTCTCCCTAGATTGGAACACCTCAGCTGTCCAAAACACCTCTATGGTTACATACACTTAGTAATAAATACACATCAAATCAAAATCAAAATACATATCATAATCAAGATATTATAAGTGAAAATTTTGTCCAGTGGACATTACAAAACAAAACCTAAGCTAAAACATAGTCTTTATCTTCTGTAGCTTCAGGTTGTATATCTTCTGGTCAACTTCACAGTTCCTGCCCTTTCCTTGATCATGAATAATTTCTGATGATGAGGATGGTTGTTAGGAACAGTCCATCCCATAATGTCTTGTAATCATGAAGAACAGTCAGGTCTTCATCCTCTTTGATCATACCGAATGCAAGTCCATCTGAATTTCTAAGAATGTAGGAGTCATCATTTTCATTATAGTAAATCCTTGCAATCCTATCATTCTTCTGGACTTCACAGTTCGGCCTGGTCATCCTTCTTCTCATACTGATGCAAACAGTCATGTTTTCCAAATTCAGCACCTATGATGCAAACAGTCGCTTTCCCTTACTTGTGTGATGTATTCAAATTCAGCACCTATGATATTTCTCATCCTCTTTGCTCTTCTATTCTTTTCATGCTCAGTCATCTTCCATTTTCTCTTTTTATTGAGCAAAGAGAATCCTTTGCTTGCTTCCTCCCTTAGGTATTTGGAGAGTTCATTCTGTTGCCTTCCTACAAGTTTGTTTCGGTTATAATAATCATACAATTCCAAACTTGCCATTTTCTCCAATTTTTCCCTTTTAAAATGAGAAAAATCATCCTTGAAGATGATATCCTGCAAATCTCCACTTCTCATCACAACTTTCAAAGATTCAGCAATAGAGTCATAAAAGAGTATCTTTGGTAGGTCCACCTTAGATGGTGTCCTTTCTGATCGTTGTTGTGATACTCCAGTTGCAGGGACTTGAGGTCTTGAGGCTGAAGGCCTAGTAGGTACTGCTTTTCTTGGTTTAGTGGCCCCCAATCCCCCAAATTTCTTTTCATACATCGACATTATCATCTCAACTAGCATCGCCCTCAACTCATCAATACTATCACTGACTACTTGGGCCAGTTTTTCAATCATCATATTCACAGTATTATTTCCAATCTGATTAGCTTGAACAAAGTGAACTCCACTGGTCCAGCTTAAATTTTTGTGGATTCCTTTGTTTAGCCTCCAGTCTCTCCCTATCTTCCTTCTGCTCATAAAAAGTTCTTTCAGTTGAGCTTTACTAAGGAGATCAAACTTTCTTTCATCCATCCCTTTGGTCATCATTAATCCTTTAAGAGTTTTGATCATCTTATCATCTTCCCATGGATCTCTATATTCGACTGGTTCAGGTTATACTTGAATAGTGATAGGGATTTTAGCAGTCTTTGAGGATTGAGCTCTCTCTTGTTCATCTTTTTCAAGTTCAGACAGGTAAAAATTTAATCTTTCATTTCTGCTCATACCTTGAATTTCACTTAATCTCCCGCTTTCATCCATCAGCCCATCCAGCAATCTCAGTTGCTCATCTTTCCATTTGTTTTTCTTCTCATTCTTTCTTTTCTCATCTAATGTTACTATTCTTGGCCTTCTTGCTGGTGCATCAGGTTCATCCCTCATAGAAAATCTTTTGAAGTATTGTTCAACCTTTTCTTTTGATAAACTGTTAACTAACTCCAAAGCAATCCCTTTCTCAATCAATACTTACATTTTCCACCATATCTCTTCATTAATTCGTCAATCTTTTCAGATTGCTTTGCTTCTCTAGCCAATCTCTCCTTCTCTTCTCTCTCTCTGTTGTTTCCTTATTCAAATGATAGTGCTTTTCTAAATTATCAAACCACATAGTACTCAACTGCTTTTCAGACAAACCATGCTTTCTCAAATATGCTCTGTACTTCATGGAATCTCTATTTTTCTTTTCAATTCTCTTATTGATTTCATGAGCCTCCTTGTCTACCAAACTTTGCAACACCTCATCAGTCAAAGGTGCCAAATACTCTAATCCATATCCATGTCTTATTAAAATCACAATCAGAGGATTATTCCTCCTTGCCTCATCCAAAATTTGTTGTATGTTATCCCTCTGCTCATCAGTTATTTCAATTTGAGGGGAGACAACAGTTTTAACGGTGTCAACTTTATCAGCTTGGCCATCATCATTGTCATCATTATCATCATCTTCAATTAGTGTCATCTTCGGTTGAATCATCTTCTTCGGTAGATTCATCTAAAGCTTCTATTCTTGGCTCATTTAGATATGGTTCAGCTTCTGGCATAAAACTTTGAAGTGGGACAGCATCAACATAAGCATCTATGTCACTTTCAACAGTATATTCAGGCATATCAGCCTTATCAGTTCTTTGCTTCTTTGAATTATCTTCATCATCAGTCTTCTTATCAGACTTAACCCTTTTTATTTGATAAATCTTTCCAAACTTCTTTTTGGGTTCCTCATCATAGCTCCACTCATCTTCAGGATTTTCTTCCATTATTTTTTCAACTTCTTTCACCCATTTTCCTGCAAATATTGTGGCTATTGACTCACCAACTGCTTATTTGATTCTTCCATACTTTCAGCAGTTACAGTTTGAGTCTTAGGAATCCCAGGTTGAGATTCATGTTGTGGTTGATTGATTTTGCTTAATACAAGTGCTAAGGTATTATCCACCTCTTCAGCTTGGTTCAACTTGATTAACACTTCAATACTTCCTGATGTTTATGCTTCTTGATCTAGAGTTTTGGCAATATTGGCTTGTTCAATCAGAGTTTCTTTTTCAGCAAACTCTTCAGCAGTCATGGATTGGGCAATAAATTCCCTCTCCAGAGTTTCATTCACAATATTAGCATGCCTTTGGCAGCTTGTTCATCTTCATATTCTTCACACACATCACCAACATGCTCATCCTATGTATCAACAGGTTCTTCTTCAGATTCAGCTATTGCTTTACCCTTTTCTTTTCTCATCCTTTCTTCTTCTGATTGAGATGGGAATTTTTCAATATCATCCATAAGATCTTCCATCTCCTTATCATGCACAACCTTCTTGGAACTTTCTTCATGTGTTTCTTGCTCTGTTAGAACTAGTTCCTCAGTTGCAGCGCTCTCATCTACAAACTCATCAATCATTGTTTCGGTACCGATAGCATCAGTAGCTACGGCCTCGGTAGTGAGTATATTTTCAGTTTGAACATCTTGATCATCCTCCATCTCTATATTGGATTGTTTCTCAACATTTTCCTCATTTACCTTCTTTGCCAACAAATCATCAACATCATACTCTTGCTCACCAATATCAGAGTAGTCTCTTTCATATAAATCATTATCCTCCATCCTCTTATCACTATCATCAACATCACTATCACCATACATATTCAAAATATTTTTAAGACCATCATCAACGTTCACTTCCACTTCCACTTCTGCCATCTCCTCATCAACAACAACATCAGTTGCCACTTGAATATTCTCCCCCTGTTTTGGTACAGCTGAGGTCTTCTCAACCTCAGCCTCCAGGGTTTGAATTTTCTGTAAGGCTTGGGACAACTATGTTCTCAACTCCTCATTCTCCTTCATCATCTCTGCATTTCTCCCTTTTAAATCAATATTTTAAATCATAAGGTCCAAATTTCTTTGAAACAGATAAGCATTGTGGGAAGGGGGTTGGTTATAAGGGTCAGAGGTGGGTTCAGGCATTGAGGTTTGGGGTTGTGGTTGGATTGGGTCAGTGGGTGGGCTTGGGCTTTCAAAAAGATTTGTAATTGTGGATGGTAAGGGATTAATGGATTGTTGTTGATGATATATGGAATGGATCATTGTAAGGGTTGGATGGTATTGTTGGTCTAAGGTCTGGGAATGTGTTGGGGTTTTATTGGTGTGGGTGGGAAGTTTAGTAAGTGTGTAGGAACTGTTTATGGAATGTAGGGTTCATGAATGTCATGGTTTTGTTCTTGGATAAAGGTTTAGGTTTGGGTTAAGGGTTGGTTTATGGTTTGGTCTTGGGTTTCAGGTGGGCTTTGGGTATGGGTAGGTGGTGTTTGGACGGGTCGGGATTGAACAATTGGTGCATGCTGTGGTGGTGGGGGGGTGTGGGGGGGCTGGTGGTATGGGTAATGGTGTGTGTGGTGGTGTAGGTAAGGGTATGTTCTCCCCATGTGCTTGTACCTCCTCATCATTACCTGTATTACCTTCAACTCCTCCTTCACCTCCATCATCTCCGTCATCAGACTCTCCTTCCTCCTCACTCTCCTCATCACTCTCATCCTCTTCATCCTCCTCAGAGCTAAACTTTGGAACTGGCATGAAAGCCACGTCATGATTAAGTAACCATGGTAAGATAACAAATTCATCATTAGGATTGAACCGGCTTGTGTTGGACAGTTTAGCAATTCGCTTATAAGCATTAGGATTCTGCAACACATTAGTCGTTCCCATTGTAGGTAGATCTTGCAACACACGGTTGAAAATGATTTGGAGAAATCTTGGATATGCTAAAATTTTCTCCTTGTTGGGCTTCCGCAAAATACTCACCATCCCTTCAAATATCATTCGTGAAAAATTGAATGGTAAATCATAGACCACAGCTACTGTTGCATTTGCTAAATCCCGACTCATAAGAGTCCACGACCTTTTCCGTGGGGCAAACCCCTGAATTATGTGATGAATCAAAAACCTTTACAGGTTTGGGAACATGCCTTTCTGAAATTTTCCTTCCTTGACATTCCCTTGATATCCCATTGTTTCTTGAAAAATCTTCAGTAAATGCTCAATGGTGAAGTGAATGGGGTTATGATCATCATCATGTAATTGTAAGCACGTTCGGATTACATCTTCAGTGACTCTGATCTCATGATTAGCAACGGTAGCCTCCAATCGCCTACCATTTTGATCGTCATGTAGTGTGGATGAGTGCCAGAACTCTAAAAGGTGATTTCTATATAGTACAGGGCACTCGGTTAATGAGAATCGAAGATTAGATCTTTGGAGCCATCTGATCATATGCGCCACCTCCTCATTGTCCGGAGTCACTTGTAATAGAGCGCACATGCTGTGCTCCTTCTCAAACGGATATGTCGGTTAATCATCCGCCATATTGGTGCGAACAAAAACAAAACACATTCAAAACAAAGATTAGTCATAAAGTTCACATCTTTGAATAGTTTTAGATTATAATTTGAAGAAGTAGAGAAGAAATGTCTTTTTGAACCTGAGCTTCGACAAATTAATAACCTTCACCAGAAACAAAGAGTTAGTAAAGATGAAGATTAAATGCCCATAGTCACATAATCATTGTCAAAAAACACTTAATAGATGCTTACCGAATCGGATTGTGTGGGCTGATTAATTAGGGTTAGGATTTTGAGTTAATTGAATTAAGTCGGTTGGGTTTCTGAAAAGAGAGCAAAAGTGGAAGGAGAGAGAGATGAAAATGTTAAAAATTTCTCTAACTTCCTCTTTTATACCTTTTTGAAAGTGGGTTTTAAATGATTTTTGTCGTTTAGTGAGTAATAGCTGTCAAACAGTCAAACAATCTTACGTAAATATCTTCCCATTTAAAACCTTGCTCGATAAAGCGTATTTCAAAAACCTTACTCGAAAAAGTTTGATCATTGAAGCTTGCTAGGTAATTTCCACTCTCATTAAAGCTTGCTCGTTTCAGAAAATCCAGGATATTATATACAGAAGATGGAAAGAGCCCTAGTGAATATATTGAAGGAAGCTTATTCAAAATACAAGATTGCTCGAGAAATAAATCACAAGACAAATAATCAAGTATCAAACATCTAATAGGCAACCTTGCTAGGAATCAATAAAGAATCCTATTATAATAACTTAGAGATCCTCCTAATTGTCAACATTGCTTGAATATCTAAAGTTCTCAAACCTTACCCGAAAATACATAAACAGTTAGCAAATAATCATTCAAGTAAACTCTTATACAAAGTGTGCTCGAACCAATGTTAAACATGAAAGTGTGCTAGAGAGGAACTCTAAACACACAAAGTGTACTCGAAAGACATAAGTTTAATTCACAAAGTATATTTGAAACATAAAGTGTGCTAGAAACCTAAAGTGTGCCCAGAAAACAAAGTTTGCCTGAAATACTTGTAAATTTCATAGACTTATCATTTAAATCACAAGTTGTGCTAGGATTGATCAAATTTCATTGCATCACAATCATAAAGTATGCTAGACAACAACTTTATTAATGTATACTTGACAAGATGGATAAATCAGTTAAGCACAGAGAATCATCAAGCTTGCTAGGATGAAATAAACAATCATATGATACACCTAAGTGTGCTAGAAAGTTCACAAATCATCAAAGCTAGCTAGTAACACATATTCAGACATATTCAAACATCAAGCTTGCTCAAAATGATTAAACTTAAATAAAACAGTAAAGTCTACTTGAATGTTTGTAAAACATCAAAGCATGCTCGAAACAGATAAACTCGGACATAAACATCTAAGTTTGCTCGAAAAGGTTGAAAATCATCAAACCTTACTTGAAGATACATATTCAAACCTTTTGAAGGTAAAATGCAAGTCTTTTTGTCTTAAACCAATAGTCAAATAATTTTATCGTTAAGGATCATTGTTTAAGAGTGCATTAAGAGATCAAATTTTAGTCTAAAAACTTTTAAGACCTTTTTCTTTCTTTCATGAAAATATCTCAACATGGGATCATATTGACTAAGTTGCTTCTCAATATCTGATGCTCCATATCTATTCTCAAGGCTTATTTGGCTTTCTCAAGATCACCCCGAATTGACTCCGACCCCCCCTGATAGTTGGTCAAAATTTTTGATGACAGAACATATAAATATTTGATTTTTTTTTTCAAATTTGCAAGCATATTTGAGGTTGAACGTTGGACTTATAGTTTAAATTAACAAGCCTTTTAATTGGAATGTTAAAGGATTTATATTATTGCCTCCACCCCTGTAGTTATGTTATTAACCCTCATGTTTTTATTTTTTCCAAAGCTTGTGAACATTTATCAACTTTTGGTTGGTTAAATATTTAAAGTAATTTTGTTCACATTTGTTATTTGTCATTCTCAAATAAATACTTCATTTTGGGGACCAAATACCAGCGGGCTTGTGTATGACTGGATATTCACTTTTCTGCCTATCATTTGGAAAGATGTATATTGGAACATGCATAGACAACAATGTAACTCCACATTAAGTTTAGCAGTTTCTTTATGTTTATATCACCTTAGATTTTACACATCATGGAAAAGCAACAATACATGTCAATGAGTGCACTAAGTGTCTTTAGCCTATTAAATCCATATGATTAGCCAAATAGTCAATGTACTATCATTTCCCAAAGGGTTGGATCAATATTCATTTAAAAAACCTTTTTTAAGCTTCTACAAAGCTTTGAACTGAATAATCTTATCATATCACTACACCATTAATCAACTTGCTCTGTCTTAGTCAAAAACGTTTTAAGCAAAATTCATTTGAAAATTTCATTTGAGCATGCAATTTTGTCACAAAAACCCATTTTGACACAAATAAGTGTAACATATTCAAATCACAATCATCAATAACATCATCAAAACAAGCACACTTTACACGATGCATAGTCTATCATATCTAAATAACATCACCATATCAGATTAGACACACAAATAAGACATCAGATAAGCATGCAACCAAATGTATCAATTCAAAATACTTATCAAGACATCACATATGTTCACTGATCATTATCCTAAGCATCAAGATACCTAAGTTCAACAGTTAATCAATTAAAGCACACATCAGTGAACAGCAAACAGTAACATATTCAAACACAAGCACTCTCTAAGACCCTTAAACAAGATAGTCTATAAGCACAGAAAGCACACATCCTTAATCAGACCTCATCCGAGTTGATCATTCCCAGGGCTTTTAAAAGAAAGTTGAACCTGGTTTTATCAAGTGGTTTTGTGAATAGGTCAGCCAAATTATCACTTGTATCAACTCTTTTCATCTCAATTAGAACTTTTTCATTACAATCCCTAATGAAATGATGTCTGATTTCTATGTTCTTGGTCTTAGAATGTTGTACCGGATTCTTAACAATGAAAAATGCAACAGTATTATCAATAAAAATAGGAGTGTTTAAGAAATTCAGACCATAATCCAGCATTTGATTCTGGATCCAAAGAACTTGTGCACAGCAGGCAGATGCAGCAATATACTCAGCTTCAGCAGTTGAGATGGACAATGTAGTTTGTTTCTTGCACTGCCAAGACACTAGCAAGTCTCTCAAAAATTAACATCCACCAAAGGTTGACTTCCTGCTCATGTTGCACCCATCATAGTCACTGTCAGTATAAGCAATCAGATCAAAGGATTGGTTCTTTGGGTACCAAATCCCCAAATCAGGATTTCCCTTCAAATATCTAAAGATTCTCTTGACAGCAGTCATGTGAGAGACCTTAGGACTTGACTGAAATCTTGCACATACACATACAGCAAACATTATATCAGGTCTTGAAGCAGTTAGGTACATCAAGGATCCAATTTTGGCTCTGTATTCATGTTCATCAACAGGCTCCCTCTTTTCATCTGCTATCATTTTCTCATGAGTGTCCATGGGTGTTGAAACAATTTTGAAATCTTGACACTTGAACTTGTTTAAAATGTCCTGCACATACTTAGACGGGCATATGAAGATGCCATCAGCCTTTTGTTGAACTTTAAATCCAAGAAAGAAGTTCATTTCTCCCATTGAGCTCATTGAGTACTTGGATTTCATCACTTCTTCAAATTCATGGCACATTTATTCATTTGTTGAACCAAAAATGATATCATCCACATATACTTGAAGTAGAAGCAAATCTCTTCCTCTTTTCTTGTAAAAGAGGGTCTTGTCAATAGTTCCTCTTGAGAAGCTATTATCAAGCTTGATATAGTCTATACAAAGCTTTATTTAGTTTATACATTTTGTTAGGATAATCAGGGTCCTCAAATCCTGGTGGTTGAGGCACATACATTTGCTTTTCTATTTTTCCATTTAAGAAAGCAGATTTGACATTCAACTGGAATGCCCTTATATTCTTTGAGGCAGCATAGGCTAAGAAAATTCTTATTGCCTCAAGCCTTGCTACAGGAGTAAGAACTTCCTCAAAGTCTATTCCCTCTTCTTGTAGACAACCTAGTGCAACAAGTCTTGCCTTGTTCTTAATCACAATTCCTCTCTCATCCCTTTTGTTTATGAAAACCCATTAAGTTACATGGCATATATGTTTCTTGGCCTATCTACAAGTTCCCACACTTGTAAATCTCTGAATTGGGCCAACTCCTCTTGCATTGCTTCTATACAACAATTATCTTTCAATGCTTGAACGATGTTCTTGGGTTCAATTTGGGATAAAAAGCAGGAGTATAAACAGATGTTTGCAGATTTAGATTGACTTCTTGTAACTCTTTCATTTATATCTCTAATGATGTTTTCAGGTGGATGATTCATTTCAACATAAGAGGATTGTACAATAACATCAGTAGATAGAATAGAATCAAGATTTGACTCATTGAGATCTGGTTCATCAATGATCAAATCAGTTGTTGCATCATGAAATTCAGGTGCTTCCTCATTGTTTTGTTGTGAAGTAGATGCACCATTGTTTCCCATATTCAAGTTTTGAAATAAGTCTTCAAATATTGCATTTCTTGTCGCTTGTCTTTGTACGTCATCTTGGTTGTTTGGATCTTCCTCATTTAGAACTTGATTATTTTGAATCTTCTGATTGTCTTGATTACCATTTTCTTGATCTTGTTCTGGATTATGGTTTTTTTCTTGATCATGAACTTGATTTTGAACCTGTTCAATTTCAGCACTTGAGGGATCCTTTATGAATTTGTATTCACTTCTTTTTCCAGCAACCTTGGACCACAACTTATCCAAATCCAACTTATTTTGGTCATTCTCTTAAATTAAACTTGTCTTGTACAAAGATTCATCAAAATCCTCATGATAAATCTTGAAGGATTTGATTAGTTTCTTAAGATCAAACAACCATGCAGCACCATCAACTGTATCGAATTCATTTTCATTGAAAATTACATCTGAAGATTCAATCACACTCAAATGGTCTTTGACATATACTCTGTAGGTTTTTTAGTGTGTTGAATAGCCAACAAAGAAGCAATCCAAGGATTTTGATTGAAATTTTTTGAGATAATCCTTGGTGTTCAAAAGTGAACATTTGCATCCAAATGGCTTGAGAAACTTGATGTAGGGCTTTCTTTTAAACAAAATCTCATAAAGAGTCTTGTCTTGTCTTGACTGTTGTTGAGAAGCACTATGTTCTGAACATAGTAGGCTATATTAATTGCCTCTGCCCAAAGGTAACAGGCAGAAAGGCATCTGCCAGCATGGTTCTTGCAGCTTCAACTAGTGTTCTGTTTCTTCTTTCCGCAACACCATTTTGTTCAGGAGTTCTAGGAGTAGAGAATTGTTGAAGTATTCCTTTTTCATTACAGAATTCCTCCATGGCTCCATTCTTGAACTCAACTCCATTGTCACATCTCATGACCTTTACCCTTGCATCCAATTGATTCTCAACTCTTGTTGCACAGTTCTTTATCAATTCAGCAGCTTCATCTTTGGTACTTAGGAAATAAACCCAAGTTTATCTTGAAAAATCATCAATAATCACAAGGCAATATCTCTTCTTTCCAATACATGGAACACTCATAGGACCAAAGAGATCCATGTGAAGCATCTCAAGCACTTGATCAATTGAGTTGCTGAGCTTTGTCTTGTGTGATGACTTGTGTTGCTTTCCCTTTTGACATGAGATGAAATTGTCATCAAGCTTGAACTCCCTTACAGGCGAACCAACTACATGCTCACCCTTCACAAGTTTGTCCATATTCTTCAAGTTGACATGACAAAGCTTCCTATGCCACAATTTGGTTTCATTTTCGGTTGCTTTTGATACAAAGCATGTACCACCCCTTGAAACAACATCTTTCATATTCAGTTCATACAAATTGCCATTTCTTGGAGCCATCATCATAATCATGTCTGGGGGGATTACAAAATAAGGTTTGAGTATAAAGCAGTGAGAGTCATCAAACCCAACTTTATAACCTTTATCACACATTTGTGAGATGCTCAAAAGGTTATACTGTAATCATTCCACATAAAAGACATTATCAAAAGTAACTTTCCCATTTGTTAAGATTCCCTTGCCTACTATCTTTCCACCATTCTCATCACTACCAAAAGCAACCGGACCCTCAAACTTCTCTTCATAATTAACAAGTGACCTTTTGTCACAAGTCATGTGTCTGGAACACCCACTATCTATGTACCATACTTCATTCAGTGGAGTGGATTGTGTTGGGTTTTATACAAGATTATCAAAGTTCAAGTTAACCATATTTAACTAGAAAACGCAACGGAAGCATAGATTTTAAAACTAGTTATAAACATACCATTATGTTAAAACTAAAACCCAAAGCCAAGGATCAATATTACAAGAACAATATGCTTACAAAATGTAAATGGTACCTCTTCTACCTTTAGAAGAAGATGTAGGTGGATTAAGAAGATGATGACTTTGAATGGCTAGGTTGCAAAGGAGAAACCCTCAAGCTTTTGATACCCCAAGCTTTGAGCAACAACACCAACTAGTTGCTAGGATTTTGAACACTTGAACTAGCTCACAAAATTCCCTATTTTCTGCCCACTTTGAGCCGTGGGTTTTGGAGAGAAAAAGAGAGAATATGAACTTGATTTTTACACTTGAAAATTCTAAAATGAAAGATCACTTTTTCATGTCTTGGATGTGGAGATTAATAAAGAGGCATCACATGGACCAAAAGAAAGCTTTGAACTTGATTGGACCAAAACCTTCCACCCACATGGGGTGGACGGCTTCTTCTTTCTTTTTTTTTTTTTTTTTTTTTTGTTATTTTGTTTTAACCATTTTAAAACCATCTCCATTCATTTTATAAAACTTAGTTTTATAAAATGTACATGCATTTACATAATTATTTAACCAATTAAATAATTAGTTTATATAAACAAATTATCCAAATAATTTATTTGAATCCTCAAGTGTGTTTGTTTAGAAAACCAATTTTCTAAACACGTAGTGTTCGGTATTCATTTAAATGATCAAATCGTTAAAAGAATACATTTGGTGTTGTCTAGCTTGTTATTGGGTATGACCCGACTTGGATCAAACACAGTTAGCCACATTAGTTTAAGTATGTGTCTCGGGCATACGTAATTCCAACAATCTCCCACTTGCACGAGATACATAGAAAATTAATGCAAGTGGTGAATACCGCCTAACAACAGTTCACCACCCCTAATGTGTTTGACGAAGTGCCATTCAATAACATCATCCCTTCAAGTCCCTTACTTGATATGATTTAGGTGAATTTATCATTATATCCCTTTGTTACTAGATGTCATGTTGGATCTAAGAGACATAGGCGATCATTCTCTTTACAATTCAACTTTATCAGGCCTTAGACATCTAAACTCTCAACACATAAGAGGAACAAATTCCATCTTGACTGTATACGCCTCTCACTATCACTTTCATACTCCACCTGAGCTCATCCTTATGTACCATCTTTTACGAATAGCGAAGGGGAGAGTCAAAGTGTAATACTCGGTGAAAATCAAGACCCAGTATACATCTCAGGTCTAAGGATAATATGAAATTCTCCTTTACTCAAAATTACTAATGATCAGGTCAATCGACTCCATGTAGTAATATTGAGAGCGGGTCAGTCCAATATTTGTATCCCACAAATATCTATGAACTTTGGCAGCAAACCTATGCTCCATATTCATTCCTTATGAATATCCACCAATCCTAGTTCATAATAGTCTTGCTTCATATTTGTTCCCACAAATGTGATCGACTACGGACTTTTAGAATAAGATAACTTATTCATGGATTAAACATGCAAAATTAGAATTTAACTCAAGATTCCATAATCATATAAAAGAGTTAAATTACAAAAGTCTTTTAAACGTAAATACAAAATAGATCAAATCCAATTACTAGAATATCGAAGTCCTAAGCCACTCGCATGACGCTCATGTTTCGGTCTTTCTAGGAGCTTCGTGAATGGATCCGCAAGATTTTGATCAGTTCCAACTTTGCGAATACATATCTTTCCCTTTTCAACTTCATCCCTTATGTAGTTGAATCTCCGCTCTATGTGTCTAGTCTTTTGGTGCGAACGAGGTTCCTTGATTTGTGCAATCGCACCCTCGTTGTCACAAAAGATTTCTAGAGGGTCTTGAATGGAAGAGACCACCCCTAGATCAGTAATGAATTTCTTCAACCATGCAGCTTCCTGAGCTGCCAATGAAGCGGCGATGTATTCTGATTCTGTAGTGGACAATGCTACCACTTCCTGTTTTGAGCTCTTCCAAGAGACAGCTCCTCCATTAAGTGTGAACACATACCCAGACTGTGATCGAGAATCATCTCGATCAGTTTGGAAGCTCGCATCCGTGTAACCTTTTATAGCGAGTTCCTCCTCACCAGATCCATATATCAGAAACATATCCTTAGTTCTCCTAAGGTATTTCAATATGCTCTTAACAGCCATCCAATGACTGTTTCCTGGATTCTGTTGGTATCTGCTTGTCATGCTCAAAGTGCATGACACATCCGGTCTAGTACATATCATCGCATACATGATGGATCCTATAGCAGAAGCATATGGGATTTGTTTCATCGTCTCTTGCTCACCCTTTGAGCTTGGACATTGAGCTGAACTCAATATGGTCCCTCTTTGAATAGGTACAAAACCTTTCTTGGAGTTTTCCATCTTGAACCTTTTCAAGATCTTATCAATGTATGTACTTTGGTTCAAACCTATCAAGCGCCTTGACCTATCCCTATAGATCTTTATTCCCAAAATATAGGCAGCTTCACCAAGATCCTTGATGGAAAATCTACTTCCAAGCCAAGCCTTAACGCTTTCCATGGTTGGAATGTCATTTCCAAATAGTAGAATGTCATCGACATACAATACTAAGAAGGTAATTATACTCCCACTAGCTTTCTTATACACACAAGCCTCATCAGCGTTCTTGATGAATCCAAAACTTTTGATTTCTTCATCAAAACGATGATTCCAAGTTCTAGATGCTTGTTTCAATCCATAGATTGATTTCTTTAACTTGCATACTTTATTAGGATGTTTTGGATCGACAAAACCTTCAGGCTGAACCATATAGACATCTTCCTCAAGATATCCATTTAGGAAAGCGGTCTTGACATCCATTTGCCAAATTTCATAATCATAATGTGCAGCTATGGCAAATAATATCCTAATAGACTTAAGCATTGCCACAGGCGAAAAAGTTTCATCATAATCAACCCCTTGAGTTTGAGTGAAACCCTTAGCTACAAGTCTTGCTTTATAAGTATCCAAGTTTCCATGCATATCAGTTTTCCTTTTGAAAACCCACTTACTTCCAACAGCTTTGGAGTTGAGTGGTGGTTCAACCAATTCCCAAACTTGGTTGTCATACATGGATTGCATCTCAACGTTCATGGCTTCAAGCCATTTGTCACAATCATTCTTGGACATTGCATCACGGTATGTGGTCGGTTCATCCGAATCTACCACGTAGCAACCTTCTACAAAAAATCCATATTTTTCAGGTGGATTGCTAATTCTACCAGATCTGCGAACGTTTTGTGTGTTTTGATCAACCACTTGATCACTTTCAACAACCTCTTGTTGAGTGCTAGTATCAACCAATTGTGTATCATCTTGTGATTCTTGATCCTCATCAAATTTCACTGTTCTACTATTAGTTCCTTCCTCAAGGAACTTAGTTTCCAAGAACTTACCCTTTCGAGCAATAATAACATTTTGCTCACTAGGATCGTAAAAGTAATATCCTAAATCATCTTTAGGATAACCTATAAAGATACACTTAGTGGATCGGACTTCTAATTTGTTTGGGGTGTATTGCTTTACATAAGCTTCACAACCCCAAACTCTTAAGAATGATAGCGATGGAGCCTTTCCATGCCATACTTCAAAAGGTGTCTTCTCCACTTTCTTGGTTGGAGCCATATTCAATATGCGAACAGCGGAAAGTAAAGCATAGCCCCAAAATGATAGAGGTAAAGTGCTTCTAGCCATCATCGATCGAACCATATCTAATAGGGTACGATTTCTCCTTTCAGACACACCATTATGTTGTGGTGTTCCAGGTGGAGTAAGTTGTGAAATAATTCCACAACTCTTAAGATGATCTTGAAAAACACCACTTAGGTATTCACCTCCTCTATCACTACGAAGTACTTTGATTGTGGTCTTGAGTTGTCTTTCTACTTCAGTTTTGAAGTCTTTGAACATTTCAAAAGCTTCATCTTTGTGTTTCATTAAGTACACATAACCATATCGACTATAATCGTCAATAAAGGTAATGAAGTATCTTTCACCATTCCTAGTCATTGGTCTAAAAGGACCACATACATCCGAATGTATGATACCCAATAATTCTTTTGACCTTTCAAAAGTTTTATTAAAGGGTTGCTTTGTCATTTTGCCTTGTAAACAAGATTCACATACATCAAATGAATCATACTCATTTGTTTCTAGAATACCACTCTTGCGAAGAGTTTGCATGCGATTCTTACTTATATGTCCAAGGCGACAATGCCAAAGATAGGAATCACCCAAGTCCTTCTTGAGTTTCTTGGTGTTGACATTGTACATTGAACTACTATGTGACATACCACTTTGATCTATTTCATATATACCATTCATGGGTATAGCTTTAAAATAAAACATGCCATTCATCAAAACATGAATATCACAATTTATAAATTTAAGATCAAAGCCACATTGTTTTAAAAGGGACACGGAAATAATGTTTCTCCTTAACTTAGGAGCATACAAAACATTCTTCAAAATTACTTCCAAACCACTTGGAAGCTTTAACAAGTAGTCTCCTTGGGCTTGGACTTCAACTCTTGCTCCATTGCCCATAAAGAGACTAATGTCCCCTTTGTTGAGTTGTTTACTTCTTTTGAACCCCTGCAACAAATTGCAAATGTGAGTTCCACATCCGGTATCAAGTACCCATGTATTTGAAGAAATAACATTTAGTTCAATATGTATAGTAAAGATAATACCTGAGGTATGCCCCGCATCCCTCTTATCTTTTAACGCATTGAGATAGGTCGGACAATTCCTTTTCCAATGACCTATCTCTCCACACTCAAAGCATGGATCTTGCGCCGCAACCTTTTGCTTCTTTTCCTTCGGTTTGGTGGGCGTGATGGCTTTCCTCTTTCCCTTTCCTTGGACGTGGCCCTTGCCCTTAGCAACACTTGCTTTGGGGTTGGAGTTATGTCCCCTTTTTCCTTCATTGATTCTTAGAACGGGTAAAACCCTTTTACCCATTCCCGCTTCGGCCGTTCTTAGCATTGCGTGAAGCTCACCAATGCTTTTGTCCCATCCATTCATGTTATAATTCATGACAAAGGTTTCAAACCTTTTGGTCAAAGAGTTGAGGATCAAATCCGTAGCCAACTCATTAGATACGGGACAATTCAACCTACGAAGCTTTTCAATGTAGCTTTTCATTTTTAGGACATAAGATGAGACGCTTTGGGTTTCCTCCATACGACATGCATGAAACGCTCGAACCGTTTCGAAACGTTCCGCTCTAGCTTGTTGAAGGAACATTTCCTTCAATTGAGTTATCATGTCGTATGCCCCATGATGCTCGAAATCCTTTTGGATTTCGGGAATCATAGTCCCCAACATGAGGCAAGAGGCTTGCACCGAATCTTTGGTGTACTTGACCCAATCGTTATACGCCTCCTCATCTTCCACGTTAGGCTCATCGGGAATGGGATCGTCTAAGACATATGATATCTCTTCTTGTTTGAGAACTATTCTCAAGTTGCGATACCAATCCATAAAGTTATTATGGTTTAGACGATCCTTTTCAAGGATGGTTCTTAAGGATAGGTTACGGGTGTTATGGGTAGAGGTGTTTGCATTGTTAGCGGCCATCTACAAAATTTAACAAAGTTTTATTTTAGTATTATAAACAATTTAATTATTAATACCCTTTTATTCCAAATTTTAAAATAATAATTAAATTCTAGAATCCAACGATAAATCAAATTTCGGTTAGGTGACCTTTATCCCGTTATTTGATTTAACAAGGTAGTCAATCTTGACAATTGCAACCTTTTGCAACTTCTAGAGGTATGGGACCATTCGAAATCCTTATTTCGTGTTGGCATGTTTATCCCATCAACACCAATAGATCCCCATGCTTAGGTGACCTTTATCACATGGTTTCCAATTCAAGTCGTCCTACTTGTATAAACTTGTAAGATTAACATACAAGTGGTTAGGTGACCTTTATCCCACAAATATGTTAATATTACCCTAAGTATATTAGTTTGCTCAAAATGGTTAGGTGACCTTTATCCCATTTAAAGTTCCCTAATACGTTAAGTGTCATACAAAAGGATGGTGTAAGACTTGTTTCCTTGGTAATTATGAAAAAGGGATTTTAAGTTTTCCAATATTCTAGTTTGAAAAACATTATGCCATATCCTAACATGCATTTAGTAATATGGCGATTTTGAAAACCAATTTTCAAGGTTCAAGTTATAATAAAACCAATTTTATTATATGTGAGTAATCGCTTAGTTTTAATAAACCCATTTAATTAAACTAATTGACGCGATATTACCAAATATATATTAGAACCCGTTTTATGCTTGTTGTCGTTCCTATGTGACGGTTTGGATATCCTAATATCTATCAACCACACATTACAATAAGTAAAACAAACAACCAAGCAAACACATGCAAAATATAGTCATAACCGAGAACCGCTAAGTTTGACCATACTTGTTAGCCGAAACAAGTATAGGTCATAAGTCACACCTAAGGGACAAAACATGACACAAGGATGGAATGTTGACTCCCACTTGACCTTGCATCCAAATGCTTCAAGTATCCTTTCCAAGTTGTTGTGTTCTTGTTGGGCTTGTTAATGGGCTCCAAACTTCCAAAAGTCTTCTTGGGCCCAAGAGTGAAATTTATGGGCCTAATGGGCTTGAATCCCATGATGGGCCGGTGAGGCCCAACAAGCCCAAAATTTCGGTCCAAGGCCCAAATCCACCAATTCTTGCATCTTCAATTTTTACAAAATGTATCCTAATACATAATTTTCTAAAAAAAAAGAAAATGCAACTAATCTATTTATTACAAACCAACTTATGAATAAATAAAATACACAAGCCTAAGATTATGAATTATTACAACCATATTGAATAATAAACATAATCAACATACACAAACAACAATCAACACATCCAAGGTCTAGGTTTCGGTTATGACACATCCAAACATACCAAATGTTCTAAGCATGCAACCTAAGCAACCAATGCCCAAAATCACCAAATAAAATCGGCCCCCCCCCCCCCAAGAGGCTACGGCCCAAATTATTATTATTATTATTTTTTTTTTTTATTTTCAACATCCAAATGTTATTAATGGTTTCCTAAGATCTTTCATGCATGTCAAGATCTTACAAATCCATGAGGGGTAAAATCCACCCAAATTTCGGACCCCTTTTTCACCCATGAAAAACCCGAAATCTATGAACATGTAAGAAGCATAAGTCCTTGTAACCGGCTCTTGATGCCATTGTTGGGTTTTATACAAGATTATCAAAGTTCAAGTTAACCATATTTAACTAGAAAACGCAACGGAAGCATAGATTTTAAAACTAGTTATAAACATACCATTATGTTAAAACTAAAACCCAAAGCCAAGGATCAATATTACAAGAACAATATGCTTACAAAATGTAAATGGTACCTCTTCTACCTTTAGAAGAAGATGTAGGTGGATTAAGAAGATGATGACTTTGAATGGCTAGGTTGCAAAGGAGAAACCCTCAAGCTTTTGATACCCCAAGCTTTGAGCAACAACACCAACTAGTTGCTAGGATTTTGAACACTTGAACTAGCTCACAAAACTCCCTATTTTCTGCCCACTTTGAGCCGTGGGTTTTGGAGAGAAAAAGAGAGAATATGAACTTGATTTTTACACTTGAAAATTCTAAAATGAAAGATCACTTTTTCATGTCTTGGATGTGGAGATTAATAAAGAGGCATCACATGGACCAAAAGAAAGCTTTGAACTTGATTGGACCAAAACCTTCCACCCACATGGGGTGGACGGCTTCTTCTTTCTTTTTTTTTTTTTTTTTTTTTTTGTTATTTTGTTTTAACCATTTTAAAACCATCTCCATTCATTTTATAAAACTTAGTTTTATAAAATGTACATGCATTTACATAATTATTTAACCAATTAAATAATTAGTTTATATAAACAAATTATCCAAATAATTTATTTGAATCCTCAAGTGTGTTTGTTTAGAAAACCAATTTTCTAAACACGTAGTGTTCGGTATTCATTTAAATGATCAAATCGTTAAAAGAATACATTTGGTGTTGTCTAGCTTGTTATTGGGTATGACCCGACTTGGATCAAACACAGTTAGCCACATTAGTTTAAGTATGTGTCTCGGGCATACGTAATTCCAACAGATTGTTCCTGCACAAATCAAAGAAATTGATTAGTTAGGTAATAAAATGCAAGTTGAATCAACATGCAAATCATCATTGTCAATGACACTAGTTGCATTGGATTTGAGAACACTAGTTGCATTGGATTTGAATCAACTTGCAAATCATCATTGTCAATGACACTAGTTGCATTGGATTTGAGAACACTAGGCTTAGGATCTTCATAAATAAGTTCACAATCATCAGATTCATCTGATTCATAGCCACTGTAAGTTGGGCTTTTCACATAGGGAATTATGCTTTTGCAATCTTGTACCACAGAATCCTTTGTACTTGAAAAATCTCTCACATCAGTTTCCCTTTGCATTTGGACTTCACTCCTTGGTTTCCAAAGAAACCCATAGGGTTCAAATCTATGTTTCATTAGAAACTTTTCATCATCATTCAATTATCTTGACTTATTTCTTGAGAACACAGCCTTCTTCCTTTTCTTTCCACTGATTGGTGATTTTTCAGAATCATCATATTTAACTGAGCTTGAGTCTTTATTGGGAACAATTCTCAATGGTTTTATTTTCACAGTTGTTTCAGTTTTGATGGGAAGATTGTTTCTTTTGACTTGATCAATCACATTCTTCTTTGGTTTCTCATCCGCATTCCCATCTTTCTTCATACTGTTACCAACATTTGGCTCAAACTTGTTCACTGTTTCCTTTCCACACACCTTCCCTTTTCCCAAATATTCATCATATTTATGTTTGTAGAATCCAAATTCATGACCAAACTTTGTTTCACTTGGGACATGGTTTAGTTTGGAAAAGAATCTTTCATGACATGAGTCAGTATGATGTCCATACTCATCACAATGTTTGCACCAGACCTTTCCTTTGAAATTTTCACTGGATTTCCCTTTCTTAAATCTGTCACTAGGTCTTGGAGCTTCAAAACCAATGGTTTTCTGGGTTTCGAGGCCATCATAATTAATTGAAAAAGGTACAAACTCTTCAGTTTTGATGTCCTGTCTTTCAATTTTGCTTTTAATAAAAAATTATTTTCTCTAAATTCATGGAATCTTCATTCAAACTTCCTTTATGTCTTGACTGTCTTCTCTCATACTCTTCCATATTTTCAACTTCTCCAATGTCAAACAATTGTTGTCTTGAGAAAGCAGGGTACACAGGAATGAAGTTGTCACTGATCACTATTTCATTGGACTTTTTCTTGTTATTTGCACTCATCTATCTCAAAACGGTTTTGCTTGGTGGCTTTACAGAATTATAAGTCAACTTTGACCTTTTAGAACCTTCACAAATGTCAAATGACACATGTTCCCTTCTCATTTGTTCATTATGCTTCTTCATTTTTGGGGTGAGGGGTGGTGATAAAGGAAGTTTGTCAATTGAGTCAGGTTCATTTGCCTTTTGTTTCTTTCTGCACCCTGGATTTCTTCATTTGAGATTAGATCACTAGAGTCACTTAAATCATACTTGTTCAAATCATCTTCATTGAAGTCATCTTCAGAAACTTTCACACCAATTGACTTGTCATATTTCTCATCTTCTTTCAGAACAAACTCTACATGTTCATCAATTGTAACCTTGTTATAATGCTCAATGAAGTCTTCTTTGTCTTTGAACACATTTCTGAATTGATTGAGATAAGTATCCCTTTTTTTCTTGTCAACCTTAAGTGAGTATTAAGTGAGTAGTTGCCGTTGAAAGGTGGAGGAATGACTTTGTATTTATCTTCTTCTTTGATTTTGTGCAGAATGCCACAAATGTTTCCAGTAGATACTGGATTCTTCAGAAACTCATTTTCAACTTGTGGAGTGGTATTCTTCACCTTTCCTTCAACTACCACTTTCTTCAATCCTTCAATTTCAGTCACATACCTTGACTGAATTCTATAAATGTTCATACAATCTTCTTCAAGGCTTTTGATCTTTTCCTCATAAGTTAAATCACTTTCTTGATACACATTTATCATGCTTTGTTTCCTAAAGTATTCACTTTCCAACTTTCATACCTTCATATTCAAAGCATTAATTGTTTCAAGTAATTAAAGTGTGTAATTTGAAGGTACGTTTGAAGAAGAAGATCCAGCTTCATTTTCAACTTTTTCCATGAACGCAACATTGGCTTTGGTGATGTCATCAGCATGATCACTCCAATCAAAACCACCTTCTTGTTGAGCAGCAAGTTCTGCATTTTCTTGGTTTCTAGGCTACTTGTGGTTGTTTTTGTTGGTTTTTTTGGGAGCATTTGGAGGGTTTTGGTTGTTGTTTCTCTGGTAATTTTGGTTTTGAGGTACAACTTGATGATTGTTCATTTGTGGTTGCTGTAGTTGTTGTTAAAGTTAGGGTTGTTGTTGTTGAAGTTGTTGAAATTGTTGAAGTTGTTGTTTCTTGGCTGGTTTTGCTGGTGCTGGTATTGATTTCTTGGTTGTTGGTTCTGATATTGATTCCCTTGGAAGTTTCTTGGCTGATTGCATAATCTAGTGTCAGGTCCCCGATTTTAGGTAGATCTTACACAAATCAAGTCATAACTCACACAAATAAATGTGTTGACAAGGGAGTTAATGACGGGTTTCTATATTTAGAAAGATAACTGTTTGTTAAAGGCGGAATCAATAACAAACAGGGTAGTTGCTAGACAATAAATCAACGGTAATTAACACACTCAAGATTCACTCAAATGATTTCCATTCATATAATGTTCATCATACAAACGATAATCGATCTAGGGTTTCTTGAAGGGAAAGTTTCATCCGTACAATTCCTAGGACGGCTGTCACACTTAGAAAACATTCCTTATTATCCTAAAAGTGTGATTGCCTGAATCCGTTCTTATTGTCGTTGTTGTTAGGAGGCGTGCCCTAAATTATTCCTTTTATAGGCCTAACACCTCCTTTACAGCTGTCATTCCTTCTAGAAACCCTAAATGCTAAAACATATTCAAATTACATATTCAAAACTATTCTAAGTGTAAAACAAGTCTTCCGGGTAGGCTTTGTAGCAATATGACTTTCCGAGTAGACTGTGTGCTCTGCCTTCCTTCAGTACTTGGTAACATAGAAGTGTGCCCGGGATCAGTTTCCGGGTAGACTTTACTTAAAGAATATTTCACCAAGTAAAATACTCACATGGTAGACTTCAATCTTCTTAAATTTATCATACTTTGCCCGACAAACTCTTACGAGCAACCTTGTTCTTCAATGGTCCCTACAACTCTTTACTAGACAATAGCTTATTAGCAAAGTGTGCTCGGTAGCACTATTCCTTGCTTGAGTTGATCTGTCCCGATGTTGTTGGGTTTTAACAAGATTACCAAAGTCATATAAACCCATTTATATGAAAAACGCAGCGGAAAAATAAGTTTTAAATCTTGTTAATTTGATGAATATAAAACCGATTTTATATGCAAAACCCAAGCCTCGGATCCATATACGAATTTGCATGCTTACCAATATAAACAACCATAGGGTGTTAATAGCATACTACCTTCAAGAGTCCAAGAAAATGAAGGAGATGATGATATGAAGGGCGAGTCTCCAAGATAGAAGAACCTCAAGCTTGTATACCCTTCAAGCTTCCAACAAACACCTTGATTTTGCTAGGATTTACACTTGGAAAACTCTTCCTTGATATTTCTTTCCTTGGCCGAAATTCAGAGAGAGAAAGAAGAAAAGTTTACTTGCAACTTGTGAATGAGAGTAAGTGTCTTGGTTGTGAGTTACAAATGCACTATTTAATTCAACCAACCACCACTATTTCATGTCTTGGAATAAATAAAACATTAAGTGAGGAGAGAGAAGGGGGAAAAGTGTGCAGCCAAAGATTCTCACCAAATTCAAACTCAAGTAATCTAGTTTATTTATTTATGTTATAACATAACATGCAACATCCAGTATGCATTGCATATTGTTATTTAACCAACTTAAATAACTTCGTATATGCAAAATCCAAAAGCGGTAGGTTTTTCATATTGTTATTTAACCCATTTAAATAACATCGTATATGCAAAATGCAAAAACAGTATGTTTTGCATATTATTATTTAACCAACTTAAATAACATCGTATATGCAAAATGCAAAATCTCTCATAACATAAATTATCCATATAATTTATTTATTACACAAGTGCAAATATTTAGAAATCCGATTTCCAAATATTTTAAGTGTTGATATTTATTTGTTAGATCATATCTTAAATAAATATCATGGTGTTTGTCTAGTTTGTTATTGGGTATGACCCAACTTGGATCATAACGTACGAGCCACATCAACTCTAATATGTGTCTTGGGCAGACCGATTCCAACAAATGTAACTTGAGATATTCCATTATTCATCAAGCCTACTTGGACCAATGTATTATTGAAGAATACTTTTCTCGGTCTTCCAATCACTTGGCTTCATGAGCTTGGTCAGCCAAAAGCTTACTCGAGAGTAAATCTTACTTGGCTGTGAAGAACAGACTTGCTTGATAAAGTGATCCTTGCTCGGGTATTTACAAACTAGTGAACCTTGCCCGGTTATACACAAATTTGCAAACCCTGGTCGGATATCCACTAATGAAGAATTCTAGAAGATAACCTTGCCCGATACACAAATTATCATGCCCGGCTAAGTAAAACCTTGCTCGGAAGTCTAAGGTGTGCCCGGTTCCATACTTAGTGAATTCTGAGGAGGTTGAGAAGATTCCAATCTTCCATATATCTCTTTTAGGTCAAATCTTTGACTCAACAATCTCCCCTAGATTGGAACACCTCAGCTGACCCAAAACATCTCTATGGTTACATACACTTAGTCAAAATACATATCAAATCATAATCAAAATAAATATTCGTAACAAAATCAAAAGATTACATATTCAAATGATGTCCTTAGACATTACAAAACAAGTCCTATACTAATGTTCATTTTCTTCTTGCATCATAGTAGGCTTGCCTTATATTCAGAATGATCGTTGCTGCTCTTTGTTTGAAAATATGAAGGATTTGGTAGTGAGTATGACTTTCTTGAATGACCAAATCCCTAATATCCATTAAGTCTTCATAGTGCAGGTAAGTCAAGTCTTCGCCTCTTCTGATTACTGCCAAAGCTACTCCATCTGAGTTTCTTAGAACACAATGGCCTGTGTTTTCCTTGTATTCAATTTATGCAATTATGCCATTCTTCTGCACAGTGTAATTTGGTCTTCTCATTCTTCTTTCTAGACTTATGCAGATATTCATGTTTGACAGAGGATTCCTGTCTTTTGCATTCATCTGATAGTACAGTTCAGCTTTGGCTATCTTTTTCAACTTATCAGCCCTTCTTTATTTGATCCTCTTTGTCACTTTCCAGCTCTTCTTCTCTTTTAAGAATGTAAAACCTTTGTCAGCCTCATCTTTCAAGAACTTGGAAAGTTCATGTGACACTCATCAATTTCAGGTTAGCTCTGTTAATCCGAACTCCGTTAATTCAAACTTAAGATCACACGAACTGTAACGCATCTCTCATTACATTTAAGTTAGGGTTTTAAATGACGCTTGACAATCACTACACAAGTAGTCTTTCAGAATTTCACCGAAACACACACGAGTCGACTCAAACTATTGGTGAACAAACGATGAATATTATAAACAAGTATTTAATATAATTATGTGTTACGTTTATTTGTATAAATGTGTGCTTGTATACATGTCATTATATTATGGAGGTGATTGATGTTTTATGCTAGAATTATACAAAATAGAAGTTGAGGGTGCTAGTTGTAACTTGTCATTTATTTAATTAATATATAAACAACCTTAACCATAAACCCTAACCCTCTTCTCCCTCTCCTTCTACCACTTGCGACGGCAGCCCCCTTCCCCTAGGATCGACCGAAACACACAGCACACATACACATACAATCATCCTTGCAACTTGTTGATGGCTTAAGGTGTTAATTAGGTAAACTAAACACTATATGTAGCCTATTATATTGATTTTTGGAATTATTGAACACATTAATCATAAACCCTAAATGCTAAATATGTTGATTGTTGATTAGTTAGGGTTGTATGCATGATTTCTAATTCATAGGTTATTTGTATGTTGAGTTTTGATGAAAACTGATGCTGGACAGATTATTGAATTCGTGTTTAAATGACGCAAACTCGATGTTAATTACATGTTTTGATGTGATTGTTGATTCTATAATATACTAGGTCGAGTCTAGTTTCTGAAAAGTCCGAGTTTGTAAATTTTTGACGTGTAAAAGTTTGTTTTTAATATTTTACAAAACTGTTGTGCAAGGCTGATTCGGGAGACCTGCTGTTAGGCTGTTTTACGACTAAGATATCTCATAAACGACAAAACCAAATGAGTTGGTTCCACTTCTGGAAGTTAATATATTGAGTTAGGAATCTAACCCAATTTGTCTTGCATTAATTGGATTTCTCATTTAACAGGAATAACAAATAACATTCTGTTGGGCATGATAATGATTGTTGTATGTTTTCTGTGATGTTTTGATCATTGTGATAAAACCGTATACGATAAAAATATAATAAAAATATTTTTAGAAACCTAACTCACGTGTGCTTCTGTGATGATTTTTGGTGATTTATTTGACATGTTAGGATTTATTAAATAGAGTAATCTTGTCGAGTGAAAATCTGCCTGGACAATTTAGCTGCTGAACTACTTGGATTAACATGAAAAGTGTATAACCGATCGATGTTTGTTATGTTTTGACCAAATTGACCTTTTGGGGGATATTTACTAGTAATGAATGATTTTAATACTTGACACTTAAGTACTTGTTCACACGTGTAACTTATCACCAACGTGTTTGTCGAGTCGCACTTATTTCACAAATGAAACACGAAACGCATCTCATGCATAAGTTGTATGTGTCGAGTCTAGGGACTCACTCGTAGTTCAATACTTAGAAAATCTCGTTTTTGTTTTTAGAAAACTAGTGAGGATTTTCTGTGACGCACACCTTTCTCGGATCTTTTTTTTTATCTTCGCAAACAGTGAGTTTCACGTCCCTTTTTACTCTTTTTAAACGCTTTTATTTGGGGGAGATAACATACTCCAACGCTGTAGATTTTGTTTAGTTTTTATATATCACTTGTAAGGCTAAGTGGCAAACAAACCAACCAAAGTCCTTCATAACATCGAACCGGTTAATATTGGATAATAGCGAGTCACTGTTGAGAAGTACTACTGGGTTTGACCAACCCCACCCAACTCTAAACTCGACTGTAGGTCGAGTGGGTGTAATCTTGGCTAACACATTACCATGGTCGTGGTTGACATGGTGGCAAGACAATTGATAAACAGTCAGCTTCGGTGTCGAACACTTAGTAATACATGCTTGATAGGTTAGCTACCTATTGATATATAATTGACTTAACACTATCTGGTAACGCAAAACGTAAACGTAAACGCAAACGCTTTATTTATAAAAACTTGTGAACTCACCAACCCTGTGTTGACACATTTAGTATGTTATTCTCAGGTATCCAAGGCGGGCGCGCGGTATGTCACACCCTCAAAATCCACTAACGGAGTTTTACCGTCAGAGGGTGTGAACTAACAGGATCGGAATCATTAGTTATAATAAAACCATAAAATAAAGTTTCAAAACCATGAAAAATGTTTACGAGTAATTAAATGCGGAAGCGTAAAAACCTTTAACCAAAAGTTGCGTCACGCAGGACGACTTAAAACCAATGATAACTGTTAAAAACAAGTTTGCAAAACAAAAGCGTTTTCAAGCAATGCATGTTCCTAAACCGCGCGCCCGCCTCAGCTACCTGAGAATAACATACTAAAAGTGTCAACACAAGGTTGGTGAGTTCACAAGTTATATAAAAATAAATGTTTAGCGTTTGCGTTCAGCGTTTTGCGTTACAGCGTTTTGCGTTACAGCGTTTTGCGTTACCAGATAGTGTTATGTCAATTATATATCTATAGGTAGCTAGCCTATAAAGCAAGTATTACTAAGTGTTTGACACCGAAGCTGACTGTTTATCAATTTGCCTTGCCACCAGGTCATCCAGACCATGGTATGTGTTAGCCAAGATTACACCCGCTCGACCTCCAGTCGAGTTTAGCGTTGGGTGGGGTTTGTCAAACCCAGTAGTACTACTCAACAATGACTCGCTATTCCAAATATTAACCGGTTCGATGTTATGAAGGACTTTTGTTATTGCGTTTGCCACTTAGTCTTTACAAGTGATATATAATCTATATTAACAAAATCTCAAATGCGTTTCGGAGTATGTTATCTCCCCCAAGTGAAAAGCGTTTAAAACAGTTTAAAAGGGGAAAGTGAAACTCACTGTTTGCGAGGAAATTCCCAAATTAAATCACCAAGATGCGCGTCACAGAAAAACTCTCTCTAGCGTTCTAAAACAACAAAAAGATTTTTCTAAGTGTCGGAATATTATCGAGTCTCTAGACCCGGCACATATTACCTATGCACATAACATGTTTCGTGTTTCATTTGTGAATCGTGTGTGACTTTAACAAATGTATTTGTGATACATTACATGTGTAAGCAATCATATACGTGTCATGTATTCATAAAGCACATCACTAGCAATTACTCCCCGTAAGGGCATTTTGGTCAAATCATGACAATTAACTAGCCATTATTCCCCATAAGGGAAATTTGGTCAAATTATGACAATTAATTAGCAATTATTCCCCGCAAGGGTAATTTGGTCAAAACATAACAATTATATAGCAAGTATCATGTTTCATGCGTTTTCACAAAACTCAGCAGCTAGTTTCACCGAGACAGAAATTCTACGTAAAAGATTGTACTATTCCACCGATCATAGTATCTCAATTAATTTACCAAAAATAATCACAGAAGCATATATGTCTTAGGTTTCCAGAACATATTTTATTATATTTTTATTCCACATAGTTTTCTCACAATCATCAAATCATTACAGCAAACTCACAATAGTCAAATTCATGCGCAACAGAATGTTATTTGCAATTCCCGTTAAATGAAAAGTTCAATAAATGCAAGACAACTTGGGTTAGGTTCCTAACTCAATAAGTCAACTTCCAGAAGTGGAATCAACCCAATTGGTCTCGTAGTTCATGAGATATAACATTTACAAAACAACCTACCAGCAGGTCTAACAGCTCAGCTTTGCACAACGTTTTTGTAAAATCATAAAATTTAACCTTTACTTGTCCAAAAATTACAAATTTATACTCTATAGAAACTAGACTCAACCTAGTTTACTGTAGTACCAATAATCTCAACCATTTTTCAGATTTACACTTCGTTACAGTCACTTAAACATCAACAACACATTCTGTCCAGAAACTGTTTGCATCCAAACTCAACATATTAACAATCTATGAACTATCATGCATTCATACAACACTCTAGACTCCATAAACACCATCCATGCACATCAATTACACATTACATACATGATTAGGGTGTTTGTTTGAACTCAAATCAAAGACACAACAATTAACGTGTAGCAATATTCAATCTAGTTATCAAATCATTAACAAATCAACAACAATCATATTGGTTATATGTACACATGAAATCGGCAGCTAGGGTTTTCAATTAACCCATTAAACATCAAAATCAAGTAATAAGGATGTATAGGATGAAATCGGCACCTAATTCTTCAATCACAAGCTTGAATTGATGGTTGTATGTGTGTGTATAAGTGACGGCAGCCAAGGGAGGGGGGAAGAAGAATTCTGATCGGAACTTGGGAGAAAGAAAATAAGAGTTAGGGTTTATTATAACATAGTATTTATAGAATACTATGTTACACTTTAGCCCCTCCACTTTTAAGTATTATTTTTCCTAGCTTAAACTAACTTGTTTACATCTTGAGTTAACGTTTATAACCATGTTATCACATAACACATAAGTCTAACACATAATTATCACATAATTACTGTTTTGACGTTTTTCGTTTATTCATCAATCGTTTGCGTCAACTCGTTTGCGTTTCGGTGCAATTCCCGAAAGACTACACATGTAGTAAGTGTTAAGCGTCATTTAAACCCTAGTTTAAATGTAATGAAGTGTGCGTTATAGATTCAATGATCTTAAGTTTGAATTGACGGAGTTGAGTTAACGGAGTTAACCTGGAATTGGCGATTGTCACATCATTCCCATGTTAAAGAATTTTCGTCCCGAAAATTTGAGTCAAGTCGTGATGAGTGTCTGAAAAAAGTAAGAAAAAATTTCAGTTTGTCATATCATCCCCTAGTAGAAAGAAATTTCGTCCCGAAATTTAATTCATACCTCCGGTGATTTCTGACGGTTTGCCGGGTTTCGTGGTTTTCTGTGTTTGGTTAGCCCTTCAAAAAGGTGAGGATACTTTTTCATCATTTGATCCTCGCGTTCCCATGTGAACTCCGGTCCACGTCTCGAGTTCCAACGAACTTTAACGATTGGAATTTTGCTGTGCTTGAGCGTTTTGGTTTCCCAATCCAAAACCTCGACTGGTTCCTCAATGAAGCGTAACTGTTCATCAACTTGTAGTTCCTCCAAAGGGACTACTTGGGTTTCATCAGATAGGCATTTCTTCAAATTGGACACGTGGAATACATTGTGTATGCCACTGAGTTCCGTTGGCAGGTCCAGTCGGTACGCCACCGGACCAACACGCTCAGTTATCCGATAGGGACCAACATATCGTGGGTTGAGTTTGTTTCGCTTACCAAAGCGAACCACACCTTTCCAAGGTGAGACTTTGAGTAACACTTGGTCATTCACTTGAAATTCGAGAGGTTTTCGGCGCTTGTCGGCGTAACTCTTTTGGCGATCTTGTGTTGCTGCCATGCGATTTCGGATTTGAACAATCTTTTCTGAAGTTTCGAGTACCAGTTCTAGACCAGTGATTTGGCTGTCACCCACCTCTGCCCAGCAGAGTGGTGATCGACACTTTCGTCCGTACAGCGCTTCAAACGGCGCTGCTTTAATACTTGCGTGGTAGCTGTTATTATACGAAAACTCTACAAAAGGTAAGTGGGGTTCCCAACTTTTTCCGAAATCCGACACGCATGCACGCAACATGTCCTCCAGGGTCTGAATAGTTCGTTCACTCTGCCCATCCATCTGAGGATGGTATGCTGTGCTCATATCAATACGGGTGCCTAGTGCGCTTTGCAGCGACTTCCAAAAGTGCGAAGTGAAACGAGAATCTCGATCCGAAATGATTGAGACAGGCACTCCGTGTCTAGACACTACTTCCTTCATGTAGACGCGAGTCAGTCTTTCCATTTTGTCTGATTCCTTAATTGCTAAGAAGTGTGCAGACTTAGTCAACCGGTCAACGATCACCCAGATGGTATCGCATCCCGTCGGGGTCTTAGGTAAACCCGTGATAAAATCCATTGAGATGTGTTCCCATTTCCACATCGGGAGTTCCGGTTGCTGCAGTAGACCAGATGGTTTCTGGTATTCTATCTTGACTCTGGCACAAGTCAAGCATTTGCTCACGTAGGTGGCAATGTCGGCTTTCATGTTCGGCCACCAGTAAAGTGCCTTTAAATCATGATACATTTTATCTGAGCCAGGGTGGATAGAATATCGGGACTTGTGAGCTTCGTCCATCACCAGAGTTCTCAACTCTCCGTACCGTGGAACCCAAATCCAGTTCTCAAAATATCGGACCCCGTCCGATCTGGTTTCAAGTTGCTTGTTCATGCCCCGCATGAGTTCCGATGGAAGATTATCATCTTTCAAAGCTTTGTGTTGCGCCTCGCGAATCTGGTCGGGTAAGTTTGCATGAATCGTGAGTTGCAATGCTCGCACTCGTCTGGGTTTATCTATTTCTTTTCTGCTGAGGGCATCGGCCACTACATTGGCCTTGCCAGGGTGATACTTGATGGCACAATCATAATCCTTGAGCAGCTCGACCCAACGACGCTGTCGCATGTTCAGCTCCTTCTGATCGTAGATATGTTGGAGACTCTTGTGGTCGGTGTAAATGGTAAACTTGGTACCGTACAAGTAATGCCTCCATATCTTAAGGGCAAACACCACACCTCCGAGTTCCAAATCATGTGTCGTGTAGTTCTTCTCGTTAACCCGTAGTTGTCGAGAGGCGTAGGCTATAACCTTCTCGAGTTGCATCAGCACACAACCGAGACCTTGTATAGATGCGTCACAGTGTACCTCAAAATTTTCCGTTCCCTCGGGGAGGGCTAGAATAGGGGCGCTGTAGAGTTTGGTTTTCAACAATTGAAAAGCGGATTCTTGCGCGTCACCCCAATTGTACTTAGTGCCTTTGTGAGTCAAAGCGGTGAGGGGTTGAGCAATCTTTGAAAATCCCTCGATGAAACGCCGGTAGTAGCCGGCCAGTCCTAGGAATTGCCGCACCTCAGTCGGAGTCTTAGGTGCTTCCCAGTTTTTGATGGCCTCTACCTTACCGGGATCGACATGGATACCATTCTCGTTGATCACATGTCCTAAAAAGTGAACCTCGCGAAGCCAAAATTCACATTTCGAGAGTTTAGCATACAGTTGTTCCTTCTTCAGCAATTCCAGAATTACCCTTAAGTGCTCTTCATGGTCAGCTTCGTTCTTGGAGTAGACAAGAATATCATCGATGAAAACAATCACAAACTTGTCGAGGTACGCCTTGCATACTCGATTCATGAGATCCATAAATACGGCTGGTGCGTTGGTTAGGCCAAAAGGCATAACCGAAAACTCGTAGTGACCATACCGTGTTCTGAAAGCCATCTTTGAGATATCTTCTTCGCGCACTCTTAGTTGGTGGTAACCAGATCGCGGATCGATCTTCGAGTAGTAACTCGATCCTTGAAGCTGGTCAAACAAATCATCAATTCGGGGTAAAGGATAACGGTTCTTGACCGTCACCTTGTTCAACTCCCGGTAGTCGATGCACATGCGGAAAGTCCCGTCCTTCTTTCGGACAAACAAGACAGGGGCTCCCCATGGCGATGAGCTAGGTCGGATAAAACCCTTATCCAACAAATCTTGCAACTGAGTGGACAGTTCCTGAAGCTCCGCCAGTGCGAGCCGATACGGGGCTCGTGCTATGGGTGCTGCACCGGGTGTCAACTCGATTTGGAATTCGACTTGTCGTATAGGAGGGAGTCCAGGCAAATCATCCGGGAAAACATCCGGAAAATCGCGCCCAATCGGTATGTCTTCAATTCGCTTCTCCTCCGCGGGTTTCTCAACAATCTGCGCCAAAATTGCCGGATGACCCTTTCGTAGGTACTTCTGCGCCTTCATGAGGGTAATGACGCTGGTGGTCATGCCGCTTCTCTCACCTCAGATCGAAATGATCTCGCCGGAAGGGGTAGTAATGTGGACTATCTTGTCGTGACATATAATCTCCGCTCGGTTCTCGGATAACCAGTCCATGCCGACAACGACATCGAAACTACTAAGCGTAAAAGGAATAAGGTCGATATCAAAGACATGACCTGACAGTTTTAACTTGCATCCCGCAAGTACATGAGTTGTTACTATAGTCTTACCGTCAGCTAATTCAACAGGAAACTTAGCATCTAACGGAGTTGGAGTTAAGTCTAAGAGTTGACTAAAGGCTTTCGACACAAAACTCCTATCAGCCCCAGTGTCAAACAATACAGAAGCAAAACAATCGTTCACAGGGAACTTACCAGTCACTACGTGCGGATCATTGCAGGCTTGACCCGACCCAATTACAAA
The DNA here is from genome assembly GCF_021521415.1 of Bidens hawaiensis. Classification (NCBI taxonomy): domain Eukaryota; kingdom Viridiplantae; phylum Streptophyta; class Magnoliopsida; order Asterales; family Asteraceae; genus Bidens; species Bidens hawaiensis. The sequence continues at coordinate 802,381 of NW_027491179.1, read as the reverse complement.
AGCTCTTCCCTTGCCACTGCTTCCACCACTACTGCCACTTCCATTACCTCCGTTGTTGTCGTTCTGTTTCAGCTTGGGACAATCTTTCCTGAAATGACCTTCCTGCCCACACTCAAAACATCCCTTCGTCGTCATAGGTGGTTTAGGAGCACCCTTTGCCGCAAGGTCTCCTCTACACTCCTTCGCCTGGTGACCCATCTTTCCGCATCTCTGACACTTGACACGGTCACATGGGCCAACATGATGATAGTTGCACCTATTGCACTTCGGATATTTCCCAGCATATCCGCTCGAACCCTGCCCGCTACCGTTGTTATTGTTGTTGTGACTTTCATTGTTAAAGCTCCGAGTGAATGCGGGCTTACGGTAGTGTTGTTGCGGTGGGAGGTTCGAGGACGAGGATCTGGTGTTGTCAAACTTCCTCTTTCTGCTGTTCGGGTTGCTGTTGCTGTGGCTCTCATTACTCTGGTTGTCACGGGCTTTAGCGGTTGAACCCCTAGGTGGTAACGCACCTTGGGTCACAGCCTGATCCGTCAGTTTGTGAGCTAAACGGATCGCTTGTTGAATCGTGGCTGGTCTAGAAGACGTCACCATGCCCTGAATCTGCGGTGCTAACCCATCGATATACATCTCAATCCTCTTACTCGGCGGATCCACCATCCGCGGACACATCACAGCCAACTCGTGAGAACGGGTAGTGTAGGCTTCAATTTCTGAGCCCACCATCTTCAGTGACCAAAATTCTGACTCTAACTTCGAAATCTCCTCTCTCGGACAGTACTCCTCTCGCATCATGTTCTTTAACTCCTCCCAGTTCATCGCGTTAGCCAGTTCCAATCCAAGGATCTGCACGTTTGAATTCCACCAATTGAGGGCAGAATCCTCTAGTGTTCCAGCAGCGAATTTGACCCTACTGGCAGGGGGACAATTGCACATCTCAAATGCCGACTCGGCCTTCCCAGCCCAACGCAAGAAGCCTATAGCTCCCTCAGTGCCCTTAAATGTACTGGGCTTGCAGTCAAGGTAATTCTTGAAGGTACACGTTCCACTTGGACCTCCAGCTTGGTTCTGAACATGTGCGGCAAAAGCGGCCACCGCATGGTCGTTCAGCAGAGTTTGGAGTTCAGCTGCAGTCAAGTTGATGTTACCACGTCCTTGTCCAGCGTTTCTTCCGGCCATTTCCTTGAATCACAGTATAAAATGTTAAATATGAATTTTTCTTTCACATACAACACACCATACATGTAATAAAAAGATAGGTAAGAGAGAAATAAGAAACAACATCACATCACAACCATATATTAATCTAATTAATAATTCATGATTAAAACCATTGTATTCGCTACAAAGTATTTCCAATCAATCCTTAAAATCATAGAAAATAATAGTTCGGATGGAGACAACCGCTCCATCTAAGTGTCATCATCACTAGATGTCATCATCTGAGGACACCTCGGAGTGTGCCTCCTTCTCAGCCGGTTCTTCCTCCGGTTCTTCTTCGGGTTCCTCCTCGGGATCTTCCTTGGGATCTTCTTCAGGCTCCTCTTCGGGATCTTCTTCAGGTTCGGCCTCAGGCTCGGCTTCAGGCTCGGCTGCGTTCTGAGCAAGTTGCATTTGTAAGACATCGCAACGCTCTAAAGCTATCTCGGTTCGGGTCCTTGCTACTTGGAGTTGCTCTTGCAAGTCTATCATCTCGGCTTGCATCTTCCTCATAATCTTCATCTGTTGATCACTAGCCTCTTGCATTTCCTTCATTGCCGCTGCCATGCGGGCAATCTCCTCCTTAGTCTCGGTTCCGTCTTTTAATAGTCCGGAAATGTTCGCTCTCGTATAGCGCATGTAACCCACATCACGCTCCAAACATGAAACAACAGCTGCGAGAACTCGCTCTACAGGTTCGGTTATAGGTGGTAGGGTGTTGGGATAAGCAGGGTGGTTCGGGTGGGGTAATGGGGGAACTTGTTAGCGATAGACCATACGTCTGATCATGTTAGGGTACCAATCCCAGCTAACGTCGTTTTCGTATATGCCTCCGGATAGGCGGTACCTCTTCGGTGCGGGAGCTTCGAGTTCTGGGACTACTCGGGGCGGCGATGCGGTAGGTAACTGCGGTTCCTTCCCGTGAGCATGAGTCATCGGATCAGATGAGAATGAGGGTGGCGGCATCGACATTCCTACAGGTAAGCCGTGTATGCGCGCGCGTATGAGTGAAAGAGGTAAAGAGATAAGATTACAAGACTACACAAACCTATGCAGTGCGTATCATTATAACTAATGGGTCGTCGCGGTTATAGTCTAGTATGCATGCAGCTTCTAGTTCGCTATAACCAATGGCTCTGATACCAATCTGTCACACCCTCAAAATCCACTAACGGAGTTTTACCGTCAGAGAGTGTGAACTAACAGGATCAGAATCATCAGTTATAATCAAACCATAAAATAAAGTTTCAAAACCATGAAAAACGTTTACGAGTAATTAAATGCGGAAGCGTAAAAACCTTTAACCAAAAGTTGCGTCACGCAGGACGACTTAAAACCAATGATAACTGTTAAAAACAAGTTTGCATAACAAAAGCGTTTTCAAGCAATGCATGTTCCTAAACCGCGCGCCCGCCTCGGCTACCTGAGAATAACATACTAAAAGTGTCAACACAAGGTTGGTGAGTTCACAAGTTATATAAAAATAAATGTTTAGCGTTTGCGTTCAGCGTTTTGCGTTACAGCGTTTTGCGTTACCAGATAGTGTTATGTCAATTATATATCTATAGGTAGCTAGCCTATAAAGCAAGTATTACTAAGTGTTCGACACCGAAGCTGACTGTTTATCAATTTGCCTTGCCACCAGGTCATCCAGACCATGGTATGTGTTAGCCAAGATTACACCCGCTCGACCTCCAGTCGAGTTTAGCGTTGGGTGGGGTTTGTCAAACCCAGTAGTACTACTCAACAATGACTCGCTATTCCAAATATTAACCGGTTCGATGTTATGAAGGACTTTTGTTATTGCGTTTGCCACTTAGTCTTTACAAGTGATATATAATCTATATTAACAAAATCTCAAATGCGTTTCGGAGAATGTTATCTCCCCCAAGTGAAAAGCGTTTAAAACAGTTTAAAAGGGGAAAGTGAAACTCACTGTTTGCGAAGAAATTCCCAAATTAAATCACCAAGATGCGCGTCACAGAAAAACTCTCTCTAGCGTTCTAAAACAACAAAGAGATTTTTCTAAGTGTCGGAATATTATCGAGTCTCTAGACCCGGCACATATTACATATGCACATATCATGTTTCGTGTTTCGTTTGTGAATCGTGTGTGACTTTAACAAATGTATTTGTGATACATTACATGTGTAAGCAATCATATACGTGTCATGTATTCATAAAGCACATCACTAGCAATTACTCCCCGTAAGGGCATTTTGGTCAAATCATGACAATTAACTAGCCATTATTCCCCATAAGGGCAATTTGGTCAAATTATGACAATCAATTAGCAATTATTCCCCGCAAGGGTAATTTGGTCAAAACATAACAATTATATAGCAAGTATCATGTTTCATGCGTTTTCACAAAACTCAGCAGCTAGTTTCACCGAGACAGAAATTCTACTTAAAAGACTGTACTATTACACCGATCATAGTATCTCAATTAATTTATCAAAAATCATCACAGAAGAATATATGTCTTAGGTTTCCAGTACATATTTTATTATATTTTTATTCCACATAGTTTTCTCACAATCATCAAATCATTACAGCAAACTCACAACAGTCAAATTCATGCGCAACAGAATGTTATTTGCAATTCTCGTTAAACGAAAAGTTCAATAAATGCAAGACCACTTGGGTTAGGTTTCTAACTCAATAAGTCAACTACCAGAAGTGGAATCAACCCAATTGGTCTCGTAGTTCATGAGATATAAGATTTACAAAACAACCTACCAGCAGGTCTAACAGCTCAGCTTTGCACAACGTTTTTGTAAAATCATAAAAGTTAACCTTTACTTGTCCAAAAATTACAAATTTATACTCTATAGAAACTAGACTCAACCTAGTTTACTGTAGTACCAATAATCTCAACCAATTTTCAAATTTACACTTCGTTACAGTCACTTAAACATCAATAACACATTCTGTCCAGAAACTGTTTGCATCCAAACTCAACATATTAACAATCTATGAACTATCATGGATTCATACAACACTCTAGACTCCATAAACACCATCATGCACATCAATTACACATTACATACATGATTAGGGTTTTTGTTTGAACTCAAATCAAAGACACAACAATTAACGTGTAGCAATATTCAATCTAGTTATCAAATCATTAACAAATCAACAACAATCATATTGGTTATATGTACACATGAAATCGGCAGCTAGGGTTTTCAATTAACCCATTAAACATCAAAATCAAGTAATAAGGATGTATAGGATGAAATCGGCACCTAATTCTTCAATCACAAGCTTGAATTGATGGTTGTATGTGTGTGTATAAGTGACGGCAGCCAAGGGAGGGGGGAAGAAGAATTCCGATCGGAACTTGGGAGAAAGAAAATAAGAGTTAGGGTTTATTATAACATAGTATTTATAGAATACTATGTTACACTTTAGCCCCTCCACTTTTAAGTATTATTTTTCCTAGCTTAAACTAACTTGTTTACATCTTGAGTTAACGGTTATAACCATGTTATCACATAACACATAAGTCTAACACATAATTATCACATAATTATTGTTTTGACGTTTTTCGTTTATTCATCAATCGTTTGCGTCAACTCGTTTGCGTTTCGGTGCAATTCCCGAAAGACTACACATGTAGTAAGTGTTAAGCGTCATTTATACCCTAGTTTAAATGTAATGAAGTGTGCGTTATAGATTCAATGATCTTAAGTTTGAATTGACGGAGTTGAGTTAACGGAATTAACCTGGAATTGACGATTGTCACACGGTATAGGAACATGCATTCGCTAAACACCATCGCTTTGAAAACTTCTTTTATTTTTATCTTAATAACTTGGGTTTTTAAGTCGTCTTGTGTGGCGCAAACATTTTGGTTTACAATTTACGCTTCCGCATTTTATTTAAGACTTAATGTCTTGTTGGTTTGAAAACTTTAAACATGGTGTTTGATTATAACTAATGATTCCGATCCTGTTAGTTCACACCCTCTGACGGTAAAACTCCGTTAGTGGATTTTGTGGGTGTGACTGTTCATTTTGTTGTCTTCCTGCCATTTTGCTTGTATTATGATAGTCATAAAGGTCAAGCTTGGCCATTTTCTTCAATTGCTCTTGAGTGAACTCTGCAAAGTCTTCTCTCAAGATTATGTCTCTTAGTTGTTTACTTTCCATTACTACTTACAGTGACTTAGAGACTGAATCATAGTAAAGTCTTCTGGGTAGATCCACATTTGACTGTGGTCTTGTTGTCCTTTGCAATTCATCTCCACTTGATTCACCTCTGTGAGTTGTTGGTTGTTGCCTTGATGTAGATGGCATTGTTTGTGTGGCCATCATGGGTTGACTGGGCCCCTCTACTTCAAATCTTTTCTTGTACCAACTCACAACCATTTCAGCAGGAAGGTTAACCAATTCTTCCAAACTTTCACCTCCTCCACTAAATAATCTTGCAATCATTTCATCAATTGCCTCATCACGCAATAAACCAGCAGGTACAAATCTTCCTCCAATAAAACTTCTTGGATTTGGACCCTGCAGCAATACCTTCTCCCACTCAGCCTTTTGCATATAGAACATTTCTTTCAGTTCATCTTTGTTCAATGCATTAAAGGCATCTACATCCATTCCCTTCTGTGTAGTCATTACCCCTCTCAATATATTAATCATTTCATCATTTTCCCAAGGAACAATGGGTTCATCAATAGGCTCTGGTTTAACTTCCACTGGGATTGAGATATCTTCTCCTTTCTTTTCAGATTGCTCTTTTAGTTTTTCCCTTAGTGTTCTGATTCTTCTCTTCTTTGCTGGAGGTTCATCAAGTCTTTCAGACTGCTTAGTGGAGGGCTCAGGTTGTAATCTCTTCAATTTTTCTTTTCTTTTGAGTTTGTTGTGTTGACCCAACACTGATTCTCTTTATAGATTTTCGACTACCTCAGGCTTTAACCCTTTTTCCAATAAATATCCACAAATACCTCCAAACTTCTTTTTCAAAGCTTCAATCTTTTCAGCCTCTTCATTTTCTTTGACATATTTTTCTTTTACCTTTTCTCTTTCACTATTGTAGAGATCTTGAAGCTTGTCAATCTTAAAGTGAGTTAAATCTTTCTCTGAATAGCCATGTTTTCTTAGATATTCTCTGTATTTTTGGCTATCTCTATTTTTTTGTTGCATCTTTTTCTTGATTACATATCTCTCCTTGTTCAATCTCTTTTGCAACTGATTGTCATCCAAATCAGCCAAAGTTTCAAAGCTTATTTCATAACTTCTTAGTTTCATAACCAATGGATGTTTCTTTTTAGCTTCCATCATACTCAGCTCAATGTTTGCCCTTTGCTCATAAGTCATTGTGACTTGTGGGGACACAACACTGGCAGCTTCAGCACTTTTTCCTTCATTGTCATCATTATTATCAGATTCATCCTCCTCCTCTGTTGATTCTTTTACTGCATCAATCTTGGGCTCATCAGAAGGTGGATGTTATGGGTTTGGATCACTTACAACAGGAACATCAGGAACAACTGGGATTGTTATTCCTGGCATCAATGTTTGTAGTGGGACTGCTTTGATTGGACTATCTTCATCATCAGGAGTTTCCACATAACACTTGTTCTTTTCATCCCATTTTCCTTTCTTCATAGGTCTTTCATGTTTAGACTGTTCATGTGCCCTCTTTCTTCTCATATAGGTCTTAGCAAACCTGTTTACTTTCTCTGCAAATTGTTCATATAAATTAGAAAGTCTTTCTTTCTTTTGTTGTAGTGTTTCATGAGATTGAGTCACATGTTGCCTTTCTAGCCAGCTATCAGTTGGGTTTTTCCTGATATCCTCTCTTACTTGTTCAGCCCATTTCTTGGCAGCCATTGAAGCAATAGACTCACCAATCTCCTCTTCAACCATCATCTCTGTATTCATATTGGTTGGTTCAGCAGTTTCAGTTGACTTCTTTTCTGGTTGAAACATACTGACCACCATAGCCAAGGAATTGTCTGCTTCCTCAACTCTTTTCAATTTATTCAGAGCTTCTATAACAACCTGATCCTCAGCCTCATCTTATTTATCAATTTGACCACACTGGCTTGAGTCATCAGTGCTTCCTGCTCTGCCAATTCCTCAGGAGTCAAGGTTTGGGTCAATATTTCCCTCTCCCTTGTTTCTCTCATAGTTTCTTCAAGTTTCCTCCTTGTAGCAGCAGAAGCTTCTACATCATCTTTAAACATGATGTCTTTCACAGGATTTGCCTTAACAGGCTCTTCTTCAGTGACTTTTGCCTTTCCTTTATCTAATCTTTTCTGTACATCTTCCTCATCTTCAGATTGTTGATAATCATCAATCTCTTTTTCAAGGGCCTCTAATTCAGATTCAGATTGTGGATCATACTCTACCCTCTTGGAGCTTTCATGTTCTTCAGATTCAGTAAGTATTAACTCCTCAGTAGCAGCATCTTCCTCAATCATTACATCAGTTTGTTCTTCAGTCTGAATGTCAGTTAAGACATCAGTTGCTTCATCGGTAAGAACCACATTTTCTTCATTGATTATCATTTCAGTTTCATTTACATTCTCCTCATCATTTCTCACTTCTTCATCCTCCTCACTCCATATCACATTCATTACTTCATCATTCACATCATAATTTTGTTCTCCTTTATCAGAAGAATCTGCTTCATAATCAACATCCTCTACTCTCCTCTCTTCACTATCCTCATCATCATCATATGCATTCAGTATACGTTTCAAACTGTCAATAGTCTCATCATTTGTATCTTTTTCAATCTCCACATTCTCCATAGCATCTGTTTGCATAATTATATTCTCCCCCTGTTTTGGGGCAGCTGAGGTCTTCTCAACCTCCTGCTTCAGGGTCTGAATTCTCATCATAGCCGGGGCCAACTGATCTATCAACATCACATTCTCCATTGTTACTTCCTCATTCCTCTTCTATAACTCAACATTTTCTCTAATCAAATCCAAATTTCTTTGAAATAAGTCTGTTTCAGTATGAGGGGTTTTAGGTGGTGATGTAGAGAAAGGTTCATATTCAGGTTGTTTTTGGTTTATGGTTTGAGTTTGGATAATGGGTTGAGGTGGTGATTGTGTATGGGGTGGGCTTGGAATAAATGAATCTGTTTGAATTGGGCTAATGGTTGGTGGTGTTTGTGGTGTTGGTGATATATGAGTTGAGATTTCAGGATGGTTTAGGGTTAAGGTTTGGATTGGGGATTGAGTGGTGTGGTCTTGTGATTGTGGTGATTCAGGTGGTGTTTGTATGGGTAGATCTATTGGTAGAGGTTGGTGTGGTGGAGTTTGTGATGGTGATGGTATTGGTTGGTCAAATGGTAAAGGTTTGTTCTCCCCCTGAACATATACATCCACATCCATGGCTACTCCAGCCCCTCCTTCATTTCCATCATCATCATTATCTTCATCTGATGGGTTTTTAGCAATATTATCAAACTCCAAAACAACCAATTTGTTAAGGAAAACGCAGCGGAAAAAATAAGTTTAAAATCTTGTTATCCATTACACATAAACCGATTTATGTTAAACCCAATCCAGGATCCATATACGATTATCAAGCTATCAAGAACACAACCATAGGGTGTTTAACATACATACCTTCAAGTCCAGAAAATCGAAAAGAATGAAGGTTATGAATGGCTAGAATCCAAGGAAAGGAATCCTCAAGCTTGTATACCCGACAAGCTAATCAACAAACACCAAGTTGCTAGGGATCTTACACTTGCTAGAACTCCTCTTGTTCTTCTTTGTTTTTCTCGACCGAGAGGAGAAAGAGAGAAAGAGATGGTGTCTTATGTATGTGTAAGAGAAAGTGTAGTGCGTAAGAACCAAGATTCCAATCTACCACTAAGGATGCATGCATTTCATGAAAGGATAAACAAGAGAGAGAGGGTAAGAGGGGCCGCCCCCCAAAGAGGATTTTCCCCCCAAAACCAAAACTCCAAATTGTTTATTTTTCATTATACATTTTATTGTATATCCAAATAAATAATATCTCTCTTAAAAATAAATTATCCATAAATTTATTTAACACACTAATGCAAATATTTAGAAAACCTATTTCTAAATATATAAGTGTTGATAGTTATTACTTAGATCATATCTAATAATAAATATCGTGGCGTTTGTTTAGCTTGTTATTGGGTATGACCCGACTTGGATCAATACGTACTAGCCACATCAACTCTAATATGTGTCTTGGGTAGATTAATTCCAACAATCTCCCACTTGCACAAGATACATAGAAGATTGATGCAAATAGCAAATACCGCCTAACAACGGTTTACTATCCCAATACGCATGACGAAGTGCCATTCAATAACATCATCCCTTTCAAGTCCCATACTTGAAAAATGATTTAGGTGAAACTATCATTTATCCTTTTGTCGCAAATGTCATGTTAAATCCAGAGACACAGAATGATCAATCTTTGTTGATTTAACTTATCAGGCCTTAGACATTTAACTCTCAACAAATAAGAGGGACAAATCCCCTATTGACTACATACCTCTCTCACTATCGCCTTGTATTACTCTTGAGCTTAGCCTTATTTACTGACATATTTCAGAGCAGCGAAGAACTAAGTCAAAGAATAATAGTCGGTGAATATCAAGACCCTATACGTATCTCAGGTCGGAGGATACTATGATGTTCGCCTTTACTCAAATTTACTTATGATCACAAATCACTAGGATTCCATGTAGTAAAGTTGAGGGCGGGTCAGTCCAATATTTATCCCATAAATATCTATGAACCTTGGCAGCAAACCCTTTGCTATATTCATGCCTCACGAATATCTACCAATCCAAGTTCATAATAGTTTTAGCTTCATATTTGTTCCCACAACTATGATTGACTACGAACATTTTAGAATTATTAAAATTATTCATGGATTTAAACATAATAAAATGGAACATAACTCAAGAACATGACCATAACCAAAACCATATGATTGAGTTAAAATTTTTTTTTTCCAATATCCAAATACAAAATTCTGATCAAATTCAATCACTAGAATATCGAAGTCCTAAGGCGCAAGTATGACCCTCATGCTTCGGCCTTTCAAGGAGTTTCGTGAGTGGGTCCGCAATGTTTTGATCATTGTGAACTTTGCGAATACATATCTTTCCTTTTTCAACTTCGTCCCTTATGTAGTTGAACCTCCACTCAATGTGCCTAGTCTTTTGATGTGCACGAGGTTCCTTGATTTGAGCAATCACACCCTCGTTGTCACAAAAGATTTATAGAGGGTCCTGAATGGTAGGGACCACTCCTAGATCGACAATGAACTTTCTAATCCATGCAGCTTCTTGAGCTGCCAGGGAAGCGGCGATGTATTCAGATTCAGTGGTAGACAAGGCGACCACGTCTTGTTTTGCGCTCTGTCTTCTTCTTGAAAACCCTTTGCTACAAGTCTAGCCTTATAAGTATCCAAGTTTCCATGCATATCTGTCTTCTTCTTGAAAACCCACTTACTTCCAACCAGTTTGGAATTTATAGGTGGAGCAACCAAGTCCCAAACTTGGTTATCATGCATGGATTGCATCTCAACATTCATGGCTTCCAGCCATTTGTCACAATCAGACTGTGACATTGCATCTCGGTATGCGGTTGGTTCATCTGAATCTACCACATAGCATCCATCCATGAAAAATCCATATCTCTCAGGTGGGGTGCTAATTCTACCATATTTGCGAATGTTTTGTGTGTTCTGATCAACCATTTGATCATCTTCAACTACCTCTTGTTGATTTCTAGTGTCAACCAAACGTGTATCGGCTTGTGGTTCTCGATCCTCCTCGAGTTCCACATTTATGTCAGTTCCTTCCATAAGGAACCTTCTTTCCAAGAACTTTTCCTTCCGAGCTATAAACACTTTATGCTCGTTTGGATTGTAGAAATAATATCCCATCGAATCTGTGGGATATCCTACAAATATACACTTGGTGGATCGGCTTTCGAGTTAGTCTAGGGTGTAGATCTTAACATAAGCCTCACAACCCCATACCTTTAAATATGATAATGATGGATCCTTTCCATGCCATATTTCAAAAGGTTTCCTATCCACTTTCTTGGTTGGTGCCATATTTAAAATACGGGCTGCGAAGATCACAGTGAAACCCCAAAATGATAGAGGTAAAGAGCTTCTAGCCATCATGGATCTAACCATATCCAATAAAGTTCGATTCTTCCTCTCGGACACACCATTATGTTGTGGTGTTCCAGGTGGAGTAAGTTGTGAGACAATCCCACAACTCTTAAGATGTTCTAGAAACGCATCATTGAGGTATTCACCTCCTCTATCAGAAACGTAGTACTTTGATTGTCTTGTTGAGTTGATTTTGTAGTTCATTTTGGAAGACTTTGAACATTTCAAAGGCTTCATTTTTTGTGTCTTAATAAGAACACATACCCATAGCGCTATAATCGTCGGTAAAGGTAATGAAGTATCTTTCAACATTTCTTGTCATTGTCCTAAAAGGTCCACATACAACCGAATGTATGATACCTAATAAGTCTTTCGCCCTTTCATTTATTCCATTAAAGGGCTCTTTGGTCATCTTTCCCAATAAACAAGATTCACATTCATCAAATGAATCATCATTTGATTTCAAAAGACCATTCTTTCGAAGTGTATGAATGCGATTCTTGTTTATGTGACCAAGTCGACAATGCCAAAGAAAAGTATTACTCAAATCTACTTTGAGTCTTTTGGTGTTAGATTGGTACAACGAGTTATCAATGTATGAGTCATCATGAATTAATTCATAAATGCCATTAAACGGATTTTCTTTAAAGTAAAAGACGTTATCCATGAAAACATAAATACCATTGTCAACAAACTTAAAATCATAACCAGATTGTCTTAATACAGAAACAGAGATAATATTCCTAGTCAAACTAGGGGAATATAGAATGTTTTTCAAAACAATTTCCAAACCATTTGGAAGCTTTAAAACATAATCTCCTCGGGCTTGGACGTCAACCTTTGCTCCATTGCCCATGAAGAGACTTATATCTCCTTTCTTCACATCATTTCTTCTTTTGAACCCCTGCAATGAATTGCAGATATGAGTTCCACATCCGGTATCCAATACCCATGTGTTAGAAGAAATTTTATTAAGATCAATGTGGATCATGAAAGTTGTACCTGAGGTTTGCCCCGCATCCCTCATAGCTTTCAAATCTTTGAGATAGGTCGGACAGTTCCTCATCCAGTGACCTATCTCCCCACAACCAAAGCACGGATCCTTAGCGCTAATCTTTAGCTTCTTTGGTTTTGGCTCCGCCTTTGCCTTTCCCTTGAACCCCTTCTTAAACTTGCCCCTTACCCATAGCAACCTTTGCTTTGGGTTCAAGGTGATGCCTCTTCTTTGAGCCACCCTCATTGATCGCAAGAACGGGTAAAACCATTTTACCCATGCCGGCCTCGGCTGTCTTAATCATTGCGTGAAGCTCACCAATGCTTTTGTCCCATCCGTTCATGTTGTAGTTCATAACGAATGTCTCAAATCTCTTAGTTAGGCCATTTAGGATCAAATTTGTGGCCAACTCCTTTGAGACGGGACAGTTAAGCCGTTCAAGCCGATCAATGTGGTTTTTCATCTTAAGCACATAAGATGATACAGATTGGGTTTCTTCCATATGACATGCATGAAGCGCTCGAACTGTTTCGAAACGCTCAACCCTATCTTGAGTAAGGAACATTTCCTTAAGCTAGGTAATCATGTCATACGCCCCATGATTCTCGAAATCCTTTTGGATCTCGGGAATCATTGTTCCCAACATGAGGCAAGAAACTTGCACCGAATCCTCGGTGTATTTGAGCCAATCCGCATAGGCCTACAAGTTGTTGACATCGGGTTCATCGGGAATAGGGTCGTCTAAAATGTATGACTTCTTTTCTTGCTTGAGAACAATTCTCAAGTTTCGATACCAGTCCATGAAGTTGTTAAAGTTTAGACGATCCTTATCCCGAATGGATCTCAGTGATAGATTATGCACGTGAGGGATAATTGAGTTTGGTGTGTTGTTTGCGGCCATCTATAAAAGAGTTTAACAAAGTTCAATTTAGTATTTTCGATATTATTAAAATTTTAATCTTTAATACACTTTAATTTCTCCAAGACAATTATTGAGTAAAATCTAGAATCCAACGTTTCATTCAAATAGTAGTTAGGTGACCTTTATCCTACTATTCGAATTAACAAGGTAGTCAACGTTTGACGATTGCAACCCTTTGAAACTTCTAGTTTTATGGGATCGGTCAAACATCATATGTTTAGTTGGTATGTTTAATCCCATCAACACCTTTGAATGCCATGTTAAGGTGACCCTATACTCATGGTTTCCAAATCAAGTCATCCTACTTACACACACGTGTGAGTTTACACATACAAGTGGTTAGGTGACCCTAAAGCCAAAAGTATTTGTAAAAACACCTTAAGATCACAAGTTTTCTTAAATGTGGTTAGGTGACCCTATCCCACTATCAAGTCTACAAGTGACTTAAGTGTCATGTAAAAGGATGGTGTTCAACTTGTTTATAAAAGGGATTTTATTTTTTCAAAATTCTAGATTGGAAAACTATTTATTGTACCTTTCATTTGCATGCATTCAAATGTATGGTACCTTTGAAAAACCAATTTCAAATTCCTTTTAATAAAACCCATTTTATTATGAAATCATTAATAGTTAATTAAACCAATTTTATCACTTAATAATTTCAAAGGAATCACTTTTACGCTAATTGTCAATTTTAATTGTAACATCCATACATGATAAAACAATAAAACTAAAACAACCAAACAACCAAACAAGCAAAAAATACAAATACATGTTCATAACCATAGCCACCTAGATAGACAACACTTGTTGACCGAAACAAGTGGGTCAAAAGGTCTCTCCTAAGGAACGAGCATGACACAAGGTAGAAGATGGTGAACTACCACTTGACTCCGCATCCTTATGCTTCAAGTATTCACTTCTTGTTGTGACCCTACTCCCAAAAGGGTATTGCATCTTCTTTTACAAAATATATCCTAATACATTTTGTCTAATAAAAGAAATACGACTATTCTACTTATTATTACAAACCATTTGAAAGAATAAATAGATTACAACCCGTATAAAGAATATTACATCCAAATGTATAAATCACAAACGATAATTCTTTAATATACACAAGGTCATGGCTAGGTAATGAACATCCACACAAATAGGTCAACCTTTGACCAGACAGGTCAACCCTTGACCAGAATGGTTCCCCTTTCCCTTGGTTCTCGGCCAGAAGACCAAAGCTTCAGAGTTTTCGGCCTGGAAACTTTGGCTCATCGAGAACTATAATTCATCATCATGAGTTCTCGGTCCAACCGAGAACATGTTTTCGGTCAGCCGAAATCTCATGGTTCCCAACCATGAGTTCTCGGCCAACCTAGAACAGGGTTTCAGGTGTCTTCGGCCAGACCGAGAACTATGGTTTTCTACCAGTGAGTTCTCGGCCAAAACTGAAGAACACAGTTTCAGCCCAAACAAAATTTGGCAACCAAAATGACTAATTTTTCCAGTTTTAACCACATGCATGTATGGTATAAACTTTAAAAAAAACAGGGGCAACCAAAATGCCTAAAGTCCTCGGCCAAAATGGTAACAAATACGATCGAACCCGAGCACTTTACAACCCATATTGAAGCATGTAATTGTATAAGCGGCTCTTGATGCCATTGATGGGTTTTTAGCAAGATTATCAAAGTCCAAAACAACTAATTTGTTAAGGAAAACACTGCGGAATAAATAAGTTTAAAATCTTGTTATCCATTACACATAAACCGATTTATGTTAAACCCAATCCAGGATCCATATACGATTATCAAGCTTTTAAGAAAACAACCATAGGGTGTTTAACATACATACCTTCAAGTCCAGAAAATCGAAAGGAATGAAGGTTATGAATGGATAGAATTCAAGGAAAGGAATCCTCAAGCTTGTATACCCGAAAAGCTAATCAACAAACACCAAGTTGCTAGGAATCTTACACTTGCTAGAACTCCTCTTGTTCTTCGTTTGTTTTTCTCGGCTGAGAGGAGAAAGAGAGAAAGAGAGAGTGTCTTATGTGTGTGTAAGAGAAAGTGTAGTGTGTAAGAACCAAGATTCCAATCTACCACTAAGGATGCATGCATTTCATGAAAGGATAAACAAGAGAGAGAGAGAGAGAGAGAGAGAGGGTAAGAGGGGCCGGCCCCGAAAGAGGATTTTCCCCCTAAAACGAAAACTCCAAATTGTTTATTTTTCATTATACATTTTATTATTTATCCAAATAAATAATATTTCTCTTAAACATAAATTATCCATATAATTTATTTAACACACTAATGCAAATATTTAGAAAACCTATTTCTAAATATATAAGTGTTGATAATTATTACTTAGATCATATCTAATAATAAATATCGTGGCGTTTGTCTAGCTTGTTATTGGGTATGACCCGACTTGGATCAATACGTACTAGCCACATCATCTCTAATATGTGTCTTGGGCAGATTAATTCCAACATCATCATCAGAATCATAATCATCACTTTCTTCCTCATCCCCTTCTTCCTCCTCTGAGCTCAACTCAGGTACTAGCATAATCTTTAAGTCATGGTTCAATAACCATGGCAAAATCTCAAATGGGATGTTTGGATTAAATTTGTTTGCCCTTCCCGGATTTACAATTCTTCTAAATGTGACGGGATTCTGCAGCAGATGAGTAATCCCAATTGTGGGTAAGTCATGTAATTCCCTGTTGAAGATTATCTGTAGGAATCTGGGATATTGTAGAATCTGTCCACTTCAGCCTTCTTTAAATTTCCTAACATGCCTTCAAATATAATCGTGGAAAAGTTGAATGGTATATCATATATGATACCAACAGTGGGATTTGCTAAGTCACGACTCATCAGAGTCCATGATCCTTTCCTCGGGGCAAACCCCTGTATCACATGATGAATTAAAAATCTATACAGCATAGGGAACATTCCCTTTTGAAATTGCCCATCATGTACTGTCCCCTGATATCCCATCGTTTGTTCAAAGATCCTTATCAGGTGATCAGTGTTGAAATTGATAGGGTTATGGTCATTATCGTATAACTGCAAGCATCGTCTAATCAACCTTTCAGTTATTTGTATTTCTTGTCTTACAACTGTCGCTTCTATTCTTCTACCATTTATATCATTAACCAGTCTTGCTGAGTGCCAGAAATCAAGTGAATGATTTCTATAAATGACTGGGCAATCTGTGAGAGCAAAACTCACATTTGATCTTGCCATCCATGTAATCATCCTAGACACCGGCTCATTGTCAGGAGTGATTTGCAAAAGGGAACACATAATGTGCTTCTATTCAAAGACATATGTAGGTTGATCTTCTTCTACTATATCTGAATCAACACAATCAAACATATTCAAAGTGAAATTAGCATAAAAGTTCATTACTTTAATCAATTTCAAGTTATAAAGTTGAAGAAGAAAGAGAGAGATTTCATTAAGAACCTGACCTTCGACAAATTAATAACCTAATCATAAAACAGAGTGTTAGTAATCAAATACATAATCGAAGCCCATAATCAACTAATCGTGGTCGGAAAACAAGTTATTATTGCTTACCGAGTCGGAATTAGTGGGCTGGTAAAGTTAGGGTTAGGATTAATCGAATGCGATGAGTCGGTTTCATATTACTTGGAGTAATCAGTGGAAGGAGAAAGAGAGAGAGAGGGAAAATAATGTATAAACCGTCTCTCACTCCCTCTTATATACCTTTTGAAAAGTGGGTTTTAAATGTTTTTTGTCGTTTAGTGAGTTATTAGCTGTCAAACAGTAACATTATCCACTTGATATTTTAAAAACATTTAAAATCATCCGACTCCTTAATATTTAAGTTTAGCAAACCTTGCCCGGAAAAGTAAATCTTTGCAAAGTCTACTCGGTATACTCCACTTACTCAAAGCTTACCCAATTATAAGTTGGTATAAATTAGAAGTTAAAATGAAGAAAGCTTACTTGAAATACAAGATTTCTTGAGAACCAAATCACAAGTAACATTAATCAAGTATAACACATCAAGCATACAATCTTACTAGGAATCAGTTAAGATGCCCAAAATAATTTTCATCTAATTTAACTACCTTGCTCATTAAGACAGTTAATCACAAACTATTTAATCACAAACTTTACCCGTAGTAGTAAAATTCACAATAATCAGTCAAGCATACTTTGAAGCAAAGTATGCTCGACAATCTTTCAAGAGTACAAAATGCTAGAAAGGGATTCATAGCACACAATGTACCCGGAAAGTTAGATTTGAAATTACCCAAGTATATTAGGGGAACATTTGAAAACTCAAAGTGTGCCCGAAGTATAAAGTGTGCCCAGTAAACAAGGTTTGCCAGGAAACACTTGTAATTTCAAAGAAAACATATTCACACAAATCACAAAGCTTACTCGGTGTACTAAAGCTAAGTTCACAAAGTTTGCTTGGTATAATATTCAGCATAAAGGATGCAAAGCTTGCTCGGAACAAGAAATCCTTGTTAAAAGCTAGCTAAATCACATATTCATCTCAAGACTTCAAGCTTGCTCGGGAAACTAGTACATTCGTGTACTCTACCCGAAAAGTGTAAACACTTCAAAGCATGCCCGAAAATCATATACTTAGTCCGAAGTAACTAAGCTTGCCCGGAAAGGTTATAAAACATTAAACCTTACCCGAAAATACTTATACAACTGTTTTATGTTCGGGAAGGTTAGAAAACATCAAACCTTACCCGAAAATACATATTCAAACCGTTGTAGGAAAAATGCAACACTTTTTGACTTAAACCACTAGTCAAAGCATATTTTTCATTAAAGATCATAGTTTATGAGCAAATGGTGCATTTAGAGATCAAATTTCAGTTGTATTTCTCTTCAAAATAGTTTCTTCCATTTTCTGAAAAGATATCAAAAATGGGATCATATTAACTATGTAGCTTTCTCAATACTTCATTCTCAGTATTATTATGACAACCTAGATAGGTTAACGGCAGGTCTAGACTTAGCATGAATTTCATCTCTTTGGTGATATGATTAAGGTTCATTTAGTAGCATAATACATTAATGGTCAACACTGTGCTATGATGCCTCATATCTCTTCTCAAAGCTTATTTGGCTTTCCCCGTATCACCCCAATTTGACTCCAACCTCCTGTATTTGGTCAAAAATTGTTTTTGTATGACAGAACTTATTGGATCTTTTTGTATTTTTGATATTCAAACATCTATAGAGGTTGAACGTTGGACTTACTGTTAAATAACATGCATTTCATTCAAGATGAGATAGATTTAGTCAACATCTTTGTAGTTCTAGTTATAACCCTCTTGTTTGATAAAATATTTAAAACACTTATCAACTTTTGGTTGATTTATTCATTTTTCCCCTTGTTTTTGATATTTTCTCAAATTTTTCTTAAAGCATGTTCTTTGTCATATTTAAAGATGTTTCTTTTTTGGTTGACCAAATAACAGCAGGCTTGTGTATGACTGGGTAATCACTTTTCTGCCTATCATTTGGAGAGATTTATCTTGAGAAATGCAAAGACAACTATGTATCTCCACATAAAGATTAGCATATTCATTTTTTTTATATCACCTTAGATTTTACACATCATGGGAAAGCAACCATACATGTTAATGACTATACTAAGTGTCCTTTCAGCCTATTAAGTCCATATGATTGGCTAAGTAATCAATGTACTATCATTTCCCAAATTAA
This sequence comes from Bidens hawaiensis, assembly GCF_021521415.1. Lineage (NCBI taxonomy): Eukaryota > Viridiplantae > Streptophyta > Magnoliopsida > Asterales > Asteraceae > Bidens > Bidens hawaiensis. The sequence goes on along the minus strand of NW_027491179.1, from coordinate 783,387 downwards.
GTTCAGTTTAATATTCAGTCACCCTAATTTCTCTTCTTTGGCAGGTAAATGGCTATCATGTTTGACCAAAAGTGGTCAACAGGACCAAACATACATGTGAATATATGTCCTTTCACAGTCAGAGTTATTGACATAGTTTTAAGTGAAGGAATAAGAAACAAGTTATAATTGCACCAAATGCTTTCAGTTTTCTGGTTAATGGCTATCCTTTAAATCTATACATATTATAGGACCAAACATACACAAGTGTATGTCCATTTAACTGGGCAAATGACATAACTTTCAGCAAAAACAACTACTTGAGACTTTTCTTTTAAAAATCCTTCTTTTAAGCTTCTTTTAAAGCTTGAACTGAATAGTCTTATCATATCTCCACACCATTAATCAACTTGCTCATGTTTTGACCAAAACAATGTGTTTATGCAAAATTCATTAGAAAATTCATTTTATCATTTAATCTTGACATAAAGCTCATTTTGACACAAACAGTTGTAACATAAACATATCTTAATCAAACATAACATCATTAAGACAAGCAGACAATACTAACATTCAAGGTCTAGCCTATCTTTAATAATATCAAATGATTAGATAATACACTTAATCAAGCAATTAAGTAGTGATGCCAGATAAGCTTACTCTAACAAGTAATTCAAAACAAAACACTCATCTTATCATCGTATACATACATCAACTGATAAACATGTATAAAACATCAATCATATCAAAAATTTGCACTCAGAATCAGTTAAAGCATATATCAGTTAACATTTCAAGTAACATAATCAAACATATTCACTCAACATTCATTATGTGCAACCTCTAAAAGTATAATAACTTAGGCACAAAGAGGTACACAACTAGGCACACATCCTTAATCAGATTTCATCAGAGTTGATCATTCCCAGGGCTTTCAAAAGAATGTTGAACCTGGTTCTATCAAGTGGTTTGGTGAATAGGTCTGCCAAATTATCACTTGTATCAACTCTTTGCATTTCAATCAAACCTTTTTCACTACAATATCTTATGAAGTGATGTTTGATTTCAATGTGCTTAGTCTTAGAATGTTGAACTGGATTCTTAACAGTAAAATATGCAGCAGTATTATCAATAAGAATAGGGGTATTCAAAAAATTCAAACCATAGTCCAGCATCTGGTTTTGAATCCATAGAACTTGTGCACAGTAGGCAGAAGCAGCAATGTATTCAGCTTCTGCAGTTGATATTGAGACAGTGGTCTACTTCTTGCATTGCCATGACACTAGCCTGTCACCCAAAAATTGACATCCACCTGAAGTTGACTTTCTGCTCATGTTGCAGCCATCATAATCACTGTCTGTGTAGGCAATCAGATCAAAAGATTGATTCTTTGGATACCAAATTCCTGAGTCTGGTCTTCCCTTCAAATATCTAAAAATTCTCTTCACAGCATTCATATGGGAGACACTTTGATTTGTTTGGAATCTTGCACACACACATACAGCAAACATAATATCTGGTCTTGCTGCAGTAAGGTACATCAGGGATCCAATTTTGGCTCTATATTCATGATCATCCATAGGCTCCCCCTTTTCATCAGCAATCATCTTTTCTTTTGTGTCCATTGGAGGTGAAGCAGTTTTGAACTCATGACAATTGAACTTATTCAAAACGTCCTACACATATTTGGTTTGGTAAATGAAAATCCCTTCAGCTTTCTGTTGAACTTGCAGTCCAAGAAAGAAGTTCATTTCCCCATAGAGCTCATGCTGTATTTGGATTTCATTACCCCTTCAAACTCCATACACATTTGTTCATTTGTAGATCCAAAGATGATATCATCCACATAAACTTTCAACAGAAGCAAATCTGATCCCTTTCTTTTGTAGAAGAGTGCCTTGTCAATGGCTCCTCTTTGAAGACCATTTTCAATAATATGATTTGACAGCTCATCATACCAAGCTCTAGGGGCTTGATGCAATCCATATAGGGATTTATTCAACTTATACACCCTATTTGGATACAAAGGATCCTCAAAACCTGGAGGTTGAGCAACATTCACCTCTTCATCAATCTTTCCATTTAGAAATACAGACTTGACATCAAGCTGGAAAACCTTAATGTTCTTTGAGGCAGCATATGCAAGGAAAATTATAATTGCTTCAAGTCTTGCAACAGGTGCAAAGACTTCCTCAAAATCTATTCCTTCCTCTTGAAGGCATCCCAGTGCTACAAGCCTAGCTTTATTCTTAATCACCAAACCCCTCTCATCCCTTTTGTTTCTAAAAACCCATATAGTTCCAATTGCATATCTGTCTATTGGCCTATCAACAAGATCCCACACATGTAAATCTATGAACTGTGCCAACTCCTCCTGCATTGCTTCCACCCAACTATTGTCTTCTAGTGCTTGAGCAGTGTTCTTAGGTTCTATTTGGGATAGAAAGCAGGAGTATAAACAGATATTTGCAATTTCAGAGTGGCTTCTTGTGACTCTTTCATGTATGTTTCTAATGATGTTTTCAGAGGGATGATTCTTCTCAACATAAGGGGTTTGCAATATCATATCAGCAGACACATTTGTGTCAAGATTTGATTCATTGAGATCTGGTTCTTCAATGATCAATTCAGTTTCTGCATCATGAAATTCTGGTTCTTCTTCATTATTTTGTCTTGAAGTGGATGCACCATTGTTGTCCAGAGTCAATCTTTCAAACAGATCTTCAAATCTTGCTGTAGTGGCAGCTTCTTCATTGTTTGGTTGTTTGCCTGAGTTTCCCTCATCCTGAACTAGATCATTGTTTGTTTCTTCATTTTCTTGATTCAAATCTACATGATCTTGTTCTGGACTTTGATTGTTCTCTTGATTGTTGTCTTGAACTTGTTCAACAATATCATTAGAGGGAATTTTTACAAAAGTATACTCCTTTTCTTTACTAGCAACCTTCTTCCACAATTCTTCCAAGTCCAATGTTTTCTTCTTTTTTTCCTCAATTACACTGGTCTTGTAGAAGGAGTCATCAAAGTCTTCAAGATAAATCTTGAAAGACCTTATCAATTTCTCATGATCAAACAACCAAGCTGCACCATCAATTGTATTAAATTGATTCTCATTAAAAATGATGTCAGGTGATTCAATAACACTCAAATGGTCTTTCACATATACTCTGTATAATGTAGAATATCCAACAAAGAAACAATCTAGAGATTTTGTTTGAAACTTGTTCAAATAATCCCTTGTGTTCAGAAGAAAACATTTGCATCCTAAGGGCTTGAAAAACTTGATATAAGGCTTTCTATTGTAGAATATTTCATATGGTGTCTTGTTATGCCTTTTGTTGACAAGTACCCTATTATGAACATAGCATGCAGTATTTATGGCTTTAGCCCAAAATGTAACTTGTAAATTAGCATCTGGTAACATGGTTCTTGCAACTTCAATCAATGTTCTGTTTCTTCTTTCTGCAACACCATTTTGTTCAGGAGTTCTGGGAGCTGAGAATTGTTGAATTATTCCCTTTCCTACACAAAGTTCTTCCGTAACTCCATTTTTGAACTCTATACCATTGTCACTTCTCATCATTTTGACCTTCTTATTCAGTTTGTTTTTAATCATTGTTACACAGCCCTTAATCAACTCTGCAATCTCATCCTTGGTGCTTAGGAAATAAACCCAAGTATATCTTGAATAGTCATCAATGATCACAAGACAATATCTTTTCTTCCCTATACTTGGAACACTTATAGGACCAAAGAGATCCATGTGAACTAATTCAAGTACTTGATCAATTGAATTAATGAGCTTTGTCTTATGAGAGGATTTGTGTTGTTTGCCTTTCTGGCATGAACTGCAATGATCTTCCAATTTGAACTCTCTTGTAGGTAAGTCAATTACATGCTCACCTTTGACAAGTCTATTCATGTTCTTCAAGTTCACATGACACAATTTCCTATGCCACAATTTTGACTCATTTTCAGTGGCTTTAGAAACAAAGCATGCACCTCCCCTTGAAACAGCTTCTTTCATATTCAACTCATATAAGTTACCATTTCTTGGGGCCATCTTCATAATCATTTCTGGTGGGATAACAAATTCAGGTTTTAGGATGAAACAATGTGAGTCATCAAATCCGACTTTGTAACCCTTATCACACATTTGTGATATGCTCAGCAGATTATACTGTGGGCCTTCAACATGAAACACATTATCAAATGAAACTTTTCCATTTGTTAAAATTCCCTTTCCAACAATCTTTCCACCATTCTCATCACTCCCAAAAGCCATAGGACCTTCAAACTTTTCTTCATAATTGACAAGTGACCTTCTGTCACAAGTCATGTACCTAGAACAACCACTATCCATGTACCATATGTCATTCAGTGGAGTGGATTGTTCCTGCACAAAAGAAAGAATTTGATTAGTTGAGTGATGAAGTGCAAGCTATATCAACTTGCAGCTCATCAGATTCAGTTTCAGTGGAGGCTTGGGAAGTGAGTGTTGTTGGTTCAGGATCTTCATGAGTGACTTCAATATTGTCTGAGTTGTCTGTCTCATAACCACACTCTCTTGGAGTTTTAACAAATGAGGTTGAGCTCTGGCATTCTTCTGGTGTAGTGTCATACTCTTGTACCACATAGTCTTTCTTTTCTGAGTAATCTCTTACATCAGTAACAGAATTCACTTTAGCTTCAACCGTAGATTTCCAAAGGAATCCTTCAGGTTCATATCCATTTTTCATTAAGAACTTCTCATCACCTGTAAGTTCAGTTGGTTTCTTTCTAGGAAAGATACTTCTGATTCTTGTCTTTTCACTATTTGGTGATCCTTGAGAGCTATCAGATTTGACTGATTGTGTTTCCCTTTTAGGAATGATTCTCAAGGGCTGAAAATTCTTTTTGACAAATTTTTCAGTCCTTCTAGGAGACATACTTCTCCTATTTTTCTTACCAACTGGTTTCTTAAATCTCATATATGCTTTCTTTTCTTTGTTATTCTTGTTTAATGCTTGCTGATCAGTTTCTTCATCTTTCTCACTGTCATTCAGCTTCCCTTACCCCAAATATTCTTTATGCTTCTGTTGGTAAGCCACAAAGTCTTGTCCAAACTTTGTTTCATTTGGGACATGAAAAGGTTTGAAACTGATTCTATCACCACAAGTGTTAGTTTGATGTCCATACTCATCGCACTTCTTGCACCATACCTTTCCTTTGAATTTTTCATGATCAGCACCTCTCTTAAATCTTTCACTTGGTCTTAGTGGATCAACACCAACTGTCTTTTAAGTCTTTAAACTGTCAAAATCAATTGAGAAAGGAACAAATTCATTTATTTTGATGTCATTTCTTTCAACCTTTTCTTTGACAAACACAATTTTCTTCAGATTCAACGGCTCTTCATTTAGACTTCCTTTGTGTCTTGATTGCCTCTTTTCATACTCCTCCATGGTTTCCACTTCCCCAATATCAAGAGCTTCTTGACTTGAAAATACTGGATAAATTGGAATAAAGTTGTCACATACCACTGCTTCAGCCACTTTCTTCTTGTTGTTGTTTTTGATTCTTTGCAGTATTGCTTTGCTTGGAGGACTTACTGCATTATAACCTATCTTCTTTCTCTCACATATATCTAAAGATACATGTTCTTTTCTAAGTATTTCATTCATTCTTTTCATCTTTGGTGTCACTGGTGGCAGTAGTGGTAGCTTGTCAATTGACTCTGGTTTCTTGTATTTTCTACCCTTTTCATCAGCCTTAATTTCTTCATCAGTGATTTGATCACTCAAATCACTTAAATCATCTTGATTCAGATCTTCAGAATCAAAATCATCTTTAGACACTTGTATTCCTATTGATTTGTCTTCTTTCACATCTTTCTTTACCATAAATTCACATTCTTCATTCACCTCAACATTCTTATATAAATCCACAAACTCTTTTTTGTCTTGAAAGACATCTTTGAATTGTTGTAGGTATGCATTTCTTTTCTCTTTATCAACTTTTGGCATAAAGTTGTTGTTGAATGGTGTTGGTACTGCTTTGTATTTGTCTTCTTCTATTACTTGGTTTAGAATACCACAGATTTTTCCTGTGGAAACCAAGTTCTTCAAGAATTCATTCTCAACTTGCAGTTTGTGTTTTGCACCTTTTCTTCAACAATCATTTTCTTCAACCCATCTATCTATGTTGTAAACCTTTTCTGAGCTCTGTAACTGATTACACAGTGTTCCTCCAAACTTTTCATTCTTTCTTCACTTATCATCTCACTTGCCTCATACCCATTGATAATACTTTGTTTCTTAAAACACTCACTTTTCAGCTTACCTACTTTTACTTGTAACTCATTGATAATTTCATTTAAATCAGTAGGAGCAGAGTGTACCTGAGATGATGATCCAACTTCTTTCTCAATCAAGGCTATAAATGCCACATTTTCTTTCTTGATATCATCTGCAATGTCTTCTTCATGATTGCTTCAATCAAACCACCTTCATGCTGTGTAGTTACAGCAACATTTCCTTGATTTCTGGTTTGATTTTGGTTGGTTGGGGCTATATTGCTGTTAGGAATAGTTGGATAGTTTTGGTTGTTTCTTTGAAAACCTTGGTTCTGTGGCACAACTTGATTGTGATTGTTCATTTGAGGCTGGAAGTTGTTGAAGTTGGGATTATAGTTGTTGTTGTTGTTGAAGTTGTTGTTGTTGTTGTTGTTGAAGTTGTTGTTATTGGGATTGTTGGTTCTCATCTGGTTCTGTTGATATTGATGCTGCTGATTTCTTAATTGGTTTTGGAATTGATTCGTCTGAAAGTTTCTTAGCATGTTACATTCTCTGGCAAAATGGCTAGGCTGTTGGCAGCTATATCAAATAGACTTTGACTTATCAAATCCAATTCTTTCATTAGGCCCTGATAGAAGTGATCTACCAGTCCTATTGTATAATCTTTTGCATCTTAGAGCCAACATAGCTGCTTGACATTTCAAATCCATATCCTCCAAATCATCAGCATATATCTGCTTAAGGTCATCTGTATCACACTTGTATGAATCAGATTTTTTGCAACAAAAGCATTATATGACTCTCTAAACATTGAGAATAAAGCCTGTGTTTCACTTCCTTGGCCATTTCCACCACCAGAGTAAGGTACATGCCCACTTGCCATAGAGGCAGAATCAGTATCATCTATCAACTGGACATTGAACCTTTGTTGGTTACCATGGTGACTTGTGTTACCACCAACAAAAGAATTTGGTGTGTCAACACCATGCTCAACTGGTTCTTCAATAATGAGAATCTGCTGTTGGTTTTTGGTTGACAAGTTTCCCATTGGTGCAATTAAAGCATTTGTAACATTGAAGCAAGGCCTTTCTTCCTTGATCATCTCATTTTCAATCATTTCTATTTCTGCGGCCTGAAGGAAGCACACTACATCATCCAATTTCAAATTATTGAAATTAGGCTTTTGAAGGATGAATTTGTAGGTAGTGTGCATTAGGCATTGAGTTGAGTAGCTTGGTATTCAAGTCATAATCAGTCATGACATAGTCAGTGGTTCTCAACTCATTCACAATTGCTAGCAACTTTTCTAGAATTGACTTCAACCTCTCTCATTCTTTGTATTTAAACCTCTCCAACTGTTGCTTCAGCCTTTGCTTTGTGATGTTCTTCAACTTAGTGTTTCCCTCAAACATTTCAAGGATTGCATCATACATAGCCTTTGCGGTGGGATGAAGTGCAACCTTGGTCAATATTTCCCAAGACAGTCCTAGCTTTATCATTGCTAAGGCTCTGTCTTCTACTTTCCTCATTATTTCACGCACAGCTGCAGTTGCAGCTGGATTAGCACCATCCTCATATGTGCCTTGTGGACATTCCTTAATTGACTTCCACATATCTACATCATTATAACAAACTGCTGCTTCAAATAAGACCTTCCATTTTGTGAAATTTTCTTGTCCATACAGTCTAGGAATCTTGTTAGTAGACACTTCTTGTTCTTCTTAACCAGACATTTTGAAAATCAAAATTAGTTAATTTGTAAAAACAGAGTTTTAAAAATAATCAGATCTAAGAACCGGTTGTTCAGATCTGATGCGTCTAATGCGATTTGAACAAGATTTAGAAATAAAAATTCAAGCTTTAATTGAAATAAGGAAGAGAAAACACCAATAGATTGTAGATCTGGAAGAAAAATGAAGAACAGAGCAGTTGACGTCACTTCTTCAATGGAATAGTGGTCTGCTTACGTCATCTTTCTTCAAATCTTCAATCAACAACAAGAATTTTACTAAAATAGCAGCAATAAGCTCTGATACCACTTGTCAGGTCCCCGATTTCAAGTAGATCTTACACAGATCAAGTCATAACTAACAAAAATAAATGTGTTGACAAGGGAGTTAATGACGGGTTGCTATATTTAGAAAGATAACTGTTTGTTAAAGTCAGAATAAATAACAAACAGGGTAGTTGCTAGACAATAAATCGAAGGTAACTAACACACTCAAGATTCACTCAAAAGATTTTCATTCATATAATGTTCATCATACAAACGATAATCGATTTATGGTTTCTTGAAGGGAAAGTTATATTCGTACGATTCCTAGGACGGCTGTCACACTCAGAAAATATTCCTTCTTATCCTAAAAGTGTGATTGCCTGAATCTGTCCTTATTGTCATTGTTGTTAGGAGGCGTGCCCTAAATTATTCCTTTTATAGGCCTGACACCTCCTTTACAGCTGTCATTCCTTCTAGAAACCCTAAATGCTAAAACATATTCAAATTACATATTCAAAACTATTCTAAGTGTAAAACAAGTCTTCCGGGTAGGCTTTGTAGCAATATGACTTTTCGAGTAGACTGTGTGCTCTGCCTTCCTTCAGTACTTGGTAACATAGAAGTGTGCCCGGGATCAGTTTCCGGGTAGACTTTAATTAAAGAGTATTTCACCAAGTAAAATACTCACCGGGTAGATTTCAATCTTCTTGACTTTATCAGACTTTGCCCAACAAACTCTTACGAGCAACCTTGTTCTTCAATGGTCCCTTCAACTCTTTACTAGACAATAGCTTATTAGCAAAGTGTGCACGGTAGCACTATTCATTGCTTGAGTTGATCTCTGCCCGTTGTAACTTGAGATATTCCATTATTCATCAAGCCTACTTGGACCAATGTATTATTGAAGAATACCTTGCCCGGTCTTCCAATCACTTGGCTTCATGAGCTTGGTCAGCCAAAAGCTTACTCAGAAGTAAATCTTACTTGGCTGTGAAGAACAGACTTGCTTGATAAAGTGATTCTTGCTCGGGTATTTACAAACTAGTGAACCTTGCCCGGTTTTACACAAATTTGCAAGCCCTGCTCGGATATCCACTAAAGAAGAATTCTAGAAGATAACCTTGCCCGATAGACAAAATATCATGCCCGGCTAAGTAAAACCTTGCTCGGAAGTCTAAGGTGTGCCCGGTTCCATACTAAGCGAATTCTGAGGAGGTTGTGAAGATTCCAATCTTCCATATATCTCTTTTAGGTCAAATCTTTGACTCAACATCTAGCAAAGTGTCCTGGTTGTTGACAGTTATAGCAAATTGCTTTAGACTTGTCAAACCCAATTCTTTCATTTGGACCTGATACAAGAGACCTCCCAGTTCTATTGAACAGCCTTTTGCTTCTAAGAGCCAACATTGCAGCCTGCCACTTCAAGTCCATATTTTCAAGATCTTTAGCATCAATCTGTTCCAAATAATCTTGTACTACACTTGTATGGATCATATTTTTGGCTACAAATGCATTGTAGGACTCAGTGAATAAAGAAAACAATGCATGGTATTCACCTCCTTGACCACCATTATTACCACCAAATGGTGAATTCCCACAAGCCATGGCTGCAGAATCTTGATCATCTATTAGTTGCACATTGAACCTTGAAGGTCCACTCTGATGGCTTGAGCTTCCAGCAACAAAACTTCTTGAAGTGTCAGCACTATTCTCAACTGGTTCTTCAATTATAGGAATTTGTTGTTGGTTCTTCACAGACATGTTTCCAATTGGAGCAATGAGTGCATTTGAAACTTGAAAACATGGTTTTTCTTATTTTATCATCTTATTCTCTATCATTTCAATTTCAGCAGCTTGGAGAACAGATCACATCATCAAGCTTGAGTTGTTCATAATTTGGATTCTGAATGATGAACTTGCTTGTTGGGTACCATTCTTTTGACAGAGATGACAACAGCTTTGTGTTCAAATCAGAGTCAGTCATCACATAGTTTGTAGTTCTGAGATCATTCACTATGGTCAGATATCTTTCAAGTATCGATTTCAGCATCTCACCATCTTTGTATTTGAACCTTTCAAATTGTTGCTTGAGCCTTCCCTTCTTGATTTTCTTCAACTCAGATTCGCCTTCAAACATTTCAAGAATTGCATCATACATGGCCTTACATTGGTATGATGAGCAACCTTTGTCAGAATTTCCCAAGACAACCCAAACATTATCATAGCAAGAGCTCTATCATCCACTTTCGTAATTCTCACTCCCACGGCTGGGTTCGCATTCGTTCCATCAGGTACATATGGTCCATTCTTGATAGAATTCCACATGTCAACATCATTGTAACAAACTGCACCTTCAAAGAGTACTTTCCACTTTATGAAGTTTTCATGTCCATACAACCTTGGAATCTTATTAGTTTAGACTTCTTGCTCTTCGAATTAAGACATATTTTTGTTTCTTTTGTGAAATACTTTTAAGGTGAAAATAAAGATTTTAAAAAATTTAGACTAAAAACTCAATTTAAACCTTTAGAAAAATTATCAGATCTGAAGTATACTACTCAGATCAGATGAATCTGGACCGAACAAAGCAATATTAAGAGTAAAAGTAAGCAAGATCTAATGAAACAGAAACTTTTAAACCGTAAAACAAGGCAGATCTGAGCAAAGAAGATCAGAGCTGCTGACGTCACTCTCCAATCGAACAGTGCTAAGCTGACGTCACCCTTCGTCCTCAAATCAAATATATTCAGCAACTTATTCTTCACCAAGGTAGCCGAGCAAAGCTCTGATACCACTAGTCGGTCCCGTTTGGTCTCTCAATCAATCTATGTCGCAACCCACACAAATAGTGTTGACAAGAAGGTTAACGACGGGGCTAGATTGGAAAAGAATAATAGTGTATTAAAGGCGGAATCAATAACACACTAATTGTTGCTTTATCGATGCTAAGGTAACACACACAAACATAAACTCAAAAGATTTCCATTTATAGAAAGAGTCATACAAATGCAAATCAATCAGGGTTTATGTAAGGAATGTTTAATCCGTACGATTCTTAGGACAACCGTCACAATCGCTTTTCAGGAATATTTCAGGTTGTCTGAAAAGTCTATTTAAAGGTGATAGGAGGCGTGACCTAGATTATTCTATTTATAGGCCTACCTCCTGACAGCTGACATTCCTTCTGGAAACCCTAATGATTTATACATATTCATAAAAATATATTACAAAAGATTCTAAGTATAAAGTAGGTCTTCAAGTAAGCTTTGTACCTTTTGTCTTCTTCGAGCAGACCTGGTAACCAAATTGTGCTGGGGAACAGTTCTCTGGGTAGACTTTACTTAGAATATTTTCCTTAGAAAATTTTCACCTAGCAGACTTCAATCTTCTTAACCATGGCAAACTTTGCTCGATAAGGTCCTACGAGCAAACTGTTCTTCATGAATCCCTTCAGCTCACTTATTGAGCAAACAGAAGTGTGCTGGTAACACTGTCTGACTTGTGTTGGTAGCACTGTAGCTTGCTAGGAGTTGAACTTTGCTAGAGAAAGTCCTTAGAATAATTCTTGATCAACTTTGTTCAGGCATGCTCGGAATACTGTTTATTAATCAAACCTTGCTAGATCTTCCAAAGTACTTGGCTTTATTAACTTGGTTTAGTCAAGGTTTGCTGGTAAGCAAACCATGCTCGACTTGTAGAACACCTTTGCAACACAAAGTGAACCCTTATCGGATTATCACTTGAGAAGACTTCAAGAAGATAACTTTGCTTGGAGAGCAAAATACCTTGCTAGGACAAGTAAAACCTTGCTATGAGGTCCAAGTGTGCTCGGTATCCATACTTAGCCATATTTCAGGAGTGTTGAAAAGATTCCAATATCCCTTAATTCATATCATGTCAAATCTTTGACCCAACAACGAATAACCCATTCGTTAATTATAAAATAACGAATGGTTCATATTCGTTGGTTCATTCGTTAACTCCGTTATTCGTTAACTCCATTAACGAATGAACTATAAATTAAAATTTTTAACGAATCAACTCTGATTCGTTCTTCATTTGTTATCAATATTGATGACGAATGGGGTAAAATGTTGTTAGTGTGGCGGAAGCGAATGATGATAACGAATAAACTTATTCGTTATCCAAATTTAAAAATAATTGACCCTCATTCGTTATCAGTATAGATAACGAATGGACTCTATTCATTATGACTTCTCATAACGAATAGTCATTAAATCACCAAATTATAATTAAACCTTTTCATTTTAATTTTCAAGTATTAAATAATGCATAGAAACATGTGTCCCGATGAACTTTACCTTAAAAACCTTACCACTCGGTGTAAGATGCCATACTTTATCGTGTCTTTGCATTCAAAACACATAAGTTAAAGGAATTAACTTAAAACCCAATTAAATAAAAGAGTTAAATAAATACCGAAAATTCTTTTTGAAATTTTCTTTTTCAAATATATACACTTTAGCTCGAAAACTGAAAATAAAGCAGAAAACGAAAAATTGAAAAACACAGTATTTTTGGATTTTTGAGTATTTTAGAATTAAAAAGAAAGTAAGACGAAGACAAATATGAAAATTATTCTACGAAAGCAGTACATATTTTTGTGAGTTGAGCAAAGAATTATATTGACAAAATTGTCCTTCCATCGCAGTTTTATATTTCAGTGTTTTTTATGTAAGAGAAATGACCTGAAGATTGAAGCAAAACTGTTAATGTCGATTTGTTTGTACAATGTGGTGCCCCGTCAGAGGGACATTTCAATTGTGAGAAATAGTGACATTCCCGTGTTGTATGCATTAATGTGTGGGAAACCCCTCATCTCTTTCCGTTATTTAGTGATGCATAACATTTGGATCAGTCGTGAAAGCAACTTGTGGAAGTTAATACTGCATTGTCGACTGATCACCGCATTATTGAAGAATCATGATGTGATTAATGAGAAATTTGTGGGAATGACTAAAGGTTCAAGGAATTCAAGTTGTTGGATCTACCGGGATGGATATATACACAAACTGATAGACATCATCAGCTTGTGAGCGATAATGTGAGATGGAGAGTGATAAGAGAGGATGTGGAAGTAGAGGTGGGTGCACAAGTGGAAGAAGTGGAGGATATAGGTGAACCGGAGTACATGGATGTAGGTGGTGGTAGTGTTTCCCAACACGGGGGGTTGGGATTATTCTACAAGTTATGATTAATATGGTAGCAATTGGGCCCATATGGGGTCAATGAACGAGGTAGAAAGGCATAGGCCTTCAACCTACGAGAATTTGTCGAGAGAGTCTCGTGCTTTATTTTACCATCAAACCTTCATGATGGGCTTTTGCTGAGCGGGCCAAAAAGGAGAGGCATGACAGAATGGAGACGTGGAACAGTGCCCAAGCTTACGGGCGGGACCACAAGATGAATATGTGATATATGGATGATAGGAACAGACGCATGCATGATCAATGGCATGCAGGTGAACCGGTTGTACCGGATCCACCAATGGTGGATTACACGACCCTACCACCATATGATGGTTCGACATGTTATGCTGAACCACCGCTTCATCATTCAATGTGGGTTGACCCAATGCAGTCAATTGAACCACCACCACCACAAGGAGAATGTAGTAGGGGCGGCGATGGGGCGTTTAATTTTGGGAAATTTTCGGACTTCGTGACGTTCATCTTCGGGCCGGCCCATCCGCCTTACTTTTGATTGAGTCTCGTCTTACCAGGTGAACCCCGTTTTGTATATTTGTGTATAGTTGTTATCATTTGTGTTTTCTTTCTTATTGTTGGGTGGATGGTGGAGGATGAAATATTTATGATTAAGTGTTGTGGGTTTTGTTGGAAAGAATGGTGCTTTTAATTGCTAGTTTGTTGTTTTCTTTTTCTCAAAATCGTACATTGGGGACAATCGTACATTGGGGACAATGTAACCCAAGTGTGGGGATGAGGGAAATTTTCGTTTTATTAAATAAAATTAAAAAAATCAGAAAAATTTTTAAAAAAAAATTAAAGAAACCGCAAAGTGATAAGATTTGTGGGGTAAGGTTCGGGTCCCTTTTCATGGTCACAATTCCCTAAATAACATGTTTGCCTATTTGTTTTAAAAACGAGGTTGTATAGTATTCTAATCAAAGTTAGCATGATTTCGGTGCAGTAACTTGCATAACATGTCCGTTTACACTTGCGCGTTGAGAAAATAAGGATTAGTAAGAAAGTTGAGATTTCTCCGATAGAACTTGTGCAATTAATGCATTTCGAGACCTTAGCTTGGCATGAATGCAAAAGTGATAGAGTATTTTATGAAGAAAAGGATGAATGGGAGAGGTTAGAAGCTGAACAGAGAAATCCTAGAAATTTTGAAGTTGGACCAAGGGAAGGAAGATTTATCCCTGCTGGTCAACATCGAGATGAGAGAGTGATGGGAATGATTACAAGATTAGCAAGAGAAGGAGGTGAAAATCTCCTTGACTTGATGATGATGCCAGTGGAAATGGTCACTGCTATGTTTCTACTTTATATGTAATATGTTTTTATGATATGCTCTTGGGTATGTGTGTGCCTTTGTATGTTGGTAATATGTAGTTTAAAACCATTTTATACATTAATCTTTTAATAATTGTAGTGTCAAACGTGTGTTTTATCTTCGGCGAAGTATGTAAAAAATGAGCAAAGAATACATTTTTGTGAGACGAGACATGTTTTATGAGACGAAAATATCTTTATAATTAAGTAAAAGGAAAAGGTATGCAACTTTGTTTTACTTTTGATAATTATTTTTGTCACAACAATAGTATGATCACTACCATAATCTGTATATTAAAAAAGTAAAAAGAAAATAATCACTTGTGTGTAATACCAACTTTCTATTGCAAAAGAATCCCAAATGTTGAAGCATTTGACATGATTAAAATATCTTATTTCAAGAACATTGTTGATGTTGTTTTGGGTAGCGAGTAGCAACTTACTGATATTTTATCGTCAGATATCATGCATGTTGAAAACAAGGTCAATTCTGGATTAAATATCTTTATGCATCAATACAACAAGTTTAGAAAGTTAAATTTTAAGGTGTTAGTTTCATTCTCGGTTGATGCGGGTCATAAATCATAAACGATCCAGTGTTAACAAGAAGCGTATTTGATTGAGATTAAGTCATAATGGAGATTACATATTTTGTTTACATTTAGACCAAAATATTTAGCTTCGCCTTTCAGAAAATGGGAACCACTAGGCCGTTTGCATAACGGAATCCTTGGTATTCAAATGTACCTTATCATTACTTTGTTCATGTTCGTTCATAAAAAATAAGGGCAATGTTCGTTCATTTAAAATATAAATGAACAATTTGCAACGGAAATGAACAAGTCTAATACATCATAATTTATCCAGAAAATACATCTAAATTAGTGGCTTAAATTTACCTCATTCATTTTAACGAGCTCTTTTTATTTTCATTTATATATATATAACTACTTAGATATTTATAAAACATAAACGAACGAAAATACATCAATGTAAATAAACGGACATAAATGAACGAACATAAATGGATGCTCACGAACATAAATGAACAAACAAAATGCATGTTCATGTTTGTTCGTTTTTTATATAAACGAAGATGAACTTCAAGCCGAACAGTTTGTTAATGTTCGATTCTTTTATAGGCTTAAATTAGCAAGTAAGCTGATTGGAAATACATCTATAATTTATAATAAATAACCTATATTTTTAGAGTAGTAACTATAGATATATTTATATAAACACTTTAAAAAACTTTCTACATTTACAAGCTCTAATTAACAATACTAGAAGAAAGAATAAGACATAAATCCTAAAAGGGTCATATGGGTCGCACGGGTTAAAAGTCGTCTGAAATATATTGCATTGTGTTTTTTAATCATGCTAACGGGTTCGCGCAGTCCGACCTAACCTTCACAGAATTTTATGAATACCTTGACAGAAGATGAATGCTATTTTAGCTCCATTGTATCCTCAAAATATAATTCTTCTGATAAAGAATATATAACAGGTATACACAATTTCTTTGTGACCATGCTTTGTAATGGGCTAGTTATAAATGAGTCATAATATCAACTTCATATTTGGCAGGAGGAGCCATCAAGGTTAAAGCTTGTATTAACATTTGTTTCATTGAAGTACCATGTGAACTCTAGAAGTTAAGTGACAAGATTCATATTAATATTTTATCTTCTTACTAAACTTGTTGGCTTGACTTCAAAAGTCAAAATTCACCCAATAAAACATATATAAAATATTTTTAGGAAAATGGTGATGGTGGCGGTCGTGGTGGTGAGTGACTGCCACGGTGGTGGTGGTGGTGGTGATCCATTAAACAATATATACGTTCTACATCACCAACGAACCGTAACAACACAATATAAATGAAAATAACACAAACCGTATAAATTTCTTTAAGCATTTATGTATATTAAGACGAAAATTCCCATCTTAAATAACAAAATGTTGGGTCACGTTAACTAATAGACCAATGAAACCCATTTGAGATATAAACAAAAAACAAAACAAATTATACTTTAACTACAACTAATAAATATAACATATTTTATAAGTTCATGTATCCTTTAAGTTTAATACCTAAACACATCCTACACGAAAAATATACATAAACAATAATTAAAAAAAGAACTAAATGTAACCCGCGTAACAGGCGGGCTAAAAGCTAGTTATATATATAAATTCTATCAAGTCATTTTGTTTGAGCCTCCGGCCTCAACCACCCGATCAATATTTGTTCTACAATCTTGTTTAGAGGCTCCCTAGTTGTTACATCAAGATTATGATTTTTCTGAGTTTATTTTGTTTAGGGTATAGTTAGCTAGCCTGGCTCCTTGTTTATTTATATATTTTGTTTGATGCTGCTTTTTGCTTCTTATGCCTTATTCTTAGTAGGCTACAGATTCCTTGCTATTTGGTAGTTTGCTATCTATATTTGCTTGTAGGATGTATGTTTACTCTGTTTACCTGTATGTAGTTTTATGAGCCGGGGGTCTCTCTGGAAGCAGCCTCTCTATTCTTACGGATAGAGGAAAGACTTGCCTATATCACACCCTCCCCTGACCTACCGATAGCGTGCTATACGGTGGGATATACAGGGCTTGATTGATTGATATTTTGTTTGCATCAAGGTAAGGACAACCTACTATGTTACTTTTATCATGAGTGATTTATAAGTTTAAAGTTAAGGATTTTTTTTTAATACAAACTCAATGTCTTTATTAATCAATATCATAACTTAAACTTCCAATTAACAAGTGTGAGTGTGGACCGACTACTCGGGTTCAAGTCCCGCACTCACCCACGTTAAACTCGTTATTCATTCTTCAAACACATTGATTTTCTATCAACCGTTTTCGAGCCAACTTAATATTTGAGTGCGTTTGTAAATATATTAAAGTTATAAGTAATTTTCTCCGGAAACCCGAACCTGTCTTACAACTCGTTAAAAAACAAATAAACAAACTCATGGTATTTAAATAGCTACAAATATTATTATAATAAATGGACCTTTCATAAAGAGAGATTCTTTTTCCGAACCGTTTATTTTCCAAAGTCTCATTTTATTATTATTATTATTATTATTATTATTATTATTATTATTATTATTATTATTATTGAACCTAAGCTCGTTTATTGTTTATTTCAATTGCATAAAACCCCAAATTTAAACGAGAACTCTGAACTTCGTTTATCGTTTATTTATTGTTTTTAAATTATATCTTTATTAATTTAGCATTCTAATACAACAGGATAATTCGTCGGGTTTTTCGCTTCGTGTGACTCACTTAAACATTCTATTGTTTTTCTCGATCTCGACATAATCACCAAGTGAGTTTTTTATAACCCCTTTTCAACGCTTTTAATATTTTTGGGGTGTAGTACGTTACAAATTTTCGTTGTTATTTCATATTCATGTTATAAACCAAAATTCACATATGTGTCTTGTATGTACTTGCATCATATCATATCTCTTGTAAATTGTGTGATTACGTTCTAGTTGTTTCAGTTTTCGTTGGTGGAAGAGACTCATACGCATCCGCATAATCATAGTGGGAGGGTCCGACGGGACATACCTGCGCCGCCTAGTTCTTCAACTTATGTTGGAACGATTGGTGGTCTCATCTAATACTCCTAGTAGGTTGGCGAACGGGAGTTCCCTAGTAGATTTGGCTTTTGTCAAGCGAACGGAAATATCATGTATTTTTTTATTCTACTTTATGATTGAGACGTTACATCTTGACTTGTGAATTTTCTACTTTTCATATTATACACATATGTAAAACTTTATGAATTCTCACCAACATTATTGTTGACAAAATATATTATTTTAAATTTGCTGTAGGTTGAAGTTTAATTTGAGGATTGGAGACTAGATAGTTAGACCATTAGGTTATTAGAAGCATATCATAATGATATTCAAAGTTTTTGTATTGTTATCTGATTTATGTCTAATTGTGTATTTGTGATTTAATGAAATGAAGTAACTATATTTGTCACATTAATATCGTCATGAGCTTGTGAGCAATCTGTATGTAATAAGTTATAATATAAATAAATAACTTATTTCGAATATTTTAACAACAAATAACGGTGAAAATGTATTTAACCATTATAATACGTTTATTATACTTTTGTTTAAAAGTAACACACACACACACACACATATATATATATAACATACATATATATATAATAAAGATAATAAGTTTGTCAAAATGTTATCCCACATCAGTTGGGAAGGAGAACTAAGCCTTCTTTATAAGGAGGTGGATACATTCCCCATCATAACGCGTCTTGGGCGCTTAGTGGTAGTGGATGAGAGGAGAATTCCACAGTTAAGCGTGCTCCGGTGGGAGTATTATGAGCATGGGTGACCACCTAGGCAGCCAAAAGCAAATCCGTGAGGCGATGGTGGTACGTCCCCACCAAAGCGGACAATATTATGGTGCGGTGGTAGTTAGGCTATTACAGATAGTATCAGAGCCAGGGCCAGACCGGTGGTGCTAAGTCCCGTGAGGACGCTGGACCCCTAAGGGGGGTGGATTGTGAAATCCCACATCGGTAGTGAAGGAGAACTAAGTCTTCTTTATAAGGAGGTGGATACCTTCCCCATCATAATGCGTTTTGGGCGCTTAGTGGTAGTGGATGAGAGGAGAATTTCACAATTAAGCGTGCTCAGGTGTGAGTAGTATGAGGATGGGTGACCAACTAGGCAACCAAAAGAAAATCCATCAGGCGATAGTGGTACGTCCCGGCCAAACCGGACAATATTATGGTACGGTGGTAGATCGCCTGTAAGGACCCGTTCCTGGTGCCCTACTTGGACGTTGGATTTACTTATAAACAGAGTTTTAAATATCAGAGTTAATTAAAACTTTCGTGGAAAGTTAACTTCAATCATTCGTTACAAACACCCAAAATTTTCTTTAAAACATCATTTCTTCCATCTTCAGATGTCAGCCGTTCAATCCATGCCATGTGTCATCCTCATGCTAGCTCATTAAATATATTTACATGTGTGCATACTAAAACTTAACTACGCTAAGTGAGTTCTAGTTAATCAGACAACGTATAATACATTCGCATACATTCACGCATACGTATCCGAAGATACATAATAATACTTAAACCAAACTTCAATCGTGACATTTCATAACTATCTGTAAGAGGAACATTGCACCATGTCTATTAGAAGAAAAAATACTTTTATCCATAGAAGTAACAACTTGTATCATCCATAGAAGGATCTATATAAACTATCCATAAAAGGATCCCTAGATATTGTCCATAGAAGGATCCTTAAGCATTACCCATAAAATGGACCATATATACTTTCCATAGAAGGACCACTACACATTATCCATAGAAGGAGCCCTATACCTGATCCATAGAAGGAACCATATTTATTGTCCATAGAAGGTACCCCATAGAAGGAACGCATACTCAATTATATAATATCCGTATAAGGAACGCCAATAAGGTTCACAGTCCTTATTTACGCTATCACATATCGAGTCTAGGTCCAATAGAAGTTTAGAGAGATTTGTCATCCTAACTTACTATGTCGGACGTGGATCTCACATACAATTCATGTACCTTCTTACACATACCTCACATATACAATAATTACATCGTAGCATACGAACACTCTAGGCGTTCTTCACATCTTTTATCTAACAATCGTACTCCTTGATGATACGTGCAATATCCGAAGATCGTTCATGTAGCGGCAGGCATTCGTTAAGTGTTAATTTCATGGAAATTGGACAACTACTGTTTTGTGGAAAATTGCATGTTAAAAGGAGGTTTCGGAGTCATTATGGTGTATAATGAAGAAACCCAAGTAACCGGAGACTCGAGAGAGGTCAAAATACATGAAAAACAAAGTTGGTGGTTGAGGACCACCGTGTCCACATTCTGGACCGTGGGCCACGATCCAACTGATCACATATGACAGAACCCACCGTACCGTGGGTTCTGTCACCACCGTGGAGGGGACCGTGACCCACGGTCTGAACCGTGGGCCACGGTCCGGAAATATAACCGACGATTCTCTTTGTTATTAATCAGTTGCTGGGTGTCTTTTGAGATATTTGTTTTATTGGAGAACACCCTAGGGAGGAATTTTGGAGTGGAAGAACAATATTTTGGTGATTGTAATCATTAGTTGATGTTTGTGATTCATACACATAATCTAATTGATGTGATGATGAATCAAACTATGTGTGGCTAATTCTCGTTATGTTCTCTCCCGAATTGTCAGGTTTTCAATTGAATACTTGTTATTCGTCTATGTTATTTGTGGGATAGTATTTTTATCTTATGATTGTATTGCTATGGTAATTATGAGTTTGATTAGTATAGTGTAATTTGTGTTCTTGACCATCAGTTCTTGGTGCCATAGGCAATCGGGATTTATTGGAAGGGAATTAGGGTTGGCTATATAAAGCTGATTATAAAGTGACATCCTTGTGTTTTTACAATCAAGTACTTTGTCCTCTTTTATCTCAATCAAACGCATTCTTACGAAATATGTCTATGTAGTTCATCCCAAAAGTAAATGTTAACATTTTCAACATTAGAAACCTGAAATCGGGAGAGAGCATTCTTTTTTATTAATTCAGTTAAAACTTGCTAAACTGTTTTCAGTTATTTTCGTTAATCAAATCAACCAACTAAATACTTGAATTTATTTTTTGCATTTAGTTTAATATAGATTAATTACAAGGCTACTTAGTAACACATTTTCCACAAACTCTCTGTGTTCGACACCCGCTTACCGTTATCTAATTAGTTGTAATCGGATTATTTTTGAGTGAGTCTTCGACCTCACGTCAGCCAGTAGGAGGCGTGGTATATCGTTGACAATCAACATGGTACCACTCTTCAACACAACCTGAAGTAAAATTGAACACACGCTTCTTAGGTGACGCATAACCCAGGAAATATCCTTCAATAGCTTTTTCTTTGAATTTTCCCGCATCTTTCTTCAACATATTACAAGGGCACCCGAATGGTTCTAGAAACTTTAAATTTGGTTTACGATTGTTCAGAAGCTCATAACTTGTCTTGTAGGACCGGTGACGATCCGAGCAGGTTCGGGACGGAAGGTTTCAACCACAGATCAAAGATAAAAACAAACACTTTATTGATAAACGCGAACGGTTACATGCTTGTTTAAACAGAGAAATCACGATCTATGGCAGGGGGAGGTCGAGCATGGCCTCCCCCCTCATCCGGACAGCACCTGGGCTCCGGGCACGCAAATCCTTTTAAACCTTACCTGTTCACGACTGAAAGCTGGTATTTATACCCGCTGCCATTCGGTCAGGACTCATTCGATCGAATGAGTCCTATTCGATCGAATGGCAGACTCATTCGATCGAATGAGTCCTATTCGATCGAATGGCAGACTCATTCGATCGAATCAGAAACTGGTTCGATCGAATGAGTATCCATTTGAAAATGCTCTTTCAAATGGATCACTTTCAGCGTGAACCACTACCTAGGTGTACAGCATACAACATAAACATTCTAAACTATTCGCCAAGCGACGGCCACAAAATGTGCACCAACATGTCTTTTGCAGCTTCTTCATAGTCAAAACACGATTGAGCGTATAGCAAGCAGTATTCACCGCCTCATTCCAAAATTGGATAGGAAGCTTTGAATCTGCTAGCATTGTTCTTGCAGCTTCAATCAGTGTTCGATTCTTCCTTTCAGCAACATCGTTCTGTTGAGGTACATAAGGAGCACTATATTCTCGATGAATTCCCTTTTGAATACAAAGAAATCCAATAATGTCTGGTCCCTTGATTTCAGCTGGATCTTACTTAATCATGTCATAACTCACACAAATAGATGTGTCAACAAGGGAGTTAATGACGGGTTGCTATATTTAGAAAGATGTCGTTTGTTAAAGGCGGAATCAATAAAAAACATACGGTTGCTTAATCAATATTAAAAGGTAACCAACACAAACAAGATTCACTCAAAATATTTCCATTCATATAACATTCATCATACAAATTGGATAATCGATTTAGGGTTTCTTGAAGGAGGGTTTTTCCGTACGTATCCTTGGACAGCCATCACTTTCAAGAAAATATTCTTTCTTATCCAAAAGTGTAAAGGCTAAAATCCGTCTTAGGCGGCGTGTCCTACAACATTCTATTTATAGGCCTGCCAACCTAGGACAGCTGTCATTCCTTCTAGAAACCCCAAACGTAAATACATATTCAAATTACATAATCAGAAAAGAGTCTAAGTGTAAAACAAGTCTTCCGGGTAGGCTTTGCATCAATCTTCACTTTACGAGTACGTTGTGTACTCTGCCATCCTTCACAACTTGGTAACATAGAAGTGTTCCCGGGATCAGTTTCCTGGTAGACTTTACTTGAAGAGTATTTTACCAAGTAAAATACTCACCGGGTAGACTTCAGTCTTCTTGACTTTTCCAGACTTTGCCCGACAAACCCTTACGAGCAACCTTGTTCTTCAATGGTCCATTTCGACTCCTTGCTATAAATTAACTTATTAGCAAAGTGTACTCGGGAGTATTGTTCCTTGCTTGAGTTGAACCTTGCCCGATATTACTTAAGGATATTACATTAAATCATCAAGCTTGTTCGGACCACTATTATTAATGAATACCTTGCCTGGTCTTCCAATCACTTGGCTTCATGAGCTTGGTTAGCCAAAAGCTTACTCGGGAGTGAACTTTACTTGGCTTTGAAGAACAGACTTGCTTGATAAAGTGAACCTTGCCCGGATTTACATAAACTAGTGAACCTTACCCGGTAATGCACTAATTTGCAAACCCTGCTCTGATATCCACTAAAGAAGACTACTTGAAGATAACCATGACCGATAGACAAAATATCGTACCCGGCTAAGTAAAAGCTTGCTCGGAGGTCTAAGGTGTGCCTGGATCCATACTTAGCGAATTCTCAGGAGGTTGAGAAAATTCCAATCTTCTATATACTTCATTTTGGTCAAATCTTTGACTCTACAAATACATTGTTTTTAAACTTCGTACCATTATCACCTCGAATACGTCTCACCTTTTGTTTGTATAGTGATTCGATCTTTGTGATTAGATTTTGTACAAGAACCTGTGTCTGATCTTTAGAACTCATAAATAACACCTATGAATATCTTGAATAGTCATCAGTAACAACTAGACAGTACCAATCTCCAGCAATACTTGCATGATTCACAGGACCAACAAATCCATATGAAGTCGTTCTAAAGGAGTATCGAGGAATTAATTAACTTAGATGGGTGTGACTTCTTTGTTTACTCTTTTTGCATTCAACACAGTGATCGGTCAGCTTTTTGACATGAATGTAACCCATAAGCCTATGCCACATAATTGAGTTTTTCTCAGTTGCTTTTGAGACAAAACACGTTTCTACAGAAGTAGTTACCTTAGAAGTCATGTTTAAGACATAGATATCATTAGATCGAGGTGATCTCATAACCACCATATCCTCGGGAATAACAAAGCCCAGTTTGAGTATGATGCACTCCTTGTCATTAAATAACGTGGTATACTTTTTATCACAAATCTGAGAAACACTAAACAGATCGTGATCCACTTTATCACAATAATTAACTTTTTCAAATGTAATACTTCCATTTGAAACTCTCCCTCTTTTGTAATCATTCCTCCCGAATTACCCGCAAAAGTGTAAGGCCCCGTTACCGTGCCATACATGGGACATTGGATTACTCATAAAAACAGTTCTAAATATCAGAGTTAATTAAAACTTTCGCGGAATAACAATAATATTCAACCAGTCATTACAAACATTCGTATCCTGTCTTTTTAAAACATAATAAAACATCGTATCTAAACATCATGACAAATCTTTAGATGCCAGCCTCTCTAAATCCTGTCATGTGTCTCCCTCAAGCTAGCTGTCGCAGTCGATTAACCTGCATGCATACTAAAAGTCAGCTACGCTGAATGAGTTCTAGTTAATCAGACGACATACAATACATTCACATACTTACATATGCACCTGAAGGTACATACCTTCATATTTACTTGCATACTTACATAAATACGTACTTTCATTCTTTCTTTCATACTTACATACATACTTTCATTCATACATGTACTTTGTAAAGAGCATTCCGCCCTATAACCTTCGCCGATATTATTTGGGTCGGTTCCCTACGTTCGCCGATATTATTAGGGTCGGTTCCCTACATTCACCGATATTATTAGGGTCGGTTCCCTACTTTCGCCGATATTATTAGGGTCGGTTCCCTACATTCGTCGATATTATTAGGGTCGGTTCCCTACATTCGCCGATATTATTAGAGTCGATTCCCAACATTCACCGATATTATTAGGGTCGGTTCCCTACATTCGCCGATATTATTAGGGTTATTCCCTACACTCGCCAATATTATTAGGGTCAGTTCCCCTTCTAACCATACCTTCTGTTCGTCATATAACCATATGTACCTTTCTTTATATAGTCATCCTTTCGTACATATTCATCTCATTACATACTTTCATACATACATATATCATACTAGGCTTACCACATATTACTTTCCCTGTCGATACGTGCAATATCCGAAGATCGTTCACACACCGACAAGCATTCATTCATAACATTCATACATTCAATCACATCAATCATTATAGCATACACTTACCATTTAAGGTAAGTGTATTAACGTTCACATTGAGTATGCACACAGCCCCGAAAACATAACAAGGAAGTGGGGCTAGAAACTCACCTAAACTCGGTTATGTTCACCGTTAATGGTTATTCCTTTCTTTAGTTGTGCGTGACTAACTGTATAACAATTACACGTATCAATTAACCTTCACTACCCATATTACATTTCGAGTCTAATTATAACCCTCAACGAACGGGGTCCGGGGGCAGCGCCCCTGGAAGCGGGGCTCTAGGGGCGGCAACCCCTAGCGGGGTCCAAGGGGCAGAGCCCCTGGCTGGGGTCGAGTTGTCATTATTTTATTCTAAGTCTAGGGACATTTCTGTCATTCTTTTAAACTTTTGTCCGTTATCCAGTTTGTCATCCAGTTCTTTAACGAATTAGCTCCTTCGTTATTTCTTAACGAATGGATCTTTATAACGAATTGGCTTTCTATAACGAACTGGCTATCCATAACGAACTGACTTTCTATAATGAACTTGGGTTCATTTGTCAGTTCTCCATTAACGAATTACTTAACGAATGGTTTAACGAACTGCTTCTAATTCGTTATCTCTTCTTAACGAATGGGCATAACGAATTGCTTAATAATTCATTATGTCTCTGCTAACGAACTAGGGTCAGGTCAGAGAATGTCATAAACATTCTCTGACATTCGTTAACCTCATACCCACCTTTTCCAGCGAGGCCATCGCCGGAAAACCGGGATCTCGCCGGAAAAGCGAGATTTCAGTTATTTTCCACCGTTTTTCGTCCCGTTCGATCCAGATATGAGATAGTGTGTCATCTTTTGATCGGTTTATACCCGATTCCACCCGGATCTCATGACTTTAACGGTTTAAGGGTGTCGACTCATCGTTTCGCGACTAAATATAGCGGGATTGGATCCATACAATATCATATTATCATTACCTCGGGTCGGGACTCGATTCTTCTTCTTGGTTTCGGTTTAGAGAAAGAGAGAGAGCTTAAGTGTGTGTTTTGTGTGGTGTATGGAATGGGTGAGAATGAATTAATTAATGGTTAATTATGGTATTTGTGTCATGGGTCATGGTCTTAAGCCCGTGGTTTTTCCTCCTTTCCTTATTAACCGAAGTCCATTACCCATATTACTTAACCCAACACAAGCCCGACTCATAATAACTCATATTCTATTTTATTAACCGAAACGAGAAAACGAGATGTTATAAAAAGCTACATACCCTCCTTCAATATTCTTGACATTTGTTAAAATGTTGATGTTGCCGGTAATATGACAAGAGCATCCACTATCCATAATCCACTTTTCGCCAAATATAGTCTTGAAAAAACTCTGCACATATAGGTGAGATGATTAGTTCAAAAAGACAGCCCAGGCCTCAGCCTTAGGCACCTCTATAGTTTCCCTTGAAGTGTTAATTTTGACAGAATCCAAATGTGGTTTAGCTTATTGTGAATAAGTCACAGGTCTTTTTTACTTTCGTCTCAAATATGCAGCTTGAACTACATTTGTATTCACATTCTTACAAATTGGTTCCATATGAACAAATTTGGGTTTCAAATTACTCGTGCTCTCAACAACATGAATCACCTTTCGTGGATTCATATTTGAAAACATGATGTGAGTCTCATCATCACAAGACATGGGTCTTTTCAGAATTTCTTTAATCACAGGAACATGTTTGGCTTGTTGCTTGATAAGCGGATGAAGAAACTGTGATTTCTTCAATCCACATTTTCTTACAACATGACCTTGTTCACCACATAGAAAACATGTTCTCATGTCAACAAACTCACGTTGTGGTTTGGTATAAATTGGTGCAATAGAAGGTTGATGAAACACGCCATGAATAGGTCCTTTGTTCAAATCATCAAACGTAATAGATTTCCTTTTTATGTAAAAATCAAGATTTGAACAATTAGAAAAACTCTGTAAAGTGTCAGTTCCAGTTGAAGTAACAAATTGAACTTTCTTAGCAGATTTTAACAAGTGTTTGGCTTTGATCAAAGGATCTGTTGTATTTGATGTTTTGGAATTAACAAATGCATGTTCAAGATCTTGTATCTTGGAAGTTTCATTTTGAAAGACGCTTTCTATCAATTCAGGTTTGATAAGATTAAGCGGAATGTCTTTCTTAGTGAATATTTTGCTAATACCTTTCAATTTAAAAACTCGACCAGTGTTTGTCTTTGAAGGAAAAGGATTGATGAAAAGCATCAAATCCTCATGATAACTCTTTCGTTTTTCTGATTTCTTTACCTTAATCTTAGCAGATTTTTTTCTTTTTCACTTTAGATGTATTTGAACCATACACAGCTTCCTCAAAATCATGAGGTTCACACAAAATGTGATTTGACGTGGAATGTTCTGGTTTTTGTGCACAATTTAAGGTTCAATTACATCCTCAATGATAACCTTATCACCATTCTCAACAAAGACCTTGTTACTTTGAATATGAGGTTTTTGAGTTGAAGATTGACCATTGATATTGTCATTTTTAGTCAATTTGGGTTTTTCCTCAATGATGACTAGTTCTAAAACAATTTCTTCCTTTCCCGCAAACGTATTTGAAGAATAGTCATCATGAAATGGTGGAGGAACTTCAACAAAACCCTATTCTTTGAACCTTTTTGTTTACCAGATACTTCAATGATTTCATTTAACAAAAATGAAGAATTTCGAAACTTGTCTAATTTACTTTTCAAATCAAGAACCTCATTTTCAAGTTCATTTATCTTAGTTC
Source organism: Bidens hawaiensis (assembly GCF_021521415.1). Lineage (NCBI taxonomy): Eukaryota > Viridiplantae > Streptophyta > Magnoliopsida > Asterales > Asteraceae > Bidens > Bidens hawaiensis. The sequence continues at coordinate 755,160 of NW_027491179.1, read as the reverse complement.
TATGTTTAAGAATCTCTTGAAATTGTTTATCATTAATGGTCATTTTCACTGATAGTTTTGCTTTCAAATCATGATTACTTATAGACAAACCCTCGATTTTCTCCCTAGCTCCCATTTGTGATTTTAGTGATTTTCTATATGTATCTTGATTAAAGCAAGTTCTTTCATTAGTGAATCATTATTAGCATTAAGTAAATCAATTTGTAGAAACCCGTTACGGATCTAGCCGCTATGATACATCGATTATACAATACGAATCTAAGATACGTTAAATACATAGTTTATTGATAAATATGGAGAGAATACATTATGGTGAATAAATACATAACTTAGAGAGAATATAACTTAGATCTAGGACCTCACACCTCTCATATGTGTGATCTCACATAATTATGAATGGGAGCATCCTATATATAGGCTGCACACTCCCATTCGTTAACATAAGCCTAATTCGCTATGTTTAGGCTAATCACTTAACGAACCAGTTCTCATTCGTTATGCTACCATAACGAATGAGCTTATACCTTAACGAACTAGCCTAGCATATAACGAATGGACCTCATTCGCTATACAAACCATAGCGAATGGGCCATTTACAATAAATAAACAATCTAGACTATGTATAACTTATTCGAATGCTACGGACAATCATTTCGTGCACTAACACAATTCAAGACTTAACAGTTTCACACTCAGAACATATCACATTTTCAGATAACTTAACAGAAGAAGGACTAACCTCGTAAATTTTAACCATGCACGCAAAAGAAGTTGGTTGCATATTGTAAGAATCATCTTAATCCGATTCTGTCTCATTGTCATAGGATAATTCATTTCCACTAGCATCTTGAAAACTTTCAGTCTGTTTGAACATCACCAGATTTGCTTGATTATCATTACACACAGCCTTTGAGTCCAGTCAATTCCTTCAGCAGTGAGAAGAGCTTGTGACCCTGAAGCTTTAGATGAACTACCTCTAGAAGTCTTTTCAGGGGAACCATTGACCTTCTTTCCATAATTTATGTCTAGATTTCGAGGACCATTATACTCCTTCTTTGGCTTATCACATTCCTTGGCAAAATGACCAAACTCTTGGCAATTGTAATAGTTGACCTTCAATTTATCAAAACCAACTCGTTTGTTCAAAGATGGTAAGTCTTTACCAGTTCGTTGCATAAACTTCTTCACCTTTTCTGACAATCATGACCATATTCCATTTGAGATCCATTAATTCTAAATTATTAGGATCAATCTGATCGTAGTCTTCATCAGTCAATTCACTCATAGCAATCTTGCTACCCACCAAGTTTTCATATGATGTCATGAAAGCACTAAGGAAAGCAAAATTATGTTCAGCTTCCTTCATGTTAACACTAGGTGGTGTAGTGAAGCTATTAGTAATATTTGATCTACCAGAATTATCATTAAACCCAGAAGCCATGAAACATACATTAGGATCATTGTAGGAAGATGATCCTTCTTGTGAAGTTTGAGTGAGAAATGCAGTATTTGGAGCTGCAGAACTACTCAAAGGCAAACAACTTCCATATAGAGTCAGAGCTTGAGTTTCTTTTGATGACTTTTGACATTTCAAGTCATACTCTCTATCTTCAATCTTTTGCATAAATTCCATTGCTGTGAGATCTTCATTCTTAAAGAAACTATTCTCTTTAAGTACCATGAGAAACGTCAAGTAGGAACTTGGAAGAGCATTTTTCACAGTGTCAATCTTATCAGACTCATTTGGTTTCATTTTTAACGTATTCATCTCAGAATTAAGATAATTGAAACTTGTGAGCATTTCTTCCACGATTTCTCCTTTCAGTAAGTAAGTTAAAGTTTTGAAATTGAAACTTTAACATCACTTTTTTACTCTCTTCAGTATTACCCATACTTCTCATTCTGATTTGTTGAAACAGGGATGCACAAATTTTAATACTTCCCACTTGGCGAAAAATATTGTCGGGCAATGCCATAGTCAAGGTGGAATATGCCTTAGTCTAAATCTCTAAAGCTTTCTTCTCTTCTTGAGAATATTGAGTAAATGCTTTCGGTGTAAAACCAGTAGTTTCATTACCAACCATAGGCACAGTATATACATCGTCAAGACAATGTGAACAATCAGGGTGTACAGACCCTAAATGTGCTCTGAAACGTGGTTCCAATTTAGCAAAAGCACTAAATTTCATCAAACGTGGACATTTCGAACGAGATCCAATTTCAACATCGAGATGGAGCATTTTCGGTAACGAATGGGAATACGAATGAAAATGATTAATGACGAATGATGAACGGTAGAGAATGACAAATCAACAATGACAAATCAGAGTATGAGTACTCTTTAATGAATGACTGGTAAATGAGTGAACGAATGAAGTAGCAGATGGTTGACTAATAGTTTAACGAATGAGGTAACGGATGATTGACGAATGGTTTAACGGATAAGGTAATGGATGCTTGAAGAATGGTTGACGGATGAGGTAACGGATGGTTTACGAATGGTTGACGAATGAGTGAAAGCGAATGAGCTTATAACGAATCAGTTATAGTAACGAATGAGTTTATTATTCTGTTATAACAAACTTGACACAAGGCATTAATTAGTTATACTTTAATAGCGAATGAACAATACCCATGTAACGAATGATCAAGATTGTCATAGCGAATGAGTATGTGTATCTTCAAACCTTCAAATTAATTTCCAGATCTGGAAATTTTCTAGATCCAAACTTCAATCCAAACTTATGGATAAATCACTCAATTCTACACCAAATTACACAAACTAAGGTTCAATCAACTCGTCTTGATCACGCGAACAAAACCGAACCAATCCAAACATCCATAATCATATCAACATCAGTCCGAACACAATCAATCAATAACCAGACTACCATGTTCCGTACTATATCCAAAATCACCACCAATCCATACCAACTTAAACAATTATCCAAATTAGTACCAATAACCCTTATACCATCAAATCCAAATCCAAACACATTTAATCCAACATCAAATTTTCATTTCAACATTTCAATCCGATGAAAATTGCAAATCACAGTATCGGATCTTAATTTAACAATAAACAATGAATAAACCTTTAATTCATACCAAATACCTTAACAAAAACGTAATCTAACCCTGGAAATGCTCTGATACCACTTGTTAAACGCTAACAGGGCTTCAATCGATAGAATCCATCATATCGATCAAACCATGGATCTAGTTATGTGATATACATTTTTTATTAGTAGAACTTGATAATATTAATTGAAGTGTTGGGAGGATAATTGGGCAGAGTAATAGTATACCAGGAATAACATTAAGAACACTTAAATTATGAGAAAGCATAACAGCCTTTATATAGAAGACGAGTTGCCATTCGTTACACTTATGATAACGAATGACCTTCATTCGTCTTCATTACATAAGTTACCAAAATGATATAGCGAATTACTCATTTGATATACCCCATTCGTCAACATTCCATGATGAATGGATACCATAAATAACGACTAAGGTTCATTCGTTAAATATCCTTAACGAATGGACATATAATTATAACGATTAAGGTTCATTCATTAAACATCCTTAACGAAGAACCATAATTAACAATGAATGGCCTCATTCGTTAAACATCTTTAACTAATGAGCCATAAATAACGTATGGGTCTTAATTACAGAAATGCCCTTTTACATTGAAGTAATAATAAATTACAAAGACTATTACAAAGACTCGAGACGACAAAACCATGCACTAACACTATCATCTTAAATGATAGGAGAATCGGGATTAAATTGAGAATTATCAAGAGAGAAAAGATTTCAAGATCCAAGTCAAAGTTTGCTTCAAAATCCATCACTATATCAACATAAGTGTCTTCATCAGTCTCATCATCTACTTAACCATGAAAAAAATCAAGTTTGTTTCTAAGGGTTCAAAGACCTCTTCATTAGTTTCATCAACTTTTAAATCATCATCATTTACTTCAACATCATCATCATCAACACCATGTACATCATCATCATTATGCTCATCATCACCATGTTCATCAACATTATCATTTACCATATCATCCTCATTAGCATAATGATCAAAGATCAACTTAATGGAATACTCTTAATCAATCACTTCATATTCTTTTTCTTCACTTTCTTCTGCATTATTAGTAGCAATAAGATGAATCACATTTTCCTCACCTTCATCATCATCGGAAGAATAAGCAGTAGAGATCAATTTTATTCCATCGGTCATTCACTCTCCCCCTTTTTGAAAGCATCATCTGGTTTCTCAATCAAATGTGAACCCTTGGCTAACTTTAGTCACTGTATTTCAAGAAGAGCGGCTTGAATCTGGTTGTGCATGTCGTCATTTTCTTTTCTCAAAAATTCATCATCTGTATGCAACATTGCATTTTCTTCCTTTAGGTCTTGAATTTCCTTATCTTGCTTTATCATGTATGCCACAGCATCTCGCCTCTTCAACACAATAAACTCTTCCAAAGTATGAGGGGACTTTGTTCTTTCTTTATCCTCCTCAACTTTAGAAGCATGACCCTCAGTTTGAATATCATTTATCACATTCTCAATGATTTCCTCAGTCTGGTCGTTCAAATATTCTTGAGACTCCCTTTGATTAAGTATCAAAGGGTGTGCTCTAGCTGGTGATATGATTGTATAGTTTTCAATTCTTTTAGTGCTTTCAAATAATGGTTAATCGTAATGTTCTTGGTAAGTTTTTGGGTCATTCATATCAATGTCTTCTTGTTCGGGAATGATTGGAGAGGAAAGACCCCTATCAACCTGATTTCCATCTTTTGGTCCATCAGTATCATAAGAACTTGTGCTTTCTTTTGAGCTTTCAGAACTTTAAGATTCTTCAACTTCTCTTTCATCCCAGTCTAGTGGCAGTATTGGTTGTGATGATGGTGGTACATCAAAGTTACCATTGTACTCCGGATTAATCAACCATGGAAGTTGATCATATGGTAGTCTTTCATCAAAGTGCCTTGTGGCAATCACCTTGTACAATTTTTAAACACATCTGGATCTTGTAACCTCGAAGGTTTTCCTTCTCTCACAACTTCTGGCGATAAATCTTCAATTATTATCTACAAGAACCTTGGATATTGCAAGAATTTATCATTGTTTCTTGCATTCACAGCCATGCCATTGAATATCATTCTTGAAAAATTGAATGATTGTTTGTATGCTATTGCAGCAATAGTAGAACCTAATTCCTGACTCAATAATGTCCAACCAACCCTTTTAGATGAATAACTGTGAAGCACATGGTGAGTGAGGTATATATATTCTCTAGGGAAGATGCTCATTTGAAATTAACCCTCGTTCTTCTGTCCTTGATATCCCAAACTGCCAAATATTATCAATAATCTTGAGGCGGAATATTCCAAAACTTCAAAATCATCTTAAAGTCTCAATACCCTTATAATTACCGCATCATTAATTTCAATCTCATGGCCTTGAACTGTTTTCATTATCCTCTCTGGTGTATCAAAATAAGTGGCAGTTCTCAAAAACTATTCTATGAAAGTTCTATAAGCGGGACGATCTTCAGTTAAGGAAAATTCAAGGTTTCATGTTTGTAACCATCTGATGATACATTAATACCTTCAAATGCATATTATGATTCTTTACGAATTTCAAGGTCGTTTATGCAAAAATGACTAGCACACACGATTTGATAAACGTCAAATCCAAGATGTAAGAAGCAAGGATCTGAAGAGAAATAGTCTCCAATTAACATGTATCTTGCGTGTCCTAGACCTATACAATATCAAACAGTTAGTTCATTGTGAAATTGAAACCCTAAATCGTTGAAAACAATGTCGGAATAGCAAATCAATGTTAACTTATTGAAGATTCTTCAAGGGTTGATTTTGCGGGTAATTGTGAGTTTGAGAAGTCAGGGTTTGGTTCGTACAGTCGTCGAGTGGTCAAAGAAAGAGAAGTATTTGTAAAAATGACTAAGTATCTGTTTGAACTCCCCGTATACAGCAATCAAAAACAATAAACCCAGATCTCAGATCTGTATATAAGATTAATACGAGTAAGGATCTAGCTCATAATTAACATAGATTCAGTGTTGTATATATGGGTATACATTATCATTAAGTTATCAATAGTGTTTGTATAATATTAGGTGAAGCTTGAGAGAGATCTGGACTCTGAAAACTTATATTTTTTTAAAAACTTTATTTAAAGTGAACAGTAGTTCACTATATATAGAAGGCTATCTGGTTCGCTAACATCCCCTAGCGAACCAACTTCCCCTTCGTTACATAACTTAACTTAACGAACCACCCCCTGATTCGTTAACATCCCCTAACGAATCAGGAGGGAATACATTATAATGTCTTAGTTCGCTAACATCCCTAGCGAACTAGACTTAACCTTAACGAACTAGTCTTAGTTCGCTAACATTCCTAGCGAACTAGACATAACTTTAACGAATTAGATAAATATAAACATTAAATATTACGTTAATTGATAAATAAACATTAACGATAAATACAAAGACTCTAGACGTAAAACCGTGCACTAACAGACACCCCCTCGTCTTGAGCTCTTTGTCTTTAACTTATTTGAAGCGCTTGGACTGCCAGTCTCTGCAACTATGAATTCCATGTTCGTGACACACACGAACGACTCGTTGGAATTGCATAGCCAGGTCGTAATCTTCTTGGCGTTCAAAAAAAATCTGCTTCCTATATAGCACGTCGTTGTCTGTCTCTGATAAAATAACCAACCACATCGGGTCGATTATCTTGATGAGCTCGGTCTGCGGTCCTCTACCATGAACAATAACGGCCTCGCCAGTACGATTGTCATAGTACCAACGGTTGAAGGACATATAAATATCTTGAGGCATTGTCTTCACAGGAACCCTTTTCATTGTCTTTGGCGGCTTCACTTTCAAGACAAGTTTCTTCCAGCCGGTCCTTGGATCAATCTCATCAGTGCGCTTACGTCTTGGGACCTGGGGCTTGAAGAATTTGAAGCCATGATTTACCTTGAACAGTAAGTGTTGATGAAACCACTCAGCCGTCCGGCGACCCCCACGATTGATAAATGGACGTCTCGCGAGGGTACGTACATCCCAACGCGGTAGAGTTAAAACATCCATTATCCTCTCGTAATACTGGACACCCTTTTCCCACTTGACTATACATACCTTAAGGTCTGAATCAAAAAGCCAGGAGACAATATCACCATGTACCTTAGAAACAGTCTTGAAGGTAGTCACCTGATTAGCTTCAATCCAAGCAGCAGCAGCATCTTTTCTTTCTTGATCTACATACCGATAAGCACTGATGATCTTTCCCACTTTCTGACGTTTGAACCATCTTTCTATGTCATCATCGGTCACTTCTTTGAGTGAGGGAACAATTCGCTGCACAATCTTCTCCAGTTCATCCTCAGTCTCTTTAATTACGTCTTCATGAAATACTGGAACACCTTGATCAACGTTTACGTGTTGATACAAGTCCGGGTACTCTTCAGCTGTCACATCCTCCATCTCAATCTCCTCGTTCTCATAAATAAAATCCGTATCCATAAATAATGGATCAACTTCCATTTCATCCTCATTGATCACTTCGATATCGGGCTCAGTCTCTAAAAGCAGTCAACTGATCGTCATTCAGCCCAAGCAGAATTGAAATCTGCTCCCGTGTCAAAGATCTAACCACAAACTCACCGACCTCTATCTCATCTCTGTTCACCACACTTCTAACCACCCCCCGATCCATCAATAAATATCACCGTGTTAGCCTCAATCATTTCAATTGGCTTGGCAGCTGTTGGATCTTGATAGGTAATTATCTGCTTGCTCGATTCATCAGCGCCACTAAAACCAGCACCAGAGGATGAACCATGCGATTGCTTAGGCTCACCTCCTGCATCAAATTCGTCAGGATCATCATCGTCATTTTTGAGTTTATTGAGGGCATCTTCTTTGCAAGTTAATTGTAAAATCAACTCATCTTGTTCCTTTAATTTCACCCCCTGAGACTCAACAATCGTACGCAACGACTTAGTCTCCTTCTGACAGAAAGAAATATAACTCATCATTTTTCGTTGATTCTCCATGAGTCGTTCTTGAGTTTGGCGATCAGCTGCCATTTGATTTTCATATAAGTGTAGCAGATTTAGCAGCATTTCAGTTTGACGACCTGGTGGCAAGTTGTATATGGATGGATGAACAGGTTGAACAGGTCCTTGAGGTCGAGTAATCCTCATAAAAGAGACATCACTAGGCGGAGGTGGAGGAAGAGTAGTTGTTGGCAGAGGAGGAGGTCTCATTGATGTGGTGGAAGATACTATAGACAACACAGCAGGAGGCCTCGGTATCTCGGTCAACGCCATTTGGGGAATAAAACCGAGCCTCTCATGTGACACCATCGTCGTTGTTAAGGTGAGCATCGGAGTGCTAGTAGTTAGCGGCACCGCCGAGCTTTGAGGAGTTGATTGACGTGGTGATGGAGTTCCAATAATTACCCCAGCCCCAGCAGACACACGGGGCTTCTTCGATGGTTCACCAGTAGCTACAGCTTTGCCCTTTTGTTTTCGTTCTAGCTGAGCTTTCATGGTGGCAGCTAGCGCAGCATCGACTGCATCTTGTTGTTCTTTAAGAGCTTGTTCACCAGCTCCACCATTACCATTACCATCATCATTCTTACCATCATCATCTCCACCATCATTGTTCCCACCTTCTCCCCCTTCACGGTCGGAATCCGAATCATCATGGATCCAGCGCTCATTAGGAGGACATACATAATCAGGATTGATTATATGACCAATCATCCGTTTATCCTGTGGCTTGTCTTTTCTATAAATTAACATACGATGCACCGTTTCAGCTTTCATATGTTCCATATCAAGAACATCGTTCACCAATGATCGATCAATCACCAAATTCGGTATCAGATCCTGAATAATTAGTTGTAAAAAGCGTGGATACATCAAGAACTTCTTCGACGGTAGAGTTTGCTGAACTTGCTCTTTCAGATGATCAAAGATAAGTTCTGAGTAGTTGAATGGCTTGTTCAGGATTAGTGCAACAAACGCCGATTGTAAACTTAGTCTGCATTCATCAAAACCACCGCGACGTCCACTCATACAATGTAATAAAACATGTAGCAGATACTTGTATGGTGGACACAACCCATTCTTGTTCAACATAGACCTACGAATATCACCCCCATAATTTAATCGTGTGAATAAACCCCTAACCAATGTCCTGTCGAATTTACTCGGGTAGTCATCACTATCGACAAATTGAAGTACCCGATGAATGACCTCAACATCAATCGTAATAGGAATCTGATTGATTGTAGCTTGAACCCAATTATTTTCCTCAACATATACCGCCGTGTTCCAAAACCGCCTGATTATACTAAGATACACCTTAGGTTTAGCAGTGATTGCATAATTTATCTTCGAACGGCGTAAGAAAGTCAACATAGCTCCGAACGTTCTCAAGTCAGTTACGTCTTGATCAACATAAGCACAGATGTTGTGCTTCTTATCAAACGGTAATAAAATCATTTCAGCTTGTTGATCTTGTTGTTGTGGTTGTTCTTGATTAGGTTGTTCCTGTGGTGGTTGATTTTGTTGTTCTTGATCAGCCATGTTTAACTATATAAATAAAACCGAATATGAGAATAGATATCACCATATATAATCAAAAGATATGTGTAATTAATCTAGTTACGCGTATTAGACGATTTAAATCCTTTAATTAAATTAAATGAATATTAAATTTAGTTAATTAATTAATTAAAAGATATCACCATTTTTTTTAAATGTCATTCGTTAAGAATCACACTGATTCGTTATACAAAGATAACGAATCAGGCGATTCGCTATCAAGTAAATATCTTAACGAACTAAACCTAGCGAATCACTAATTAATTTTAACAAACTAAACTCTAGTTCGTTATATTTTAAGCGAATCAAACTCTGATTCGTATAACATCTTATTCGCTAAGCTAGTTCGTGTAAAATCTTAACGAATTGGACACGAAACAGTTCCAATTCGCTAAGACTAACGAATGGTCAGAATTAAGACTTTTTCTTTGACTTCACAAAGTCAAGGTCAAAATTAACATGAACAACAATAGTCAACATCTTAAACCCATATTCAATTAGGCCATAACTATCATTGAACCATCAAGATAATCAGCTCGTTGAGCTCGGAAACACACTAGTGAATGTAGGTGAATGAGATTGAGACTCAATACCTAAATTTACTAAGGATCAAATGAACCAACAGTAAACATCAATAACACAAAACAATAATTAACCCAGCAAACAATAATCAAATGTTGATTAGAGTCCACCAAGGGTATCGGAAAGTGATTCCGATCATAATGATATCAAAATCATACAATTATGAACATAAATTATACACAAAAGAGTTTCAAAAGTTCAAAACCCTTAAACCCCTAAAATTTCATAATTTAGCAGTCAATACATGGCCATTTTTGACTAAATTGATATCGCCAAGAACAGTTATACCTTAGAAACTCAAATCGATCTTTGAAGTATTCAAACGGAAAGGTCGAATTTTCAGAAAGAATTTGAATAGGTTTCTTAAAGATGAAGAAAGAAGGCGAACAGTGGAATACTATTCGTTTTCTTGTCTTATATATCAGTGCACGAAACCCTAGGCACAACTTGCACGAATCAGACAATTCGTTTAACTTAAAGTTAGCGAATTAGCCCATTCGCTAACTCAATTCGTTACCTTATGATGGCGAATCGCTACTTGATTCGTTAAATTAAAGGTAGCGAATCAAGACATGATTCGTGTCATGATTCGTTAAATATGCATAACGAAGGGATGATTCGTTACAGAGTGCGAAAGCGAATTAGGTTAGCGAACCAGAGGCTAGTTCGCTAAAGAATCACCTAGTTCGTTATCCATACATAACGAATTAGATTTTAGCGAATTAAACTCTTTTATTTAATTTTAAATTAAATAAATAGAATAAATTAATGAATTAAATAGAGAATTAAATAAAGTAATAAATTAGGTTATCGAGAAACCCTTTTATCCCGACAACCAATTACGTTAAACATGTTTCAGATTTCCGAAACATAACTTAAAAAAAAATTATTTAAGTATTTTGTATAAAGAAGACGAAAATATTTTTGGTATTTTGTAAAAAAAAAAATTAAAGAATTAAAGAATGTATTTACATAAGAATATCCGAACAATTAAAAATAGACAATCTTTTTGTATTTTTCAGTGATTTATCAAAAACAGTACATATTTTTGTATTTTTTTCGAGTTTGAGCAGAGAATCATATTGACCAAATTGCCCTTCCATCACAGTTTTATATTTCAGCGATATTATGACTGGCGATAAGTCGGTCATTGGTATTGTTGTCCACATAAATCTAATAACACACATTCAAGTATTTTTGTGATATGATTAAATAGTTCAATTAAAGCACAGAATATCAGAAACTATCAGCCTCTAATCTCAGTTCACGCATATTTTGATTTTTGCCAAATCACCCCAACTTGACTTAAACCATTATATTGTTGATCAAAAATTTTGATACCAATTGTAGATATTTGAGCAATGCATCAAGTTTCCTTTATTGTGAGTGAGTATGCACGAGTCCATCTGTCGGCTTACATACATTGTATCCCCTGGGGTCCGTTTCTTAATGGTATTAAGACGCACGCAAGGGAGGAACAATTGTATGACTAACATCGGATTTTGATCAAGTCAGTAATTTAAATTGTACGAAGTACAGCGGTGATCAAGTTTAATGACTTTGGGTTTGCTCTAGAAAGCGAGTGAAATATTCATGCTTATGAATACCAAGATGGTTAAGCCGCATAAAGACTCACAATGTCCAGAATCTTAACGCTTGTTATTTGCTTTATTTTATTTTTGGGTGATCAACAAATATAAGGCTTGAGTATGACTGGTTATTACATTTCTGCCATCCTCACCGAGACTTTTGCTATAGACTAACACCCCTTTCAATTTGGCGTTTCTTTATGTTTATATCACATACTTTACTCTACTGGGTTGTTTTAAGACCTACCAATGCACCAATGCAATTAAGCACACAGTCTTTTAAGCTTACTTTTTGCTGAACTTGGGGTCAAGAAAATCAATGTACTATCATTTTCTCTTTTTGCTTCAAAAACTCAAGATTTTGAGGAGCATAAAAACAAAATAAAGATAAATTTAATCGCCCCAGTTAACTTAAGTTAATAAATAAATGGCTAACCTTCAATTCACAAGTGAATCATAGGACCAAGACATGCAAGCATGCTTCACAAACTTAAACAACCGACATAATTTTCAGCGAGAAAATAATCTAAAAATCTTTTTGGTTTTTCTCTGTACCAACATTAAAACACAATATTTTTGTCTTTTTCAAATTTCTTATAAACGAAATAAACTTCACAAAATTTTTGGATTTTCGGATTTTTCTGTACAAAAACATAAATCACATTCTTTTTGGTTTTTCAAATTTTTTTTTTTAATATTTTTGATTTTTCTAAATACTTAAAAGAAAAACATTAAAGAACAGAAATCACAATATTTTTGAATTTTGAAATATTTTTTAATGTTTTTGGGTTTTATCTATACAAACTAAAAACACACTCTTTTTGTATTATCTAGATTTTCCCCCTAAAACCTAAAAACATAAAAAATTAAGCTAAATCAATAAAGCATTTTAAAGATAATTATCCTAATTTTAGGATCTCAGCAAGGGTCTTCAATCCATTTAAACCAAGCAAGAAGTTAAAACGTGTTTTATCGAACGTTTTGGTAAATAGATCGGCTTTTTGAAAATCAGTGTGCACTTTCTCAAGATCGATTAATTTCTTTTCATAGCAATCCCGTATAAAATGATATCGAATTTCGATTTGTTTCGTTTTAGAATGTTGTACGGGATTCTTGGTGATACTAATAGCAGCAGAATTATCAATCAAGATGGGAGTAGTAAGAAACTTCAAACCGTTGTCGCGAAGATGTTGTTGTATCCACAAAACCTGGGAACAGCAACTTGAGGCTGCAACATACTCAGCTTCAGTGGTTGAAGTGGAGACCGTTGTCTGCTTCTTACATGCCAGGAAACAAGTCGGTTTCCTAAAAATTGACATCCCGCAGTCGTTGATTTGAAGTTGATCTTGCATCCTCCATAATCTGAGTCGGAGTAGGTAGTAAGAATGAACGTATCCTCCTTGGGGTACCACAACCCGATGTCTGGATTTCCCCTCAAATACTGAAGAATTCTCTTGACTGCAGCTAGGTGAGTCACTCGTGGACTTGCTTGATACCTAGCACAAAGACAAACAGCAAACATAATATCAGGGCGAGAAGCCGTTAAATACATTAGAGAACCAATCATAGCACGATAAAGGGTTGGATCAACGGAATCCTCCAATTCATCCGGTGATAAATTGTGACCCACTGGAAGAGGAGTAGAAGGGATTTTGCCGGCAGAAATATTGAATCGGCTCAAGACGTCATTCACATACTTAGTCTGATCAATAAAAATTCCGTGAGTAGACTGGTGAACCTGCAACCCTAAAAAGAAATTCAGCTCTCCCATCGAACTCATCTCGAACTTTGTTTGCATGGACTTCTCGAACTCCTTACACAATGTGTCGTTTGTAGACCCAAAAATAATGTCGTCAACATAAATCTGGACTAGAAGAAGATCATCACCAACAGTCTTATGAAATAAAGTGCAGTCAACAGTTCCTCCTTTGAAGCCATTATCAGTTAGATGGTCGGCAAGCATGCCATACCAAGATCTCGGGGCTTGATGTAGACCATACAGAGCCTTGTTTAAACGATAAACACGGTCTGGATAATCAGGATCTTCAAAACCAGGTGGTTGTTGGACAAACACTTCCTCGTGTAATTCACCATTGAGAAAAGCACTCTTAACATCCATTTGATAAACCTTGATATTATTATAAGCTGCATAAGCCAGAAAGATTCGAATCGACTCTAATCTTGCAACTGGAGCATATACCTCTGTGTAATCAATACCCTCTTGCTGATAAAAACCTTGCACCACTAAACGTGCTTTGTTTCTGACAATCACCCCTCGATCGTCCTTCTTACACTTAAATACCCACTTAGTCGGAATAGCTTTCTTAACTCTAGCAGGTTTGTCTATTAAATCCCAAACACCCAAACGTGCAAACTGCTGTAATTCCTCTTGCATAGCTTCTACCCAAGAAGGATCTTCAAGTGCCTTACGAGCTGTCGTTGGCTCAACTTGAGATAGAAAGCAATTGAACTTAGCAAGATTCACAATTCCCGAAGAATGTAAGTTAGTGTAAGCACACAACGTGTTATTGTCACGTGACGAAGCAGCTTGATGACGTGTACGAACACCCACATCAAGTTCTCCGATGATGTTTTCCTGTGGATGATATCCATGAATCCGAAGAGTGGGATTCTCAGGAACAAAAACATTATTAAATAAGTTAGTGTAATGTTCACCCAACTCGGGAGATGAAACATTATCACTGTCAAGATCAATAACTTGAACTTCAGCTTGATCATCATCAGAAGAAGTAGAAACAGTATCAATAGCAACTGGAGAAACAACTGGAGAGTCTTCAGTTGGAGCATCTGGTTGAGCTTCAACTGTATTAGAACTTGAAGATCCTGGAATATTCAAATGTTCTTCAAAGTATGCTCTAACCAGATCTTCATCGATGTTTTCAGTCGAAGGAGTAAAAGAATTAAATAAACTATCATAGTCAAACATCCAGTCTGGACCTTTCCCTTGAGGAGGGGTTGTGTACTTTTGACAGTCCACATGGTACCATTCTTCAACACAGCCAGATGTGAAATTAAAAACCCTTTTCTTTGGAGATGCATATCCCAAGAAATACCCTTCGATAGCTTTTTCTTCAAATTTACCCGAATCCTTCTTCAACATTGTACACGGACACCCAAATGGTTCCAGGTATTTTAAATTAGGTTTTCTATTATTTAAGATCTCGTAGCTTGTTTTCTTGAGTCGTTTCACTGTTAGAACCCGATTAAGCATATAACAAGTTGTATTCACTGCCTCATTCCAAAATTGAACCGGAAGCTTTGAATCAGCGAGCATTGTACGTGCAGCTTCAATCAGAGTTCTATTTTTCCTTTCAGCAACACCATTTTGTTGAGGTACATAAGGTGCGCTATATTCTCGGTGAATTCCCTTTTGAATACAAAAGAAATCCAATATAGTGTTTTTGAATTCAGTACCATTATCACTTCGGATTCTCCTCACCTTTTGTTTATACAGTGATTCGATCTTAGTAATAAGGTGTTGTACCAAAACCGGTGTTTGATCTTTTGAACTCATAAATAACACCCATGAATATCTTGAATAATCATCTGTCACTACCACACAATACCAGTCTCCAGAAATACTCGCACGATTCACTGGACCAAAAAAATCCATGTGAAGTCGTTCAAGAGGAGTATCAATGGAATTCAATAACTTAGAGGGATGTGTCTTCTTCTTCTGCTTGCCCTTTTTGCATGCAACGCAGTGATCAGATAACTTAAAATTCTTTAACGAGACACCCTCAACTAAGTCATTTACCATTAAATAATTCATCTTTCTGACATGTATGTGACCCATTCTACGATGCCACAGAATCGAGTCTTTCTCGGTTGCTTTCGAGACAAAACATGTTTCAATCGATGTTGATATCTTAGAACTCATATTTAAGACATAAATATCATTTGATCGTGGTGATCGCATGATAACCATGTCCTCGGGAATAACATAACCCGGTTTCAAGATAAGACACTCTTTGTCAGTAAATATCGTAGTGTATTTTTATCACAAATCTGCGATACACTCAATAAGTTATGATCAACCTTGTCGCAATACTTCACTTTCTCAAACGTAATGTGACCATTTGAAACTTCACCCTCTTGTGTGATCATGCCCCCAGAATTCCCAGCAAACGCTACATAACCCCCTTGAATATTTCTTACGTTGGTTAATAGGTTGAGATTCCTAGTGATATGACGAGAACATCCGCTATCCATGATCCAGTTTTCACCAGAAATGGTCTTGGATGAACCCTACACACAAACAAAAGTGATTAGTTCAAAAAGGCAGCCCAGGCCTCAGTCTTGGGCACCTTTTGGTTTTCTCTTTGATCATTAATCTTAACAGATTTCAACTGTTGTTCAGCCACTTGTGAATAAGTTACCGGCTTCCTAGACTTTCGTCTTAAATAAGCTGCCTGAACAATATTTGAATTCTTGTTTTGACATATAGGTTCAGTTGGAATGAATTTTGGTTTTACTTGACCGTGTGTCTCATTGACATGAAGAACCTTCCGAGGATTCACATCAGAGAACAAAATATGAGTATCATCAGCATACGACACAGGTCATTTCAAAATCTCCTTGACCACTGGAATTGGCTTAGATTTGTCCTTGATAAAAGGATGAAGATTCTGATAGTTCTGTTGACTACAATTTTTCACAACATGACCTTGTTGACCGCATAAAAAACAAGTTCGCATGTCTACATGATGATGTTTAGAAGTAATTGGAATAAATGAAGCAGATGATTGATGATGACTCACATTTTTAGTCATGCTCTTAGCAAACTCATCAGATAAGTCAGATTTCTTCTTTAAATAAAAATCTAAATTAGAACTGTTTGAAAAAAATTTTAGTGTATCTGTTCCAGTTGACTTAACAAAGTTAATCTTCTTAGCTTGTTTTAAAAATTGTTTTGCCTTAGTCAATGGATCAGATTGAACTGATGTTTTTGTTTGAGCATACACACGTTCAAGTTCTTGAATTTTTGAAGTTTCATTAACAAAAACACTCTCAATAAGTTCAGGTTTGATAATACTTACTGGAATATCTTTTTCAGTGAACATCGTATCCATTCCCTTTAACTTAAAAACCCTAGCCGAAGAAGACTTAGAACTCGGAGAATTAATGAAACGCATTAAGTCCTCGTCAGAAATCTTTGGTTTAACTGACTTCTTTGTCCTCACTGGTTTGGTTTTCACAGTTTCTTCCTTGTTCATTTGAGATTTGAATGAACCATACTCAGCTTCCTCAAACTCTTGAGGTTCGCAAAGAATATGATTAGAACTAGGAATGTTCTTATTCTTGTGTATAATCTCAGGTTCAAACACATCTTCAATAATCACTTTGTCAACATTTTCAACAAAGACCTTTTTACTTTCCACATGAGGTTTTTGAGGAGCAACTTGGGGTTTGACAATTTCAAGTTTAACCATTTTAGGTTTTTCAGAAATCACAGATTCCTTTTGAATCAAATCCTCTTCTTTTCTTGCAAAAGGATTAATTTTATAATCATTATGAAAAGTTGGTGGAATTTCAACAAAACCAATACCTTTCTTAGAATCTTTTTGTTTTCCAGATACTTCAATAATTTCATTCAACAGAAAAGATGAATTCCTAAATTTCCCCAATTTGTTCTTCAACTCAAGAACCTCATTCTCAAGCTCAGTTATCTTAGAACGATGTTTCAAGATTTCCTGAAACTTTTGGTCATTAATGGTCATTTTCACAGATAACTCGTCTTTGAGATCGTGATTACTTGTCGACAATGCGTCAATCTTTTCTCGAGATCTCATTTGAGACTCAAGAGATTGTCGATAAGTATCCTTAAGAGAAGCAATTTCTCTTATCAGATTATCATTTTGATTTTTCAAAGCTTCTAACTTAGAGTTGTTAGATTCACAGTCAACACATGATGCTTTAACAAATGAAGTAGTAGAAATAGAATTACTAACCTCATTGATCTTGGCCATGCAAGCAAACATTGATTCAGAATTGTCGCAAGAGTCGTCATAATCAGATCCAGAATCATTATTGGAAGACATCACACTACCAGTAGCATCTTGACAATCTTCATGTAACCCAAACATAGCCAAATTTGCTTGAACATCATTGCATAGTAGCCGTTGTGACCAATCAGTTTCGTCTGCTAACATTGCTTGTGTTGTAGAAGAAGATGGTTTCTTTTCAGCATCACTTCCTCGTGGTGAAGAAGTATTTTGACACACTCCTTCGCGAAATATCCGAATTCTTGACAATTGTAACACTTTACTTTTAATTTGTCAAAACCCAACTTCTTGTTTAAAGCTGGAAGATCTTTTCTAGTTCTCTGCATGAATCTTTTAACTTTACGAACAATCATAGCCATGTTCCATTTTAAATTCATGATTTCTAGATCATCTGGATCTATCTGATCATAGTCCTCATCTGTTAAATCACTTGTGGCAATTTTACTACTCACTAAGTTTTCATATGAAGACATAAAAGCTGTCAGAAAAGAAAAGTTTTGCTCAGCTTCCTTCATATTAACACTAGGTGGTGAAGCAAATGGATTGGTATTGGTTGAACTTCCAGAACCACCCGAATTACCAGCAGAGTAGAAACAAACTTTTGGATCATTAAACATAGTTGATTCTTTTTCACTTGCAGCATGAGTAAGAAAAGCAGTGATTGGAGAGATTGTTGAACTGAGAGGCATACTTCCACCATAGGAAGCTGGATCTTGATTTTCTTTGGAAGATTTTTTGACACTTAAGATCATATTCTCTAGCTTCGATCTTTTGTAGAAATTCAAGTGCCGTCAAGTCTTCATTCAGAAAATAATCATTCTCTTTCAAAACCATTAGAAATGTTGAGTAGGAACTTGGAAGCACACTCTTGATAGTGTCAATTTTATCTCTTTCAGAAATTTCCATTTTCATCTTGTCCATTTCAGCAATTAAATGACTAAATCTTGTAGTCATCTCTTAAACTGTTTCTCCTTTCAATAAATTAAAGTTTCGAAATTGAAACTTAAGCATCACTTTTTTACTCTCAACTGTGTTTCCCATGCTTCTCATACGCAGATGTTGAAATAAAGATGCACATCTCTTGATACTACCCACTTGATGGAAGATATTTTCTGGTAAAGCCATAGTCAAAGTAGAATATGCTTTTATCTTGATTTCTAAAGCTTTCTTATCTTCTTGTGAGTATTGAGAAACAGCTTTAGGAGTATACCCAATAGTATCATCACCAATCATTGGTGCAACATAAACCTCATCAAGACAATATGAGCAGTCAGGATGAACAGAACCCAAATGTGCACGAAACCGAGGTTCCCACTTGGGGAAGTCACTAAACTTCATCAATCTTGGACATTTAGAATGTGAACCTATCTCGGTATCAAGTTGCAACATCTGTTGCATCAACATATTTTGAGACGCTAATGCATACATACCAGCCATCTTTGAAAATCGAATCAAATAATGAAATATCTTAACGAATCAGTGAATAGCTATAGCGAACTGTGAACAGTTTTAGCGAACTGTGAACAGTTGTAGCGAATCAATCCTTAATAAAATTAAGACTGATCAATAACGAGGTATCTTAACGAATCAAAAGTCAACTTAACGAGTCAACTTAACGAATCACAAATAAGGTTAATGAATCACCCAAATGGCGAAACAGATAACGAATGTGATGAAGGTTTAACGAATCACAAGTCAACTTAACGAATTGACCAAACGAATTGACCAAGTCAACTTAACGAATTGACCAAACAAATTGCACAGGATTAGTTTAGCGAATCAGATGATAATCAATAACGAATCGCCAACATAAACTTAGCGAATCACTAAGGAATGCTTAACGAATCAGCTACAGTGGATTAACGAATCACACTATAGCGAATCTGGTTGTTACAACCGTTTGTAACAAACTCTGACACCTTATGCCACGTGGCAAAGGTTGTTATGACACAAATCTCAAGAAGAACACGTGTCACACGAATCAGTTAATCTAGTTAACGAACTAGATAACACGAATCAATAACTCACACGAACTGGCTAACGAACAAGGTAGCGAATTAGCACTGTTGATAACGAATCACAGATAAAAATATAGCGAATCACCAGGAAGAAGATAACGAATCACATTCATCTTCAAATCTTCAAACCTTCAAACGAAATTCCAGAAATTATGAAGATTAAACCCAGAAACTCAATAATACCAAATCTGTAATACACCTTCGTTACTCAATCAAATTGCACAAGTAAACTACCAAAATACTCGTAAACCAATTCCGAATCCAATACACAAAACCTCGTAACCGATTAACACCTTAACCAATCCAAATTAACCAAAAATCACACCCCTGTTTCGGACTTAAACCGAAATCAAAACCAAATAACTCAAATCCAAATCAAACCTCAATCCTTTTAACCAAACCTCAACAATACCTTAATCAACACAAATTCAATCTAATTCGTCCATAATTAATCCAAATCAAATACAAATTGATTCAAAATCAAACAAAACCGAAAACTAACAAAAATTGAATAATTATAACACCAAATCAAGTGTAAAACGAGCACCAACAGCTCTGATACCACTTGTTTGATCTCCCCGTATACAGCAATCAATAACAATAAACCAAGATCTCAGATCTGTATATAAGATTAATACGAGTAAGGATCTAGCTCATAATTAACATAGATTCAATGTTGTATATATGGGTATACATTATCATTAAGTTATCAATAGTGTTTGTATAATATTAGGTGAAGCTTGAGAGAGATCTGGACTCTGAAAACTTATAATTTTTTTTAAAACTTTATTTAAAGTGAACAGTAGTTCACTATATATAGAAGGCGATCGGGTTCGCTAACATCCCCTAGCGAACCAGCTTCCCCTTCATTACATAACTTAACTTAACGAACCACCCCCTGATTTGTTAACATCCCCTAACGAATCAGGAGGGAATACATTATAATGTCTTAGTTCGCTAACATCCCTAGCGAACTAGACTTAACCTTAACGAACTAGTCTTAGTTCGCTAACATTCCTAGCGAACTAGACATAACTTTAACGAATTAGATAAATATAAACATTAAATATTACATTAATTGATAAATAAACATTAACGATAAATACAAAGACTCTAGACGTAAAACCGTGCACTAACAGTATCCCCTTTTATACCCTTTCCCAAATGATAACGAACATATAATTGTTAATAGGACAAAACATGAATATATTCCATATAAGCCCTAACAAATCACTTAAGTCCTAATGCACTCGCACACAACCTACTCATGAACGCATAAAGACTTAGAATAAAATTAATCTTTCATGAGAAGTATTCACAAACACATGGTATCTAAGATAAATGACATTTATTTGTAAATAAAATCAAACGAACACATGCCATATATAACATACAACATATATTCATTAAGAGAACTCACGAATAGATCTTACCTTAACTAAATTTTAAGACACATATACCAAGTAGACAATGAGTATATGCACTCGTGAACAAATAAATCTACTCATGAATTAAATCACAAGTTACTTGGAAAAATCTTGTATCACAAACACATGTTCTACTCAAGAGTAGTGAAACACTCGTGAATAAATGACTTATCATATTTGCAAACACATTCTTACGAACAAAATACTTAACATATATCAATACCTTTTCTTTGACTGAACCCTTTGACCACTAATCTTGCCTTGTACCTAGGCCTTGAGGTATGCTCTTCAATCTTCACTTTGTAGACCCAGTTGTTCTTCAAAACTCTTTTGCCCTTAGGCAACTTTACCAACTCAAAGGTATTGTTCACATACAAGGAATTCATCTCATCTTGCGTTTCTTCAGCCCACTCTCTTTTATGGTTATCTTCCATGGCTTCTTTATAACACTCGAGCTCTACCCCATTAGTGAGTAAGACGTACTCACTAGTAGAATAACGAGTAGAAGGTCAACGGTCTCTCGTAGATCGCCTGAGTGGGACAAATGCATACATATCTACTAGTAACTTGAGATGAATATTTTTATCCAACTCTGCTGTTGATCATCAATATTATCGGTGCCATGTTGTTCATCATTTTGAATATCATCTTTGTAATGTGACTGAAAATGCTGGGTTGGAATAGGATCCATATCAATGAGATCATCAATATATTGAGGAACTACCTTTATCTTCTTAGTGGGTGTTTGGGAGAGCTTATCTTTTTTGCTTTTCGCTTTTTGGAGGGGCAAAATGTCCAAAATGCCCCTCCAAAAGCAACTAAAAGAACCAAATTGAAGCTTTTAGGTGCTTTTGGAGGGGCATTTTGGACATTTTGCCCCTCTAAAAAGCAAAAAGCAAAAAAGATAAGCTCTCCCAAACACCCACTTAGTACCTTTCAAACTCTGATCTTCCACAGACAAAACACCAAGGAAGATACATTGTTTGGACTTCACATCAAGCTTTGAGCTTTCATATTTGGGAATATGCACAAATGTCTTGCATCCCATATGAAACATCTTTGCCACTCTAGACTCTGTCAGGAACATCATTATCCAAAGGAACACAAGATGCAAGAGTAAAAACATGCACCGCCGTATTCAAGGCTCACCCCAAAAGGAATTAGGCCACCCTACATGTGAGAACACACATTTAAACCTTTCAAACAATGTTATATTCATACGTTCTACTAAATAATTAAATTATGGTGTGTTTGGAAGTGGCTTTAGTGTCGAATATCATTCTCTTTACAATAAGCATTAAAAGGACCAATGTATTCACCTCCATTATCTGTTCTAATACAATTGAGCTTCTTCCAAGTAAGTCTCTCAACTAAGGCATGAAACTGCTTAAACACATCAAATACTCGATCATTAGACTTCAATGTATAAATTTATTCCTTCCTCAAATGATCATTAATAAATGTGATAGAGTATAAGCAGCCCCCTTTCTCCTCGTACGGCTCGAGAAAAAATGATTATAAGTTTTGTCTATGGATAAAAGTGTTCTAGTCTTCGGAGTACCACATACATCTGAATGACCAAGTCAAGTATACTTTCTTTTATTTGAGGAAGATGACTCTGAAAAGAAACTCTCTTTTGCTTACCATTCATACAAGGAGAGCACTTCTTCAAATGAACATCTTGCACATCGGACAAGGCATTTTTCTTCCCTTTTTCACTCATGTGATCATGTCTCATATGCCATAGATCAGTCATATCAGTACTCATCAAAGAAGGAACCGTGTCTTTGGAAATCTTTGGATTTATCATGTATAACTTTGAATTTCTTATACCTCTTGCCACCATTATCAACGAACCACGAGTGACTTTCCATATTCCACCACCAAAGGTACTAAGGAAACCATCATCATCTGATGTGCTTGCATAGATCAAATTAAGTCTAACATCTGGAATATATTTTGCAGGGTGTAAAACCAACTTCATCCCGGTATCAAACTTCAAACAACCATCCCCAACACCAACGATCTTTGATAGCCCATTATTACCCATATTGACATTTCCAAAATCACTAGGAGAATAAGATGAATAAAAGTCCCTTTGTGATGTCACAGAACAAGTAGCACCACTGTCAACAACCCAACTCGAATCATTATGTGCAATGTTCACCATATCATAATCACAATAAATATAGAACTCTTCGGTGGAAATGATAGCTTCAGAAGTACCTTTGTCATCGTCATCTTTCTTGTGGTTATTCTTTTGATAGTTGTAATTAGCCTTTTTGTTCTATTTTTTCAATTGTCTGCAAAATTCTATTATGTGCCCTTTTCTACCACAATGATGGCACTCAAAATATGCAAACTTTCTTTTAGGCTTACTATGATGCTTTGCTCTATTACTCAGACCTTTACTATGGCTTCCCCTACTTTCGGTAACCAAGACATCTGAATGTGAAGAGGAACCTTGTGATTTCTTCTCATCTCTTCATTTAAAATACTACATTTAGTCAATTCCACAGTTTTAATACCGTTTACTGCGGAGTTGGACAATGATGTCCTAAAAATCTCCCAAGAATGCGGTAAAGTACCGAGAAGCTATAAACCTTGTATCTTGTCTTCAAACTTAATATCCATTCCTACAAGCTGATTAATAATCCCCTGAAAACATTCAAATGATCAGTATCATGATTTCCATCATGGTATTTTAAGTTTATTAATTGTTTAATCAAGAACAATTTATTGTTCCCCGGTCTTCAAAGCATACAACTCTTCAAGCTTGGTCCATAAAGTACGAGTACAAGTCTCTCCGCTAATATGGTTCAAAACATTAGCGTCAACCCTTTGCTGGATATACCCACAAACGTTCCTATGCGAAATATTTCACTATTCATCAATTTTATCTTCAGGTTTATTTACACTGAACATAGGCAAATAATAATCTTTCATATAAAGAAGTCTTCCATCTTGACTCTTCAAACATGATAATTAGAACCATTCAAATTCACAATTCTACTTGTATTAGCTTCCTATATTCAAACAACTCTTAACCTAAGAACAAGAGCCAATAGCTCTGATACAAGTCTATTGGGAAAAACAACTCGACCTAGCCAGAACGGCAAACAAAAATTACAAAATTAATCTTCGTTTGGGTAAACTTTTTCTCGCCCCAATGAACCGATGAGAATTCAAACGGATAAGGTATTTAAATGCGAAAGGGACACAAAATTATTAGTATGGAAAGCCTCTCAAATTGAGAGTAAAAACCACAGTATTACTAGATCCGCTTCAAATCCATTATAACCAACAATAGCAATACAAAGTCTTCTCTAAGTATACTAGACACATACAATAGTCATCATATACTTGGAACAAACAATCATCAAATATATGTAATTAAATAGAAAAGAGTAATGAGAAAATGTATCACTAACGAGAAACTTAAAACGTCTCCTATCTTCAAAACAACCAAAAACTTGAAGCATAAAACTTCTCTTCATCTCTTATCTTGTCGGCTGAAGAGGGAAACCTCCAAATAATGTTGTGTATCACTGAACAATGTCAACCCCAACGAAAACCCTACTCCTTGAATCGTTTCTTTTTGTACCTATGTCCTCTGAAGCACACAAAAATTACCATGTGGTCATGGACCGAAATCAAAAAACCAATTTTGATTTTGTATAAACCATGAAGTAATAAAACATAAATATTCCCTTTTCTTCTTCTTCTTTATTTTATCATTAAAACATAATAATAATAATAATAATAATAATAATAATAAAAGACTTTTAAGCTTTCTCATGAGTAAAAAACCCCTAACAAACTGTTCACAAGCAGAATCAAATGACTCATTTACAAATTGAGCCAAAATCACACAAGCATTTTTCAAACGTTTAGATATTCGATGGTAAGGTGTTGTCCTTGTATGATAAAAGATGGACTACTAAAATGTTGAAAGTGTAGTTTATATGGGCATTGCCTGTATGAAACTCATAAATGACGGGGGTTGAGTGTAATTAAAGCAGAAAACCAAAAGAAAGAAAGGGGAAATTGGGTGGGTGTTTTATTAATAATAATAATAATCCCTTCTCTCGATCTCCAGATTCATTCATCTAACTCTCCTACACAATTGGTTCAACGAGATCATCGCCACCGTTCATCATCGTCCTCTAAGATCTCCGGTGAACATCATCCATCACTCCGATCTGTATCTCCAATAACTACTGACTGGTGTTGAGGGAGTTTATTATTATTATTATTATTATTCAATGGCGAGTAGAAATAGAACGACTCTCTATAGGAAGTATAGAGATGCATTGAAGAGCGTTAGGGCTTCTTCTTCTTCTTCTTCTAGCTCTGGCGGTGGTCCCGTCATCGAAATGGCCAACGCCGCTCTGTTTAAGCAGAATCAAAATAATAAGTATGCTCCGCTTAGTACCGAGGATCCCGGGACTTCATCGTATGTTCTCTTCACTTCATTTATTTAGATGCAATTCTTCTGTATTATTAGGGGCTTAGGGATCTAACAATTATGTCAAAAGATGCATGAAACTCGGAAGTTAAGCTTATTACTTTGTCATTTCGAGATCTAACACTTAACACATTTGATCCTGACCGGTGGTTAATTTCTGCCAGCCCATCCTGACTCGTGATATTCAGCTCATGTCAGCCGATTTATAAGTTATTTTGAACCCACAGTAATTCAACCTGCAATAAGAATTACCCTTAGTGACTTATAATTAAGCACTTCGGTTTGTTTTGCCAGGTATAAAATTTATGCGTTCATCTATGCAGTACTTATATATTAGCATAGTAATTTAGGAATCATATGTTGCCGTCCAAAGCTGAAATTAAAGTTATTTTCTCTTACAATATACTAGGTGAAAGAATCATACTTTTGTTAGTTATTTAATTCCTTGGGTTGTTACTAGTGTTGGAAATTAAGTGCCTCTAGTAAAATGTCTTTGCAAATTCAAAGTGTGGTCTTCTTGTTTGTTTATTTCTTAATCTTTATTATATTAATAATTTTCTTAGCTGCTCATATTATGATAATTAACTGGTATTCTTCTTTTGTTCTGATTTGCACTCAAAAATCTTCTAACAGAAACACAGGTGCATTAACAGTGGGCCTTCCTCCTGCATGGGTTGATGTATCTGATGAAATAACAGGTAACGTGCAACGCGCAAGGGCTAAAATGGCTGAGCTGGCAAAGGCTCATGCCAAGGCTTTGATGCCCTCTTTTGGTGATGGGAGAGAAGATCAACACAGGATTGAGGCTCTAACCCATGAGATAACTGATCTCCTTAAAAAGTCAGAAAGAAAATTAAAGAAGTTATCTGCTGGTGGTACTTCCGAGGATTCAAATATTCGGAAAAACGTTCAGGTATGGTTATAATAATAATGATAAGAAGATTAATAATAATCTCATTTTAATAAATAATAGAGTTAATTACATAATTTGTCTGGTCTGTTAAAAATAACAAGTTTGGTGATACAAAGAGTGTTAGACCCTAAATATGTAACAAAAGTAAAGCATAAGGACTATATGTCTGAAGGGAAAAATCATCATTTTGTCAAAGTTGCCAGAATTTATAACAGAAGTTAGTGTAATTGATAACCATAGATACCAAGCATGTTACTGTTCAAAGTTAGACCTTAAATATGTTACAAAAGTAACTATTTATGTAGTTAACTAAAGGGTAGAGTCGTCGTTTTGTAACAATGAACAGATTTCATAACAGAACTTAGTGTTAGAGACCCCAGCAATGTTACAAATTGAAAGCCATAGACACCAAGCATGTTACTTTCAAAGTTAGACCCCATTATGTAATTAACTCTAAATAATGATTGCTTAAGTTTTTTCTTTGATTTCCTGTGGCAGCGTTCTCTTGCAACTGATCTCCAGAGCCTTTCGGTGGAACTCAGGAAGAAGCAATCAACTTATTTGAAGCGCCTTCAGCAGCAGAAAGAGGTTTCTCTAGACTATTTTAACTAGGGGGCTGTTAATGAACCGAACGTCTAGTGAATTGTTTGGCAGAAAGCTCGTTTACCTTATTTTAGTTAATGAATTTTTTTTAATGAACAAACATGAGCAAATGAATCACGCTCAATTAATTAAACGAACGAACATGTACAGAGGCCGCGGTTGCGCACTTGTGCTCGTGAGCGTTCGGCAACGTGTTCGTTTATGTTCATTCATTCACGTCCCTTTGTTTGTTTATGTTCTGTTTCTTATAAATTTCACACATTTTAGTTTATTATCCTAAATTTTAACCTTTTTTTTTTTAATTTTTATTAGTGTATCAGCCTAAATTTATGTTTATGATTATTATGTCTAAGTGTTTTTAGATAATTAAGTCAAGTACTTAAACTTATAATTATGTTTAATAATTGAGCTTAAGAATGCTAATTTATTTTTCAAATTGTATGTTCATATGTGTTTATATATATTCGCCTGTGTTCGTTTTGGAAGGTAACGAACACGAACAGAATAATTTCTTGATGAACGAACATGAACAAAAGGTTCCGTTTTGGTTATGTGTTCGTGAACATCTTTTTGTCAAATAATGATTAATGAACAAATATGAACAAGACCTCCTTTGGTTCGATTCATCTATAGCCCTAATTTTAATTTTAACTATATTTTCAATTTTAGTTAAAATATTCACTCATATGTGTTATTTTTCCTTTCTTCTAGGGTCCAGATGGAGTTGATCTAGAAATGAATCTAAATGGAAAGCAATCTACAAGGCATGATGATAATGAATTTGATGACTTGGTATGGAATATGTTTAATTCTTTTGACCCTTCATCTATTTATATTATATTATTTTGTAAGCTTAAAAATAATAAAATTATGTATGTAGGGTTTTAATGAACATCAAATGGCAAAATTAAGGAAAAGTGAGGCCTTCACAGTGGAAAGGGAGAAAGAAATTCAGCAAGTTGTGGAATCGGTTAATGAGCTGGCACAAATCATGAAAGATCTTTCCGTCCTTGTCATTGACCAGGTCAGCAAACTTCAAACCCGTCCTTCGTGTTGTCTCTATGCTATACTCTAGAGTTGTTCACGAGCCGAGCCAAAGCAAGCTCGGGCTTGAGCTCGAACTTAAGCGAGCTGGCTCGGCTCGTTTATTTTAACAAGTCGGCTTATTATCTTTTTCTCTTTTTTTTTTAGATTTTTATTTTGATCTTTATAAATATTGATATATAAAAGACCCAAAAATAATTAACATATACAGAATACAAAATTTATAAACAATAAATGTTTATCTAAAGATCAAGAGGCATATTATATTATATATATTAGTTTTGTTTATATTTTTTACTTTTTTAAATATCGAGAGGCATATTATATGTATTATTTTTGTTTATTTATATTTTTGTTTTCATATTATGTTATTATTATATATTAAAATTTGGGGTTTAATTTAGATGAGCCAATCGAGCAAACTAACGAGCCAGTTATTGAAAAAGTCACATGCCGAGCCAAATACAAGCTTTTTTTTAACAAGCCATGAACTACGGCCTACGAGCTTTTTAAACAACCCTGCTATACTCCTGATATTTTCATTTAACTGGATTGGATTTAAATTGTGTTTGTGGAAAACCAGGGAACTATTGTTGATAGAATTGACCACAATATTCAGAATGTTGCAGCTTCGGTGGATGAAGGTCTTAAGCAGCTTCAAAAAGTTAGTTTTCAACTGCTTATTAAACGTGTAATATATGAATTGCTAATTATGTTTTAATGAAAAATAATGAAATGAAATTTGCAGGCGGAGCGAAGTCAAAAACGAGGGGGGATGGTAATGTGTGCTACAATACTTGTTATCATGTGCTTTGTAATGTTGGTTCTCTTAATTCTTAAGGAGATTCTCTTCTGATCTCATATGTGTAGTATTTGAGTTCAAATTACTGTTTTAACCCTCGCCCGGTATAATTCAAGATTTCAAGGTCGTGTATAGATGATTTTATGCTGTAGATCTCCGTGTTTTTGTATCGATTTATTCATCAAAAAGAGTATTATTTAACAAATAACAAATTTTGTGGTGTTTCATGTGTGGATGCAAATTTAAATGGATTCAGTTGTACATACATACCTTGGCTAGCTAAAACGTGTAGTAGGGTTCAACCTAAAATCAAATGTTGACATTTTATGCTGGTGTTGTGGTAGATATTTCCTCTACAATTGGCTATAAAACTTTATAAAGTTGAGATTCTTGTTAGTTTACTTGGTTTGTTTAGTTATTATAGCATTTGTGTTGATACTTGTTATTTTGGCTATCATGATAGGCAAAACTGGTTAAAATAATACTTATTTATAAGGGGTATTGATTTTTGGTACTTTCAAATTTCACTTATTGGTCAATAGCACTTTCAACTAACTACTTGTATCTCACCACTTCTAACTTTCACCTTATTTTCTTCAGGCACTCACGAACTAACGGGACATTAACTCTGTTAGTTCTTTTTGATGATGTGGCATTTTTTATATGACATGGTATTTATTAATGATTATATAATAATAAAAGCCGTAGGACTCATACCCACGTCTTACTTCCATTTAATACACTAACATAGTAAACCAGGGGCGGACATATTAAGAAGCCAAACCTTAATTTATTTTAGTGTTATATATGCTAAAATCTCGAGCGTTTCCACATAAAAATTTTCAATCGCCCCTCATAATTTGTTAGTTCATAAACAACTTAGCCCAAGAGTCAAAGCCATTAGCCTGTTACCTATGAGTCCATGTTTAAACAAGTCCAAATACCTAGCCCATATAATTTGAATTAAATCTAATTAGAAATAAAAAGAAAAAAAGTAAAAGAAAAGCAAACAACGTGAGCAGCAAATGCAATCAGGAGAACCAGACAAGGCAGAAACCAAAAGTCGCCGACCTCCCCACTCCCGACTCCTGGCGCCGGATCCTCCATTCCTCCTACCTGTAAGTTTTTTTTATTCTCATTCCTACCTCCGTCTCCTTGTTGAAAAATCTAGGGTTTGAATTTTGAATTCTGATTTTTGAAAGAACTTTACAAATTAGTTACAAGTTATTGAACTTAGATTATAATGATTAATTTTGATTTAAAATAAGAATTACGAGTGATATTATGGAACGATTTCTCAAAATGAAACGTGGAGAATCATCTACTAAAACTCCAGAATATGTTGATGTGGATACCCTTCCTTCGGATCCTGCTGATCGGAAACCAATCTCAGCATATAATGTTAATCAACGAGATGAGAATTCCCACAAAAGAAGGTCGGTAAAGAGTTTAGATGTTTTGGTGAGAGTTGGTATGATGCTCATCCGGGATGGTTAGAGTATAGTATAAAAAACTACCGTGTGTATTGCTTATGTTGCTACTTGTTTAGGGGGTACTTTGGAGATCATAAAGACACGTATATTTCCCAGGGGTATAACAACTGGAAAACCTTACTAAACATAAGGGTGACGTTAATAGCTTGCACAACAAATGTTTGAAGAAGTGTGATGATTTGGTTAACGAAAAACATCGATAGGAGCCGCCTTTGGGAAGGGTAATGAAAAGCAAAGGTATGAATACCGACTTAGATTAGGTGCTTCAAGAAGTCTTTCAAAAAAATTATTGAATCAAGGATTATCGTTTCGTGGTCACGATGAATCAAAAGATTCATTAAACAAAGGAAATTTCTTGGAAATATTAGAATTAATAGGTGAACTAAATGAAGCCCTAGCATGTAAGGTTATACTAGGGAATGCACCCGACAATAATCAAATGAAAAGTCCAAAAATTCAACAAGATCTTAAACATTGTTTTACTCAAGAAGTAATAAAACAAATTTTTGAAGATCTTGGTGAAGATTACTTCTCTTTATTAGTTGATGAATCAAGTGACGTATCTAAAAAAAGAACAAATGGCGGTGGTTATTTGATATGTGAACAAAGATGGGGTCGTTAAGGAATGATTTATTGGGCTTGTTCATGTCAAGGAGACGTCCGCTTTAACTCTCAAAACCACCATTGATGATTTATTTTGCCGACATGGATTGAGTTTGGCTAAGATTAGAGGCCAAGGTTATGATGGTGCAAGTAATATGTCAGGTGAGTTCAACGGGTTAAGAGCTTTCATATTAAAAGAAAATGTTTTGGCATATTATATTCAATGTTTTGCTCACCAACTTCAACTTGTTGTTGTGGCGGTTGCGAACAAACATATGGGTGTTTGAAGACTTTTTGAAATGTTTGGGAGTTTAACAAATGTCGGTTGTGCATCTTGCAAACGACAAGATATGCTTCGCGAAAGTAAAAAAAAACAATTTGGAGAAAAACCTAGCTACTGGAAATGGGTTGAATCAAGAGCTATCTATTCCAAGACCCGGAGATATGGGTTGGAATTCCCATTATAAAACGCTTTCCCGATTGGTTACTTTATATTAATCAATTACGGATGTCCTTGAATATGTTGAAAATCAAGTTGCACTATTGCTAGCTCTAGACAAGCAAATGGACTTCAATCGGAAATGAAGAAATATGAGTTTGTATTCTATTTGCACTTGATGATGTATATTTTAGAAATCACAAACTTGTTGTCCCAAAGTCTTCAAATAAAAGAAAAATATTTGGTAAATGCGGTTTCATTGGTTTCTACAACCAAACGTCTTCTTGAAAAGTTCAAATCTGAGGGTTTTAACAAGTTCTTTGAGTTGGTTAACTCTTTTTGTGATCAATATGAACTTGAAGTGGTAAACATGGATGATGAGTACATTAACCCAAAGAGGCCAAGAAAAAAAACAAGTATTACAAATTGCCACTATTATGAGTATGAATGCTTCAATACGTTTCTAGATTTGCAAATCCAAGAATTTGAAAACCGTTTTAACGAGGTAACATCCGACTTTCTTGTTTGTATGAGTAGTTTGAGTCCTTGTGGTAATTTTAGCTTGTTTAGTATTCCCAAAATACAAAGATTAGCGGATATGCATCCTAATGATTTCGATGAATATGAAAAAAGAAGACTTTCGGTTGAACTCGAAAGCTATATTGATAATGTAAAAGCGGACACTCGATTTGCAAACTTGAATGGTTTATCAAGCCTTGTTCAATTTATGGTTGAAACAAAGAAACACCTTTCATTTACACTGGTGTATCGTTTATTAAAGCTAGCGCTCGTGTTACCCGTCGCAACGGCAATGGTTGAGAGATTCTTTCGGGAATGAAGTTTGTGAAATCCGATTTGCGTAATCAGATAGGTGATGAGAATTTAAGTAATAGTTTGATTTGTTATATTGAAAAAGATTTGCTAAGGAACGTCTTGGTAGATGATGCTATGACAAGATTCAAAAAATGAAGACCCGAAGAGAACGACTTTAGATATTTGTAATAATATTTGAAGTATTTGTGTTATTTCTCTTAAGTTGGATTGTCTTTTGTAAGGATATTTGGAATACTTTTGTGAACCAACTTTTTGGTAATAATATTTTTAAGTACTTTTGTTAGTTATCCTTATTTGTATATTTGTATTATCTTATTTTATACGACCCGCCCCAAAGCAGACCGAAATATTTTTATAGGGTAATAATCCCTACAAAACTCCGCCCACAAAGAAAAAAGTTCATGGGTCCGTCTCTGATAGTAACTGTCACACCCCGAAAATCTTAACTTAACACAGCGGAAGACTTAACTTAAGTCGTTCGGGTTATGACAAATGCCGATAGCCAATAACAATAGACAATTAATAATAAAAGCTTTATCTTTTATTAAAAAAATATATTACATTATCAGAGTTTCTTACACGTGCTATTGCACGGTTTACATTATTTCAACTTAATTCAAACACGACACGCCCTCCTTTCCATGCCTCCTCGAACCTTCACTTACCTGAAAATTATATTAAAATATCGATCAACACAATGTGTTGGTGAGTTTCCCTTTATATCAAAAATAGTCCATATATACACATACATATATATATATATATATATATATATATGAATCGAAAACAACATCCATATAATGAACTTCCGTCATTATATCTGATATCAATTCGTGTGTAATCATCACTACACCCCGAATTATATCCATAATATCTCGTGTATAATGGTTTACCACCATTATAACACCAACCGTGTGTAATGATCTACCGTTATTACATCACCAAAAACAATAGGCATTTTATTTCTTAAACAAATCGTGATGTTGTAGACTAGCTAAGAATACAACATTACGTATGACTATCATAGTTGATAACCTGACACATACCAGACTCAAAATATGCCCACTTCTAACCCACGCAATGGAAGTGGGAGGCGTCACCCCGATAGATCTACATATATTTCTGTGCCCCTTTCTAGGGTTAACCGTTATTTAGCCAACTAGACTCATCCCGGGTTTAACACGGTTTGTAAAATAAAATGCCTTTACAATATCAATGAAATCCATATGAAATGAAGAATATGTGTTTCCCTAAAAACACAATTAAATATCGATTTAAAAAAATTCCAGTTAAAAACGAGAGGGCTCGATAGAGAAACTCACTGTTTGAAGCTTTTCATTTCCAAAAATCTCGTGTCCTATATTAGTACACGTTT
This sequence comes from Bidens hawaiensis, assembly GCF_021521415.1. Classification (NCBI taxonomy): domain Eukaryota; kingdom Viridiplantae; phylum Streptophyta; class Magnoliopsida; order Asterales; family Asteraceae; genus Bidens; species Bidens hawaiensis. Next base: position 721,275 of record NW_027491179.1, on the reverse strand, counting down.
TGGTAATAAAAACTTTATTTTAGTTTTTATACAAAACACTTTTTAGTTTATTGGTCCTACTCTAGTATTCACATACGCACATAAGCAAATAAACAAGCACACATAGTTCGGTTTTCAGTTAACTATTATTTAATTAATTAAATTAATTAATAAACAATTAAAATATAATAAAATATTTTAATTTATAGTTGCTGGAGATTTTTAAGAAAATATTAATCCTTTATTTTTCATAAAACTTGTCGGTTTCGTCGGTTTTGTCGGTTTTATGTTTATAATGAATCGTTTAGGCTTTTCGTTTAATATGTAACTTATAGATCATGGAAAATACGTGTTACATATATATTAATCAAGTTTTTATAAGTTAACTTGTGAATATATATTATTTTCATTTTTGTTAATATTTTATTAAAATAGCAACTTTTTAACGTGTAAGTGTTGGTTTTCGCGACACGAACCGTTTAGGACTAAGTTTTATCATCTTGTCCTTTTCTCATGTATTAACTTATGTTATACATGAGTATTTTACCACTTTAGGGGATGTTCTAAAACAGTCCCTAATAGTTGTGTCGGTTTCGTTCAAAAAGCTGATTTTTCGACCGTTAACGTTATCGACAAATCAATTAAATTGCACAAGTCTATACTGATCATCTTATGGACTAAACATATATAATGACACATAATTCACCATAAATTGCAGTTTTGACCATATAAGTTCATAAGACACGTTTAATCGAGTTTTAGGTTCCTAGTTCGTATTTTTGGTTTCATTAACAATGTAACTAGTTAAGCTTGTTATTTTTATATATGCAATTATTACTAAATATTTTTAAAAGTCCAGATCTTTAACCTATTTTATAATTTCATAATAACCCAAATCATTACTTTTAAGTAAAGGTTCTTATTCTCTTTTAGAAGAATCTAAATTTTCATGATCCAAGTATTGTATTTTTCAACAACATCATGTTTTAACTTTTAGATGATTCTATTCTTTATAACTAATCACTTTTATATTATTCCCATCTTTATCATCTTTTAATCAATCACTCAAACCAAAGGATCATGAATTTTTATAAATTCTCTAAGTATTGTTCTTCCCATTTTAGTAACTTTTAATATTTGATATTTCTAATTAATCAAATTCTTCCACTTTGATTAAATGCAATTCTAGGTTTAATTCATTCAATTAGTTTGATAGGGTTTCATGCATCCTAATTGATCTATTCCTATTTTATTCTTTCAATTCATCATTTAACAAAGTTTCTATATGTAGTAAGTTGTTGTTTATTTTAACAATGTATTAACTATTCCAAATTTCTAATCATACACTCTATCTTAGTTTAAGTTATTATTAATCACTCATTGATTATATTCATTACAAGTATTCTCACCAAAATCCAATTTTTATCTTTTCTTAAGTTAAAGTTTCTTTATTTAGCAACTATGTTAATTTTCAAGTTTCAATCATCAAATCTAGCATGCAACCTATCTTACTTACATTTAAGTTGTTCCTTAACACTTTTTGATTCAATAATCCCTTCAAAACCTCTTAATTAATCCAAGACCAAAAATCCGCAATTTCACAATTATGAACATTTTCTTATTTTGTCCATCTCTAACAACAAATTTTCAACACTCTAAGTCCTTACTAACAAGTTTAAGAGCAATAATTAGTCAAAACTTCATTCTAATAACAAACCCCATAATCAAGTTCTTTCAAATTCATCAAATATTCAAGAGATTACTAACACCCAATATCAAGTCTAATAATCAATATAGGGTCTTTAGGATGTATGCATGCTTGTGTAATTGAGCTTAATCCTTTTTCTTACACATACATACATACATATATACATACTGCCCATACATACATACACACATTATCCATATATTTATCTTTCAAACTTTCAAACAATCTCAAGAACATTAACCTTATGCATCCATATCTAATAAGCAATCTATCATAACATACTTAATTGTTTCTTGAGATTTTGCGAGATGAAGATGTTGTTAATAGTGAATGATAGTAGTGTGCTTCCTAGCTTTAATCCTTCCTATTGATATTCAAATCTCTAAATCTCCATGGATCTTGATCTTTATTATTATGTGTTAATATTTGAATTTGTGTTTGTGTGTGTGATTAGGGGTGTTTGGGCCGAGCTATATGAAGGGAGAGGGAGAGGGAAGTAAAGTGTTGAGTTGGTGATTAGGGTGATTGGGTAGATGGATTAGATGGCTTACAACACACAACATTCTAGAACATGCAATGTTTTAAGGTGATGAGTTGGGAGGAATTGATTGGAGCAACTGTGATGGGGGGGGGGGGGGGGGAAGGGAGCCGGCCTAGGGGGGTATGTGAGGGGTTTTTGATTAATAACTAGGTATTTTTGATTAATCGTTTAACGTATTGCGTAATTTAAATATCCAAACGAATTCCGTTTTCAATAATTTTTGTCAGACTTTGAACGAAATCAAATTCCTGACGGTATGGATCATAAAAACCATTTTCTTGAAAATAGTTTATGTGGGGTCCTTTTCGGGTCCTGTACTGGCTCGTGTTTGCTTATTTTCCAATTTTTGTGATTTGAGCCTTCCTAAATTATATTTTTATGTTGTCTCACATGTTTTCATATATATATTTTGAATTTTTGAGATTGTTTAATCAATCTAATGATTTATTTACTTTCTGCCTCGCTGCCCGAGGTTTTCACACGCTTTACTTGTTTCGTGCCGAAATTTGGACTTTTTGTTGACTTTACAAGATATAGAACTTTAATAAAGAGAGATTTTTATTAATAGAATTGTAAACGTGATTACATTAGAGAAAATTTTTGCCAGATGTTACATTCTCCCTTCTTTTAAGAAAATTTCGTCCCGAAATTTAGGAAGTATCACTGGCTCCTGACTCTACTGGAAACAATTGAGGTTATTTTTGTTTCATTTAGTCTTGTCGTTCCCAGGTGAACTCAGGTGCTAGTCTTGAATTCCAACAAACTTTGACCAGTTTGATCTGATTTCGTTTAAGCTTTTGAATTTTCCAGTCCATGACTTCTACAGGATCCTCGACGAATCGAAGCTTGTCGTCAACTCGTATATCCTCAACAGGAACAATCAGTGATTCGTCGGATAAGCATTTTTTCAAGTTTGATACATGAAGTACGTCGCGTATTCCGTTCAATTCTGAAGGTAATTTGATTCGATAAGCTACTGGACCAATTCGATCGATGATCTTGAATGGTCCCACGTATCTAGGACTCAGCTTTCCTTTCTTTCTGAATCTGATCACTCTTTTCCAGGGTGAGAATTTCAACATAACTTGATCTCCCATTTGGAATTCCAACGGTTTTCTGCGATTGTCAGCATAACTCTTTTGTCGGTCAGCTGTAGCCTTCAACCTGTCTTTGATCTGGAAGACCCTGTTGGTGGTCTCCTGAACAATTTCAGGTCCTGTTGTTGTTTCTCTCCAACTTCAGCTCAAAAATTAGGGGATCAACATTTTCTCCCATACAAGGCTTCAAACGGTGCAGCCTTAATACTGGCGTGGTAGCTGTTATTATAGGAAAATTTAGCTAATGGTAAATGAGTATCCTAACGTTTTCCGAAATCGAGAACGCAGGCTCGTAACATATCTTCCAAGGTTTGGATGGTTCTTTCGCTTTGACCATCGGTATGGGGATGATAAGTGGTGCTCATGTCTAAGCGTGTGCCTAAGAATTCGTGCAGGGATTGCCAAAATCGAGAAATGAAACGACCGTCTCTGTCAGAGTTGATAGAAACTGGTACGACAATCTCTTTCAGATATAGCCGAGTTAACTTCTCTAAGTTGTCTTTCTCGCGGATAGGAATGAAATGAGCGGATTTTGTCAATCGTTCTACAATAACCCAAATAGAATCATGGTTATTGGGGGTGGTTGGCAATTTAGTCACAAAATCCATAGTAATGTTTTCCTATTTCCATTGTGGAATCTCAGGCTGCTGTAACAGTCCAAATGGTTTCGGGTGTTCAGAACTTTCACTTTTGAGCATGTCAGACACATACTGACGTAAACTGCTATATCCCCTTTCATGTTTAGCCACCAATAGAATTCTTGGAGATCTTTATACATCTTGGTTGATCCTGGGTGAATTGAGTAATTGGATTTAGGAGCTTCATCCAATACCAGATTTCTCAAATTTCCATCACGTGGTACCCAAACTCGATCGATCAAGTATAATGTACCATCAAACTTTGTTATGAATTCACACTCGAGACTTCATAATCTCTCGTTTATGATTTTTCGAGGTTTCAAAGCTTCTTTTTGTGCATCACGGATTCGAGTGGTGAGAATTTTTTGGATTGTTAATCCTAATGTATGGACACGAAGTGGCCTTTCTCTTTCCTTTCTACTCAAGGCATCAGCTACAACATTTGCTTTACCTGGGTGGTAGCGAATGTAACAGTCGTAGTCATTGAGTAGTTCCACCCATCTTCGTTCCCTCATATTTAGATCCTTTTGATAAAATATGTGCCGGAGGCTCTTGTGATCGGTGAAGATCGTGCACTTGGTGCCATAGAGATAATGTCTCCAAATCTTGAGTGCAAAGACAATTACTCCTAGTTCTAGGTCATGAGTTGTGTTATTTTTCTCGTGCACTTTGATTTGTCGTGATGCATACGCTATCACCTTTTCTTATTTGCATAAGCACACATCCAAGGCCTAATCGTGATGCATCATAATCAACTATAAATCCATCAGTTTCTTCTGGAAGGGATAAGATTGGTACACTACACAACTTTTGTTAAAGAAATTGGAAAGCTTCTTCTTGCTTTTCTGTCCACTCATATTTCTTGTCATTTTGAGTTAATTGGGCTAAGGGGTTGAGCTATAGAAGAAAAGTTCTCAATGAATCTACGACAATAACCAACTAATCCCAAAAATTGTCGCACTTCACTGGGTGACCTTGGTGTCTCCCAATTCTTGATTGGTTCAACTTTTATTAGATCCACATGGATACCATTTTCATTGATTACAAGCCCTAAGAAGTGGACTTGTCGAAGCCATCAATCGCATTTGGAAAATTTAGCATATAGTTTTTCTTCTTTTAGTAATTCTAGAATCAATTTCAAGTGTTGCTCATGTTCTTCTTGGTTCGTGAGTAGATAAGTATGTCATCGATGAATACTATCACGAATTTATCCAAGTATGGCTTACAAACTTTGTTCATAAGGTCCATGAATACAGCGGGTGCATTCGTTAGACCAAATGGCATGACCAGAAATTCATAATGGCCATAGTGAGTTCTGAAAGCGGCCTTATGAACATCTTCTGCAACACGTAACTGGTGGTATCCGGATCGCAAGTCGATTTTCGAGTAGTAACTTGATCCTTGTAACTGGTGAAACAAATAATCAATCCTTGGTAATGGGTACCGATTCTTAATGGTGAGTTTATTCAGCTCTCTGTAATCGATACACATTCGGAAAGAGCCGTCCTTCTTTTTCACAAATAAGACTGGAGCTCCTTGGTCTTATAAATCTTTTGTCTAGTAATTCTTGAAGTTGATTAGATAGCTCCTGCATTTCCGATGGTGCCAATCTATACGGAGATCAAGCTATCGGAGCGGCATCCTGAACCAGATCAATTCTGAATTTGACTTGACGCTGACGAGGTAATCCAGGAAAATCTTCAGGAAAAACTTCTGGAAAATCTCGGACTACAGGGATATTGTCTATTTTTCGTTCCTTAGCCTTTGTGTCGACCACGTTGACAAGAAAAGCCGGACATCCTTTCCTTAGCATTTTGCGGGTTTTTGTGATACTGGAGAGTTTTAACTTTGTGTTACTCCGATCTCCTTGAATAGTAAGACATTGACCAGTTGGGGTTGGTAAACGAACTAACTTTTCGGAACATACGATCTCAGCCCCATTTTTGGATAACCAATCCATTCCTACTACTATATCAAAACTGCCTAATTCTACGGGTAGGAGGTCGATTGGAAACCTATGGTTTTCTAACCGAATGTTGCAATTTCGAACAACTTCATTGGTCTCGATTAGTTTTCCGTTAGCTAATTCAATTGAGTAGCTATTGTCTAACTTACTAGGTTTGATACCGAGAAGGGGTTCAAATTGATTATAAACAAAGCTTAGATCTGCTCCTGTATCGAATAGTACATAAGCGTAGTGATTATTAACGAGAGACGTGTCGGTGGCTATGGATGAGTCCTTCCGTGCCTTCTTCGTGTTCATCTCGAATGCTTTACCCCTAGCATTTTGACATTTGAGTTTGGGGCAGTCCATCCTCTAATGTCCTACGACCCCACATTCGAAACATCCGAAAGTTTGGCTTCCCACGGACATTGCTATTCTTGTGTAACAGTCGCGGGCCACATGGCCAAGTCGATTGCATCTGTTACACTTCCAACATTCACCACTATGGGTTTTCCCACACCTGTTACAAGTGGATCCCTGTCCTGAACTTCCTCCTGGTCCTCTTGCGTTTGCTGAAAACATTCTACTTGCTCCTTGGTTTCTCTTGAACTGTCCTCCTGTGTTACCATTCCACTTCCGTTTGAGTTCTCCGGGTTTCTAATTCTCGGTAGCTGTTTTTCGTTCGGGTTCTGTGGTGGCAACTTTCTTTCCGGAATCTTTCAGAGTTCCCATGCGAACTGCATTATCAGTTAAAGATTTTTCCAGCTCTCGGGTTGACTGGAGGGTGGTTGGTTTGGAGGAGGTGACCATTCCTCGGATCTTGGGATCTAATCCCCTGATGTACCTCTCGATTCTTGCATATTCAGGCATAACCAGTTGGGGTACCAGTCGTGGAATCGGGAAGTATATCTCCGATGTTAGCACCTTCCATCTTTAACTGCCAGAAGTCATATTCGATTTTCTGGAGTTCATTTCGGGGACAGTATTCTTTTAACAATATTTCTTTCAGTTCTTCCCAGGTTAGACGGTAAGCGGCATCTTCTCAGAGATTTTGAATTATGGAATTCCACCACTCGAGTGCCTTATCATGGAATGAACACACTCCGTATTTTATTCGTTTGAGAGGTGTGCAATCACTAATTTTCATGACGGATTCCATTTTCTCGATCCATTGGATAATTTCCAAAGGTCCTTCGGCACCGGAAAATTCTTTCATTCCGCAACCTTGGAAAGTTTTGTATGAGCACCCGCGTACCGTACTACCCGAGGGATTTTCGTTTAAATTCTCGGTTCTAGGAGTTTCTTCAGTTAAGTTAGTAGTTGTATTTCAGGGATTTTGGCTTGCGTTGCGGTTAGCCTCATGTTGCTCGAGTTCCGTGTTCACATGTTGAGAGATTAAATGAGCTAACTCGTCTTGAAAGGATGGTAATCCATACGCTTGATTGATAGTTGATCGTCTTGTTTTAGGTGCCATATTTTCTTTTAGGAAAAGAATATAATTTTGTTAGTTTTGGAAAAAGAAATATTTTCTAAACTTTTAAAGAGATTTAAATAGCATCATCCATAACACATATATATAATCATCAAAGAGTGGGGGGGGGGGGGGTTATACAATTACCAAAAACCTATAAAATTAGGTGTAGTACATACTACACCTTCAATCACCCACCATAGTTCATATGTACCTATAAGATAATACCCAAATGACTACAAGTTTAACAGTTAAGTTACACAACATACTACCCAAACTACCAACACTACTTGTGAGCTCGATCTAATGCAAGCTCATCAAGTAACATACACAGGGGTCCATCACCCCATTATTGATCTCTAAATCTCCCACCTAGACTTCATATTCAGCCCCTGATTCTTCATATCGAACACATACTGCCATAGAGCGTTGTGCGAGTGGTCGTCGGTGCCTTGTTTGTGTTCAATGGCAAGAACACGGTTTACGAGATTGTGGACGATATTCTCATAAGCCGCAACCTTGCATAGGAGAATCATGATCAACTCATGATCGGTGGGACCTTCCTCTACCACGGGCTCCGGTGAGGGAGGCGGTGGTGGAGGTGGGATCACAGCTAATGGGGTCATAGTAGCGGAGGCAGATGCATCACAGGTGGCTCTAGTTCTCTTTCGGGAATACACCTAGAGAGGTGCATCTCCCGAAGTAGAACCAGGGTGCCCAGTTGCAACCACCGGACGAAACTCGACCGGTGATAATGGTGTGCTGTCACTGCTAGAGTCGGAATCGGTCACGATCACTAGTGATTTAGTCATCTGAAAAGAATATATATCAATTTAAGTTAGTAATAATCAATAATTAACATATATATTGTTACCTTTTCGTTTCGAGGGGCGGGAAAGGAGCGTATGTTTGAATATACGGTTATAGTTTAGAAAACCTTATATTTTCTAATTCTCTATAACTATTGGCTCTTATACCAACTTCTGTCACACCCGAAAATCTTAACTTAACACAGCGGAAGACTTAACTTAAGTCGTTCGGGTTATGACAGATGCTGATAGCCAATAATAATAGACAATTAATAATAAAAGCTTTATCTTTTATTAAAGAAAATATATTACATTATCAGAGTTTCTTACACGTGCTATTGCACGGTTTACATTATTCCAACTTAATTCAAACACGACACGCCCTTCTTTCCATGCCTCCTCGAACCTTCACTTACATGAAAAACATATTAAAATATCGCTCAACACAATGTGTTGGTGAGTTTCCCTTTATATAAAAAATAGTCCATATATATATACATATATATATATATATATATATATATTAATCGAAAACAACATCCATGTATGAAAGTCCGTCATTATATCTGATATCAATTCGTGTGTAATCGTCACTACACCCCGAGTTATATCCATAATATCTTGTGTATATGTTTACCACCATTATAACACCAACCGTGAGTAATGATCTACCGTCATTACATCACCAAAAACAATAGGCATTTTATTTCTTAAACAAATCGTGCTGTTGTTGACTAGCTAAGAATTCAACATTACGTATGACTATCCTAGTTGATAAACTGACACATACCAGACTCAAAATATGCCCACTTCTAACCCAACGCGATGGAAGTGGGAGGCGTCACCCCGATAGATCTACCCATATTTTTGTGCCCCTTTCTAGGGTTAACCGTCATTTAGCCAACTAGATTCATCCCAGGTTTGACACGGTTTGTAAAATAAAATGCCTTTACAATATCAATGAAATCCATATGAAATGAAGAATATGCTTTTCCCCAAAAAACACAATTAAATATCGATTTAAAACAATTCCAGTTAAAAACGAGGGGGTTCGATAGAGAAACTCACTGTTTGAAGCTTTTCGTTTCCAAAAATCTCGTGTCCTATATTAGTACACATTTTGTTAATAAAAACTTGATTTTAGTTTTTATACAAAACTCTTTTTGGTTTATTGGTCCTACTCTAGTATTCACATAAGCACATAAGCAAATAAACAAGAACACATAATTCGGTTTTCCGTTAACTATTATTTAATTAATTAAATTAATTAATAAACAATTAAAATATAATAAAATATTTTAAGTTTCAGTTTCTGGAGAATTTTAAGAAAATATTAATCTTTTATTTTTCATAAAACTTGTCGGTTTCGTCGGTTTTGTCGGTTTTATGTTTAAAATGGTTTTTCGTTTAAAATGTAACTTATACATCATGGGAAATACTTGTTACATAAATACTAATCAAGTTTTATAAGTTAACTTGTGAAAATATATTATTTTCATTTTTGTTAATATTTTCTTAAAATAGCAACTTTTTAACGTTTTCGTGTCGGTTTTCGCAACACGAACCGTTTAGGAATAAGTTTTATCATCTTGTCATTTTCTAATGTATTAACTTATGTTATACATGAGTATTTTACCACTTCAGGAGCTGTTCTAAAACAGTCCCTAATAGTTGTGTCGGTTTCGTTCAAAAAGCTGATTTTTCGACCGTTAACGTTATCGGCAAGTCAATTAAATTGCACAAGTATATACTAATCATCTTATTGACTAAACACACATATAATGACACATATATCACCACAAATTGCAGTTTTGACCATATAAGTTCATAAGACTCGTTTAATCGAGTTTTAGGTTCCTAGTTCGTATTTTAGGTTTCATTAACAATATTACTAGTTAAGCTTGTTATTTTTATATATATGCAATGATTATTAAGTATTTTTAAATGTCCAGATCTTTAACCTATTTTATTGTTAGTGCACAGAAATTTGACACTGTGGATATGTTATCCTGGCATATGTTTTGGATCAGTTATCCTTAGCGTGTGTTCCAGATCCCGTCAGGATCAAGGATCCACAGTACTTATTATTTATTAACGGTTGTTCTCATGTGTAGTCTTATATTTAGCAGGTATAACGGTTAGAAAACTCAGTCTATCCACTAACTTGCAGTCAAGAAGATATTGACGTGTCTTGATCAATTATCCTTCTGAAGAGTTCCAGAGCTACGTCAGGATCAGTGATCCTCAATACTTATTGCTTATTAACAATTTTCCTTTGTTATGTTGATATTTTTGGCAATTATAACGGCTAATGACCAAGTCAAAGCTATAATCTCGCAATCTAATTAATATACCGCGTGGATAATGAAGGAAACAATCACAATTAAAGAATGGCTTGATTGGCGGCTTAAATTAGGGATATTTGTTATTCTTTTCTTGTATATAATGAAGATATGATCAGCTAGGTTAAACACATGTACGAACACACACACTAGAGTAGAAGCAAACATTCTCTTTACACACTAGTTTACTTTGTAATCTCGATCATATACTCCACAACACTTGTAACCACCTTTTATTATCAATATAATCGACGGAGATAGTTTTCACCGTCCGGGGGTTTTTTGTGCAAGAGACCACGATAATCATATACTTATCGACCAAATGTTACCTTGTTGATCATTGACTAAAGTAATTCGACCAAAGATTATCTTATTAATCCTTGACCGAAGTTATTTTACCAAAGATTACCTTGATAAGTTTTGACCGAAGTAAGACTATTTTGGTTAAGGGCTTTTTCCCTCGTGATCAAATCATTGTGTTCACCAAGATTTCGATTACACATTCAATATTATCATCATAGCACTATACCTCACAATTACGAATTTGGATACATTATCCTTGAGTGAAAATTGTCCAAAACATGTATAATTTCATAATAATCCAAAACATTACTTTTAAGTAAAGGTTCTTATTATCTTTTAGAAGAATCTAAATTTTCATGATCCAAGTATTGTCTTTTTCATAATCATGTTTTAACTTTTAGATAATTCTATTCTTCATAACTAGTAACTTTATATTATGCCCATCTTTATCATCTTTTAATCAATCACTCAAATCAAAGGATCATGGATTTTTATAAATTCTCTAAGTATTGTTCTAACAAAGTTTCCCATTTTAGTTACTTTTAATATTTGATATTTCTAATTAATCTAATTCTTCCACTTTGATTAAATACAATTCTAGGTTTAATTCATTTAATTAGTTTGATAGGGTTTCATGCATCATAAGTAATCTATTCCTATTTTATTCTTTCAGTTCATCATTTAACAAAGTTTCTATATCTAGTAAGTTATTGTTTATTTTAACCATGTATTAACTAATCCAAATTTCTAATCATACACCCTATCTTAGTTTAAGTTGTTATTAATCACCCATTGATTATATTCATTATAAGTATTTTCACCAAAACCCAATTTTATCTTTTCTTAAGTTAAAGTTTCTTTATTTAGCAACTTTGTTAATTTTCAAGTTTCAATCATCAAATCTAACATGCAACCTATCTTACTTACATTTAAGTTGTTCCTTAACACTTTTTGATTCAATAATCCCTTCAAAACCTCTTAATTAATCCAAGTTCCAAAAATCCCCAATTTCACAATTATGAACATTTTCCTATTTTGTCCATCTCTAACAACAAATTTTAAAAATCTAAGTCCTTACTAAAAAATTTAAGAGCAATAATTAGTCCAAACTTCATTCTAATAACAAACCCTAGAATCAAGTTTTTTCAAATTCATCAAATATTCAAGAGATTACTAACACCCAATATCAAGTCTAATATCAATATAGGGTCTTCAGGATGCATGTATGCGTGTGTAGTTGAGCTTAATCCTTTTTCTTACACATACATACATACATACATATATACATACATACATACATACGGCCCATACGTACATTACGGCCCATACATACATACTCACATTATATATTCATCTTTTAAACATTCAAACAATCTCAAGAACATTAACTTTATGCATACATATCTAATAATCAATCTATCATAACATACTTACTTGTTTCTTGAGATTTTGAGAGATGAAGATGTTGTTAATAGTGAATGAAAGTAGTGTGCTTCCTAGCTTTAATCCTTCCTATTGATCTTCAAATCTCTAAATCTCCATGGATCTTGATCTTGATTATTATGTGTTAATATTTGAATTTGTGTTTGTGTGTGTGATTAGGGGTGTTTGGGCCAAGATATAAGAAGGGAGAGGGAGAGGGAAGTAGAGTGTTGAGTTGGTGATTAGGGTGATTGGGTGGATGGATTAGATGGCTTACAACACACAACATTCTAGAACATGCAATGATTAAGGTGATGAGTTGGGAGGAGTTGATTGGAACAAGTGTGATGATAGGGTGTTGAGTTATCCAATGGGGGAGGGGAGTCGGCCTAGGGGGTGGGGGGTATGTCAGGGGTTTTTTTATTAATAACTAGGTATTTTCGATTAATCGTTTAACGTATTGCGTGATTTAAATATCCAAATGAATTCCGTTGTTAATAATTTTTGTCAGACTTTGAACGAAATCAAATTCCTAACAGTATGGACCATAAAAACCATTTTCTTGAAAATTGTTATGTGGGGTCCTTTCCGGGTCCTGTACTTGTTCGTGTCTGCTTATTTTCCAATTTTTGTGATTTGAGTCTTCCTAAATTATATTTTTATGTTGTCTCACATGTTTTCATATATATTTTGAATTCTTGAGATTGTTTAATCAATCTAATGAATTATTTACTTGTTGGCTCGTTGCCCGAGGTTCTTGCACGTTTTACTCGTTTCGTGCCGAAATTTTGACTTTTTGTTGACTTTACAAGATATAGAACTTTAATAAAGAGAGATTTTTATTAATAGAATTGTTAACGTGATTACATTAGCGAAAATTTTTGCCAGATGTTACAATAATATCCATTATTTCCGACTCCAATACCAAAAGTCCAAACACTTCCACCTCCACTTCCTCCTACCACCATCACCACCACTCTCCTCCATGACTCCAAGTCAGCAATGAATCCAATATACACATCTATTGTAGCTCTAATCACCACTAACGATTCAACTACACCATCTCCATCTTCAAAATGCCCCTTCAATCCATCAACATACTACTACATGTCGGCAGCGAATTCACATGGATTGATCACACTGCCAATATATACACCTCCACATCTCACCATTGCATATGTCACATAAATCTATACATCGTCACTGCCTCTGTCCTCTCACCACTATCGAGATTTATCTAACCAAACCCTTCCATATAAGGTTCCCTCTCGATTTCGATTCCACGTAAAATCTCACAAATATTTCACCAAAGTCACTTTTAATGAAACCCTAATGTTTCAATGACGCTGCAAAGTCCAAAATTGGCGCAACTTTTGGCCAATTTCAGTGAAATCGGCTGAAGTGTGAGTTACTTTATTAGGCTTTTTGGGCTCATCTAGCTAGTGATAAACAAAGTACATATGTTGGGGATGATGATGATGATGTGTTGGTGTAAGAACTGTTAGGAGATTATAGTCGACAATAATGGAGGTGGATGATGGTGAAGTCGGAGGTAGTTGCGTGGTGGTAGGAGGAAGTGTTTAGAGATTGGAGTCGGAGGTAATGGAGTTTAATGTTTTATAAGGACATGTGTAGTGGGCGAATTTCAGGGGTGAGAAGGGGCGATTTCTTTAGTGAACACCGCCCCCCCAAGCTACAAAGGGACGATTTTTTTTTGGGGGGGGAGGGGGGATGAGAGAAATATTTGTCGATCTTCCCTTTTTATTATTATTATTATTATTATTATTATTATTATTATTATTATTATTATTATTATTATTATTATATTCAAATGTGTGATATATATATATATAGGGGTTACAACACCACTACACCCCTAACACAAAAACCCACACTTTGCTAACTTGGCGCCACATGGCATAAAACGCCCCATTTTATAGCCCCTCAACTACACATAGCCTAAGAGAAACAAAAAGGAGGTGGTGTGGGTCCCCACAGGTTTTCTTATTATTTAATCAATGATAATGCCACTTCAAAGAAAACTAACGGAGTTAGTATCTCGTTAGCTTGGAAGTGCTAAAAGAAAATAAGGCGAGAGTTTAGAGTGGTGAGAGACATATTATTACTTCAGAGTGTTATTGACCAATAAATGAAAGTTGGGAGTATTAAAAGTCAATACCCCTATTTATAATTAGTAGAGTTAATTATTCAAATATTCGTTATGATTGTAAGAGCATTCTCAATGGGTTCTTCATACATATCTTCATGTCTAAAATTTAGAAAAATCATCTAAATAACCACTTCAATCCATTCCCTATCTCCAAACTTCATTTCCAAATTTTAGTGAAATGGTATAGGAATCCTCCAAATTTAGAGTGATGCCACAACACTCCATTTCAAACTACCCTTCTATAAATATATATTAGAAATCAATTTATATTGAAAATGATAATAAGACAAAATAGTTAGAAGTAAAGATTATAAATGGAAGAAAGAGAAAAAAAATATAAAAAAAAAGAATATAGAGATGGGAATAAAGAATGAGTTGGGGGAGGTTTTTAGAAAATGATATATCAATTAAAAAAAATTTGTTCTTTAGTTAAATTTAAAGATGGAGATAGAGAACTCATTGAAAATGCTTTTAGACGGTAATCATTTGATAACATATTTAGGGGTTGAAATTTAATTTAGCATAAATTTGTTAAATTTTATGTAAAATGATAATTCTTCAGTATTTTACTTTGGAACTCCTTGTTATATTTCACTAATCCATAGAAGGACCAAAGCCATAGATGCCACCTTAAACTTTAGATCAAGACAAGGTTTTTATTTTTTTTTTATTGAAAACTGGTTTTTAGCCCGCGTGTCACGCGGATTTTTTTAGGCTTTTATTCTTAATTGTTTTGCAATTATATTGTTTTTTATTGATTGTTTTGTGTTTCAAGCGAGTTTTGTTTTGATTAATATTTATATATTTTACTTTTACGTTAATTACATTTTTTAACATTTGGACTGTTTCAATGAGATTAATAGATTTATAGCTAGTTGAAGTTAAGTTTATAGCGAGAGTCTTTAGTGAGTATAGTTACAGTTTAAGTTAGTTTGCGGGTTGTTAGCATGTATGTATGTATGTATGGGCTTGTTGTTGCGTGCTTGTTTTGGATTTACATGGGTTTAGAGTAGGGTTGGAGTTTAAGTACGTTGTTATCAAGAAGAATTATGTAGTACATAAAACTTTTAATAAGTTCAATGCGTGTTTTTTTGTTTTTTTGTTATTTATATTTATTTTTTCAATAATTATTTAGACGAAGATGAGCTATGTTAATATATGATCATGTACTTAATGTTTTATATTTGTTTCTTTGTCTTCACTTATATTCGTTAATGTTCGTTTACATTTGTACATATATGTTCGTTTTTATATGTTCAATTACATTCATTTATGTTCGCTTACGTTCTCAAATTGTTCGTTTAATGAACGAACACAAACATGTTTAGTTTTAAACGAACGAGCATGAACACAAATATGGGGAAGGGTTGTAACTAATCATTTAAACACCAAAATCTTACTAAAAAGTGTACTTGTTTGACTTTTAATTCCTCTAAAGTCTGACTTTCTCATTTTTCTCCACAGGTTACTTTTCTAATTGCTCACATTTACTCTTCATTTCATATGAGAATTGCCTATCTTTTTGCAACATCTTCCTTTATCAAACAAACAACTGTAGATATGTTTCGCTCATTCCTTTCCATATCAACAACTCCGGTCGCTGATGTAATTCTCATGCACAACAACGAACTATGTATTGTTTGTGTTATCGTTAATTTAATTATTATTTTTTATGAACTTTGATTTCTTCTGGAGAGTAAAATGTATTTATAGTTGAAACATGATAGAAATTAGTATTAGGATTTGAAATAAATAAATCTTTAAAAAAACTAAATAATATCAATATCATAATTAAATTTTTATAATTAACGGTGTTACTACATAGTCCTTGTAAATAAATCTAGAGGCGAGTAAGCGTTGAAATATGTATGTGAAAATTTATAATTCCATCATTTACCCTTAAAAACCCTTACCTAAGAGCATAAACAATTCATGCATTAAATTATGTGAGAGAGGTTTTTATAATTTAAGGAGTGGTTTAGGGTGTTGTGAGTGAATAAGAGAGAAAATGTTGATTTTTTGGTATATTTGAAAAGTTCATATAACAGCCTATAATTTTTTTAATATATTTTGAGGGTGGTTGCGAGGGAAATAGAGAGAAATGTAATGATAAAATTATAAAGAAATATTATTTAATTGAACATGAGAGAGAAAATGTAGTGATTCTAATTTAGGTTTGGATTTATAGATAAATGATGTAATGAGAATGCTCTAAGAAGTATCAAGAAAGATTATTTCATAAAATAAAAATAAAAAATTGTGCAAAATTAAATAGTAAAATTATAATATTTACGTTTGAGTGTCATTTTGACACGTAATGTAACTTTAGGATGAAATATAAAATATTTAACATCAAGATATAAGATTTTCTAACATATGACCTTGAACATGCGAACTTATCTAATTACAACCAGTTGATCAGGTGGTAGTGGATCACAATGGGTGATGTGTTTTTAGGGAAATTTTATGGTAGAACATCAATAGATTCAACATACACAAACACTTATTTATTAGGCTGTTTGGAGTACTGTTTTGTCACACCCCGACTAGGTAGTTGCGGAAGCGTAATACGGGAATGTAACAGATAACACTGGTATCAACAACATTGTTTATAAAGAAAATTCAACAGCTAAATTACATCATATTACATTGGTAGGTACTATGTTTACAAACTAGGTGAAAAACACATAACCGGTTTACGAGCTTCTTATACAGTATTATATCAGCGTCTATTCACAGCTATTCAACTTTCCTTCTAACACCAAGCATGTAAGCAAATCATTCCACTTTTGCTTTACCTGAAAAGCATGTTAAAACGGGTCAACTACGTCTAGTTGGTGAGTTTCAAGTTTCACGAGTATCAATGAAATCAGTTCACGAGTTCGTAAAGTTTACAGTGTGTATGTATATATGTCTGTGTATGATGCATTATACTAAGCCACAAGTGAAACCGAAACGAGCTAAAACACATGGCCTCCACTGCCCATGCACTCCCGTTGGCATTTAACAGCCACTTTGCCCCAAGTATGTACTATGTCTAACACCACATAGCAGTATGTAAAAATATAATGACAATGTGTAACTGGGTTTACATATGTTCCGGCATACCCCTCCGGCTCTGTCAGTTGGGTTTGTCAAACCGATAGTACTATCCACACGTCACCGGCACGAAGTTAATCACTTGTGTTTGTGGGGACTTGTCAAGTGTTAGTACTTAGATAATCCACATCATCACACGTTTTCAAGTATATCAGTTTATGTAAACATGCTTTTCACCCCAAAAGTTCGTAAAACAGTTTAGAAAGTGGGGGTCGTGAAACTCACCTTATCGTAGTTCGCACAGAAATCACGTATCAATAAGTCAGATGCCTCGTTTATAGCCTGATTCCTATAAACGGTATCGTATCGTTATTACTAGTACAGTGTTCAAGCTAAGTCGGGCTGTATAGATAATCTGGGTATAGCTGTTAAGCCCAGAACATGACCATAGTCTTAGATTGTGACGTTGTATACTATGAAATGTTTAAAACTGGATTTGGCTCAGTTTCACCGTTTTCCGAGCCTAGCTCAGTTGATCGTTTATACGTTTCGGGATTAGGTAAGATCACATAAAACTTAAGTAAATATATTGATTGATAAAATGATTTGATTTATGAAAGAATTTTAAAGTTTCGGTGTCTGGTTTGATTGCAGGGTTCGTTTCCGTTTTTACACGGGTTTGATTATACAAAACGCGCACAATCCACCCGATTTGTCCGGAATTCTCGTAAAAAGTTCGTTTTTATCAATATCATTCAAAAATATGATATTTGACCACTTTTGACATTTTGACATACCAGTCAGTCCGTTAAACACAAAACTGCCGGTTTCGTTAAAACAATTATAATTTAAATCTTTGATTAATCATAACTAAATATGTACTTATATATAAATTATGTAAATTTTTGTAAAAATACAATAAGACATGGAGAATTTTATAAAAATATTTTCAGAAATTTTATGATTAATTATTTATTTATAAAAATTCATTTAATAGGTTATAATCGTGTAATAAATGGCCCGTTTATATCAAACGACCTCCGAAAAATCTGATAATTTTTACCAATGACCTCAATGTTATTACATAGCCCCTGCAAAATTTCCAGAACCTAACTCTTTTGAAAAAATGCCTTTTTGTGCGTTTTTCGGCTGTTAAAATTCGGTTAAGCCATGATTGCACAAAACATACTTAGACATTTCCAATGATTCCCAAACTTTACCAGTGATCTTACCATCACATATTAAACTCCAAAACCAAGTTTCATAATTTTTTAATATGTTTAGCTATTTTTCCCAAATAAACGCCATAAACGGGAATAAATTCACCAAATATTCTCCGTTTATCGAAAAATTACCAAATTTGAACAGGGACTCATTTATATGATCCCTAATGTCCCTGCAAGTTTTCACAAGCTAACAACAAGCACGTCACAACCTAATACTAAACAGCCCCTAAACGAGTGTTACGGGTTTACCTTGTCGGTTTTCGATGAATTTTGCTAGCTTAAACGACTTTCCGGGTCTCGGGTTGCAAACTCAGTATATCTACATATCATATAACATCAAACCAAGCATAAATCATCCATGAAACAGCCTTGATAATTAGGGTTTCGGTTTTGGGTTCAAACCGAACTTTCTAACCGTAAAAACGTTGTATTCATGTTCTAATCCGCGTTTTTGACCAAAAAAAGTATATGTTCCTGGTTTTTAAACATGTTTAACATCAAAACATGGTTTTACTTGATTTTTAGGGTTTTTGGATGGTTAAACATGTTTAAAACTAACTAAAACATGTTTATATGTTAATTATATGAATCAAACTTGGTTAAATCTTCACAAAACTTGATCTTACCTTAGGGTTTCGAAGGGGAGCTGATAGAACAGGGCTGGAGCTGCTTTGGACTTCAAAGTTTTGTATGTTAAAATGAATAACAAAACTTAAGGATGAAGTTATGTATATAAACAATAATGTGATGTTTGGTGGGGCTGGCCGATCGGAATCATGTAAGGGCCCATAATGGGCTGTTTTGGCCCATCAATTTAATTATACAAGACCAATCAAGAAAAGCCCACTTCAAATTTAGTTCGGGTTCTGTTTTTCGCAAGAACATTAATTCGGGTGTGAGAAATAACGCAAAAACGAGTGTTTTTCAGCTTATTTTTGTAAAATAAGAAAAACGTACTGACTCGTTGTAAAATTCCAAAATATTTTCACGGATTGCTTAGAACATGTTATATAAGTGTTTTATAAATCTTTTTCGGCTTAACGGATGCTATAATGCTTGTTTTGATATTAACGATTGCGTTTAAGCTTATAGCGTATCGATAAACGAAACCTTTTTCGTTTAAAGAGTTTTAAACGTACTGAGGCCTAAATATCAATATGTTAGCCTCTATAACATATATATAACTCGTATATGACCCCTCAGTATGTATACGGGTCATAATTAGTATCGGTCGGTTACTCGTTTAAGCACTACGAATTAACCGATTTATCGTTTACTTGTTACGTAATGAATATAGTATACCTCGTTTTATCATGAATGTCACATTCTCCCCCCGTTAAGAAATTTCGTCCTCGAAATTTAATGTGTCATCGGTTTTCTAGGGAACAGGTGTGGGTATTTCTTTCGGAATTCGTCCTTTCGTTCCCAAGTATATTCGGGTCCTTGTTTTGAATTCCACCGAACTTTTACCAATGAAATTTTGTTGTGTCGTAACTGTTTGGTTTTCCCGTCTACAATTTCTACCGGTTCCTCTACGAAGTTGAGCTTTTCGTTGATCTGAACATCTTCCAGTGGTACTATTGTCGTTTTATCAGTCAAACACTTTTTCAGATTCGATACATGAAACACGTCGTGAATAGTGCTCAGTTCTAAGGGTAGTTTTAATCGGTAAGCTACGGGACCAATTTTTGCGACAATCTCAAAAGGTCCGATGTATCTCGGGGCTAGTTTACCAGTCTTTCCAAATCTTATAACACCCTTCCATGGCGATACTTTTAAAAATACCTTATCACCTATTTCAAAAGATAACGGTTTTCTGCGAACATCGGCATAACTCTTTTGTCGGTCACGGGCTGCTTTCAATTTTTGTTTAACTTGGTGAATCTTATCGGTGGTTTCCTGAATTAAATCGTATCTTGAAATTTGAGTATCACCCACTTCTGTCCAACATAGTGGTGATCTACATTTTCGCCCGTATAGAGCTTCATAAGGTGCGGCTTGTATACTACTGTGATAACTGTTATTGTAAGAGAATTCAATGAGCGGGAGGTGTTGATCCCAATTCCCTTTGAAGTCCAGTACACAAGCACGAAGTAAATCTTCTAAGGTTTGGATGGTTCGTTCGGATTGACCATCGGTTTGGGGATGGTAAGCCGTACTTAGGTCGATTCGGGTTCCCAAGGCTTCTTGTACTGCTTGCCAAAAATGTGAGGTAAAGTGACTGTCTCGATCGGAAATAATCGAAAGAGGTACTCCGTGTCGAGATACTATTTCATCAATGTAAATTTGAGCGAGTTTTTCGGTGGTGTAGTTGTTACGGATTTGAATAAAGTGTGCGGATTTGGTTAATCGGTCCACAATTACCCAAATTGCGTTGTGTCCTCAAGAGGTTTTAGGAAGGTGTGTCACAAAGTCCATGGTAATTTGTTCCCATTTCCATTTTGGGATTTCGGGTTGTTGTAACATTCCCGAAGGTTTTTGATATTCCGCCTTTACCCTTGCACATGTTGCACATTTACTTACATACACGGCTATATCCTTTTTCATACCAGGCCACCAGTAAAATTCTTTAACATCCTTATACATCTTATCAGTACCTGGATGAATAGAATATTTGGATTTGTGTGCTTCATCAAGAATCAGCTTTCGGAGTTTATGAAGTGTTGGAATCCAGACCCGGTTTTTGTAATAATATACTTCATCAATTTTCTTCTCAAAATTCTTTTCATTTCCATGTAGTTCTTCTTTTTCTAGCTGATCTGCCTTCAAGGCCTCATCTTGTGCAACGCGAACTTGTTCGGTTAGGCTACTTTGAACAATCATTCCGAGTGCTCGTACCCTTAATGGTTTGATTCTGTCTTTTCGGCTTAAAGCATCAGCTACTACGTTGGCTTTACCCGGATGGTATTTAATCTCACAATCATAATCATTTAACAGTTCTACCCATCTCCTTTGTCTCATGTTTAGCTCTTTCTGATCGAATATGTGTTGTAGGCTTTTGTGATCAGTATAGATGGTACATTTAGTGCCATACAAGTAATGTCTCCAAATCTTCAATGCAAAGATAACTGCTCCCAATTCCAAATCATGGGTCGTATAATTCTTTTCATGTCCTTTTAAGTGTAGGGAAGCATATGCTATTACTTTCTTTCTTTGCATCAGTACGCATCCTAAACCTTTACGAGATGCGTCACAATATACCACCAATTCGTCAGTTCCATCTGGAAGGCTTAATATTGGAGCCTCACATAACTTCTGTTTTAACATTTGGAAGGCCATTTCTTGTTCTTCTCCCCATTCATATGCTCGATCTTTTTGAGTTAGGAGGGTTAGAGGTTGTGCAATACTTGAAAAGTTTTCAATGAATCTTCTATAATACCCGGCTAGTCCTAAGAATTGACGAATTTCTCTTGGTGATTTAGGCACTTGCCAATTCTTAATGGCCTCAATTTTACTTGGGTCTACTTGGATCCCTTGGTGGTTCACAATGTGTCCCAAAAACTGTACTTCTTGTAGCCAAAACTCACATTTGGACAACTTTGCGTATAACTTCTCTTGCCTCAATATTTTAAAACTTCCCGCAAATGTTGTTCGTGTTCCTCCTTACTTCTCGAATATATCAAAATGTCATCGATAAACACTATCACGAACTTGTCAAGGTAAGGTTTGCAAATTCGGTTCATGAGGTCCATGAACACTGCAGGTGCGTTTGTCAACCCAAACGGCATAACCAAGAATTCATAGTGACCATACCGAGTTCGGAAAGCTGTTTTTGGTATGTCTTCTTCCTGAATTCTTACTTGATGATAACCAGATCTAAGATCAATTTTTGAAAAATACTTCGCACCTTGGAGTTGATCAAACAAGTCATCAATTCGAGGTATGGGGTATCTATTCTTTATAGTCACTTTATTCAATTCCCGATAATCAATACACATTCGAAAACTCCCATCTTTCTTCTTTACAAACAACACTGGTGCTCCCCACGGTGAGTAACTAGGGCGAATAAAACCCCTGTCCAGTAATTCTTGTAACTGGTTGGACAGTTCTTGCATTTCAGAAGGCGCAAGTCTATAAGGTGCCTTAGCAATGGGTGCTGCTCCTGGTATCAAGTCAATACGGAATTCTACTTGTCGGGTCGGTGGTAAACCAGGCAACTCATCGGGGAATACATCTGAATACTCGTGTACCACTGGGATGTCTTCCATTCGTTTTTCCTCAGGTTCCCTAACTGTTACGCTCGCCAAGTATAAAGTACAACCTTGGCGTAAATATCTCAATGCCATAAGTTGAGATATGAGAGGCAGTACCGTACCAGATTTCTCACCTTGAACAATCATAGCTTCATCATTCGAAAGAGGTATCCTAACGGTCTTATCCTTACAGACAATTTCAGCTTTATACTTAGATAGCCAGTCCATACCGACTATAACATCGAAACTTCCCAATTCCACTGGAAGTAAATCAATAAGGAATGGGTGGTCGTTTAGGATAAGGGAACAGTTTCGGGCTATTCGGTTAACAAGTATAGACTTACCGTTAGCGAGTTCTATAGTATATGGTTTTGTTAGTTCACTAACCGGCATATTTTCTAAAGGTAAGAAATTAACAGATACGAAACTTCTATCGGCACCCGTATCAAACAAAACTGAAGCATACTGACCCGAAACTAAGAATGTACCTGTCACCACATTCGGATCATGACGCGCTTCACCCGGTCCTAATACAAACGCGCGTCCCTTAGCTGCATTGGAGGTTGATGCTTGTGCTTGGTTCTGCCTTCTCACTGCACCCGGGTTCAAATTGGGGCAGTATCTCCGAAAGTGTTCCGTACTGCCACATTCATAGCAGGCACGGAGGTTCGTGGTAGGTGGGGTTTGCTGGTTGAGTTGTGGGCGGGTTGGTTGAGGTCGAGGGAGTTGAGTTGATTGCGGTGGACGGTTAACAGTGTTGGTGGGGGTTCTACAGTTGGGGGCATAGTGTCCCGTTCTTCCACACTTTTGACAAATGATCGGTTTGCAATCACCCACATGATGAAAGTTACATCTTCTGCACTTCGGTAACGTCCCTTTATAGGTCTCTTGTTTAACATTAGAACTGGTCATGGCATAACTTCGGGTATTCGGACGAGCCCGCTTGTTTTGAGGGTTTCCTTGCATTCTTGTTCCATAATCAGTTCGTTTTAAACTTGTTGTTTCACCTGGCATCCTTATCACTCCACTTCTCATCAGATCAAAAGTAACGACACCCGTTTGAGATACAGCACTTTCTAATGTCGGGTGGGCAACTGAATTCACTATACTTCTCACAGCAGGGGTCAGTCCCCAGATATAACGTTCAATTCGCTTCGCTTCCGGTGTAACTAACCATGGAACTAAGCGAGACAGTTCGTTAAATTGATTCGTGTATCCCACATGGTCTGCTCCTTTCATTTCCAGATTCCATAACTCGTGTTCCAACCTCTGAATCTCACTTTTAGGACAAAAATGCTCTAGCATGAGGGTTTTTAATTCAGTCCATGACATACGATTAATAGCATCTTGTCCCCTTATTTGGACTACCGTGTTCCACCACATCAGCGCTTGGTCTAGAAACATACTGGTAGCATATTTGACCACGCGGTTCGGTGGACACTCACTGATATTAATTACTGATTCGGTCTTTTCGATCCATTTGACCAGCCCGTTAGGTCCTTCAATACCCTTAAACTCAATCGGTTTACATGATGTAAATTGTTTGTATGAGTACTCCTGACGCGGGGGCTCTCGGTTATTATTATTGTTATTATCGGTATTGGTCCGAGTATTATCATTATTAGTTGTGTTAACAACCGGTACAGGGTTTGGGTTCGGGATATTACCAGGGTGCACAACAGGTTCTGGGTTCCCAGTGACATTCATAGTTGGGAGAGTGTTATTATTATTTATGACATTATCAGTATTCACCGGGGTAGTAACACCCGGGGCTACATTAGTGTCCGGCGGAGGTGTATTAACAGTGGCCGTGGTGGTGCTCGTAGGTTGATTAACAGTATTGTTAGCACGTATGCCTGCAGTGACTTGTGTTACAATTGTTGGTATCACTGCTTGTAGTTGACGAGCAATCATTGCGGCCACTTCCGCCTCAGACAAAGGGTTTGTTTTCTTCGGGGCCATTCTATAAAATAATCAATTATATAATAATCACTATCGTTTCACTATGATCAACACAACTTTACAATATTACAATTTCACAACACATAACTATGCCAAAGAAAACACGTTTGTATTAATTATAATCATTACTATACATATGCATCCAAAATTAGCGCATAGGCTTAACCTGGTATAGGCCAACGCTTGTATATGCGTATCAAAATTTGTCACTAAGTGACATGTAGACTTAACCCGATAAGGGCCAGTGCTTGAAATAGTACTAAACCACAAACAACTCCCAAGTCAGCCCAACACGCTGTAACAAAATGCTGCTTGGGATATCAAAAGACTATATACATAAGGCTAGACTACTATGTCCTATCCATTCTTTGCAACATGGAGCCACAACCAAACAACAGCAGCCACTAGGGCCGCATTAACTGCTAAGCATACCCCCAGTAGTATCATCGCTCGATCCTGACGCCCGTGGCTGTGAGCACTGGATCTTTGCACAATTCTGATTTCTTGCTGCATGTACCGCATGTGATCTTGCATATCATGTCTATGCAGGTTTAAGTTATTTATAGAATGTGAGTGGTCTAAAAGCTGATCAGTCGCTAAACCAAACCATGCTGAATCAGAATAACGAGGTGGCTCAGGTACCGGGGCGGGTAAACCCCAAGTAGGAATAGGTATCTCAGTGACCTGGACACGTGATGTTTCTCCCCTATGGTACGTAGATCGAGGTGGGAGAGAAGCGTGCTCAGGTGGACGCACTGAAATGCGAGCGGTCTGACGGTTTCTAATAGTGGGTGGGGGTACTGGTGTATGCTGTACAGGTGGAGTAGGGGATCTGGGTGCTCTAACAGGTGAATGATAAGCACTAGTAGCTCCCTGTCCTGCAACATTCCTAGGGGATTCCCTAGGGGGGTAGGTGTCACAACGGTAACCCGATAAGTCGGGTTGATCTGGGGGTACTTCGCGTGGAATTACCGCATCAGCACCTTCTTCCATTTCCTCTGGTTCCTCCTCAGTTTCCTCTTCCGGATCCTCCTCTTCCTCCTCAGGCCCTGTTGGTAGGGTATTAGGTACACGATCAGTAGATCTTGACATATTCCTGCACAATTGTTAGTGATAAGAATAATATCCTTCTATATTAATCATAGTAAGATACGTGAAGGTATTTATACACATAAGCACAAATAATCGTTTATATACACAAATATTTATCTATTATTATATTTTATACACATATGTTGCTGTTTTTACCTATTCGATTGTTTATCGTCTTCTTCTCGAATTTCCTCGTATAAACAAGTCTGTTATTATGTTCCGGACCATAATAACCCACTTGTCCATTCGCGTTCATCACGAGAATCATTCGTGTATATTATTTAATATTATTTTATTCCCAGAGTTAATCGAGCCTACGGTTATCTTAGGGTATCATAAGGGACATCCTAATTCTTTATAACCAATGGCTCTGATACCAACTTCTGTCACACCCCGACTAGGTAGTTGCGGAAGCGTAATACGGGAATGTAACAGATAACAATGGTATCAACAACATTGTTTATAAAGAAAATTCAACAGCTAAATTACATCATATTACATTGGTAGGTACTATGTTTACAAACTAGGTGAAAAACACATAACCGGTTTACGAGCTTCTTATACAGTATTATATCAGCGTCTATTCACAGCTATTCAACTTTCCTTCTAACACCAAGCATGTAAGCAAATCATTCCACTACGTCTAGTTGGTGAGTTTCAAGTTTCACGAGTATCAATGAAATCAGTTCACGAGTTCGTAAAGTTTACAGTGTGTATGTATATATGTCTGTGTATGATGCATTATACTAAGCCACAAGTGAAACCGAAACAAGCTAAAACACATGGCCTCCACTGCCCATGCACTCCCGTTGGCATTTAACAGCCACTTTGCCCCAAGTATGTACTATGTCTAACACCACATAGCAGTATGTAAAAATATAATGACAATGTGTAACTGGGTTTACATATGTTCCGGCATACCCCTCCGGCTCTGTCAGTTGGGTTTGTCAAACCGATAGTACTATCCACACGTCACCGGCACGAAGTTAATCACTTGTGTTTGTGGGGACTTGTCAAGTGTTAGTACTTAGATAATCCACATCATCACACGTTTTCAAGTATATCAGTTTATGTAAACATGCTTTTCACCCCAAAAGTTCGTAAAACAGTTTAGAAAGTGGGGGTCGTGAAACTCACCTTATCGTAGTTCGCACAGAAATCACGTATCAATAAGTCAGATGCCTCGTTTATAGCCTGATTCCTATAAACGGTATCGTATCGTTATTACTAGTACAGTGTTCAAGCTAAGTCGGGCTGTATAGATAATCTGGGTATAGCTGTTAAGCCCAGAACATGACCATAGTCTTAGATTGTGACGTTGTATACTATGAAATGTTTAAAACTGGATTTGGCTCAGTTTCACCGTTTTCCGAGCCTAGCTCAGTTGATCGTTTATACGTTTCGGGATTAGGTAAGATCACATAAAACTTAAGTAAATATATTGATTGATAAAATGATTTGATTTATGAAAGAATTTTAAAGTTTCGGTGTCTGGTTTGATTGCAGGGTTCGTTTCCGTTTTTACACGGGTTTGATTATACAAAACGCGCACAATCCACCCGATTTGTCCGGAATTCTCGTAAAAAGTTCGTTTTTATCAATATCATTCAAAAATATGATATTTGACCACTTTTGACATTTTGACATACCAGTCAGTCCGTTAAACACAAAACTGCCGGTTTCGTTAAAACAATTATAATTTAAATCTTTGATTAATCATAACTAAATATGTACTTATATATAAATTATGTAAATTTTTGTAAAAATACAATAAGACATGGAGAATTTTATAAAAATATTTTCAGAAATTTTATGATTAATTATTTATTTATAAAAATTCATTTAATAGGTTATAATCGTGTAATAAATGGCCCGTTTATATCAAACGACCTCCGAAAAATCTGATAATTTTTACCAATGACCTAAATGTTATTACATAGCCCCTGCAAAATTTCCAGAACCTAACTCTTTTGAAAAAATGCCTTTTTGTGCGTTTTTCGGCTGTTAAAATTCGGTTAAGCCATGATTGCACAAAACATACTTAGACATTTCCAATGATTCCCAAACTTTACCAGTGATCTTACCATCACATATTAAACTCCAAAACCAAGTTTCATAATTTTTTAATATGTTTAGCTATTTTTCCCAAATAAACGCCATAAACGGGAATAAATTCACCAAATATTCTCCGTTTATCGAAAAATTACCAAATTTGAACAGGGACTCATTTATATGATCCCTAATGTCCCTGCAAGTTTTCACAAGCTAACAACAAGCACGTCACAACCTAATACTAAACAGCCCCTAAACGAGTGTTACGGGTTTACCTTGTCGGTTTTCGATGAATTTTGCTAGCTTAAACGACTTTCCGGGTCTCGGGTTGCAAACTCAGTATATCTACATATCATATAACATCAAACCAAGCATAAATCATCCATGAAACAGCCTTGATAATTAGGGTTTCGGTTTTGGGTTCAAACCGAACTTTCTAACCGTAAAAACGTTGTATTCATGTTCTAATCCGCGTTTTTGACCAAAAAAAGTATATGTTCCTGGTTTGTAAACATGTTTAACATCAAAACATGGTTTTACTTGATTTTTAGGGTTTTTGGGTGGTTAAACATGTTTAAAACTAACTAAAACATGTTTATATGTTAATTATATGAATCAAACTTGGTTAAATCTTCACAAAACTTGATCTTACCTTAGGGTTTTGAAGGGGAGCTGATAGAACAGGGCTGGAGCTGCTTTGGACTTCAAAGTTTTGTATGTTAAAATGAATAACAAAACTTAAGGATGAAGTTATGTATATAAACAATAATGTGATGTTTGGTGGGGCTGGCCGATCGGAATCATGTAAGGGCCCATAATGGGCTGTTTTGGCCCATCAATTTAATTATACAAGCCCAATCATGAAAAGCCCACTTCAAATTTAGTTCGGGTTCGGTTTTTCGCAAGAACATTAATTCGGGTGTGAGAAATAACGCAAAAACGAGTGTTTTTCAGCTTATTTTTGTAAAATAAGAAAAACGTACTGACTCGTTGTAAAATTCCAAAATATTTTCACGGATTGCTTAGAACATGTTATATAAGTGTTTTATAAATCTTTTTCGGCTTAACGGATGCTATAATGCTTGTTTTGATATTAACGATTGCGTTTAAGCTTATAGCGTATCGATAAACGAAACCTTTTTCGTTTAAAGAGTTTTAAACGTACTGAGGCCTAAATATCAACATGTTAGCCTCTATAACATATATATAACTCGTATATGACCCCTCAGTATGTATACGGGTCATAATTAGTATCGGTCGGTTACTCGTTTAAGCACTACGAATTAACCGATTTATCGTTTACTTGTTACGTAATGAATATAGTATACCTCGTTTTATCATGAATGTCACATGTTTCGAGGTAAGTTTTACATCACTTTATTCGTATCCTCCTCACGATCAAATTCCATAAAACATCATCATGAAATTCGAAAAAAACTTAACTCAGTTAAGTTTTTTTTAACGAGGGTCCAATGAAAATAGCTAATGTAAAAGGTGGGACCGGTGACAATTATTTTCTTAAGTGAGATTATTATCAGCCAACTGCAAAAATGTGAAATTATTAAAATCCGATTTGCCTTTTATTAATAGCCATTACAAAAAAAAAACTAATGCTTACATTAAAAAAGTCCAATTTATATGAAAACTTTACTGACCGGGTCGAATGGGTAATGCGTCCATGAAATTACGAAACGGAGCTGATGATATTGTAGTGTCAGCCAACATACGAATCAGTGCCAGATCAGTTGAACTCCCGACACATGTTCCAATTACTTTAGTTATTAGAATCGAGCTTTGATTATCGTGAAAACGACTAAAAAGAATCAATTATAAGTACAAAGATAAGCCCTAAATCTAAACACTACACTTGTATAAACTAAAATTTGAGTCAATTCTAGGTTTATTCTACGTGGTATGTGATGTAGTACTCCAACATAAACTGTACCAATAGATGTACAAAGATGAATAAGCACTTAATTTTAATTCATTTGATCACAAAGTCAACACTAAAGTGAAAATACCAATCTCACTGTCCATTATCGGCTTGGCTTTGCTTTGCATTACTTTACAATATACTTCTTTGTATATATAACTCATTTGACAATAATTTATAAACATCTATGGATCAGAGCTGAAACAATAAGCATTAAATCATAAAACCAAAAAGTAACCTCGGCTCACGACGACATCTTCACCAAAATGGCATGATTGATTGTAGCAAACGCTTAAAACATTCTTTCATTATGGAATAAACAATTCGTGAAGATCATTTAACATGTTTTCCCTTCAATACCAGTTTTAACACTTCATCACATAGACAAACACATCAATTTTGTAACACCCCGCCCCTCGCACCACCAATATTGTCCGCTCTGTCCACGAAGAGCTCACGGATTTGTTTTTGGTTGCCCAAAACGCGTTGGTGATGTTAAGAGGCAGGACATTATTTATGAACCAAGGATCTCTCTTATCCACGGCCGATGTGGGATAACCTAAGAGTGGGACGATGTTGTGTTTGCCAAGGGTGTTACAAACAACCCCCTTTTGGACTCATCGTCCTCGATGAGGCATGTCCCATCATCCCGAATGGCACAAGAGTGGCTTTGATACCACCTGTAACACCCCGCCCCTCGCACCACCAATATTGCCCGCTCTGACCACGAAGAGCTGCGGATTTGTTTTTGGTTGCCCAAAACGCGTTGGTGAAGTAAAGAGGCAGGACATTATTTATGAACCAAGGATCTCTCTTGTCCACGGCAGATGTGGGATAGCCTAAGAGTGGGACGATGTTGCGTTTGCCAAGGGTGTTACAAATTTCACCATTACAATGTGGCCAATATAGATCCAAAGAACATATGAATATACACTCACGACTCATACGAAAAAAAACAAAAGCCCCGACTCCATACACAATATCCCCCTCGAAACATTGTTCCAAAACGTTCAACTGCTCGAGGTAAATAAAAAAAACGAAAAAAATAACAAAAATTGCCCCACCCAACCCCAAACTGTGTACCCATTTGTTTACTGACCTGACCCAACTACACTTGAACAGACTCCATCTTTGACCCACCCGACACCTTTCTGCAAAACCCCTGCACATACCCAAATAATCTAGCTAACATTTTACTTAAAATTCTTGATTTAACATGCTTCAAAAACTGAATAAAAAATCATGATCAACCTTAAACTGGTAAAGTTAAATCCGTCAGGTGGAACTTGAAAAAAAACTGGGCCCACCAAAGCTGAAGCCAGCTTGTGCACCATCACCAACAGGCTCTTCTTCTTCAACAAATAAGTCTCAATCTTAACAGCCTTTTCATATATTTCATTATTGTCATAAGACTGTAAATACTCAATCTTTTCTAAAGCTTCTACATCATGTATTGATTGAGCAAGATAATTAACTTCTCCAGTATTACCAAAATTATTTTCTGCTTCGCCCACCTTTAATATGTTCTTGAGTCCTTCTAAACTCACGACAACAATCCTTGGATCAGGATATACAAGAAGATCACCCAATGGTTTGATACAACCCTGACTCACCAAGTACCTACAAATCATCATACACTATTATTGTTATTATACAGTTTTGTAGTGATAGATAACACATTCAATATTTATATAAATATATAGCATACTTGATTTGTTCATTAGTGCCACACTGCCACCATCCTCAATTGCAGACTACAACTATTTCATGTATCATTATAACTTGTGATGAAAATTATGAAAACGTATAGTTGCAACCAGGAGCTATTAACCCTGCTAATCCTTTTACACAATATCATCACCAACATGTAAGATTAAGTCATATGTAAATTTATTTAAACCTAAAGCAAATCAAATGCATACCAACTTTTGTATATACCATTAAAAAACACTAACTATTATGAGACACAACTTATATGAAATCAAAGTATAAAACCAATGCTTTTACACAGCTTGAATAAACCAACAAATCAAATTAATGTATGGTTCGTAATCATTGCGCACTTTTACAAAGCAGTAAATTATTTGTGACATTCATGACAAAACAAGGGACACTATATTCATTACGTAACAAGTAAACGATAAATCGGTTAATTCGTAGTGCTTAAACGAGTAACCGACCGATACTAACTCTGACTCGTATACATACTGGGGGGTCATATACGAGTTATATATATGTTATAGAGGCTAACATATTGATATTTAGGCCTCGGTACGTTTAAAACTCTTTAAACGAAAAAGGTTTCGTTTATCGATACGCTATAAGCTTAAACGCAATCGTTAATATCAAAACAAGCATTGTAGCATCCGTTAAGCCGAAAAAGATTTATAAAACACTTATATGACATGTTCTAAGCCATCCGTGAAAATATTTTGGAATTTTACAACGAGTCAGTACGTTTTTCTTATTTTACAAAAACAAGCTGAAAAACACACGTTTTTACGTTATTTCTCACACCCGAATTAATTTTTTTGCGAAAAACCGAACCCGAACTAAACTTGAAGTGGGCTTTTCATGTTTGGGCTTGTATGTATAATTTAATGGGCCAAAACAGCCCATTAAGGGCCTTTATGGAGTTCCGATCGGACAGCTTAAACCCACCCCACATGTTTTCTTTTATAAAGCTTATTCAACAAGCTTTGTTATTCATTCCACCTTTCAAATATTTTCAAGTCCAGCAGCTCTAGCTTCTGTTCTCTCAAGTTCCTTTCCAAAAACCCTAAGGTAAGATTCAATTCTAACAAGTTTTAACAAAGTTTGATCCATATGATTATCATATAAACATGTTTTGATTAGTGTTAAACATGTTTAACCATCCAAAAGCCCTAAAAATCAAGTAAAATTATGTTTTGATGTTAAACATGTTTACAAACCTGGAACATATACTTTTTTGGTCAAAAACACGGATTAGAACATGAATACAACGTTTTTACGGTTAGAAAGTTCGGTTTGAACCCAAAACCGAAACCCTAATTATCAAGGCTGTTACATGGATGATTTATGCTTGGTTTGATGTTATATGATAGGTAGATATACTGAGTTTGCAACCCGAGACCCGGAAAGTCGTTTAAGCTAGCAAAATTCATCGAAAACCGACAAGGTAAACCCGTAATACTCGTTTAGGGGCTGTTTAGTATTAGGTTGTGACGTGCTTGTTTTTAGCTTGTGAAAATTTGCAGGGACATTAGGGATCATATAAATGAGTCCCTGTTCAAATTTGGTAATTTTTCGATAAACGGAGAATATTTGGTGAATTTATTCCCGTTTATGGGCGTTTATTTGGGAAAAATAGCAAAACATATTGAAAAATTATGAAACTTGGTTTTGGAGTTTGATATGGGATGGTAAGATCACTGGTAAAGTTTGGGAATCATTGGAAATGTCTAAGTATGGTTTGTGCAGCCATGGTTGAACCGAGTTTTAACAGCCGAAAAACGCACAAAAAGGCATTTTGTCAAAAGAGTTAGGTTCTGGAAATTTTGCAGGGGCTATTTAGTCACATTGAGGCCATTGGTAAAAATTATGGGATTTTTCGGAGGTCGTTTGATATAAACGGGCCATTTATTACATGATTATAACCTATTAAATGAATTTTTATAAATAAATAAATAATCATAAAATTACTGGAAATATTTTTATAAAATTCTCCATGTCTTAATGTATTTTTACAAAAATTTACATAATTTATATGTAATTACATATTTAGTTATGATTTATTAAAGATTTAAATTATAACTGTTTTAACGAAACCGGCAGTTTTGTGTTTAACGGACTGACTGGTATGTCAAAATTTCAAAAGTGGTCAAATATCATATTTTTGAATGATATTGATAAAAACGAACTTTTTACGAGAATTCCGGACAATTCGGGTGGATTGTACGCGTTTTGTATAATCAAACCCATTAGAAAACGGAAATGAACCCTGCAATCAAACCAGACATCGAAACCTTAAAATTCTTTCATAAATCAAATCATTTTATCAGTCAATATATTTACTTAAGTTTTATATGATCTTACCTAATCCCAAAACGTATAAACGATCAACTGAGCTAGGCTCGGAAAACGGTGAAACTGAGCCAAATCCAGTTTTAAACATTTCATAGTATACAACGTCACAATCTAAGACTATGGTCATGTTCTGGGCCTAACAGCTATACCCAGATTATCTATACAGGCCGACTTAGCTTGAACACTGTACTAGTACTAACGATACAATACCGTTTATAGGAATCAGGTTATAAACGAGGCATCTAACTTATCGATACGTAATTTCTGTGCGAACTACAATAAGGTGAGTTTCACGACCCCCACTTTCTAAACTGTTTTACGAACTTTTGGGGTGGAAAGCATGTTTATACACGTTATCGATCTGAAAACGATTCGGGACATAGAATATCTGAACAATTATATATGAAAAGTCCCTACAAACATAATGATTGACTACGTGCTGATGAACGATGATTATTATCATTAATTGAAGATAATACGAATTTGCAAAACATAATGAAATTACACGTAACAGCAGGTTTATACAAACATGTTATGTAATGTTAAACATAACTAATTTTGGAGACAACGTGGTCTGTAATGGCCATGGGGATAACGTGGCATGTGATGATTATGGGGCTATTGTGGGCGGAAGGGGGCCACAATAGTAATAAACTAAAGTTGAGTATGGCTTATGAGCCAAGTTCTGCTGCAACTTATAAACAAAAGTTGAGTATGGCATATGAGCCAAGTTCTGCTGCAACTTATAAACAAAAGTTGAGTATGGCCTATGAGCCAAGTTCTGCTGCAACTTATAAACAAAAGTTGAGTATGGCCTATGAGCCAAGTTCTGCTGCAACTTATAAACAAAAGTTGAGTATGGCCTATGAGCCAAGCTCTGCTGCAACTTATTAAACGAACTAACTTGATTATGACATGAATATTAAGAAGATAATGTTATTATGCGTATTGAGGGCGGATGGGGAGTCACAGTAATTGGTGATACGTGATAAATACTATATGTGCATATGTGTCTATATACATGCTACGTGATTAGCCGTAGGAAATACTATGTGTAGAATATATTAATTATTTGCGTGTACACTGTATAATGTTTGAGTTTACATGGAATCATTGTGAGTGGAAGTGGGACCACAGTGGTTGAGTTCATGTGGAACCGTTTTGGGAGGAAGGGGATCCACAGTGGTTGGTTAAACACGGAAATTGGAAACAGGTAGTACGAACAAACAATCACGATTTTACTGAAATTTCGAATTTATATTATAAATTTACATATGTGCATATGCACACACAAGGATATGGCTGCATATATTTATACAAACGTAAAATGCATATTTTTACATACGCGCGTACATACAAATTATGACTGTGTGGTACGCAGAACTGATTTCGTTAAACTTATGAAACTCACCAACTATTCGTAGTTGACCTATTTTAACATGCTTTTCAGGTAATCAGATATGAGAAGTAATTTTCTGTGCGTTACGTATCTGATTGGTGGTTGCTGTCATGGGCATTTGAGTTAGAAGTAAAGTAATTGAAGAACCGGTTTGATAGTATCACCTAGTTTGTAAAAGTTGTTAGAACGATATAATATATTGTAAACTAGTTAGTAATGTTTCTTTATGAACAATGTATTTGATACCAGTTGTATCTGTTGCATTTCCGTTTTACGCTTCCGCAATACGCTTAACGGGGTGTGACAGAAGTTGGTATCAGAGCCATTGGTTATAAAGGATTAGGTTATCCCTTAGGATACCTATAATGTAACCGTATGCTCGATTATCACTGGGAAACTTATTAATGAGTAACGATGGATACTGATGGATGCCGGGATGAGCTCGTAGGGCAAGTGAGTTATTATGGTCCGGAACGTAATAACAGACTTGCTTGTACGAGGGAATTCGGGGTGAAGTCGCGGAACATATTGATAGGTAAAAATGGCAACATACGTGCATAAAGGTGACGTGAAGTATATATGAAATGTGCATACGTGCTTATCTGAGATGAGATATAGGGATACGTGTGCGTACAGTACTACCGATGATATTGAATCTTATTGTAACGAATATTATATTCGGTTATAATTAATATTAATTCATACTATGATTAAAATTATATCGTATCAAAATTTATATTATACCTATTCGTAACAAATAAAATATTTAACTTCGGTATTAATTAATAATATCCTTTACGATGATCTAAGCTACCGAAAAAAAAAAAAATAAAAAAAAAAAAAAAAAAAAAACGTTTTCTTCTGATTAACGATTGCATCGAAAGATGTTGAGATCGGGTAGCTTTACGACAGATAAATAACCGGTGTTTCCTGTAAACAAGAATACGAGAACGCTTAACCGACTTCAAACTAAATCTGGTGATATGACGAAACCACTAAGGAACCTAATATACAAGGCCCGGGAATGAATCACGAGAGGCGTGTCCTACAGATAATAATTTCAAGAATATATATATATATACACATATAATACCTCTTAACTTGGGTCTAACCTTTATTTCATGTACTCGTTTCTTTGACACTAAACTAAACTATTTTCTGGTCATCCTTCGATTTTTGTTGTTTGAAAAACAAACACCATCCCGGGGGAAATACTTAGTGATAAATCCAACTTATTGAATCATAAATATAATAACTACTTTATTGATTCCCCAATTCTATAAACAGACCGTGACTACTAGTACATATAATATACTACTGATATTTCAAAAAGAAAT
The DNA here is from genome assembly GCF_021521415.1 of Bidens hawaiensis. Taxonomy (NCBI): domain Eukaryota; kingdom Viridiplantae; phylum Streptophyta; class Magnoliopsida; order Asterales; family Asteraceae; genus Bidens; species Bidens hawaiensis. Next base: position 684,549 of record NW_027491179.1, on the reverse strand, counting down.
ATTAATAATAATAATAATTTCCTTTACAATTTACCAGTACAATTAACTCCGATAAACCTTCTTAACTAGCAAACTCGTTGAACCATCTATGAATAAGAACATCCAACCTCTCCTATATTTTTCCTATTTCAATTGGTTACTGTAGGAGAGAAATCTCATGCTCACGAAATGATGACGTGCCCCGACTGGAGTGAAACCTAATTACCTCCAACCAGCAAACTACTACTTTTATTAAGTCCGACATGCCTACGAATACAGAATGACCTGACGAAAGAATATATTTTACAATATTAGTTAACAACATTTAGAAGTCAGATGAAATATACACGTGCATTCCCATTATAACATACGGATTAAACTCGTAGCGAGCAAATATCTACCTACGGGAGAGACCGAACAAAAACAGCTTCCCAATAATGGGATCATATTGGAACAATTGTCGTACAAGTTGTGAATTATTTATAATTGTTATAACGCGTGCTTTGATAGATAAGGATAGTACGGTATTGTTGTGTATAGTTTCTAATACTCCATACAAGCATATGGTGGTGCGCTATGTTAATATGGAGGACGATTTGGGCATTTTTAATACAAACATTGACCCCTATTGGGTTAAAATTTCTTGTCATGAGATAATAACTTTTAATATATATGCAAACTTTGGTGTTTGTTAGGCTAATTTTATATACTATCCTTAGTATTCAGATTCGAGAACAAACCTGTGTGATACATACGTGTTAATTGAAATACCTGATTACTTGTTATTGTAATTCCTTTTTGTGATCATTAGCATATGTGAATTTTGTTAATTGTGAAATAACTGGTTTTTATATTAGAATGGCCCCGAAGAAAGTAAACATGTTGTCTGAGGCAGATATAGCCGAGATGATCGCTCGACAACTACAAACAGTACTTCCGACAATAGCAGCACAATTCGCTGCTGGTACCCATACAACTATGAATACAAATCAAGTGCCGAACGCTAACGCGGCTGTAAATACTAATCCCTCGACAAATACTAATACAACCACAAATGCTCCCCCGAAAAATACTGATACTATCGCAACTAATACTCCCCCGTTGAATACCAATATTACTTTCAATAATGATAATCTCCTACCGAACTTGAACAATAGTTGTAACAATCAAAATCCCCCGCAACACGGATATCAACTTAAGAATTTCATGCTATGTAAACCTATGGAATTTAGTGGTACTGAAGGACCAAATGGACTGGTAAAGTGGATCGAAAAGACTGAATCTATCATTAATATCACTAACTGTCCACTAGTTTGTATTGTCAAATTTGCTACTTCTACGTTTGTAGACCACGCGCTAATGTGGTGGAATACTGTTGTGCAAATTCAAGGACAGGAGGCAACCAATTGTATGTCCTGGACAGAACTTAAAAATCTTATGATAACACGCTTTTGTCCGAGAAACGAAATTCAGAAATTAGAGCAAGAACTTTGGAATCTAGAAATGAAGGGTGCAGATCACTTGGAGTATACCCATCGCTTTAACGAACTGGCTCGTCTGGTCCCATGGTTAGTTACCCCAGAATCTAAACGTACTGAACGCTACATTTGGGGTTTAGCCCCCAAGGTCAGGAGTTTGGTTAATTCAACTGGCCCTGTAACTTTCGAAAACGCCGTGTTACAAGCCGGCATTGTAACTTCTGATTTGATTAGAAGTGGTTCATTAAGAATGCCCGGGGAATCATCTGGTACAAAACGAACCAATTATGGAGCGGGAATACAAGAAAGACAACGGAATAAATGCGCGCGCCTTGCAATACAAAATTACGCTATGATCAGTTCCGATGTGAAGCAAAATAAGTATAACGGGCTTTTGCCTAGATGTGGAAAATGTGGTTATCATCATGTTGGTGAATGTCGGACCAATGTGTGTCACAAATGTGGGAAGGTAGGACACTATGCCCGAAATTGTAGAACCGTTATGAATACTATAAATCCACCAACCCAACTCCAGGACTCACAACTACCCCAAACGCAACCAACACGACAACAACCAGTCTACCAAAACCAACCCATAATAAACCGTAATGCCTGTTATGAGTGTGGCAGTATGGAGCACATCAAGAAAGACTGCCCTAGATTGAACCCAATGGCGATGGAAAGACAAAGGCAAGGACCGACATCAACGTCCAACCTGACCAGGGGTCAAGTATTGTGAATAAACCGGATAGAACAAATGTAGTAACAGGTACGTTCTTAGTAATGCCTAATATACTTTAGTTTATTTATTATGGACACTGATAGACGTCTCGTTCCTACAAGTTATTACCTTGGAAAATATACCGTCTAGTAAAATAACAATTCTGTATAAAATAGAAACAACCATAAGTAAAACTATAAATACTAACTATATTACTCGAAAAACTACCCTCTTAACCTAAATAATTAGCTATTCCCTATCAATGCACTCCCGGTAAAAGTGAGGAGTCATTGTGTAATAGTCAGTATGGACTAGTTAATTGAGTTCAAATGAAGGTTCTATATAGAAATAGAACTGTTATACTACCTCTTCTAGATAAAAACGTGATCCCGCACACTGAACAAAACCTAGTACCCCAATGATGAAACATGGATGAGGAAAACTATACTACCCGTAACCGAAACTTGAACTTTAAACGTTTATAGCAAATTGAGTGATGGACAAGGAAAAAGCCAGGCCAGATGTGCGGATAAACTGAGTAATAGTATATAGATGCAAGCGAAATATATGAAGGAATCATAGGCACATATGTTGTAAAGTGTGCACTATTATAAATTAACGGGGAATACAAAAGATCCTCGGAGATGCTACAACAATTCGAGATACCCCATTGGAAGTGGGAAACAAACTACAATGGATCTCTTAACACATATTCCCAAAACATCCCGAGAAAGCAATACCAGCTAAATAATAATTTCTTGACTAATCCACTCCGAATACTTTCTTCCGAATGGTAACAACTATCCAACTGAAAAAGCCTTAACAAAACCTTACTCTTGGTGAACTGGATATGAAATTTTAGATCCCTAATTGGCCTAAGCTCAATCTATAATCCTCTATAAAACAATCAAATCAAATAAACTATTCAAACAATAGAGGAGAGTAAGACCGGTAATTTCAATCCTCGTACATTATCAATCATCGTAATATTATGCAAACGCCTATATATTATATTATACGAGCAAGAATGTAACTCGCCATCTTATTGAAATTGAAAAATTGGCGACATCCAAAATACAAAATCCGATTCTATTTCGATAACCATAAATAAAGCTTGTAATATTAATAACAAACCGAAGGCCGCCTAAGGCTAACAAGAGGGCTATACTGAGAAATAAGAGAAGTTATCAAATTTTGAAAGTTATTAAGTTGAGTTGAGAAAAACGATGAGTGATTCTAAAATACATGGAACTGTACAAAATTGCCTCGAACCATAACGTAATAAGCAAAATTATCTCATTCCCATTATATATATATATGTATATATATATATCGAATCAAAATGAGTGCCTTACTGATATGGCGGAATTAGTACTATTTGAAAACTTTTATACAGCTAAACTCTATAAAGAGACTCATGGAAATACTGAGTGGAGAAAATCAAACAGTTGTGACACAATAAAATCTTATTGAATAAAATCCAGTGAAATCCACAACAGGGAATCAAACGTGTTCGGAAACAGAAAAACGAATTCCAAAACAAAGGATTATAAAATTTTTCCCCAAAAAGAGCATATTTGGCATATTGAATTTCGGGGACGAAATTTCTTAACGGGGGGAGAATGTGACATTCATGACAAAACAAGGGACACTATATTCATTACGTAACAAGTAAACGATAAATCGGTTAATTCGTAGTGCTTAAACGAGTAACCGACCGATACTAACTCTGACTCGTATACATACTGGGGGGTCATATACGAGTTATATATATGTTATAGAGGCTAACATATTGATATTTAGGCCTCGGTACGTTTAAAACTCTTTAAACGAAAAAGGTTTCGTTTATCGATACGCTATAAGCTTAAACGCAATCGTTAATATCAAAACAAGCATTGTAGCATCCGTTAAGCCGAAAAAGATTTATAAAACACTTATATGACATGTTCTAAGCCATCCGTGAAAATATTTTGGAATTTTACAACGAGTCAGTACGATTTTCTTATTTTACAAAAACAAGCTGAAAAACACACGTTTTTACGTTATTTCTCACACCCGAATTAATTTTTTTGCGAAAAACCGAACCCGAACTAAACTTGAAGTGGGCTTTTCATGTTTGGGCTTGTATGTATAATTTAATGGGCCAAAACAGCCCATTAAGGGCCTTTATGGAGTTCCGATCGGACAGCTTAAACCCACCCCACATGTTTTCTTTTATAAAGCTTATTCAACAAGCTTTGTTATTCATTCCACCTTTCAAATATTTTCAAGTCCAGCAGCTCTAGCTTCTGTTCTCTCAAGTTCCTTTCCAAAAACCCTAAGGTAAGATTCAATTCTAACAAGTTTTAACAAAGTTTGATCCATATGATTATCATATAAACATGTTTTGATTAGTGTTAAACATGTTTAACCATCCAAAAGCCCTAAAAATCAAGTAAAATTATGTTTTGATGTTAAACATGTTTACAAACCTGGAATATATACTTTTTTGGTCAAAAACACGGATTAGAACATGAATACAACGTTTTTACGGTTAGAAAGTTCGGTTTGAACCCAAAACCGAAACCCTAATTATCAAGGCTGTTACATGGATGATTTATGCTTGGTTTGATGTTATATGATAGGTAGATATACTGAGTTTGCAACCCGAGACCCGGAAAGTCGTTTAAGCTAGCAAAATTCATCGAAAACCGACAAGGTAAACCCGTAATACTCGTTTAGGGGCTGTTTAGTATTAGGTTGTGACGTGCTTGTTTTTAGCTTGTGAAAATTTGCAGGGACATTAGGGATCATATAAATGAGTCCCTGTTCAAATTTGGTAATTTTTCGATAAACGGAGAATATTTGGTGAATTTATTCCCGTTTATGGGCGTTTATTTGGGAAAAATAGCAAAACATATTGAAAAATTATGAAACTTGGTTTTGGAGTTTGATATGGGATGGTAAGATTACTGGTAAAGTTTGGGAATCATTGGAAATGTCTAAGTATGGTTTGTGCAGCCATGGTTGAACCGAGTTTTAACAGCCGAAAAACGCACAAAAAGGCATTTTGTCAAAAGAGTTAGGTTCTGGAAATTTTGCAGGGGCTATGTAGTCACATTGAGGCCATTGGTAAAAATTATGGGATTTTTCGGAGGTCGTTTGATATAAACGGGCCATTTATTACATGATTATAACATATTAAATGAATTTTTATAAATAAATAAATAATCATAAAATTACTGGAAATATTTTTATAAAATTCTCCATGTCTTAATGTATTTTTACAAAAATTTACATAATTTATATGTAATTACATATTTAGTTATGATTTATTAAAGATTTAAATTATAACTGTTTTAACGAAACCGGCAGTTTTGTGTTTAACGGACTGACTGTTATGTCAAAATTTCAAAAGTGGTCAAATATCATATTTTTGAATGATATTGATAAAAACGAACTTTTTACGAGAATTCCGGACAATTCGGGTGGATTGTACGCGTTTTGTATAATCAAACCCATAAGAAAACGGAAATGAACCCTGCAATCAAACCAGACATCGAAACCTTAAAATTCTTTCATAAATCAAATCATTTTATCAGTCAATATATTTACTTAAGTTTTATATGATCTTACCTAATCCCAAAACGTATAAACGATCAACTGAGCTAGGCTCGGAAAACGGTGAAACTGAGCCAAATCCAGTTTTAAACATTTCATAGTATACAACGTCACAATCTAAGACTATGGTCATGTTCTGGGCCTAACAGCTATACCCAGATTATCTATACAGGCCGACTTAGCTTGAACACTGTACTAGTACTAACGATACAATACCGTTTATAGGAATCAGGTTATAAACGAGGCATCTAACTTATCGATACGTAATTTCTGTGCGAACTACAATAAGGTGAGTTTCACGACCCCCACTTTCTAAACTGTTTTACGAACTTTTGGGGTGGAAAGCATGTTTATACACGTTATCGATCTGAAAACGATTCGGGACATAGAATATCTGAACAATTATATATGAAAAGTCCCTACAAACATAATGATTGACTACGTGCTGATGAACGATGATTATTATCATTAATTGAAGATAATACGAATTTGCAAAACATAATGAAATTACACGTAACAGCAGGTTTATACAAACATGTTATGTAATGTTAAACATAACTAATTTTGGAGACAACGTGGTCTGTAATGGCCATGGGGATAACGTGGCATGTGATGATTATGGGGCTATTGTGGGCGGAAGGGGGCCACAATAGTAATAAACTAAAGTTGAGTATGGCTTATGAGCCAAGTTCTGCTGCAACTTATAAACAAAAGTTGAGTATGGCATATGAGCCAAGTTCTGCTGCAACTTATAAACAAAAGTTGAGTATGGCCTATGAGCCAAGTTCTGCTGCAACTTATAAACAAAAGTTGAGTATGGCCTATGAGCCAAGTTCTGCTGCAACTTATAAACAAAAGTTGAGTATGGCCTATGAGCCAAGCTCTGCTGCAACTTATTAAACGAACTAACTTGATTATGACATGAATATTAAGAAGATAATGTGATTATGCGTATTGAGGGCGGATGGGGAGTCACAGTAATTGGTGATACGTGATAAATACTATATGTGCATATGTGTCTATATACATGCTACGTGATTAGCCGTAGGAAATACTATGTGTAGAATATATTAATTATTTGCGTGTACACTGTATAATGTTTGAGTTTACATGGAATCATTGTGAGTGGAAGTGGGACCACAGTGGTTGAGTTCATGTGGAACCGTTTTGGGAGGAAGGGGATCCACAGTGGTTGGTTAAACACGGAAATTGGAAACAGGTAGTACGAACAAACAATCACGATTTTACTGAAATTTCGAATTTATATTATAAATTTACATATGTGCATATGCACACACAAGGATATGGCTGCATATATTTATACAAACGTAAAATGCATATTTTTACATACGCGCGTACATACAAATTATGACTGTGTGGTACGCAGAACTGATTTCGTTAAACTTATGAAACTCACCAACTATTCGTAGTTGACCTATTTTAACATGCTTTTCAGGTAATCAGATATGAGAAGTAATTTTCTGTGCGTTACGTATCTGATTGGTGGTTGCTGTCATGGGCATTTGAGTTAGAAGTAAAGTAATTGAAGAACCGGTTTGATAGTATCACCTAGTTTGTAAAAGTTGTTAGAACGATATAATATATTGTAAACTAGTTAGTAATGTTTCTTTATGAACAATGTATTTGATACCAGCTGTATCTGTTGCATTTCCGTTTTACGCTTCCGCAATACGCTTAACGGGGTGTGACATTATTTTAGGGACGAACAAATTAAAAGTTAAAATGTACACTAAGTTACAGCTAAACAACACGTTGGCTGAACATTTAAACAACAATTGAGGTCCAATTTTTCTTCTGAAAAAACAACAAATGTTATCCCTAAATGACGTGCCTCAACAACTGATGCACTTTATGTCACTTTTTGGTGATAAGTTAGAACTAAAAGTCTACAGCATAACAATCATAAGCTGTCATCACAAATTGCATAAAAATAAACCAACTCCGGTCTTAAGAAAGTAACCATTTAGGGTAATTTTCTAAGTTAACGGTGTTTTGGTCAAAAATCGACTAAGGATAAAGTAACCAAATTCGTTAGGTGAGGTCTAGTGCTAATTTGATGATAACAATAATGAAACGATTGCAAGCACAAACACAAGAAAAAGCCCTTGATCTTGTTCGGATCGCCGGCACAAAAACCCCGGGTGATGACAAATCGTCTATCACCACTTTATTAATCTAAAATCGGGTTACAAATGGTGGAGTTTATGTTCAATGATTACAAAAATGCTAAGTGTGTGTGATCTGATAGCTTGCTCAATGAATGAATATGAATGTGTAATGTGTGACCTCATTGATCATAACCTCGTTTATAAACATAAATAACAACTAACAACTACTCCTACAAATCCGCCACTCTTCCACTAACTCCTTCAACGTCTTTTGATCACGTGCTAGGAGTCTCCAGTAGTGACTAAATAGGATGACCCATTCCTGGAGCCATTATACCTATCAAATATTAAAATACACATAAGAAACAATCGTTAGCAAAACCAATTACTGAGGATCCTTAATCCTCACATAATCCGGAACTCTTCAAAAGGATAATTGATCCAGACACGTCTTCAAGAATTACATATCTTCAGTACTTGATTATTTGTGTACTAACAATTGCCCCCAATTTGGCAGTTGGTGATAAGATTACAGTTGTTAAATTGTATTTAAAATTCAAATCCTGCAAAATCAGATAAAAAGACGCGAATATGGGTTAAAGTTAAAAATAATTAACAAACTAGGGACCAAAGATAAAACCCAGTTTCCTAATTATTCTCTTCATTCCGAAACCTTCTCATCTACAATCCTCCATAGATCGGGTAATCCTTTCTTCCTTTCTCTCTTTATTTTGTGTTACTTGTCATCTGATGTCAGTCGATAGTCGTTTCTCAAACTCGTCCAGCCATATGGACGAAGATATGAAGAACCAAGGTTTACTACAAGACCCTTCGTCAGAGATTTGTAAATTCAATAATCTTGAGATAGATCAAATAACATCCTTGTTCCTTTCCGGCACCATATTCAGACCATACGACTCTTCTACCCCGAACGACATAGCATAAAAAGTATAGGTTTGCTTTACAGCCTGTCCTTTATTGCATGGTTATTCGTATCCATTCCCGGACTTTACCCAACGATTCTTCACCCTTACCGACATTAGCTACATCCATGCCATGCCAATGATTTGGCGAGCTTTGCTAACCCTTGAAGAAATCATATCCGACCATGACCTAGATTTCGGACTTTCTGAACTGTCATACCTGTATTCTCTGTACACTCATGGTTCCACCCGATTCTTTTTCAAATCCAAGCCTCATCAACCAATCCCGCTTGACAGAGTCACTCAAAACGGCTCTCATTGGAAAAGCCAGTTCTTTTTCGTTAGACGGGATTCGATTCCAAATGGGAATATGCTTCCAACTAGGTGGATTAGGGGGTAGGATTATTATAGTCTCATCACTCTTTTGATAAAGGTTGAAACTTCAATGCTGACTCGTTTAATCCTTTTTTTTTTGCAGTTGAAAACTTTGCAAGGTTGGCTGAGCTTCCAGGAACCAAGAAGAGAGTAACCGCTTTCCTTGCATTGAGCCCCATAAGTCGAACCTTTAAAATCAGGATCCTTGATTCTGACTCAAAAGCTGAACAGTCAAATATCTCACTTCACAAAAGTATGTCAAGTAAGCAATATAGTAAAGATAAAGGTATTAATTTTGTTATAGAAATGAAAACTTATCTGTTTTGTTGTGTTTTGAAGATATGCCTAAGTCTTCCAACAAGCCTGCTGCCCAATTCTCACTTGATGATATCGACCATTTGATCTCTCCTAAGTTAGTTAAGAAGGAACCTTCCAATTCTATCCAGGCTCCCAGCCCTCACACTGCGACTACCAGAGCTAAGGCTCGTTTGGTGAAGAAGAGGAAACTACCAGAACCCCAAGCAGAAGTCCATGAAATCGAGAAGCAACTTCATGAGGCGGTTACTCAAGTAAGGATCCGTTTTTCAGCTTCGCTAATCCTGTTATATATTTTTTTGTTGATCCCATACTTGTGGCTTGTAAGTTGTCCAAGGTTTCCACTCTTACTATGGATCAATCATCAAAGATCTTGAGGATTCTTTGTTAGGAATGAGGACTCTTGTTGCTGCCAAAGATAAGCTGATTGCGAAGGTTACCAAGGAGAGAAAACAAGCTGACTCCTAACTTCTGGCCATGGAAATGAGGATAAAGGACGGGATCAAGGCGTCTACTAAAGAAGCAAAAATGTCCGCAGCCAAGTTGATCCTGCAATCAAGGATCTAGTTCGTGGCGGAGGCGAATGATCCTTCTTTTGACAGGGTTAACTGGGAGGTGGATGAATGGAAAAGGTCTTTGACTAGGCTGGGCATGGTAGAGGAGGATACTGCTGAAGAGAACAAGACTGCGGAGGAAGGTGAAGCCGGAAACAGTGGTGCGAAGGACGCGGGTTATTAAGGATGACAAAGACAAGGCCAGAATCCGTTGTTTTTTATTTTGATTATGTTTTTATGGTTATTGGATAATGGTCTGTATTTTAAGAGAATAGTAATCTAGGGTAAAAGATCTATGATCCTTAAGACAATTTCCGAGGTTAGCAAAAGTGGAGGGATCCTTTGTTTGTGGGGTTGAAGCCTTTGATGCCCCTGCTTTATTTTCCTGCACTTTCATGAACAGTTAGTGTAGGCTCCTGGACGGATCGTACACGGGATGTCGCTATCTGCGCAGGTGCGGAATCCCTGCTAGGTAGATACGAGTGCAGAATATGTATAAATCAAACACACGAGCAATAACCGAAACACGTTATATTGATAACACGAACACGTGACGCGAGGTCACTATTACAGACTGACTTGTAAACACGTAACTCGCTAACCCTCGAACTCACGAACTCTTGAACTAATGAACACCTACAAACTGTTACAGCGAACAGTTTATATAAGCACGACAACTTCGCCTCAGGCGAAGTTGTCCTTAACTTCGCTTGTTCAACAAGTTCGCCTGAGCGAACTTGTTGACAACTTCGCACATACAAAAACATAAACATAATCATAAACATAATTACATTACAGACTCGATTACAAATGCTAGACTATGAACTACTGACACACATGTACCAACAGACTCCCCCTTGGCAGTAGCTTCATATCTTGATTTTCAAATCTTGAGTCTTGTAATCTTGCATCTCTACGCGTGCGCTCCCTCTCTAACACACACCGACACCACCCCTTGATATTTCCTAGCTTGATCCTTCCAAGCAGGAATGTAGAAGATCTTCTTCTCGTTGAGCATCTTCAGATCAGCCTGCGATAGATTAACAAGATGCATCGGGTCGTAAACCCTAAGCACTTCTTGTTCATCCACATCTTCCATTACCGCCTCCGCTGTCTCACAGTCCACGAACCACCATTTTAGATCTTTGAGCACGTCCTTGGGCATGAGCTTCATCGGTACTTCTTTAAGGCACCGGATTGGGTTATACTTCATTATCATCCAAGGCTTTCCATCAGCTCTCAGACCTCTATCCTTGTCTTCGACAAGTTTCCCCTTTTGTGGTCTCATCAGCTCAAACTTCTTCTCCTTAATACACTCCTTCCACACGATCTTCCCGATGATTCTAGCCATGTTGTCTTCACTTCGGTTTATCAATCCCAATCTGGCTAAATCTTTTACCTCACATTCAGGCAGTGGGTGTAAAGATCTCAACGTTCTCCTGAAGTACTGAATTCCATCGTATCTTTTGATCACGAAGAGCCGCAGCTGCTCATCATATATCCAGCAGATAATACCTTTCTTTGCTTCTGCGTATCCCTTAATATTGTAACTCTTTTTGAACATTTTAGGGATCGCCGGCTTCTTCGTCTTTATGAACCAGTGAGCACAACCTTCCTTCCAATTCGGTTGTTCCTCCCATTCAGTATCTTCCTCAACAGTCTTATCACCCATCTCTGGCATCTCAACCTCCGGAATCTCGTGTTCCACGGAGTCATCTACAATCTCCCCTTCCTCTATCACATTCTCAACAGTAATTTGCTCTCCGATCCTCTCGATCTCATCAACCGGCAGCACATCTTCTTCAATCATAAACTCATCATCATCCTCATCCAGCTCTTTTAACGCGTCGATCACATCTTCAACATCAGCATCATCATCAACATCTACCACGTCGTCACCGGCTGCGCTTGTAGACTCCCCCTCAGCTGTGGAAGCCCCAAGAGCCTGAGAGGTTCTTGGCAGCTCACCACCTGCACCTTCCGGTGCATTGGGATCATCGTCTTGATCTTCTCTCCGTTTTGTCCTCAACTCATCTCCCCTACAAGTCTTCTCCCCCTGAGATGCCAAGAATGCCTTGAAGGCATCTATTACTTTCCTGTGTTCAACCAGGAGGGAGGCTTGCAGTTGATTGGATTCCACTAGGCTTTGAATGGTCTTTGACTGTTCAGCAACGATCCGCTCTAGCGATGCAATCCTTTCGGAGTCAGAAGTAGGCGTTGGAGTTGGCGGGACATCAGCAGCAGAAGTGACCGCAGGTGGTACACTTGGTAACCCTGCAGTAGTAGTGACGGTCGACTCAACAAATCGTGCAACTACCACCGGTGGAGTAAACGATTGGGGTGGTAGAGACACAACTGATGGGGCCGACGTCTCGACGGCAGTAACCTGTGCTGTAGAAGGAATAAGAGACATACCAGACAAGGCAGGTGGAGCAAAACGTACCAGCCTTGAAGATTCTCCAGCTCCCGAACCCATACCTGTCCGTTCTCTTCTTGAACGCCTGAGCACTAGTTGAACTGCTTCTTCTTCATCAACTTCCTCATCATCATCGTCAACAGTTCTCGGCCTCTTTCCAGTCGTTCTCTCCCGAGACACCATTAGTCGTCTCGCTTCAGCAAATGTTTCGTCAAGATCGGAGTCAGCTAACGAAGTAACTGCTCTAGTAACCTCCATGACCTGAGAACCTGAGACATCCATATCAAACAATCCATGGCCGCCAAAAGCAGCATCAAGATCTACTTCTTCAGCAGTAGGCACAGCAGGAGATGCAGCAGCTGGCACAGCAGCAGAGGCAACAGTAGATACAACAGGAGCAGCTGGTACAGCATGGGGTGCTGCCGCCTGATGTGGCTGTGGGTCTCTGAACTCGTCCCCTCCTGCAGGAACATACCCCGGGTTGATAAGATACCCGAACAGTGGAGTATGCCTGGGACGCAGCTCAGGCTTGCTACGTGTGCTCGAAGTCCGACACTGAGCGAAGATACGTTTCGTCACACATTCGACGTATCTTATAGGGCGTCTCTGCGGTAGCGACGGAGCGACATGATTTAGAATCATCTGTAAGAACCGAGGATACATAATAAATCGCTCGCGCGCCACAGCCCTCCTCTGACGATCAATCTCGTAAAATATCAGCTGACTAAATGAATATCGTCGGTTGTAAGTCAGGGCAATCATGGCAGACTGCATCGTCGCGCCCATCCCATCAGTTCCTGCCTTCCTCCCAGACATGCATACGATCAAGACATGCATTAGGAAGCGCCACTGATCTAGTAAAAAACCTTTCCTCCTCTGTGTGTCCCCCAACGGACCTGAATAACCCATCCTCAGGTACGCTCCATCACGAAAAGGAGCTACGAACTCCGTTGGGTCATCCCTTGTCTCTTCTCCAAACTGCAAAGCCAACCGTATATCTTCAGAAGAAAACTGTATATCATGACCATTTACGGTTGCTCGCATCACCGGGGGCTCAGGCCTGCAATCATAATATACCGACTGCAAAAAGTCTTCTATGTTAGGCAGTGAAATGGGCAGGGTATTTGTGATCGCATGAAAGATCCTTGAGTGCTGGAGAAACGTGATTATCTCCCTGTAGTCTTCCACACCTCTTGCGTCTGGATCTAACGTGATGTACTAGTTATGGGCCGGAAAGAACTGTCTTTGATCATCACCGTCATCACCACCAGCACCGCCAACAGCAGCCATATCTGCACAAAACAGAACAAGTTAGAGAACGGTTAAGCAACTCACAAGTTCGCTTTGTACCACGAGCGAAGTTGTGATTAAACCTTTACAGGCGAACTTAAAGGTGAGGCGAAGTTGGGAACAACTTCGCTTCATCTGTAAATTCGTCTAAAAACTGTTAAGTAAATTGGTATAGGCGAAGTTGATGATAACTTCGCCTTATCACAACATCGCCCCAGGCGAATTTGAGTTCAAGGCGAAGTTAAAGATAACTTCGCCTAAACCCTAACTTCGCCTAAATCTGAAACGGCGACTGTTCAGATTCATAAGGCCATAGATCCGATGTTTTCGCACTAATTGACGATCCAGGAGAGAAGAACACAACATAATAATGGTATTAAGACGAAAAGCTTGTCCATGAACACGTAACACCAGGTTGAAAAACAAGGTTTTGAAGGTCCGACAACCCGAGGTCTCGAACCGGGTAAAACGATAATGAACGAGTATTTTTGTGAAAGATATCGACAACACATACCCTTAAATGAATAATAGAAACGGAAACAAAGATCGAAATCGGAGATAAAAACAAGTTCGCCGGAGCTATCAAGTTCGCCGGAAAACTATTTCGCTGATATTATTATGAGAGTTACTGTTTTGAAAATCACCTTATATAGGGTCAGAGTTGGTCAGGCGAAGTTAAGAATAACTTCGCCTAGGCGAAGTTAAGCATAAGTTCGCCTGATTCAACAACTTCGCCAATAATTTCAGAATCAACCCTTTAAGTTTGAACATTTTGCAATTAACATTTGAAAGATTCATAAAGAGTTAAACAAAAAATGATCAAGTCTAAGTAACCAGATATAAAATAATACAACTACAAAAATAGAAAAACTTATAAAAATTTAACGAAATAAGGGATCAAATTTCAGTCTTGATAGGGACAGCTATGTTTTAGAAAAGATCCTAACAGGAATCATACTAACTACGTGACTGTCACATAGATCCGTGTTTAGCTGTATTATGACATATAGAGACAGGTTGTAAGCAGGTAATATACTTAAGATGGTTTTCATCGTTTCTGTGATACGAGTTATGTTCAATTAATCCTTAAAATTTAAGTGGGCAACAACTCAGAAATATGGATGCCTCCTATCTATCCTCAAAGCGTATTTGGCTTTCCCCAAGTCACCCCGAATTGACTTCGACCCATAGTGTCTGATTATCTTGTATGTATTCTTCTTCTGTTTCCCGTTCTTCATCTTGCTCTAAGATAGAGAAGTCTTGAATTTATGATCACTAATATGTTACACTAACTCAATTTTTTTTTTTTTTTTTTTTTTTTTTTTTTTTTTTTAACATAGACTTCAAAGTAGAATTTTACTGCAAGTCCTAAATCTGGATCACTGCAGTGTCTTGAAACGCTTTCTTCACGGGAATCAGAACACACATGGGCTCGTGTATGACTGGGTAATCGCTTTTCTGCCTATCATTCGAAAAGATATATATGAAGACACGCAAAACTCTTAAGGAGTTTCCACGTAAAATCAAGTAAAATTAGTTTGTATCACATCTACTTTTACGCACCATAAAAAGTTACCATGACATACAATGATTGTCCTAAAGCCTTTTAAGCCTAATAACTTCACCAGTTAAGCACACACAATCAGTATATACATCATTTTCCAAGGTTAGATCAATTTTCCGTTTAACATAGCTAACGAACTTCTTACGAAGTAACAGACTTGAAAAGTAATTTCATTTCCCTTAAAATATTTTGACTTCAGTCACCCCGATCAAGTCAAAGTCTTCAGGTAAACGGCAATCCTGAAGATCCAATGGATCAACTGGACCGACCACATACGAGTATGTGTCCTTCTAACTATGTATGACCGACTAATTTTCAGCGACAGAAAGAAAACACATCATAACTGCCCCGGTCACTTTCAGTCATCTGGTTAATGGCGACCCTCATTTTCTAAGTAGAAACGAGGACCAAAACATATCCGTGGATATGTCCATCAAACGGAGGTAACCGACTAATTTTAAGCAATAGTGACGTTTTTTTTTTTTTTTTTTTTTTTTTTTAAAAATAAACACAAAAATATGGTTACTCGGGATTGATCATCCCGTTCAGCTCAATTAGGTTTTGAAATCTGGATTTATCAAACGCTTTTGTAAATAAATCAGCGAAATTTTCGAGCGTATCAACCTTTTCGATCTTAATCAGTTTCTTCTCAGCACAATCCCGTATGAAATGATGACGAATGTCAATATGTTTGGTTTTACTATGTTTCACGGGATTGTTAATTACTGAGATGGCTGCAGTGTTATCAATTAAAATAGGAGTGAGTAAGAAATTCAGACCATAGTCGCGCAATTGTTGCTGAATCCACAAAACCTGTGAACAGCAGTTGGATGCTGCCATATATTCAGCTTCACATGTTGAGATTGCAACTGACGTCTGTTTCTTGCACTGCCAGGAAACTAATCTTCCACCGAGAAACTGACATCCTCCTGTAGTCGACTTCCGACTCTGATTGCACCCTCCATAATCAGAATCAGTATAAGCTACCAGTTCCACGTCTCCTCCCTTCGGGTACCACAACCCCAGCTTCGGCTTGCCCTTGAGATACCGTAGTATCCTCTTTGCACCTTTCAAGTGAGATTCTTTCGGATTTTCCTGAAAACATGCACAAAGACAAACAGCAAACATTATATCAGGCCTAGAAGCAGTTAAATACATTAATGAACCTATTATCGCCCGATACAGAGTTGGGTCCACATCTGCGTCACCATCTGATTCAGCGCCCAATTTGTGATTGACGCAGATTGGAGTGTCATATGGAGAACTGTCCTCCATCTTGAATCGCTTGAGCACATCATGAACGTACTTCGTCTGATGAATGAACATCCCGTCCTTCTTCTGATCAACCTGCAATCCTAGAAAGAAAGTTAGTTCACCCATAGCACTCATTTCGAACCTTTTCTTCATTACATCCTCAAAATCTTGACACATGGAGACTCTTGATGCAGCAAATATGATGTCATCCACGTAGACTTGAACTAGTAGGAAGTCGCTTCCTTCTCTCTTCACAAACAAAGTACTGTCGATCAATCCTCTTTCAAAACCATTTTCGAGCAAGTAGTCCGATAACGTTGAATACCAGGCACGAGGTGCCTGATGTAATCCATACAGCGCCTTGCTCAACTTGTATACGTGATCAGGAAAGTCTGGGTCAGGAAAACCCGGAGGTTGCTCAACATACACAACCTCATCAACTTTCCCGTTTAGGAACGCGCTCTTCACGTCCAACTGAAATACCTTCATCTTTTTAAAAGAAGCAAATGCCAGAAACAATCTAATCGCCTCCAACCGGGCGACAGGAGCGAACACCTCATTGTAATCAATACCCTCTTGCTGATTAAAACCTTTAACAACCAGCCTCGCCTTATTTCTTATGATAATCCCCTTATCATCTCTCTTGCACTTGAACACCCATTTTGTGCCTATAGCATGCACATTCTTTGGTTTTTCAACCAAAGTCCAAACTTCCATCTTTTCGAACTGAGCCAACTCCTCTTGCATGGCTTCGACCCACGAGCTGTCCTTTAAAGCCATTTGATAATTCTTTGGTTCAATCTGGCTTATAAAGCAGGAGTACAAACATTCGTTCAGAATACCCGTTTCCTTAATGCTTGTATAAACACAGGTGTGCTCATTCAAGCTTCTTCTGGTTTGTACACCGGTGGACACATCACCAAGAACATTCTCCAAAGGGTGATCTTTGTGAATTCTCGTGGTCGGAACAGAACCGACATGCAAATTATCTTCCAAATTTGAAGAGATCTCATCTATGGTTGTTTCTGGCTGAGAGTGAAAAGGATTAATAAATTCATCTTCAGTTGAGGCCGCAGGGGTACCGATAGTGTTTGATGTGGAAGGTTGAGATTTCTCAATCAGCTGTCGTTGCAATAGATTTTCTTCCTCATCAAGTATCATCTTCGTCACAGCTCTTTCGTCTTCTTCAGAAATTTCCAAATCAGGTACGTTAAACGACTTAAAAAGCTTAACATAGTCGAAAAGCTCAGCAGGTCCATTGCTTGGTTTTGGCGATTGGTAACTAGTAATGTCGGTGTTACAAACCACCTCCACCTTGCAAGTCGAAGTATTGAAGACCCGTCTGTTGGGAGTCCCAACTACATAACCGACTAAGATTCCTTCATCGGCTACTTCACCAAATTTCGAATTAGTCTTCAAAATCGAACAAGGAGACCCGAAGGGTTCAAGACCGCACAAGTTGGGCTTCCTTCCATGCATAAGCTCGTAACATGTTTTTCCAAGTATCTTAACGGTTAACACCCTATTCAGAACATAGCAGGCTGTAGCAACTGCTTCAGCCCAGAACATCACAGGAAGCTTCGAGTCTGCCAGCATAGTTCTGGCTCCTTCAATTAATGTTCGGTTCTTCCTTTCAGCCACTCCATTCTGTTGCGGAGTATACGGAGCGCTGTATTGGTGCTCAATTCCTTTCTGAAGACAGAAGATTTCCATTTCAAAGTTCTTGAACTCTGTCCCATTGTCACTTCTGATGTATTTAACTGATTTACTCATGACGTTCTCAACTTTTGTAATTAGATTCTTCACCATTTGAGCCGTCTCATCTTTCGATTTCAGAAAATATACCCACGAATATCGCGAGTAGTCATCAGTGATCACCAAGCAGTAAGAAGTACCCCCTAGACTTTTTACATTCACTGGACCGAAGAGATCCATATGAAGTAGTTCTAGAGTACCGGCAATAGAATTAATCTTCTTGGTGAGATGGGATTTCTTGTGTTGCTTTCCCTTCTTGCATGCTATACATTTGTCTTCAAAGTTAAAACTTTTTAAGGGAACGCCCATCACAAGCCCATTCTTGACAATGAAGTTCATCTTCCGAAGATGAATGTGCCCCATTCTCCTATGCCATAATTCTGATTCTGATTCGCTTGCTTTTGTCATTAAACAAGATTCTCCGGTGGCCATTTCAGTAGACCTCATGTCCATCACATATGTATTCGTTTCACATGGAGCTTTCATTACTATCCATTCGTCTGGTATCTGAAAACCAGGCTTCAATACTATCGCTTCATTCTTCGTGAAATGGACAGTGTAATCTTTATCACAAATCTGCGACACACTCAGCAGATTGTGCTTTAATTCCTCCACAAAATTCACATTTTCCAGTGTCATTCTCCCATTTGACACTGTTCCTCTACCAGTAATCCTTCCTCCGCTCTCACCAGCAAAACTAACTCTTGCTCCCTGAACAGGTTTTAAGTCTTGCAACAAGTGTTTGTTGCCCGTCATGTGCCGGGAACAGCCGCTATCTACAATCCAAAGACTGTTGGCAGCCCTGTTCAACTGTTCCTGCACAATAAAACAAAGAGTTAGAATCTTGGGACCCAAGACCAATTGGTCTTGGATCGATACGTCCCGTACCCTGGCTTTCTCAAGTTAGCATCAGGATAATTTCTGTAAGTCCTGTTAGGAAATCTCCTTGCAGATTGAGTGTAATGCCTCCCAAACCTATATGACTTGAAAGTGTTATATCTTGTGGTTTGGTTGAAAAACTGAGGTTTGTTTTTATAAAAACCTGAATTAGTTACATTTTGGCACTTTGAAAAGTTTTCATTTTTAGCAGTAACAAAATGACGCTTATCCTCAGTTTTATTTGGCCTCACACCTCTGAATCTCGGCTTCAGAGGGCAATCTGCAACTAGATGTCCTAATTTGTTACATCTAAAGCAACACCGACTCTCCTTTTTCTTGTCAAATGTTGGTTTGGATGTAGAGGCAGTGTTACCAGCCGTTCGTCTCACATAAGGTGGGACGTACGGATTGAGTGGAGAACTCTTTTTAGAAATTTTATTTTTATCTCCACCGGTGGGTAACCCTACCTTCTCTTTTGTCTGACCAGATTCAGACAACTTATCCGATTCCGATGAGACTGGACTCGAGACAGAAACTTTCACATTTGAAACAGGCGAACTCGTTTCGCCACAGCTAACACTTGGTTCTATATTTGTAACCTTGATGGGAGTTGTCTGAGTAACCTCGAAATCAACAGATTTCTGAACACTCGGATTATAAGTATAGTTGTGGTTAAAGGGTGGTGGAACTTCGTGATAACCGATTCCTCCCCTCTTTGCAGAGGTACCTTGATCACTCACGAGGTGATCAAGGATGGCCGAGGAATTCCTGAACTGCTCAAGTTTGCGGTTCAGTTCCACCACCTTCACCTGGTGGTCAGCAATCTGTTTATCCCGATCAGCAATCAATTTAGTTTTTTCTTCTAAAACTTCATAACTAAGATCAATTATTTCAATTTTCTCAGCAAGTTTAGTTTTTAAGCTTTGTATGTCTTTTTCACATGCTTTTATTTTAATTTTATAACTGTTTTCTCTTGCTTTCGTAAAATGGTGATCTTCTTTAATAGTTTTAAAATCAGCATCTAAACGGACGTACTGATCAGTTATTGTTGTTAGTTGCTCAGACAAATTCTCACAATTAGTACAAATATTCTTATTACTTACCTCGGAGCGATTGTCCTTGTCATCTGCCATAAAAGCTGTTTCTTCTTCAGTAGCTTTCTCATTTCCATCAACCTTCTCACATTCTTCCACTTCAGCCTCAGCCATGTTCGCTTGCTCACCAGATTCATTTGAATGCAGGTTCCAGTTGTACTCACCTGCTTCTCTGGTCAACATGGCATTAATCTCTCTGTTAACTCCAAAGTGTTGTGTAGGCCGACCTTGTCCTCGTTCAACCCTCTCATTCCGGCATTCTTTGGCAAAGTGCCCGTATTGCTGACAATTATAGCACCTTACCTTAGATTTGTCGAATCCAGGCCTACCACCAACAAACTTTCTCCCAGTTTTCTTCATAAACCGTTTAACTCGCCTCACAATCATTGCCATTTGCCATTGCAAATCCATCTCCTCCAGATCATCAGCATCGATCTGGTCGTAATCCTCATCCAGAACAGCAGGGTCCACAATCTTCCCCTGGATGTAGTTTTCATAGGAAGCAATAAATGATGCATAGACTGCAAACTGCTCTTCAGCAAATTTTACACTCATAGGCATCTTGGAATAATTATTGCTTGAGGCATTTGCAGAGAAACCACTTGTGGATGCTTGAGGCTTTGAAGTACTTGATCCTCCAGCAACAAAGCAAACATCACCGTTCATGTTTACTGAAACGTTTCCATCATGAGAAGCGTTTGAACCTGACTCCCCTTTTGAGTAATAAGCAGCTGATTCAGGCCTCGAACTTGAGCCTGAGGTAACTTTTGCACCATACATACCAGGGTCTTGTATCTGATCTGTTGGTGTTTCTTTTCGAACCATATTAAGCTCATAAGTTCTGAGCTTGTTTACTGCCGTTTCCAGATCATAATTAGGAAAGTCTCTGTCTTCCCTCATAAGAACGGTGTACATTTCCCACTTCGGTGGGAGAGCATCGAGAAGCTTTTCAACGATCTCTTCTTCTCGGTAAGCAATCGAATAATTGTTAAGCTCTGTCATTAGATGATAGTATCTGGTGATAATATCATCCAGTGATTCGTTCTTCAAATATTTGAAGACGGAGAACTGAGTCTTCAAAAGTTTAATCTTTGATGCACGGATACCCACGTTCCCCTCGAATCTATTTTCAAGAGCATCCCAAAGCTCTCTCGCAGAAGTGTACTTTCTGAAAGTATGGAGAACCTCTTGAGGAAGTGCCATAGTTATAGCTGCATGGGCCTTGCTCTCGGCCTCATACATTTTCTTTTCTTCGTCCTCCATTTTGCTGTACTTCTTAACCACATCACGACCTTCGTATTGCATAGTTGGAGGGATATATCCATCCTGGATGCACACCCACATTTTTGCATCCTGGTATTTAATGTATTGGATGAATCTGTCCTTCCATGCCACGAAGTCAGTTCCTTTCATCAACCTCGGGGCCTTAGTGGCTGACCCCGCTTCTACTTCCATCTTGACCAAATCGGAGATGTTAATTGACGACATCTTTGCGAAAACACGAAAACCCGGAAATAAAAAAAAAAATCTTCCAAACAGCACAGTAGGCGAAGTTAAGAATAACTTCGCTTGAAAGTTAACTTCGCTGGAAAGTGTAACTTCGCTGGGTCTTAAATTCGCTTGACTGGGCGAAGTTAAGAATAACTTCGCTTAGAATGAGCGAACTTAGGAGGTAAGCGAACTTGGGAGGTAAGCGAAGTTGAGGATAACTTCGCTTAGGCGAACTTATGAGGTAGGCGAAGTTGTGGTTAACTTCGCTTAATCCTTATATCTTCGCCGAAACCCTACTTCCAGTGACGGCAACTTCGCCTGAAGAACGGTAACTTCGCCCGATGAACAAGGAAACTGTTCAGATCTGATTTCGCCAATCTAGCAGTTTCCGATCGATGTTATGGCTTGAAAATGACTGTTAAACACGAGTAAAAACCAATCCCAACAAAAACACGTCCCGCGAATAGGTCAAACGAGACGTTTTCTACACCCGCGTGAAATCCCGAACCTCACAATCGAGCCGATGGCTCTGATACCAATTGTAGGCTCCTGGACGGATCGTACACGGGATGTCGCTATCTGCGCAGGTGCGGAATCCCTGCGTAGGTAGATACGAGTGCAGAATATGTATAAATCAAACACACGAGCAATAACCGAAACACGTTATATTGATAACACGAACACGTGACGCGAGGTCACTATTACAGACTGACTTGTAAACACGTAACTCGCTAACCCTCGAACTCACGAACTCTTGAACTAATGAACACCTACAAACTGTTACAGCGAAGTTTATATAAGCACGACAACTTCGCCTCAGGCGAAGTTGTCCTTAACTTCGCTTGTTCAACAAGTTCGCCTGAGCGAACTTGTTGACAACTTCGCACATACAAAAACATAAACATAATCATAAACATAATTACATTACAGACTCGATTACAAATGCTAGACTATGAACTACTGACACACATGTACCAACAGTTAGTAGCACATTCTTAACCCGGGTGGATGGTCCAACTTCGTATGGTGAAATTCGGGTTAAGGGTTTTGGGTAAGTCCAGGTGACTTATGATTAATAATAACTTAAAACTTTTGATTATTTGCTTGTTATTTGTTATTCTGAAAGTAAGTTTGATGTAGCTTTAGTCTTGTTGAAAGTTTTGAGGAATACTTTGGAGTAAAAGGTTTTAGGATAGAATATCCTTGCAAAAATAAATTAAAGATCTTAATCCTTAAGTAAAAGAGTTTAAAAAGATTTTAGCCAAATAAATGTAAATTGATAAGTAGAAATCATACCATAAGGTCTAATTAGACATAAGTTACCATAAGTGTAGATCCTTCCTCAATCCTTTTAAAAAATAAATTAAGGATCCTGGATCCATAAATGTTAATCCTTCTGTGATCCTTATAGTTGAACTTAGGATATCTAATGCAAATAACTTATGATATTAATTGGGATTAAACCCAACAAGTTGGGGAGAAACTGTAACACCCCGTAACCGCAGCGGAAACGTAAACGGGATGCGACAGACACCTCTGATATCAACCACATTGTTTATAAAGAAAACTGAATGCATTAATATACTTCAAAATTTCATTATCTCGTATTTCATTACCGTCTAGGTGATACACACATCATACAATATGATACATAATTCTATCTGTTATAATGTTTCCTAACATCCCGCACGCAAATCTTACACACATCAAGCACTTAGCACGTAAGCAATCACTTCATCTTAATTGTACCTGAAAAGCATGTGAGAAAACGGGTCAACTACGAATAGTTGGTGAGTTTCACAATTTTAGTAAACCATGATAAATCCATATCATAATATAATATTATCTGGGGACACTGTTAACCCAGTACTGTACTCACTCCGGGGGCAATGTTAACCCGGAAACACTTCTAGGAACCCCTGGGGACACTGTTAAACCAGTACTGTACTCCCTCCGGGGGAAATGTTAACCCGGAAACACTTCCAAAGACATCTGGGGACACTGTTAACCCAGTCTTGTACCCATTCCGTACGATTCCCGTACAATCAAATATTTATAAACACACGCAAGTCCATGCGTTCAGTATGTACTTAAACATTTTAATAGAAACATGCTTCCGCCCCGGGAAAAATATTTGAAAACAATTCAGAAAAAAGGGGCCGTGAAACTCACCTTAGCACATGCAAGCAGGTAACAACAATCATTATCAATTAATGCGTCCAATCTGTAATATGATCCCTAAGATCGTTATTATACACTTATTGTTTATATAATCTTTTAACCGTATCGACTGGTACATCTGGGGACACTGTTAACCCAGCACTGTACCCGTTCTGGGGGCAAGGTTAACCCAGAAACACTTCTCCGGACTCAGATTGTGATGTCGTTTAGAGTTCACTGGTCAAAATTATTATTAGTCGTTTTTCCCGTTTTGCGTGCCTAGCACGGTTATCCGTTTTTACGTTCCAAAAATGAGTTTGGTCACACACGACCCGAAAATAGTTGTTGACTGATAATTTAGTTAAAGCTGTGAAATTAGAGCTCGGTTTAGACGCCCCGATTGGCCGCGGGACCCGTTTCCGTCTTTGGCGTACCGGAAACTGTTAAATCGGTTAAAAATACCCAAATCATCCGAATTATTTTTGGATGATTTATTTTTACTTGTTTAACTCATTTACATGAAAATATTTCATTTTTAGGGTTTTTATACACCAGTCAGCTCGCTTAAGCGAACTTCACCGGTTTACGCGTTTTAACTTTAAAAGTTTGATAATTAGCACGATTAATTATCCGTTTACTCTCGGATCTTGAAATTTTGGACAAATCACTTTTTAACAGTGGGGAATTTTATAAAAATATTTCCAGAATTAATTCTTATATTTAAAATGTATTTATCTATTTTTAAACACCATTTAAACACTAAATATGTCGTAAATACCAAACGATCTTAGAAAAATCCCAAATTTTTCCTGGATGTCCCCTGCCATCCACATAGTCCCCTGTAATTTTTCCAGAACCAAAATTTTCTTTTACATCCCCTTTTTACTAAAACCGAGCTAGAAATCCCTAGAACTCGTTTAACCGAAAAGCCTACATAGAATTCTCCAACGGACCTCAAATTTTGTGTGTGACTTATACATGATATGAAAAGCTTATCTGAAATTTTCCAGAATTTTTCATGATATTTAACTAGTTTTCACCATTTTTGGCCAAAACCGAGCATTAAATTCACCAAATATTCATCCTTTATCCAAAAATTACCAAAAATTCACAGAACTCATATTTTCATGTGTTTAACACCTCTGTAAAATTTCATGACCTAACTCTAAAGCATCAACAATCTGCCCAAATTTCCCAAAACCGAACATAACCGAATATACCTTTCGTTTTCCGCCACTACGAGCTACAACTCGTCTTTCCGCCTTATCTACCACTAAATACAGAGCCTACAATCAACATACCACAATACCAAGCAAGTTACACTCACGATCAAGCCATTTCTTTCATGGTTTCGGTTATGATTCCAAAAACAAAGATTTAACCGTAAAAATTCGTTTTCGGTTCGTTTAACTCCTTTCTTGGACCAAGATCCCTTGTATAACCCGTATACATCACTTGATCATGCAAGAATCGGTTTTCATCTTTGAAACCTCATTTTCTTGCAAACAAACTAAAGAAAGGAAGATGAACACACATATAACTCGATCATTACCTCGTTGTTCTTGCTCAACACTCGGGTTTAAGCCTTTGGAATTGAGAGAAAGTGTTGAAGATTGTGTTTTGTTGTTTGAAAAAAGAAAAAAAAAAAGAAATAATAACCATGGAGGCCGATCGGTCTTTGATAAGGGGTGGGGTGGGACCCACTCCTTCATTCTTGGCCACACATTCGGATTTTCGTAATCTGGATAATGTTTTGGATAATCTGGTTCAGTTCGTTTCTCGGTTAAACGTTTAATTCGGCTTAAAACGAGGCTAAACGGTCGTTTTTCGGCTTAAAAATGAAATTTATATAAAACCGATTTAAAAACCTTATAAACATAAACCATGACATTTATTATCTTAAAACATCATATTATTAATAACTGCGCATCTTTTTCGGCTTGGTCGATCGTCTCTTGCTTGGTTTGGTATTAAAGGTTTCGTTTAACATACCGACGTATCATTAAATCAAAATTCTTTTTCTGTGCTATACTTTACTTATCTCGAAGCATTAATGCTTCGTAACATCACTAAATATCATATATATTGTCTATAATGAAATCCCCGATTCGTTCGGGCTTCAATAACCGTCAATCGGTTAATCGTAATTCCAATACGATTCACTGTATAATCGAGTATGATTCGTACTGTGAATCATATATATTCGTATAAGCGCAATATAATTCATATATTCTTTATTAAATAGCACATAAATAGTATATACCGGTTAAGGTATACCTGATTTTGTCGGAATCGTTACAGAAACCCATAAAATAGACTGGGGACAAGCCCATGCAACTGGGGACAATCCCGTGAATTTGGGATAAGCCCAAAAACCGGGGACAAGTCCAAACTGAGGACAAGCCTAAAAACTGGGGACAAGCCCAAACTGGGGACTGACCCAAAGATACGAATGTTAACTGTGGACTCGCCCAAACCGGGATTTAGCCCAAACGTGAGTGACGTGAAAACGCCAAAACCTTAGGTATGGTACGTCTACCATAAATCGTAGGATCCTCCATATAGCCGAAGACAACAAAATTGTAAGCCACTAAGCGTGTACTGGTCCCGCTGCCCCGGACTATACGTTGGATAATCGTGCGCTCCAGGCGAGAGTGTAGAAACTCTAATTTATAAGAAAGGTGAAAACCTTTAAACCTTGGAAGATATGACCATCGGGGGTCATACCTTAATCGTGGGCTAGGCCAAGGGAAATAGTAAAGTACCTTAAGTATGAGGGAGAGGTGGCCAACCTCTTAGTCATTGAACCTTCTTATTGATATCTGCAATATTACTTAAAAACTTGGGAAATATAAATGTTAAGAATACATTATCCTTAAAATAACAAGAATCTGAAATGAATAAGTGATCAGATAGATATTACCAATGTCAGGATCATTGATCCTTGATGGATGCTTAATTTTCAAAGGATACTGGATCCTGATTAGAAAAAATACTTCTTGAGATGGATAACATTCCATGCTCTCGGTAACCTGTTGCCTTCCATAGTCAGCAGGTGATATGCCCCTTTTCCAGCTTCTAACTCAATCAAATTGGGACCTTCCCACTTAGGAGCTAGCTTTCCATCGGCTGGATTAGTCGTATTTTGGAAGGCTTTCCTCAAGACTAGATCTCCTTCTTGAAATCTTCAAATCTTGATACTCTTGATGTATGCCCCAGCTACCTTTCGTTGATACGTTGCCATTTTGATCTTGGCTAGGTCTATGAGTTCTTCAACGGTATCTAGGTCTTCGAGAAGGGTTTCATTATTATCTTGAGGATCACAGATGCTCGTTCTGGAAGTGGGAACCACCATCTTTGTAGGGATTACAGCTTCTGAGCCAAACACTAGAGAGAAAGGTGTTTGACCTGTTGCATTCTTTGGTGTTATTCTATCAGCCCAAGAACATAAGGAAGTTCCTCTACCCACTTGCCTTTCTTAGATCCTAGTTTCTCCTTCAAGTTGTTGATGATAATCTTGTTACTTGACTCTGCCTGGCCATTAGCTTAAGGATGAATTGGTGTGGAGGTAATCATCTTAATGCCCCAACTGTCACAAAACTTAGTGGTTCTTTTCCCGATAAACTGGGAACCACTGTCACAAATAATTTCAGAAGGGATACCGAATCTAGTAATAATATTTCTTTTAATGAAAGATATCACCTCTTTTTCACGGACTTGTACAAAAGCTTCAGATTCTTTCCACTTCGAGAAGTAATCAGTCATGGCAAGCATAAACACTCTTCTTCCTGGTGCTTTAGGTAGCTTACCCATAATATCTATGCCCCACTTCATGAAAGGCCATGTTTGGATATAGGATACATAGGCTCTGCTGGCTGGTGCAAAATTTTGTCGTGCCTTTGACATGAGTCACACTTCTTTGAATATTCCATAGCGTCTCTCTTCATAGTTGGCTAGTAGTATACTGTTCTCAGAATTTTGGAAAATAGGGTTCTACCTCCAGTGTGATTACCACAATCACCTTCGTGAAAGTCTTTGAGCACCTCTTGATTTCAGGATCTTTGATACACCTCAAGTATGGACTTGCGAGAGATTTCCTATATATAATATCATGTAATAATATGTATTGTGATACCTTAAGTTTGAAGGATTTAGGATTCTCTGTGGCGGGAATTTCTCCATCTTGAATGAATTTCTTGATGGGGAGGATCCTTGATTGTTAGAGGATAGTGGATCCCAAAGCACAATCTTTTTGTCATTTGTTATCTCCATAACTTCTTGTTCTCCTATTGCTGGTTAGAGTATATGGATGATCGGGATCTTCGTAGCTTCTAGAATCTTCAAGGATGAAGCTAGATTTGCCAAGGCATCTGCCCCAACATTTTCTTCCCTTGGTACCTGTTCAATACTAAAAGAATCGAAGAACTTTGACAGTTCTTTCACAATGTCTAAATATTTGATTAGTTTTTCTCCTTTAACAGCATATGAGCCATTAAAGTGGTTAGCTATTAATAATGAATCTATATACACTTGAAGATACCTGATCCTCATGTGTTTAGCTAACTGCAAACCTGCGATCAGAGCTTCATACTCTGCTTCATTATTCGTGGCTTGAAACTCACAGGCTATAGAGTTGGGTATTATGTCCCCTTGTGGCGATTCAGTATGATACCCAATCATGTTCCTCTCACATTGGAATCTCCATCAGTGAAGAGGATCCAAGGATCCTTGGTTTCTTCTAATTGCTGAACCTCCAAGTCAGCTTCCTTTTGCATGTCACTACTGAAATCAGCCACAAAGTCTGCTAGCGCTTGTGACTTGATGGCTGTTCTAGGCTCATACTGAATATTATATGAACCCAGCTTCACGGACCACTTGGCCATTCCACCTGACAATCTAGATTTCTAAGCACATTCTTAACAGGATAATTAGTTCTCAAAATAATAGTATGAGTCTTAAAGTAATGTCTTAATTTAGTAGAAGCCATAATAAGTGCAAGAATTAATTTTTTTAAATGAGAATAACTGGCTTCAGCATCTAGAAGACTTTTACTTACATAATAAACGGGATGTTGTTCGCCTTCATGATCCTTCACAAGGACATCACTTACTGCATTTCCTGAGACAGCTAGGTACAAGTATAAGGATTCTCCATCCACATGCTTCATTAATGCTGGTGCTGAGGACAAGTAATCTTTCAAGGCTTTGAGTGCAGCCTCATGCCTCTCCGTGCACTCGAACTTTTTATTCTTTCAAAGGATATCATAAAAATCCTTACACTTCTCCGAGGACCGAGAGATGAACCTATTCAAGGCTGCAATTCTTCCAGTCAACCTTTGTACATCCTCTGCATTCACGGGAGACTTTAGGTTGATGATGGCCTTTATCTGTTCCGGGCTAGCTTCTATACCCCTCTTAGTGACCATATAACCAAGGAGCTTTCCTACCTTAACACCAAAATGGCATTTAGATGGAGTAAGTTTCAAGTTATATTGGTCAAGGATATTGAATTCTCTTTCCAATTCTTTAAGGTGGTCTTCAGCCCTCTTTGATTTGACAACCATGTCGTCTATGTAGACTTCCATGGTTTTTCCTAGCTGGTCTTTAAACATCATGTTGACTAAGCGTTGGTATGTTGCACCTACATTTCTTAGTCCATATGGCATGGCAGTATAGCTATATATTCCGGTAGGAGTCATGAATGATGTGTCTTCTTGGTCAGATGGTTCCATCTGAATTTGTTAGAATCCAGAGGAAGCATCCATAAAAGTTAACATTTCATGTCATGCCGTTGCTTCCACCATGGAGTCTATATGTGGTAATGGGAAAGGATCCTTGGGGCATGCTTTGTTTAAATCAGTGAAATCGACACACACCCTCCACTTTCCATTCTTTTTTGAAACAATAACCACATTAGCTAACCATCGGGGATACTTAACCTCTATGATCATACTGGCCTTAAGAAGTTTTTTTAACTTCTTCTTGTATGATCGCGCTCCTCTCATGAGCGAATTTCCTTCACTTCTGATGGACGGGTTTAATAGAAGTATCAAGGCCTAACTTATGAGTTATTACCTCTTTTGAAATACATGTCATGTCTGAATGCTTGAAGGTGAATGTGTATTTACGCTGCTTGAGGAAGGATACTATATCCTCTTCAATGCTAATAGGGATACTGGATCCTAGGAAAATTTTCACGTCTGGATCTTCAGGATCCAATGATACCTCTTTCAGATCTTGCTCTCGAGCCTCCAGTACGTTCCTAGGATGTTGCTGTGGTTGCTATGCTATCGTTTGTTTGACCGCCGGCTTCATGGACGAAGAGTAATAATTCTTAGCTTCCACCTGGTCCCCATTTATCCTTACTACTCCCCAAGGGGTCGGTAATTTGATACATTGGTGATATGTAGAAGCTACAGCCTTCATTCCGTGTAACCAAGGCCTGCCAAGAATAATGTTGCAACAAGACAAATTATCAATAACGCAAAACTTTTGGTAAGCGTTTAACCCTTCAATGTATATAGGGAGTTTGGCGTCCCCCATTGTTTTCTTGGTTTCACCACTGAAACCAACTAGCAAGGATGTTCGGGGTGCAATTTCTGAGTCTGGGATGTTTATCTTCTGGAGCACATCATATTGAATGATGTTAACCGAGCTTCCTCTGTCGACTAGAATCCTGCGCACGTAATGGTTAGCAATAAAAAGAGTTACAATCGAACCCTCATGATGAGGATCCAAGATGCTTGATTTGTCTTCTTCGTCGAAGAAGATCCTCTTATCAGTTGTTAAGGTAGTGGAGATGACTGGTCGCTCCCCATTCTCTAACTTTGTTTCTTTAGCGTGCCTCTTGGCTATGGAGAAGGAAGTTCCACATATGTCTGAGCCACCGGAGATGAAGTTGATGACTTGTGCATCTGGTGGGGGCGGAGCTGCTTTCTGCGGGACATCTTCAGGATCCTGGATCCTTGACTTTTTTCTTCCTGAGAGCTCTATGAAATGGCCTTTGCTCAGGAGGTATCCAATTTCCCTCCTTAGACCAATGCATCCATCGGTCATGTGGCCAAAATCCTCATGGAATGCACACCATTTGGATTTGTCTTTGAAGGTTGTTGACTTCTCATTTTTCCGAGGCCACCTTGCTTTCTCTCCAAGATCCTTCATAGCACAAATTAATACATGAGTATCTACAGAGAAGCAATAATCGGAAATACTTAGGTAGTCCTCATCATCATCTCCTTCTTCATCTGCCCGGAAGTTTTGGTTGTTGAACTTGGAATATGGCTTTGAATTATTATTCTTGAATGAGGATCATTGTTTTTGGTTAGGTGACTCTTTATTTGTTGGAACCCCTAATCGTTCTTGGATCTTCTTGTCGTCCTCTAACCTTATAAATCTGAGTGCCATGTTTCTGACTTCACCTAAAGTCCTGCATGGAGTCATCACAAGATAGTCATAAAGGGGGGGGGGGGGCTTTTAAGTCCCGTATTGAATGCTTTAACAGCTTAGGGATCTCTAGGGATTCCCTGCCAAACCTCGTGAAAAAGTCCTTGATGGATTCATCATAAGGTTGGACAACTCTATATAAATCACTAGTTAACTTTTCAAATTTCCTACTACAAGAAAATTGGCTATTGAGCAAGTTAACTAAATGCGAAAAGGAAGTAACAGAATAGGGAGGAAGACTTAGCAGCCATTTAAGTGCAGATTCTGTTAGTGTGGATCCGAAACCCTTCAATAGACAAGCTTCCTTGAGTCTTTCAGGAATTGGATTGATCTCTATTCTTTCCCTATATTGAGCCACGTGCTCTTTCGGATCAGTGGTCCCATCATACACCTTCATGTTGGGGGTTTGAAAGCGTTTTGGGATCTCCGCATCACATAAGGGCGGAGCAAATCTGGACAGCTTATGGCTCCCTTCTGGTATTTCAGGGATTGAACGGACCACTCCTGGCACGCTGGATATCATATCCTTAAGCTTCTGAAGTTCCTTAGACATAGCCTGATTGATACATGCGTCCTGCATTGAACCAAGATTAGTGTCTAATGATATGTGATTATAGGTATTACCTCTTTGTTGAGTGAATGTTGGCATCCCATAAGAATAGCCTTGATAAGAAGTATCTGCCACGGGAGTTGGTCCACCAGAGGCAATGGTCTGCATGGGGATAATATCTCCTTCATGGACCTCTGAGGACCATTGGTGTTGAATTCCTGAGGATCCTTGATTTTGAAAGAAGGATCCTTAAGGCTGGAAGTTGTAGGATCCTTGGTGATACAACCTAGAGGATCCTGGTTGAAGGATTGATGATCCTTGCTGAAGGTATGATGATCCTTGAGCCTGATGACCCATAGACCATAGCTGAAGGATAGATGATCCTTGCTGGAAAATCGAGGATCCCTGAGCCTGCAGACCCATAGACCCTGGCTGAAGGGTAGCATTCCTTGCTGGAAAATCGTGGATCCCTGAGCCTGCTGACCCATAGACCTTGGCTGAAGGATTGATGATCCTTGCTGGAAAATCAAGGATCCCAGAGCCTGCTGACCCATAGACCCTGGCTAAAGGATAGTTGATCCTTGAGCATGTTGAGCCAAGGATCTTGGAGTGGTGAAATCCAGCATCCTAGGAACCAAAGGACTCTGATCCTCCAGTGGCCTCTTGTTCTTCTTGAGATCTTCTATCTCACGAAGGATCTTCTGATTAGTCTTGTTATGATGCTCCATGTATGCTTTAACCTGTGAAAACATAGCAGAAACATCATTGCTAGAGTTAACCACCGAAGTGGCAGCATTTGTTTTTGAGCTCTGGAACACTGGAAGTTGTGTCTTGTCTCCAGCCGCGGTTGTCCTTGGAGCTGCTACTAGTGGAGATGGCATCGGTGGTAAGGTTCTTTATGGGTGAGAAACTGATGAAGGCATGGCGGATGAAGTAGAAGATTGTTGAGAGGCCATTGATGGTAGTGTAGGTAAATAGGTTGAAAATTGATATGAATAATATGGATTATAGTACCAATTGCCCCACGGTGGGCGCCAAATTTTTTTGGTCAAAAATAGGCTAAGGATAATGTAACCAAATTCGTGAGGTGAGGTCTAGTGCTAATTTAATGATAACAATAATGAAACGATTGCAAGCACAAACACGAGGATTTGTTACGAGGAAAAGCCCTTGATCTTGTTCGGATCGCCGGCACAAAAACCCCGGGTGATGACAAATCGTCTATCACCACTTTATTAATCTAAAAGCGGTTTACAAATGGTGGAGTTTATGTTCAATGATTACAAAAATGCTAAGTGTGTGTGATCTGATAGCTTGCTCAATGAATGAATATGAATGTGTAATGTGTGACCTCATTGATCATAACCTCGTTTATAAACATAAATAACAACTAACAACTACTCCTACAAATCCGCCACTCTTCCACTAACTCCTTCAACGTCTTTTGATCACGTGCTAGGAGTCTCCGGTAGTGACTAAATAGGATGACCCATTCCTGGAGCCATTATACCTATCAAATATTAAAATACACATAAGAAACAATCGTTAGCAAAACCAATTACTGAGGATCCTTAATCCTCACATAATCCGGAACTCTTCAAAAGGATAATTGATCCAGACACGTCTTCAAGAATTACATATCTTCAGTCTTGATTATTTGTGTACTAACAAACGGGTCAAACTAAACACAGTCAAATAAACATTTAGGGTAATTTTCTAAGTTAACGGGTCAAACTAAACACAGTCAATTGAACAAACTCGTGAGTCTGATCGCTAGCTTTCTACAACCGATTCAACGAACATTGATCAAAACAACACAGGTCCAACTAATTGGTCAAATTGAATTCATTTAGGGTGTATATGATTGATGAAATCAAACAAACAAAAAACACGACGAACCTGATGTGGCGGTAACGAAGAAATTATGTTATGACCCGTGTAAACGAACCTGATGTGGCTGTAACGAAGAATTATGTTATGACCTGTGTGAGGGTTACAGTACATGCCATCGATGTTTGCCAATTGATTGATACAAAGTTTGAACATGACAAAGATAGAGAGAGAGGATGGTGATTTAGGGATTGAGGGTGGGAGGAGGAAGAGTATGAACGTAATTTGGTTGAATAATTTAGGGTTAGGATCCGGGTTTGGTAACCCACACGATCCGCGAAAATTAAAGCATAAATGGGTGTAAACCGAATTAAATCAATGAGATGCCACCATTTAAAAATCAAGCAAATCTGGTGACTCTAAAAAAGGGGAGAGCGATCACATCCCGACAAATATGATTTTTAGGTTTTCGTTTATATATATATTATAGATAGATAGATTAATAGCCACAACCAAATTGCATTCCTTGCTTGTAACAAACTACCTTAAAACCCTAATACTAGATATATTTACAAGTAGCGTGATACATTATGCATAATCATAAGATAAACTTACGTCCACGCCGCAGATAAGCAAATCCGGCCAATGAAACATCTTATTACAACCACCAACTAAAGAATCTAAACTAAGAAATCAAGATATGAAAACGAGTCGGTCATCTTTTTAGCAGCCACATCTCGCCTCATCGAACCCCACTTGAGGGCCGCCCGAATCTTACACCACCTTGCCCGGGGTGAACTGTTACTCGAGAAACATATTCCAAAATCAGAAGAAAAAATATCTACACTTTGCAAATCATCAAAACTAACATCCGCTAGATCTTGATTATAACCTCCATTAATCTGCACATACATGTCATGATCCACACTTTCAAGTGGTTCATATTTCAGACTCGACATCGGCATCGAGATCACTTCAAAAACGGAAGATGCATCCAATGGTACCATCCCATTCAAGTCTTTGTAAACTTGTTGCTTCATAGCTTCAACCACATGCTGCAAAAAAATATTCAGAGTAATTACATAAGTTTTCGGGGTCATTAAAACCACATTCTATATATCTATTAATCTACACAGCCTAAAACACATACCGTTTGAAGCACGGAGAGTTTATCGAGCGGAACAAAGTTTTGACCGTCAAGAGTCGCACCAGCAACCGTCATAACCGAGTTAAAGAAAAGCCCGGCTCCATCAGCACCACATCTGTAAATGTACAACTTGTCATCCAGAAGACAATGTTTGGCATGTTTGATTATTGTGTCCCATGTCTTGCTAGATGATCCACCAAGTAACTACAATTATACAAGAGAAAATCTTTGTAAAAAAGATGCTCGCATAGTATAAATAGTAAGTAGTTAATTGTATTATTTTCTTACCTTTCGTATCGAGGACTCGTTGGTAACATACATTTGAAGAAAGTCTTTGACGGTGCGTATGCGCTTTGATGCTAACCGTTTATGAAAACCCCCGTCTTTCGCAATCTTTTCCAACCGCCAAACATCGTCATCCAAGGATGGAGGATGGTGCTTCTTGTATGCTGAGTCAAACAAAACATTGCCAGATTTAATATTTACGGTTTAAGGTTTAGGGTTTAAAAATAGCAGGTTTCTTACATTCTCCGCGGTGATCTTTTATTATGAACGCCTGGCTTTTTGCTTCTCTAATTCTTGACCCGGAACACATATCCTTGCTAACACGTGCACCGATCATGAACTTTCGGCTGCGTCTCCAACTTGAGTTATCAGTAAAACACAACTAACCTAAATCCGCAACACCATTTTGTAAAGTAACTACCAAATTACCGGTTATCAACGGCCTTCTACCATCTCTTGCGGATATAACTTTAGCATCAAATTCTTTCTCCGACCAATCTTCTTCATCGTCAAATGAAAAATCGCCATCAAGTGGGACAACCTCCACTTTTAATGAAGAAAATGGTCCACTTGAGACAATTCTATTGGATTTCACATCAACCAACATTAGTTTCACAGCATTATTGTCCTCGGATTCTATGCTATTGCCGGTGAAGAATATTTGAGGCCACTTTGCCTGAAACCGCAGCTGCAACGACGTCATTTGGGGTGGTTCTATCGCGTTGATAGACGATCTATGTAGATCTAAACTCGGTAATGTGTGAAAGAACTTTTGACATGATCTTTGGACCTCGTCCCGGACCTATTATCACACAAAACGATATTTCAGATTTGGTAGTTGGTATGAGGATCTAGAAAACAAATAATTAATATATAGATGAACATGATTATGAACTTACCCATCTTCGGATAAGTGGTTCTAACGTTGAGGCTAATTCTTGTGATGAGAACCCACATATCACATTTTGAGCAAATCTACAAAAAAGAAAGAATAACAAATTAATACCAATATTTAAACAAGATAACTTATATAAGCTAGAATTATAAAAACTTATGTTTACTTAGGTGTTTTAATTATAACTTACTTGGAAGATATAATCCTTCGTTTGTCAGCTGTAAAGCCTTCTTCCTTGTCACCCAAAGATCTCTTGAAAACCATCGAACAAATTAAATTAATGATTCGGAATAATAAATTGAATGTTACAATCTCTTAATTCTTAAAATAGATATGAGATAACTATAACTGCCAACCCATGGAGTTATAAATAGGCGAACGAATGTATCTATAGTTAAGGGGTAGTTGTTTGAAGCTTCCAGGTCAATGATAAATTAATACGGAGTAATAAATATTTTATTTGTATATAAAATAGAAGTTGACAAGTACAACACAAGGAAGTGTGTGTAGGTGAGTGTGGGGTATGGTGTGGGCTTGCAGTGTTTAACCCCTATCATTTACATAACATAATAATAATTAATAATAGGGCACAAATTAAAAACAAATTAAAAACCGCGTAGATGTGGACAGTGGTACCTTCCTAGCTACTTCCATGACAAACAAAATGACCAACGGTTTGCTTTTTCATATGTTTTATTATATTGCAGTTTGAGAGTGGAGGCAAAGGAGCAAGGGAAAGAAAGTGTGTGCATTTTCTAATTGATTTTAGTTTATGAGGTTGAGGGCGTGGTTCCATTTCTAACACCCCATCATATTTCATCACTAGTGATGGTATTTAGTGAGGGTTGTGGTAGTGTGATGGGTTTTAATATACATATATATATATATATATGTTTAAGTTCAAAAAAGAAATCAAATTATTGTAAGAAATGAGAGAAAAGAATATGAGCCACTAGTTTTATTTTAAGTTTTAAATATTTAAAAATAAATAAAAAAGATGTAAATGCAACAATAAATGCACTCTCTCTATCTCCAATTAATAAAACTAATATAACCATAATAAATCTCTCTCTATTTAATATATCTAAATAATTTAATTATAATAATTAAATAGATAAAAACACTACTTTAGTTTTATTTTTTATTTACACATTCTTCAATTGTATTCAATACAAATACACTTTATTTATATAATACTATTCTTTATATTAAAAAAATAATTTTCACTCAGTTTATTAGCATGTTTTTTAACATTAAATATCAAAACATAATATATATATATATATATATTCAATTGGTATGCCTATAAAAATTATTGTCATAAATAATAATAAAAAAATATCATACAAATGTGTCGATTAAATGTAAACAATAAATATACAACATAAACAAAGTTATATAACCTACACTTGTTTTGAGCGATAAAAACATACAACATACATTTAGCATACAACATACACTTGTAATTTGACATCAACAATTATATAAACTACACAAAGATACACATATCCTACACATGCGTAGGTTATATGTTTTTCGTATGTAGGTTATATGTTTTTTTTATTCTTAGAACAAGTGTAAGTTATATGTTTTTGTGTAGGTTGCATATTTTTTATTGACATTTAATGCAAACATGTGTAAGATAGTTTTTTGTATTATTTATCACAATGTAACTACGTGTTGATGGATATTGATATCTTGAGTTTGAAGAAATTGGTTTTGAATAAAAAGAAATTAATGTATGAATAAATTGTATTTGTGTAAGATAAAATTTTCGTGTGTAGGTTATATGTTTTCCGTGTGTATGTTATATCTTTTTGTATGCATGTGTATTTTATTGATGATGAATTTTGTGTGTAGGTTATATGTTTTTCGTGTGTAGGTTATATGTTGTCTTATTCTTAGAACAAGTGTAGATTATACGTTTTTGTGTAGGTTGTATGTTTTTTTGTTGATTTTTAATGCAAACACATGTAAAATACTTTTTTGGTATTATTCATTATAATGTAAGTATTTTTTGATGGATATTAATATTTAGAGTTGGAAGAAATTAGTTTTGGATAAAAAGAAATTTTAATAAATTATACTTGTGTAGGATAAAAATTTAAGACACAAAAAATAAGTTATAAAAATAAATGAATTCTTAATATTTTGTCAATTATAATAATTTAATTAGTTATATTAAATAAGTAGATAAGTATTATGGTTTATTAGTTATATTAATTGAAAAAAAGAATGATTAATACTTTCTTTATTTAGCTTTAAGAATTTAAAACTTAAAACAAAACTAGTGCCTCATATTCATTTTTCTCATTTCTTGCAATAATATCATTTCTCTCTTGAACCATCCCCTATATATATATATATATATATATGTTTTTCTGTGAGTGTGATGAGTTTTAATTCATGGCAACGGTCATATATATCGGGGCTCACCACGTGATGGCTATCACGCTGGATCCCCCATCACGCGTGATGGGGGCACCGGCGGCGGTGTTGATGGGTATATCTAGCGTGATGGTTAGCTATCTAGCTCCACCCCGTCCCCTCTGAGTATTATAAAAGCTTCAACTTATTAGAATGTGTGTTTCATGAAATTCTTTTGAATAAATAAACTTCTTTTAAAAAGGGTATAGTTTTAAACCTGTTGATCAGTTATTCATGTAAGTCATATAAAACATGATAAATATTAAACCTATGAACCTGTTACAGCATGGAGAATAGTAATCGCAGCAGAGTATGAGATAGTCGACATGTTTGTCATCTTGGTCGAGTTCCCCTTTAGGATGTATAATTAAGGACGGTGTTAGGGTTCTTGAGAGGAACCCGGTTTTATGAGAGAGGAGACACACAAAATTGTTATGTGTGTGTGATTAGGTTATGATGTTAATATTTATCTCTCTATATATACACCCAAGGGGAAACCATTTATTAGTTAATTATAGGTAATATGGCCCATCAACAATTACCAACGTAATATATAATAAGGTATATTTAATATTTTGATCTATTATAATATAAATGATTATAATGGTCATATATAAATATATATTATTTTTACATTCTCCCACTTGGCCGAGTAATCATTTATTATGAGTATTAGATAATCCTGATCAGGAGTTAATACTCATTTTAGCTTTAAACTTTAACTGGAGCAGAGAAATACAGTCATTGAATTGAACATCAGCTCAAAACCCCCATTAATCATATTGCAGTCCTTATTTAAAACCTAAGTAGTTATGATCAAAACTTTCAAGTAAGCCCTTCAAACGTTTGATTTGTATAATAATTTGTCTGTATGTCATTATGCATGCAGAACATATTAAGAGACATACAAATCAAAACTGATGAGGAAATTTAATAGTTAATCATTCATAGTATGATATGCAGTTGCACATAGTCATCAATAACCCGTCATTATTATAAGCGCTTTCATAATATTTATGGGTGAGACTTTTATTTATCAGATCCTTAAGCATATCATGAATGTATTCAATATGAAAATTTAGATTCCTCAATTCGTTCATAAACGAATAATTAATTTTATATCAAAATTTAATGCAACACCTCTCAAACTGTTACTGTTTGAGAAAACATGGTAGCTGACTTTATCACAATAAGTCTTCAATATATAATTTATATGGAGTTAATAAAAACTTAGGAGTCCACTAATAAATGTTCAACAATATTTATTGACAACAACATTGTAATTAATCAACATATTATGTCGTTATGACTTAGGTTGTTGTTATCGGTACATTATGACTCCTCCATTAGATAGATTTGTCTACTGACATAAGAATATATCCCGAAAATTACATTTTCTTATATTTGAATATGACAAAGTTTAGAGTAATCTACGGGTTTGAATTCTCACTTCTTCTTTTAAATTAAGTCTTTCGTTTCTTTTAAAGATATCTTAGTACTCTTTTAAATGCTTCACATTAATCTAGACATATCTAGTGTGTTGCAATTTTGAGTAATATCTAAACGAGTATAGACTTGAACTTATATAAGGCTTCTACTTAATGAAGTATAAGGAAATAATCTATGTGTTCCTATTATCCTCTAAAGTAGAGCAATACTGTTTGTTACATGTGTAAGGAATATCTCTGAGATCTATAATATCAAAGTATGCGTGAAAATGTTTTGACTCATGTATCATATACTTGTCAGAAGAATTTCATCTATATAAGAACAAGTTTGTTTTTAGTTGCTCCCACTCATCTTGAGGTAGGTACATTAATCCACTTGTTTTTTATGAAAATAATTGTATAAATATTTCATCATATTTTGATGTTTGCATTAACCCATATATGGATTTTATTGACTTATAAACTAAATATTCTTTGACCTTCAGTTTATAACTTTTAGGTTGTTTTATGAACATATAAATATGTAAGCTGATTGTTAGGGAAAGTTGTTTTAATGTTCATCTAATGTAGCTCTTAACTACTGTAAGCTACCAGAACAATAATGATCCTTAAGAAATCTTTTGTAATATAGGTTAGAAGATTCTTTGATAATTGGTTTATCCTTGAATATAACCATTAACAATCAATCGTGTTTCTTATTGTCTTAACGTTTCATATAGGGATTTAGTTTAGTTATGAACACTCTAAGGTGATTCAACCAAATCTCAAAACGTTATCCTGACTTATGGAGTTAATTATGATTGATGCTTATGGTTTAATTATAAGGGGTAGGATCATTAAACTTTCCAACATTCATTTCAACTTTAGTTAGGGAGGTTATATAATCATCAGTGTTAGTAGGTTTTAAAACCTATATGTCCTCCTGAGTTGATTATTGGGTACTTTTAAAAGTCTCGGTTTTATGGATTAGCTCTTAGTTAGGTTGCTATCAGTTTTAGGATTCTAAGTATATAAGAGTTGGTGAAGTATGGTGTACAAGAGGTGCATTTAATGACTCTCTTCCCCCTCATCTTGTACTTCTTACAAGTCATTATAAAGACTTTTACTACTCTCACTGACCTTAGAAGCCTTTAGGAAAATTTCCATGCTTAGGATCAATATTTAAAGACCAATAGATTCTAATAGAAAAATGAGTTAATGATGTAAG
The DNA here is from genome assembly GCF_021521415.1 of Bidens hawaiensis. Taxonomy (NCBI): domain Eukaryota; kingdom Viridiplantae; phylum Streptophyta; class Magnoliopsida; order Asterales; family Asteraceae; genus Bidens; species Bidens hawaiensis. The sequence goes on along the minus strand of NW_027491179.1, from coordinate 643,341 downwards.
TCGTAGTTTCTCTTGTGAGGATTATTTCAGTAAGAAATCGGAGTATGCCCACATTTAAGAAACACCGAAAACTTGTGTAAGAGTAGTAGTAATTCTACATAGATAAGTTTTGATGAAATAGTGTTATGATGGAGCAGTGTTTGTACAAGAGGTGTAATTAAGATAATATCAAGTTTTCACTCCTCCACCTCTTGTAAATCTTGTAAGTTATGATTTAGACACATAAGGCTCCCACTAATATTCGATATCTCTAGGAAAAACTACATGAGAAGTTTCAATGATGTACGTGATGTGGAATTTTGTCATACATACGTTAGACTTAATTTGATTTCCTTTATGTGTCATAAGAAACTTAGGGACATATTTAGAAGAAATCATATTAACTATATATGAATGGGTCTCTTTAAGACCATGAATGATAGAAGACAGACTAGATATAAGTAAATAACTTTTTAAATTATAAAATAATTATGTCTGAATACTCTGTATGAATAAGTTCCACTAATGTAAGTGAAATATAACTTCTGGTAGACTCATACTTATTTCTTAAGCCAAACAATGTTTAGGGCATCTAACACATGATTTAAAATCACTGAGAATGAGATTATATGAAAAATCACCCTCATTAACCATTTTATGATTTCTCATGAAATTTGGTTTTAATAGATGAATTTTATATGTCTCATTTGTCTTTTGTTACATTTTTATTTGCATGATAGCAAAAGTTGTTAAAATATATAGTATCATCTAGTTGTATTTTATAAATGTTTCAATCCAAATATTGATAACAAATCATATAAGAGTTTAAGGTAATAGTGACTTTATGTTGGCTATGCAAACCTTATAACTGTCATAATGTAGCTTAAGTATTGATACTAAATTCTGATTAATCTCCAGAATATTTAAGGTATCATAAAGCGTAATTTGAAGACAGTTTATCATGGTTCTAATAACCTTAAAATTTAAATTTGTCACTAACCCTCATGTTAGTTATTTGTTGATTTTTGAGTAAACATATAAAACTAGACTCAACCAATCGTGTGTTAATGAGAATATCAGGTTAGCAGACTTAAATATCATTAATATGTAACTATCAATTTTAGCCAGTTGTTCTTTTGAATTATGGATAATCTTGTAATGCCTATGCCTAATCTAATGTCACATTTTTTGCAATGAGACTTCTCCTTAGAGAACTTAAAGCTGAAAGTAATACTTGCATTTTGTCTATGAACCTTAGAATAATCCTCTTTTAGGTTTTAGTGGTAGTGAGTTGAATAACATCTTATTTTCCAGTACCGGATGCTTCTTTTCTTGTACATATGCTGCTGATCAACACACTCATTTTCCTTTGGTACTTCTGAGTATCATAGTTGATTTTTAAGGCACCAAATTGTACTATTATGAATTTGAGTATGAAATGTACTAGAATATTGTACTTAATATCATGTGTGAGCCCTTAATTTTATGGGTCATGATTGTACATTATGATATATTCAATAATACCATCTAACCCATGAATCTAGGGAGTTATTTTGATTAGTCTTAGGAAAAACTAAATCTATAATAACTCTAGTGATAGCATTTATTTATATAAGTTCTTGATTATCATTATCATAACAGAAATTATGATTGACTCATTCCATTTGTTTGGCTCTAGTTTTCAGTAGAATAATTGTTATTAGAAAGAGCAGTAGGATAGTCATATGATGTCTTAATGGATAACTAAAATTGAGAAGAGCTAAATGTTATTAAAACTCTTTATGAGACAAAATTCAATTGTGTTTTGAGATCAGAGTGGATGATTTGGATGAGATAGCTATTTATAGAAGAAAATTATAGTGAGTAATGTTATGCGATATTAAGATAATACATATTAAAATTTATGATCATTAGATTAATGAAGGATCATTAATGTGAGGATCATTATATTTTATTAAAGATGTGATATGTCTATTATTAACATCAAACTAATAGACTATAATTAAACTTTCTACTTAAACAAAAAATAAATCACATTTGGGCAGAATAAAATTTTATTTAAGTATGTGTGCAAAGTAATTGTAACACATCACCTTTGGGCAGAAGTGAGACAATTATTTTAATTATGCACATGCTAGTTTTGCTGAATAAAAATGTAACACATCACCTTTGGGCAGAAGTGAGACATTTATATTATGTTAGGCAAAAACTAACAAAAGCTTTCAGTTAGACTTGAATGATATGGTAAATGTAACTCATTATCTTTGGGCAGAAGTGATACATCAAAAGTTCATTCAAGTTAAGCCTTTATGTTTTGTAAAATTTTATAATATTTAAGTATCTTCAAAACATTTTAATGAGTTAATAGTAAAAACTTTCTGGGTAAAATTAAGGATTTCAATAAATAACGTTTTCGGGTAAATTATAGTTTTCGGATGACATGGGTTCTTGGTTAATATCTTTTCGAGTATTATGGGTTTTTGGGTAAAGTAATGAGTTTTTGAAAAATTAGCGTGTTTGCGGGAAGAAGATTGGAAAACCATTCCAAAAAAAAACCCGTATAAGGCGATATAATTTAAAATCTGAAAACTCTAAAATCCAAAAATTGATATTATCCTAATTAAACTGAAAACACAAAAAAAATAATAAAACCAATACAAATAATTCCGTAAACTAATTGATCCCTAAACAGATTTCGAAAACTAAAAGGATAATAATAAGATTTGGTTCAAATCTTTTAAGGATTAACAATTATATCTATTTCATATTTTAATGGGATTCAAATATTTTTAGAAAACACCAAAACTTTTAATTAATTTAAGATTTGAAAAATTATATCCCTAAATTAACTTTAACATATTTCTAATCTAGATTTGAACCAAAATATGTTATAATTTTCAAAAAAATTATGATGAACACGAAGAACATCGTTGAAAATTTTAATTATTAAACATATACAAAATCTGGAATCGAAATCTTTAAACATGATTTTAACATATTGCGAAAATATTAGGGTTTATTAAATATGAATTTTAGCGATTTTAAACAGTTTCATATATTGTTTTCGTAATAAAACATGAAAAAGAAACCGAAAAAGTTATGGTTTATCAAGTTTTAGTTAATGTCTTCTTATTCAATTCAAGATTTAGGGAAAACGTGAAGAACTGATTAATCAACATCCCTCTGATGCCACATGTTGATCAGTTCTTCATGTAAGTAATATAAAACATGATAAATATTAAACCTATAAACCTGTTACAACATGGAGAATAGTAATCGCAACAGAGTATGAGATAGTCGACATGTTTGTCATCTTGGTCGAGTTCCCCTTTAGGATGTATAGTTAAGGATGGTGTTAGGGTTCTTGAGAGAAACCCGGTTTTATGAGAGATGAGGCACACAAAATTTTTATGTGTGTGTGATTAGGTTATGATGTTAATATTTATCTCTCTATATATAAACGCAATGGAAAACCCTTTATTAGTTAATTATAGGTAATATGACCCATCAACAATTACCAAATTAATATATAATAAGGTACTAGGTTATTAACTCGTGTACGACACGGGTGGAAATATTGAAATTTTCAAACTAACACATGTCATTTGAAAGGACAACATAAGTTGTTATATGTTATTCAGGACGACAACATACTTTAAGTTGTAAATAATATTTGTACGAAAATAAATGATTGTGAAATACAAAGATAAACCAAAATAACATTCAAATTACAGTGAAAATATAATCAAAAGTTAAAAATGTAAAATACATATGCTATTAAAAAGACTTCCTTATAAACAATATTGATTCTTTATTTGTAACTTTGTCTTCCTTTTTAATATAAGAATTTTGACACCACTTTTCGCTCTTGATAAAGCTACATAGAGTTATCCATGTGTAAACACCGGGTCTCTGAGATATATGACAACTCTTGCTAGAGATTGACCTTGACTTTTATTAATGGTCATTGCAAAACAGACTACAACTGAAAAAAAAAACTACGTTCTCTTCAATTTAAACGAAAGTTTCTTATCTGAAGGTGTTACACCATAACGAATTATATAAGTGCGATAACCAGCATTTGTACCTGAAATAACTTTTACTTCAACAAAACATCTACCCAAATTAATTACTTGCAATCTACTTTCATTACACAAACCGTTCTTCTAATCCATATTCTTTAGTAACAGACTTTTAGAACCAATCTATGAGTCAAAATGATTTTGGTTTTTCTGATTCATTTAGCATAATGTGTTTTTGAAAATTTTAGTTCAAATTAAAATATAAAAATATAATTGGTATGGTCTTAATTAAAACCAAAAAATTGATTTTTTTATATGGAGCACAACTAAATTTGTTAATTTTGTTGCTAAGTATGGAAACAATATAAATTGAGTAAACCAGATATATGTAAAAAAATAATGGTGAAATATCTCTGCGCCTCTAATTAACATAAATTTATTCGTATACACATCTTAATTAAAACATATATTTTAATTGGTTTTAAGAAAATAAAATAGTATGGATAACTGGAAATTATGTTTCCTATCAATTCTAAAAAAGAAAATAGAAAAAAGAAATATGTAAACATATATTAAATGTTATTAAAAATTCGTTTATTAAAAAGGTATAATGTAGTTAATAATAAAAATATCAAAAATCATTTATAAATTTCTGTTACAAGTGCCAAATTTTTAGGTAACGACATATTAATTTTTATTTACTATATTTTAGTTAATAAATAAATTATAATTTAGTGTATTAACACGTTTAAAATAAAATGTTACCGTTCAAAATGTTAATAAGTAGTTCTCTTGGTGTTGAAGCTGAACGTTTACAAAAAATATGCATACTTAAAAAAATTTAAAGGGTAACTAAAAAATATTAAATTGACTAACCGTTTGAAATCTTCTTATTGGAAGGCGTTGATTGACCAAGAATTACATTTTCTTTACTTTTGAATACATCTGTAATAGAATATAATATGGTTAGCATATGAAAAAGATGAACATAAGTATAAAAACAGAATTTTATCGAGCATGATGTTTCAATTTTGTTGACTTAATGAATGATTTTAATACATAAAGCAGATAAATTAGAAAACCATGAAACCAATTAGGTTATTTATATTTGATGTTCATAAATATATTAAAGACATGATAATTAGAAATATTACACAGGAAACAACAATAACACAACTTACTCTACTGGATATGAAGACTATCGGCTAACTTGAATCCACATAGATGATCAGAAATTCATTTATGTAAAAGTAATTAACCCACCAATATATTTCTAGAATAGTAGCCCATGTTACAAATGGGTTGAAAGCATATCAACAACCATATATATATATAGACAACCATAAAATTTCATAACTAACATACTAACCAACAAAAATATTTAACATAAGTTTGTAACCAAAATATTAAACATTTAGATTGTATAAATAAAAAGTTAATACTTACACAAACTTACTATACACCTAAACTAAAAAACCAAATGAAGATATGAACATGTTATAATCATATTAGCCCACCATTAACTTCTTCAACATTTCACAAACACTAAAAGTAATTTTGCTTCACAATCTAAAAAACAAAATAAACAATAGCAGCCTGATTAATATACAACTAAAGTTTTTAAGATATTATGAGTTTCATTTCAACATTAATAAATAAATAAAGATATATTTAATAATAAATTATTTTGTAATTAAACTTTTGTTTTATTTCGATTCAAAGACCTTTTAGTTAAATGTATTAAGTTAAATCGAAGTAATAAAGATTTATTATACTAATTTCACTAATTAAGTCTAACTAAACTAATATTGAGATAATTAAAATTAAACCGGTTAATTTTAATTTTATTACATAGAAGTCATTCCCTAATTAAAGTTCTATTAAGGTGACTGCAATCTAAAGTAAAATATGTTTCAAACTCTTTAACATTATTACATTATTTAAAATCAATTTCATTATATAATTATTCTTTCAATTGTATACATTAATCTGGACATTTATGCAATTGTTCGAATATAAAAGATGGAAACTTTGTTGAGATTGGAGACTATTAAAAAGTACAAAAGAGTTGTTAAATCCGGTTATTAATAATAGAAATTTATAAATGTGTAAATGATTGGAATGTATCATTAAAAATTAAAGATGATGATTATTTAGCATTAATAAGCAATTGTAGTGAATATCTAAGATTTTTAAAAATAAATTTGAAATAAGTAATTAACAACATATTAAATTGGTCAAACAGATTAATGGGTATTTAATACAAAACATATTAACTTTTTAGTATAATCAAAAGTAAATTATTTAAATTTCTAGTATACATTAAATTTGTCATTTGTGCTAATTAAAATTTGGTCAAATATAAAAGATGGAAAGTTTTAATAAATTAAATTTATCATTTAATTCAAAACATATTAACTTTTTTAGTTTAATGACATTGAATACTATTAAAAATTACAAAAGATTGTTGCAAAAGTCGTCAATTTCGGTTTTGTAAAAACATAAATAAATAAATGTGAATATTATTATAAAAACATTTCCATTTTTCTTGGAAATTTAGTAACCAAACAATATACTGTTAATTTTTTTAATTATCATGAAATTATTGTCAACACTTTAGCATCATTACCTTATTTAACAATAAATTTCATTAGATAATTCTTTTTTTCAATTTTATAAATTAATCTTAACATTTATGCCTAATTAAAGATTGGTCAACTATAAAAGATGAAAAGTTTTATTTTCTGTTTATTTTTTAATTTAGCCTGAATAAATTAGACAAATAGGTAATTCTTGACATTTATGCCTAATTAAAAATTGTTCAAATATAAAATATGGAAAGTTTATTGAGATTGGAGACTAATAAAAACTACAAAAGAGTGTTCAAAATTTGGTTCTTGAAAACAGAAATAAATAAATGTATAAATGATCGGAATGCATCATTAAAATTAAAGATGATGAATATTTATCATAAATAAGCAATCATAGTGAATATCTAAGATTCTTTAAATATAAATTTGAAATAAGTAATATACAACATATTATATTTGTGTAAGGCCCCGTTACCGGTAACCCTACTTTCGTGTTGGATTTACTCATAAACACAGTTCTAAATATCAGAGTTAATTAAAACATTTATGCGGAATATAAAACTTTCATAAAACATTACAATATTTCATAACTTGTCTCAAAACATCCTTTGTCTTTCACATTAAAACATTAAAATTAAAACATCGTAAGTCTTCAGATGCCAGATTCTTGTTCAGTGCCATGTGTCTCCTCAAGCGAGCTGCCTCATCCTACTCACCTGCGTGCGTACTAAAAGTCAGCTACGCTGAGTGAGTTCTAGTTAATCACATAATCATACAATACATTCTTACGCTTCATACTTAATCTCTTAACTTTCTTTCATATACACCTAAGTGTTTTTACTTACATTTTTACTTTCATACTTTCTTTACATTCATAATCATACGTTCATTTTTACCTTCATGCTTTCCTTACATACATAATCATACTTTTTAAAGAGCCTTTCGCCCTATAACCTCACAGATATTATAAGGGTCTGGTCCCTAGTCTTCGAATATTAGAAGGGTTCGATTCCCTAACATCACAGATATTATAAGGGTCTGGTACCTATCATCACAGATATTATAAGGGTCTGGTCCCTAGTTTTCGAATATTAGAAGGGTTCGATTCCCTAACATCACAGATATTATAAGGGTCTGGTCCCTATCATCACAGATATTATAAGGGTCTGGTCCCTAGTTTTCGAATATTAGAAGGGTTCGATTCCCTCTTCGTTACCATACAACCATACATCATACCTCGAGTATTAGTAGGGCTCGGTACCCTTTTTCGTAACCATACATTATCATTTCTTTCTTCTATTATCTCTATCATGTTCATACACATAAACATACATAACATACTTACCTTATACATAGCGTTACAACCTGATAGTACGTGCAATATCCGAAGATCATTCACGTACTATCAAGCAATCATTCATACATATCACATTATCCACATAAGGCATACACTTATCTCTTAGGATAAGTGTATTAACAAACATATTGAGTATGCACACAGCCCCGAAAACGTAACACATAAATGGGGCTAGAAACTCACCTGAATACGGTTACGTTCTCCGTTGAGCGTAATCCCTTTCTTCAGTTGTGCACGGCTGACTGTATAACAAGTATACATATCAATTTAACTATCACTACTCATAACATCTTTCTAGTCTTAATTACTACCCACAACGAACGGGGGTCCGGGGGTAGCGCCCCTGGCAGCAGGGTCTAGGGGCGGCAGCCCCTAGCAGGGTCCAAGGGGCAGAGCCCCTGGCTGGGGTCGAGCTGCCAGGGAAGCGTAGTGGGAGATTTTTAATTTATTTTCTAAACGAACTTGGCTTTAGGCGAAGTTAAACCTCAGGCGAACTTGTCATCAGGCGAAGTTAAACCTCAGGCGAACTTAGCTTTAGGCGAAGTTAAACCTCAGGCGAACTTGTCATCAGGCGAACTTAAACCTCAGGCGAACTTGTCATCAGGCGAACTTAAACCTCAGGCGAACTTGTCATCAGGCGAACTTAGCTTGCAGGCGAAGTTCATCAGGCGAACTTAGCTTGCAGGCGAAGTTCATCGCTTGAAGGCGAAGTTGCCCAGATGAAGGCGAAGTTGCCCAGATGAAGGCGAAGTTGCCCAGACAGCCTGCTGTTTGGTTTCTGTCCAACATTTCGAGCGATTTTAACACCCCCGCTATGGTTCAATATCTCCCACTACGCTTCCCGACCATTTCCGGTCACTTAACACTAAAAAGCTTGGATCTTTAAACTTCATAGTTCAAGAATCTTACCTTTTTGAGCTTGTTGGATCTTGTTTCCTTGCTTAATCACAACCAACCGCTCTCTCTTCTCTCTCGGATCTTGGTCTCTCTTTCTACGGCTCTCGGCCTCTCTCTCTCTCCTCGGATCTCGGCCGCCGGTCGGCTTGTGTATGGGGTGTGTGTGTGTTTTGGAAGTGTGAAGGAATAGATGTAAATTAAGATATTTTTGGGTTTAGGGGATATTTATATCCCTTAAATCACATTCTCATTTAACCCATCTCAATTAATCCAAGTCCCTGATCCGCTCCTACCCGATATTAATAATTAAAAACGCGAAATCACTAACATAACTTTCTTTATTCAACATTATAAATTTTAGGATGTTACAAGTCTTTCCCCCTTAAAGAGGTTTCGTCCCCGAAACCTAACTATTACATAAACAAACTAGGGTAAAACTTGCGCATCTCATCCTCGGCTTCCCAAGTAGCATCTGATCCCTTACGGTGTTTCCATATCACTTTTACCAAAGGTATAATCTTGTGACGAAGCTGCTTCTCCTTGCGGTCAACGATCGCTATCGGTTGCTCGATGTAGTTCAATTGTTCATCAACCTCGATGTCCATTAATGGCACGTGAGACGTGTCATCAGCTAGACACTTCCTCAGATGAGAAACATGGAAGGTTGAATGAATTCCTTCTAACTCATCGGGTAAATCCAGTTTATAAGCTACTTCACCCACACGATTTACAATCCTGAACGGTCCAATGTACCTCGGACTCAACTTTCCTCTTTTCCTAAAACGGATAATCCCCTTCCAAGGCGAGACCTTGAGCATCACATTGTCACCAACGTTAAACTCAATTGTTCGTCGCCGCTTATCTGCATAAGACTTTTGTCTGTCTTGAGCGGCTTTCATTCTTGCTTTGATCTGATCAAACTTTGAAGACGTTTCTTGAACCACTTCTAGACTTCCCATTTCTTTCTAACCAATCTCACCCCAACACACTGGGGTTCTACATCGTCTACCATAAAGCATCTCAAACGGTGGCATACCAATACTTGAATGGTAACTGTTGTTATAGGAGAACTCTGCCAGATGCAGATGATCATCCCAACTTCCACCAAAATCTAAAACACAAGCACGTAGCATATCCTCAAGGGTTTGGATCGTCCGTTCAGACTGTCCATCGGTTTGAGGATGATACGCCGTACCGATGTTCAACCTCGTCCCCATAGCTTCATGGAATTTCTTCCAGAACCTCGAAGTAAACCGTGTATCCCTATCAGACACGATCGATAACGGTACTCCATGCTTGGTTACCACTTCCTTGATGAACAAGCTTGCTAACGTTTCTGACAAGATGGCCTCTCGTATGGGCAGAAAGTGAGCACTCTTGGTCAAACGGTCCACAATCACCCAGATGGTATCATGATGCTTAGCTGTACGAGGTAGCTTAGTTATGAAATCCATGGTGATGTGTTCCCATTTCCACTCAGGTATCTCTAGCGGTTGCATCTTCCCATAAGGCTTTTGGTGCTCGGCCTTGACTTGTAAGCAAGTTAAGCACTTACTAACATAATCCACTACATCATTCTTCATTCCTGGCCACCAGTAATCTCTTTTCAAGTCTTGGTACATCTTTGTAGCTCTAGGATGGATTGAGTACCTTGACTTATGAGCTTCATCTAAGATTCGACTTCTAAGATCACCATGGCGTGGAATCCACATACGGTCAAATCTAGTTTTAACTCCATGAGTGTTTTCCATCAACTCATCTTGCTGGCCATAAATCCTTTCTTTCTTTACTAACCCTTCGTCTACTAACACTTCTGACTGCACTTTGATGATTTCTTCAAAAAGACTTGAGTTCATGATCAACTTATATGACTTCACTGTTGCAAGACTTCCTCATTCTTACGACTTAACGCATCAGCGACCACGTTAGCTTTACCGGGGTAATACCTAATCTCACAGTCGTAATCCTTTATCAATTCTAACCATCTTCTCTGCCTCATGTTCAGTTCTTTCTGTTCGAAGAAGTACTTTAAACTCTTATGATCGGTATAGATAGTACACTTAGTACCGTACAGATAATGCCTCCATATCTTAAGAGCATGCACTACAGCTGCTAACTCCAGATCATGCGTTGGATAAGTACTTTCATGGACCTTCAACTGTCTAGACGCGTAAGCTATCACCTTCCCCCGTTGCATCAACACGCAACCTAACCCTTGATGCGAGGCATCAGCACAAACAACGAAATCCTCGTCGCCATCGGGCAAAGTAAGGATTGGAGCTTGCGTGAGCCTCTTCTTCAATTATTCAAAGGCTTCTTCCTGAAACTTTCCCCAACTGAATACTATCGACTTTCGGGTCATACCGGTCAGCGGTGCGGCTATCTTGGAGAAACCTTCGATGAATCTCCTATAGTAGCCAGCTAACCCTAGGAAACTTCGTATATCAGTCGGATTCTGCGGAGTCTTCCAATTCGTTATCGCTTCAATCTTAGCTGGGTCCACGGTAATCCCTTCAGGATTAATCACATGACCTAAAAATTGCACTTCTCTTAACCAGAACGCGCACTTCGAAAACTTGGCATACAACTTCTCTTTCTTCAGAGTCTCCAGTACCTCTCTCAGATGCTCATCATGTTCAGACTCGCTCTTTGAATAAACCAATATATCATCGATGAAGACGTTAACCGACTTATCCAACATCGGTCGACACACCCTATTCATCATGTCCATAAATGCTGCAGGAGCATTGGTTAGACCGAATGACATTACGAGGAACTCGTAGTGTCCATACCGCGTTCGGAACGCTGTCTTAGGGATGTCTGCCTCCTTCACCTTCAGCTGATGGTAGCCTGATCTGAGATCTATTCGTGAGAACCAACTTGAACCTTGCAGTTGGTCAAACAGATCATCAATCCTTGGCAACGGATATCTATTCTTTACCGTCAGCTTATTCAACTCACGATAATCTATGCACATTCTCATACTTCCATCCTTCTTCTTCACGAACAAAACTGGTGCGCCCCACGGGGAAACACTCGGTCTTATGAAACCTTTGTCGAGGAGTTCTTGCAGTTGTGACATCAATTCTTTCATCTCGGACGGTGCTAGACGGTAAGGCGCTTTCGCGACAGGTTGGGCTCCTGGTATTAAATCTATCTGAAATTCTATCTCTCGCTCTGGTGGCAACCCCGGAAGATCCTCAGGGAATACTTCTGGGTAGTCGCGCACAATAGGAACATCTTTCATTTCTTTCGTCTCGGCCGTAGCGTTGACGACTTACGCCAGGTAGGCACAACACCCTCGCCTTAGCAAACCCTCGGCTTTCATCATCGAAATGACATTAAGCCCAGAACTTTCCTTATCACCATAGACCGTTACCGCGCTACCATCCAATGACTTTAACCTTATAATCCTACTCTTACATACTATCTGAGCCTCAAACTCAGACAACCAATCCATACCCAAAACCACATCGAACCCTCCCAAGGTCATAACGTACAAGGTAATCGGGAACTCGTGTCCTTCCAATTCTATCTTACAATTCTTAACCACTTTTGTTATTTTAACCGAAGTGTCACTGGCGGTTTCCACCGCAAAAGTTTCAGACACTCGGCAACATTTCATTTTAGCTAGTTTACTAAATGGTGTGGCTACGAAACTTTTGTTTGCGCCCGAATCAAATAATACAGAAGGGGAAACACCGTTCACTAAAAACGTACCTGTGACGACATCCGGAATCTGCTTGGCTTGCTCTTGGGTCAGCGTGTAGGCTCTAGTTCTTGGCCTAGCTTGATCGGCATCCTTCCTTCCACTACCTCCAGCTTCACCATCTGTGCACTCTCTCGCCATGTGGCCTGGCTTGCCACATTTGTAACATGCTGGCTTTGCACTGCACTCATTGGCATAATGCCCCACCTTCCCACACTTGTAACACACATTAGACCCCATCCGGCATTCCCCACCGTGGGCCTTTCCACATTTGAGACAAACACCAGGACTTTTACTCCACTTGCACTCACCACCATGCATCTTTCCGCAGGTCTTACACGATCTCTTCTCCCACACTCTCTGCTTCTTATCTTTGGGGTTCATAACTGAGTACCGGGTCGTTTAGCAGGAGCGGCCCATTTCTTCCCCTTCTTCTCGTCTTCCACCACCACATCATCCGCAGTCAGGTCTGCATAGACCATTTCTGCGAGTTCGACAGCAGAATCGAAAGTAGTAGGTTTACTTGTCCTGACTAACATGCGGACTCTCTGGGGTAATCCTCTCACATAACACTTGATTCTCTTAGCCTCAGTGTTGCAAAATCGGGTACTAGCCTAGACATTCGATTGAACTCGGTAGTGTACTCACGATGTGTCATTGTCCCAGCTTTCAAGTTCAGGAACTTCATCTCCGCCTTTTCAACCTCGGCGTCAGCACAGAACTTCTTCATTACTAACTCCTTCAGATCTTCCCACCTCATCTCTTTGATCTCTTCTCGGGTCTTTCTTTGCTCCACACTCTCCCACCAATACATAGCCTCATCCTCGAATGATTGAGTAGCATAACCTACCGCTTGATCGGGACGGCACTCGCTAATGCGGATAACCTTATCCATGGCGGTTATCCACTGAAGAGTAGCGATCGCGTCTCCTAAACCAGTCAGCTTCGGCGGGTCGCATCCTTTGAAGGACTTATAGCTGCACCCACCTTGGCCTCTTCTCCTGTCATCGACTTCCACAGACTTATCCTCACTCGAGGTCCTTCTTTCTCCTTCCCCATCCTTTCTACCATCACCACCCGCCCTTTCAGCAGTTCGTTCACGGCTTCCAGCAGATCCTTCGGGATTCAGGTTCTTCACAGCAGCAACCACAGCTTGAACAATGGCCGCTTGAACTGCAGGGCTAAGTTGAACTTCCTCGTTGTTTCCCGGGCTTCTTCCCGCTGCGCTTCCTTCAACTTCGGTGTTGGAAGCGGTCTCAACCGAAGGTTGCCGGACACGACGAGGCCTGCCACGTCGTCCAGTGCGACCTCCAGCTCCAACAATGTCTCCAGCTTCAGTCATCGTATTCTAAAAGGGAAAACACAAACATCATCACTCAAGGAACTATTTAGTACAAGGATAGCAAGGCTAACAGGTAATAACAGTGGCCAGTTGTGATTAGCTGATCACGTTACTTTCCGTGTCCTATACACTTCCCTTTATGAGTCCATTTGTGCTGGTTCTACTTAAGCAGTTTGTCAAATCAAACAATCAATTATTCCTATCCCTGTCGTTCACATATCTTTTCTTTCCCATTAACATATATCATTTAATCATACCATTTACCTTTACTGATCTTGCTTGAGCGACACATGGCATTCTTGAACTGGCATCTTCTTTCCTTTCTTACTTAAATCCCATACTCTGTTCGAGTCTAAGCATGTAGGATGCTTAAATCTCTCGAACTTATGCTCTGATACCAACTTGTAAGGCCCCGTTACCGGTAACCCTACTTTCGTGTTGGATTTACTCATAAATACAGTTCTAAATATCAGAGTTAATTAAAACATTTATGCGGAATATAAAACTTTCATAAAACATTACAATATTTCATAACTTGTCTCAAAACATCCTTTGTCTTTCACATTAAAACATTAAAATTAAAACATCGTAAGTCTTCAGATGCCAGATTCTTGTTCAGTGCCATGTGTCTCCTCAAGCGAGCTGCCTCATCCTACTCACCTGCGTGCATACTAAAAGTCAGCTACGCTGAGTGAGTTCTAGTTAATCACATAATCATACAATACATTCTTACGCTTCATACTTAATCTCTTAACTTTCTTTCATATACACCTAAGTGTTTTTACTTACATTTTTACTTTCATACTTTCTTTACATTCATAATCATACGTTCATTTTTACCTTCATGCTTTCCTTACATACATAATCATACTTTTTAAAGAGCCTTTCGCCCTATAACCTCACAGATATTATAAGGGTCTGGTCCCTAGTTTTCGAATATTAGAAGGGTTCGATTCCCTAACATCACAGATATTATAAGGGTCTGGTCCCTATCATCACAGATATTATAGGGGTCTGGTCCCTAGTTTTCGAATATTAGAAGGGTTCGATTCCCTAACATCACAGATATTATAAGGGTCTGGTCCCTATCATCACAGATATTATAAGGGTCTGGTCCCTAGTTTTCGAATATTAGAAGGGTTCGATTCCCTCTTCGTTACCATACAACCATACATCATACCTCGAGTATTAGTAGGGCTCGGTACCCTTTTCGTAACCATACATTATCATTTCTTTCTTCTATTATCTCTATCATGTTCATACACATAAACATACATAACATACTTACCTTATACATAGCGTTACAACCTGACAGTACGTGCAATATCCGAAGATCGTTCACGTACTATCAAGCAATCATTCCTACATATCACATTATCCACATAAGGCATACACTTATCTCTTAGGATAAGTGTATTAACAAACATATTGAGTATGCACACAGCCCCGAAAACGTAACACATAAATGGGGCTAGAAACTCACATGAATACGGTTACGTTCTCCGTTGAGCGTAATCCCTTTCTTCAGTTGTGCACGGCTGACTGTATAACAAGTATACATATCAATTTAACTATCACTACTCATAACATCTTTCTAGTCTTAATTACTACCCACAACGAACGGGGGTCCGGGGGTAGCGCCCCTGGCAGCGGGGTCTAGGGGCGGCAGCCCCTAGCAGGGTCCAAGGGGCAGAGCCCCTGGCTGGGTCGAGCTGCCAGGTCAGCTTGGAAAAATTTTATTTCCATTAACTGTCTTAACACATTTTTCATTAGATTTTTAATTTATTTTCTAAACGAACTTGGCTTTAGGCGAAGTTAAACCTCAAGCGAACTTGTCATCAGGCGAAGTTAAACCTCAGGCGAACTTAGCTTTAGGCGAAGTTAAACCTCAGGCGAACTTAGCTTTAGGCGAAGTTAAACCTCAGGCGAACTTGTCATCAGGCGAAGTTAAACCTCAGGCGAACTTAGCTTTAGGCGAAGTTAAACCTCAGGCGAACTTAGCTTTAGGCGAAGTTAAACCTCAGGCGAACTTGTCATCAGGCGAACTTAAACCTCAGGCGAACTTGTCATCAGGCGAACTTATACCTCAGGCGAACTTGTCATCAGGCGAAGTTAGCTTGCAGGCGAAGTTCATCAGGCGAACTTAGCTTGCAGGAGAAGTTCATCGCTTGAAGGCGAAGTTGCCCAGATGAAGGCGAAGTTGCCCAGACAGCCTGCTGTTTGGTTTCTGTCCAACATTTCGAGCGATTTTAACACCCCCGCTATGGTTCAATATCACCCACTACGCTTCCCGACCATTTCCGGTCACTTAACACTAAAAAGCTTGGATCTTTAAACTTCAAAGTTCAAGAATCTTACCTTTTTGAGCTTGTTGGATCTTGTTTCCTTGCTTAATCACAACCAACCGCTCTCTCTTCTCTCTCAGATCTTGGTCTCTCTCTCTACGGCTCTCGGCCTCTCTCTCTCTCCTCGGATCTCGGCCGCCGGTCGGCTTGTGTATGGGGTGTGTGTGTGTTTTGGAAGTGTGAAGGAATAGATGTAAATGAAGATATTTTTGGGTTTAGGGGATATTTATATCCCTTAAATCCCATTCTCATTTAACCCATCTCAATTAATCCAAGTCCCTGATCCGCTCCTACCCGATATTAATAATTAAAAACGCGAAATCACTAACATAACTTTCTTTATTCAACATTATAAATTTTAGGATGTTACAATTTGTCAAATAAATTAATGTGTATTTAATATAAAACTTATTAACTTTCGAGTATATTCAAAAGTAAAGTATTTAAATTTTTAATATACATTAAATTTTCCATTTATACTAACAAAAATTTTGGTCAAATATAAAAGATGGAAAGTTTGTTGACATTGAAAACTATTAAAAGATTGTTGCAAGAGTGGTCAATTTCGGTTTTTAAAAACAAAAATAAATAAATGTAAATATTATTATAAAAAACTTTCATTTTTTTAGAAATTTACTAACTAAACAATATATTATTAATTTTTTTTAATTATCACGAAATTATTGTCAAGACTTTAGCATCATTAACTTATTTAACAATAAATTCTTTAGATAATTCTTTTTTCAATTTTATATATTAATCTTGACATTTATGCCTGATGAAAAATTGGTCAAATATAAAATATGGAAAGTTTTTATTTTCTATTTAGTTTATTAGTTTATTTTTTAATTAGAACGAAATAATTTAGACAAATCGGTAATTCTTGGCATTTATGCCTAATAAAAAATTGGTCAAATATAAAAGATTTAAAGTTTATTGAGATTGGAGAATATTAAAACTAAAAAAGAGTGGTCAAATCTTAAAAATATAAATAAATAAATGTATAAATGATTAGAATGTACCAATTAAATTAAAGATGATGAATATTTTAAAATAAATAAGCAATTAGAGTAAATATCTAAGATTTTTTAAATATAAATTTGAAATAAGTAATACACCATATATTATCTTTGTCAAATAAATTAATGCGTTTTTAATACAAAACTTATTAACTTTCAACTATATTCAAAAGTAAATTATTTAAAATTTCCCATATATTTGAATCTTGGAAGGAGTAGGTGGAACTTTGGTGACCCAGTCCTACCATGGCTAGAGCTAGTTTTCAAATCATCCTTAAATTGTAAATATGAATAGAGGGAGCTCTCAACATATAAAAATAAAACTGTAAATATGAATTTCAAGAAATCTTACATCAGTAAGAACACACATTTGGTGACCAGGTCCTACCATGGCTCGAGCTATACTCTGAATGGTCTTCAAACTTCATGTTAGTTGCCGTATATCTCATAAAATTTTAGATCTAATAAAAAAAGACGGTCATAAAATATTATCATTTTAAATCAATTGATGGTTTATAAAAAAATTATTACCGTTGAATTTGATACGCAATGGTTGTCTAGACGATGACACTGCACGTTTTGCAAACAAACTTATTATTATTATAACATAGTATTTAGAGAGTAACCTTAAATTAAACTCACTAACCATTTGTATTATTACTCTTATTGGAAGATGATGATTGAGAATTAGTGCGTCTCTTGGATCTTGAAGACATCTAAAATATAAAATAAAAAAAATACGATTAACCTGTGAAAAATTTAGAAATCTTATATCATGCAGAGAAAAATAAGTTACATAGACTAACGTATAATTATATCGATTATTCAAAGTAGCGTATTTTGCAAACAAATTGTACATACCTTCAAACTTATAATATCATTCAACTTAAAATGTTAGAACAACTTCCAAATTATTGAATCTCTGAGTTAATAACCCACCAAGTATTAGGAGTGACAATTTAAGAGTGACATATTTTGTAAGCTCAAGTATTCAATATATAGGCTTGAAGTTTATGTGTGAAAGTTTATGGTAAAAGTATTTTAAGGGAAGACCAAGTTTTATGGCTAGAATAAATTATGTTCTTTCTATATAAATAATAATTCAATAAGTTATGAAAAGTTTGTTTGGATTTTATTTTGCATAAATTAAGTTTCCTGTTTTGAAAGAATCATTATGATTGTTTAATTTGTTTGACCAAATCAATATACTGTAGTATATAGTGTATTTTATATAATATTGAGTAGGTTGAAAAATTAATTTTCAACTATATTTATTACGAATTAAAAAGAATGACAGAGATTTTTGTTAATAATGACATATGTAAAACAAAATTATTGTTCATAATAAATAAATAAAATCTAATTACCATAAACTTTGATGATAATTTGAACGAAAAACTTAAATGAAATTACATTTATTGATGAATTTGTTACTATTTTAAGTGATTGTTAGTTACAAATTATATGTAACTCTCTAAATAAAAAAGTGGTTAAAATCTATAATTAGAAACCGGTATATTGACTTAA
This sequence comes from Bidens hawaiensis, assembly GCF_021521415.1. NCBI lineage: Eukaryota > Viridiplantae > Streptophyta > Magnoliopsida > Asterales > Asteraceae > Bidens > Bidens hawaiensis. The sequence goes on along the minus strand of NW_027491179.1, from coordinate 624,553 downwards.
ATGAATACATTAAGTATTTTAATTATTAGGAATATAATTTATTTTTTGATTTATTTAATTGGTAAGAAAAATAGAGAAGTGAAAGATAATTTTGGAAGGAAAGACAATTGTCCAATAGGCAAGGGACATATGACACCAAACTAATTTATTTTAATAGTATAGTAGGATATTTAATAGTTTGATCTATTATAATATAAATGATTTTAATTGTCATATATAAATATATATTATTATATATTATTCTTACAAAACCTATTAAATTAATTGATTTTGAGTATCAGTATATGCCAAATGGTAAGTTGTGGTCGAGGTGGTAGATGGCTAGGTTGTGGTCAAGGTGGTAGATGGCTAGAAGCGGGGCCAAAACCCAAAAAGGATCATTGAAAAGAGTAATGGAAAAAATAATAAATTCCAAAAATATTGAAAACTGCAATTTTTTTTTACCGTACTTTAATACAAACAACCATAAAAGTATGCATGAAAGAGTTGTAGAATATGAAACACGTGTTCAATAATTTTTCACAAAAACGCTATCACAATTGAATAGTTTTAGTGAATGCGGTACGGTAAGTGATTGTTCCAACACTTTCCATACAAGCAAGGCAATGACATGTTGGGAGCGAAATGTCGCCACGGGCGGGGCGTAGTTGGAAGCTAAGGGGCATGATGCGGGTGTGGAGTGGACATTGTTTATTTATTTATTTTTTAAATTAGCTCTCTCATAAATTTTAATGACCCTAACTATTCACAAGCTAATATTTTAAAAGAAAATTGAATCATAAAAACTAATTTATTGTTTAATATGAGTTTGGTATTGCTATAGTTTCTATCAATTATTTTTTTTAGTATATTACGTGATTACCAAAGTTTGTGTTCCTCATCACATCACATAAATGGTAATTTCTTCTTAAAACATAATCATGAATTTGCGAAAGTTGCGTTGGTTTACCATTATATTGTTGCAAAACCTATAATGGTTGGGAATAATATTTGTGCTATTTTGTCATTATAATTGTGTTGTTTTATCATCACAAATGTGCAAATATACCATTGTAACAACACGATTATGGTTTAACATCATAGTTTTACGGTATAACAATAGTACGCCACGCTTATACCATATACTTGTGCTTTGTTCATAACTAAACACAAATACTCTCACCATTGAACCAACAACATACACGTGAGAGTTTGACACATTATAATTGTTTCTTACGCTTATTATACCAAACCAACTTTATATTGAAAATGTCCTTTCTCTCTCCACACATGAAGTGACACATATATACACACAAATTTGATAAGAATCCTAAGATAACTGAGTGAAATTGAAAATTAATATGAACCACTCATTCTTTTTAATTAACCTTTCTTTATGAACGTCTCTCTCCAATAACCTTTTTTTTCTAATACCATCCGCAGTGCCACAAAGTTGTGGCGTTTTGGCTCCAAAACGCCGGGGGTACATCCCCTTTCCCCTGGGCTTTTTGGCTTGGCGTTTTGGCCAAGCGTTTCCCACAAAACGCGATCATGGCACGAATTTTGATAAAAATGTGTGTGGAGAGGGGAGAGAGAGGGGAATATATGTAATTATTTTAGGAGAGTTGTGACGTTTTGCCCACTACACCACTTTTTGCGAAACTCTCCATTGCTGATGGGGATGCCACATGACGCAAAATGACCTAGGATGTGACGTTTTGACTATACATGGTGTAAGGAAGGATCTCCTAAAAACGGTGTTTTTTTTCTCCAAATAGCCTAAAAATATTTATGGAAATGACATTTTGGTCCTACAACTCAAACTTTCATAAACTTGTTTTCTAAAAAAAAATTCCATTTCAAAAAATCAAGCTAAAAAAGAAAGAAAGATACAAAACGTTAGTACAAAAATTCAGCACAAAAAATTCAGTACAAAAAATTCATCAAAAAAAAAGTAGTACAAAATCTAATGCAAAAACCCCTATTCATAGTTTATAATTGGGAAAATTCTCAAAATAGTCCTTTTTAAGAGAGAGAATCCCTAAAATGACCCACCAAATTTAAAAATTCTCAAAATAGGCCTCGAAATCCATCTTTCATGTGACATTGGTAAATTCCCCGTGAGTTTTCAAGAACCAATTACAAACTGACACCTTTCAATGCTCCCGCCTACCACTTGAGTTTTCAGCTCAAATCCGTCTTACACGTTGGATTTCGCATGAAAACTTACCTGATGAAAACAATTTTTAACGTGATGTTTCGGCCTGTTTCTATCTTTCACGTGAGTTTTCAAAAAAGTTGTTTTTGGTTTATTTGAAATTCATCTCCTAAGATGAATTTCAAATGAATTTTAACTTTTGAAAAAACCCAAAACATCTTCATATTCTTTCCGACCACCGGCACCACAACCACCCACCATCACTATCGGCCACCATCATCATACATTTCATACACTAGGCTCCGACCTTCCGTCAGCATTTTCCGGCGAGAAACGACAAAAATTATCCACTATTCCACCACCTTCCTTTCTCTCTCTCTCTCTCTCTCTCTCTCTTTCTCTCTCATCCAAAACCACCGTTACCAACCAACCACTACAACCCTTGACCTCCACCACTGTCACCCACCTCTGCTACCAACCACCACCACCGCAGCTCCACACAAGACCAACAACTGTTTCTTATGTAATAAACGCACCCAAAAATACACATACGTTAATATTCCTATTTGTATTAAGTCAAACTTTTCATAATCTCAAGTTAACTTTTCACCTCCTAGTTCTTCACCTGTGGCTCCGGCTGCAACTCCTATAACATCTTCAATCAATTGGAAATTACCCATAATATCCACGTGGGCCCCACTCTGCTACTAGCCGCCACCACCGCACATCCACATAAGACCAGCAATTGCATCTCCACCACCTGAACCCTAATTTTTCATTGAAGCTCATGATTAACCGAGGTTCGTTTCTTGTTTTGAGGATTTCTGGTTATACATTCAGAAATTAGAAAAATCAAGATTATATCTGAGAAATTAGATGATTCACAATATTAGATATTAGAAATTAGGCGCTAAACAATCGTTCAGTCATCGATCCCCTTGTCGGAAAACCGGTTGTGGTGGTGATGATGATGTAGATGACGTGGAGGGGATCACAACAGGTCAGGAGGCGTGGTGGTGACGATTGACTGGGTCTTTGGTGGAGGTTGGTGGTGGTGGTTTAAACACAGAGAGAGAGAGAGAGAGAGAGAGAGAGAGAGAGAGGAAGGGAGGGAGAAAGAGATATAGAGGGAGGGAGGGAGAGAAAGAGTCATAAATATATAAATCATTTTAGTTTTAGACCAAAAGTTTAAGTAAATTACACAAATAACCCCCGAAGAGGTAAAAAGACTAAATTTTCCTCACATGAGGTGCACATGACTGGATTTAACGAGAAAAACTAACCCTCGTTAGTGAAAAGGACGAATTGTGCAAGGTTTTTGAACATAAAGGATGTTTTCTATCATTTGAAAAAAGGTAAAAAACATAAATGATGAGTTTTGTCATTTTATCATTAAAAAAGTATAATAATACCATACTCAAATTAAAGGGAATTAAATGCTCATTTTTTTGGTGTAATATTTTTTTAAAAAAATATTAACGTATGAAAATTCTATGACCGCTGAAATATCATAGGGGTAGTTGGTTTAGAAGAAAATGGTAAATATGTAAGTATTTAGTACGTTGACAAAAATCGATTAAAGTTGAAGGACCATTGTTGTAAATATATTTTGAAATTAACATATTTAACCGTGTAGTATGTTTGCAAAGACAATCTTACCTCTAGATTCTCAAATTAAATGCATTGTTAATTCTACTTATAAGTCTTAAGGCAATCATATTTGTACATCTTAAATTTTATGAAGTCTTTTTTATTTGCTAATTATATATATAGTATAGATATAGATATATACTAGGTTATTGACCCGTGGGCGCCACGGGTGGAAAAATATAAATCATGTAACATCCACACGTTTCTAGCATCAACTAATATATAAATCATGTATAAACATAACATTTAACAAAAATACCATCCATTTTACAATTATAAATTAGTAAATAGTTCATTATAAACCACATTTGTAGTTTTATTTGTAACTTTACCTTCCTTGTCTAATATAAGCATTTTAACACTGTCTCTACTCTTCACTTGTGATAAAGCCACATATAGTTGACCATGTGTAGGCACCGGTTCTCGTAGGTATATGTCAACTCTTGCTAGTGATTGGCTTTCACTTTCATTATTGTTCATTGCAAAACAATCCGCAACAGGAAACTGTGTTCGTTTCAATATGAATGCCAGTTTCTTATCTGAAAGAGTTAGACCACTATGAGTTATATAAGTGCAAAACTCAATGTTAGTACCTGAAATAACCTTTACTTCGATAAAACGCCTCCCCAAGTTAATTACTTGTAATCCGGTTCCGTTGAATAAACCGTTCTTCTGATCAATATTCCTTAGTAACATTATTGGCACACCAACTTTTAGAACCAATCTATGATTAGACATACCAGACATCTTTAAACTATTTAAAAAATCCGGTGAGTGTAATTCTGGATCAAAACCAGGACCAACACTATCAGACTTGTTTATACTATCAGAACTGAGATATTTAAATTCTTCTCCGACAAACAAAGACAAAAATTTGTCATGGTTATCTTGGACAACCTAATTTAAATGTGTAAGTATGGCCCTTTCTTGAAAATATGAAATATCATTAATATTTTTCAATAATGCTGGATATACAAAATCAATCAGATCAGAAACAGGATCGGATGAATCACCATTCAAAAGATCATCTGATATATCTATAATGGCGTTGTTGTATTTATAAATAATGAAATGCAAATGTTGTATTTATAAATAAATGATAATTTTATATGAATTATAAGACATCATAACTTATTTAAATCAAATACAAAAACATACAAAGACTAACAAAGATAAATGAAAATTTAAAATATTTTATAACTTATATCATGAGTGCAATAATAAGTAAACAAAGAAATTAGTCTCTAAATCAACAAAACAATTTTACAATTTTGATTCAACAAAACTTCTATCTCAATGTTGATTCAAAAGATGAACTTTATCTAAGACATTTGTTACACATCAATAATCGTAATGTTTATTACTCTAAAATAGTACCCATGTTTATTTACACATCAATTTAAATATTTGTTGCACATCAATGTAAAAAGATGAACAATATCTAAGACATTTTTATAAGTATATTGTAAATTTATGTTACAAAACAAACTGTTATGACAATCTAAAATTCAATCTAGTCTTTCATAATAATATAATTATTTATCTTCAAAATAAAGTCTTAATCAATATTCAATAACATATTAATTTTCATTCAAGTATAGTTGGCATATAGTTGATTCCTAATATATATCATTTAGGAAATCAGGCAAAGCTTTCTCATCCATTTTTTATAACTCCTTCGTGGATAAATTATGTTAAATATTTGTTCAATACATATAATAATAATAATCATCTAATACTGTTTTAATAGATTGTGCCTCTGTAGCTGTATTGTTTTACCAATTTAGACAAATTGCATCTACTCGGGAAATTAAACTTTTTGCCATATTTCGTACATGCTAATTTGGTGGTGATGAAAATAGAAATTTAATTTTGTTAAAAATTAAACATATGGTCAACTATATGTTGCTTTATCACGAGTGAAGAGTAGAGATGGTGTTAAAATGTTTATATTAGACAAGGAAGAAAAAATTACAAATAAAACTACAAATGTCGTTTAAAAGGAACTATTTTGTAATTTATGAAATAATCATTTTTAATCTATCTAATGAATGTAAAATGCATGTTATTTTCGTTTGAAAGTTATGTTTAATAAAGTTTTTATATTGTTACCAACATTATTAACAATTGTATATCATCTTCTCGTCTCCACATATAGGTATGAATTTATGTTTTCCACTTTCATATTACCGGTGGATGTTACATGATTTATATGTTTCCACCCGTGGCGCCCACGGGTCAATAACTTAGTAGATAATATACATATTTGATTCTTTAAATGCATAATGTATTAATCTTGCAAGTTATAAAAGCAATGGTATATTCATTTTAAAGAGTTGTAGGTAACAATATGACAATCAAAAACCTAAATTTAGTCTTTTATAATACTATAATTAATTGATCTTTAAATTAAAGTCTTAATCAATATTCAATAACATATTAATTCTCATTCAAGTGTAGTTGACATATAGTTGATTCATAATATATATTATTCAGAAAATTAGCCAAAGCTTTCGCATCTAGTTTTTTATAACTCTTTTGTAGATATATTACGTTAAATAATTATTAAATACATATAATAATTATATAATATTGTTTTAATAGATTATGCTCTATAGCTTTTATATTTCTTTCAATGTGTATCCATTTAACCCGTTTCCTTTGTTGCTATATTTTATTTTTTTTACCAATTTAAACAATTTTATCTACTCATGAGATTAAACTTTTCGTCATATTCCGTGCATGTTAATTTAGTAGTGATGAAAATAGAAATTTAAATAAAAAATTAATTAATACCAGTCAATTTAAAAGTGTAACATAATTTAAGTAATGTTATTTAATATAACGATAAATTTGGTAATACGATTATTATTGATATAAAACGAACATATAAAGTTTAGTATATTTAAGGGAACGATTATTATTGATATAATCGTTATTATTGATGTCTATATTAGAGCCCGTGTTACACACGGTTGAAAATTTAAATATAATAACATAAGAACTTATAAATAATATACTTAATTTTTTCAAACCCGGGTCCTAGTTCCTAATCCATAATAATCTAGCTAGTATTTGAACTAAAAATATACCAAAACATATTTATAATCTAATAATACAAAAGAACAATATGGTACCAAACTACCAATTAAAAGTAAACTATAACCCACAACCTTCATCTCCTTTAAACAATATGAAATTTGAAATGAATGATCAACTTTGTATTGTGAGTCTCTTGGACATGCTTGGATGTTATAAATTCGAATTATAAGGTATTACGTCATAAATATTAGTTAAACGGTAATTGCATCATTTGAAATTAAAATTACAACTCTAATATAATTAATATGTTATAAACAAAATGGATTCATATGTTAGAAACAATTACAAAAGTTTAAATAAACATGTATGTTACAATAATAACATATAAATTGACTCATAAGATTTTATTTCCGATCCCAACATCACATATAACATCTTTTGTCTTAGACTTAGTAACTAATTTTGAAACTGCACCGTTAACACTGTCATAAATATCCTTGATGTTTCTCTTTAGATTTGTTAACAAAGTTTGCCTCAACAATTTTCATATGAGTAGCACTATTCTTATCAAAGGATATCCTCTCATTCGTAACAAAAGAGAAGTTAAAATACAAAAGTAACAGACCCATATAACAGATATTAAACATAAAAATTAAAAGTTTCCAATATTGCATTGACGGTGTCTTAGGATTGGATATCATCATTGCTAATCTGGTTTAATTCGGGCATTTTAACCATTCAAGTAACAAAAAATTAGCAAGTATTTTAATCTATCAAAAAAATATATGATAACATTTATAATATTATTAATACCACTTCGTTGTTAAACCTCTATCCCAAACACTTCAGAAACAATATATCATTAGCAAAATTATCAATATTAAAACACGTTGCTCTTTCAAAATCGTTGTCGACCAAGAGGAGTAAGTATCCCTTCAAAACATAGCATTCCCAAACTGATGTAATTTCATATAGTTTAAAAACCACGTGAGTTATTTTTGAAACAATATTACATAACACTAATAAAGAAATCTAATTTGTGAATTATGGAAATGTCAGAAGTCATTTATTTTAAAATCTCTCACATAAAATTAAATTTAAGAAAATGTTTAATTATGGATTATGTATTAAGTTAATATATTATAAATAATTAACTTGTTTATTATATATTAAAATTTATGTCGTTAGATAGTTTTACAAAAATAATACACCTTTATTTTAAAATTTAATTTGGATACATATTTTGATAAAAATTATTGATTAACATTTAATAGTATTAAATGTGGGTGATGTGTATTATAGAAAGTTATTGAAAATATCATTATGTATTTTGAAAAACTGTAATCTATATTTATAGAAATTGTAGAGACTTGGTCAACATATTAATGTTTGAGAAAATAATCTATATTAATATTGAATAAAAACTTAAATGAATAATAATGCAAAAAAAATCTATATTAATATTGAATAATAATAATGTTGTGAACAATATATGTAAAGTAACTAATATGAATGCAAAAAAAAAAAAAGAAACAAAAAAAAAAAAAACATTGTGATGTTTTTCGTTACAATTCCATTAAAATGGATTTAGTTTGAATTTAAGCTATTTAAGTTATTCAAATTCAGTTTTTTAACAAATAAGGAAAGTCAAACTATATAATTGTAATAATCAGATTCTTAAACTAAGATATATATATATATATTTTAAATTGTACATTTTGAGATTAAAATATAATAATAATTATTTGTAAACTAAGTATAGATGAGTAATAATCGGTTTCTATAATACCATATTAAATGTGTATAAATCTAAAAATGTAAATTAGAAAAGATGAGAATATTTTTTTTCCTGATTTTAAGCAAATAATTATGCTTATGAGATCTTTTCCTTCTTTTCTCATCTAAAAAATTCCTAAAATTAAAAAAAAAACAAATAAAAACTATGAATGTGTAGATTTGACATATATTAAGATAACCTAAATCATGTTGATCATCTGTATAAAAAAATATACAAAAAACACAATAAAATTAAATGTACAATATTAATCAATGGGAACTTGTGTTTACAACTTACAAATGTAAATTAGAAAAACAAAATGAGAATATTGTTTTGAGTCATCCTCATTTCAAGCAAAGAATCATGCTCATGATATCTTTTACTTCTTTCATAAAAAAAAAAAATCCTAAAACTAAAACACAAATCAAAACTATGAATGTACAGATTTAGTTTTCCGTTGATCATGACAATAATACCAAAGATAACACTTAACAAACTTCTTCAATTCGGTCTCCAAATTCGTCGTCGGCTTATACCCAAGTTCTCGTCTAGCCAAACTTATATCCGCGTGCGTAAATGGAACATCAATATAAAAATCAATGACTTATTCTCACCAAGCCACACATCATGCTTGGGGATGCAAGCCTTCTTTACATAAGCTTGAATTTTATTACCCTGATACATTATTATTAACATTAGTACAAAATTGTATGAATAATATAGTAAAATTAATGAATGTGTAATAATACCATTTCGTCTTGCAAAATCATTTCTATCGACCAATCTTCTCCGGGATTTGAATTGTCCTTGAGACGCCATAGTTTCAAAATACGCACCTTGAGGACACAATCGCTGTTAAACACATCCAATCGATTCAACATTGTGATGTTTGTTGGCTCTATCTTCCTGATGGTGAAAAATTAAAAATAAACAAGATATTAATTTATGAATACTAACACTTTTAACCAAAAAAATAAAAAGCAAAATTAATTATATAAGCACAACCAGAAATATAAACCTTACAAAAAAAAAATTAGTTTTTTTGCTAAATATGGTGTGATAGTGTAAGAATTCTTGTGTGAAAGTCATACTATTTATACACGAGTAGTAAAGGATTCAAATTTTGAAGTCTTGCATAAACAAGGAAGGTATTAATGTAATTAATTATAAACATAAAATTAGGGATTTTGAATTAGCTAAAATTATGGACGAAAATATGTAGGTTGTATTAGGGAATTTTCAAATTTTGAAATACTTGAATGTAATCTTGTTAAATTATATTTTAAAGACAAAATAATTAAAATTGATATCTTTAAATCTACTTCATACTTCAACCTACAACATTAACTTATTAATGTAGAAAAATAAGTTACTAATTTACTTATTAACATTAATATAATTAATCATCAATGTTTTTAATTTCGTATATCAATTGATTATCAATTATCGTATATCTAAAATTATAATAAATTATGATATATTAAAATCCTTAATCATATGGTTGAAATTTATAAAAATAGTCAACATAATATAATTAATAAGAAATTGAATAATTAAGTAATTCATATAAGTTGTGCAAAAATAAGTTAATAATTTAATTCCGTAATTAAAGTAATCCTTAATCAAATGGTTGATTTTTTCCTAATATACACAAATTGATTACAGATCTCAACTTATACTTTAATGGTTATATTTTTAATTAGTCAATTAGTCAATTTTCATATATCTAAAATTAATACAATTTTAGTAAAATTAAATCCGTAGTAACGTTGACCGGTATGAAATCAAAAAAAAAAAGAATATAGTTTCAATGGAATCAAAATACAAAAAATAAAACCTGATGATTTAATTGACCGGTAGTAATGTTGATGGATTGTGAAGACAGTCATAGGTAGGCCGATATGCTGTAGATAAAACGTCCGACGGGTGAACAACTTCATCGATGGTAGACGGTGAATTTGCCAGATAAATGAATTAAAGGTAGAGATCCATGGAAGAGGATGAAGACGTGAAAGAGAAGATAATTGATTTGGGTTTTTAGGTTAAACTATGACTTGTGTATATAGAATAATAGAAATAATAGAATTGATATTAATAATTATAAATTGCATTTGAATCATTAATTTTAATCATTAAAGAAATTAAAGAGAATTGATTGTATGTAATTTTAATTGATTTTATTCATATGAAAATTAGAGAAGTGCTAGATATACATGGAAACTTTAACAAACAACCAATAGGAATAGGCCAAGTTGACTTAAACTCTTTTGGTTTAATAGTATAGTTAGATTATTATATTACAACAAAATGGAATCATGACTTAGAGCATCCACAACGGTGCCAATGTGGCACCGTCCGGACCTAGCTGGAAACGAGCGGACCAAAGGTTTCCGGACTTTACCGATGTAGGGTTGGTTCTTAACTGCAGGGTTGAAAGTAAGTTTGCATGCACAAACTAGAGACGGACTCCACGTGGCAATTAATATTCTTTTTATATTTTATCGTCCCCAAAGAGAAATTCAGGAATGTCGATTTACTGTCAGATCCGAGTTGCCGACAAGGTCGGTTTACCGATGGGAAATTCAGGAAGCAACATCAGTTTCCGGCGAAGGTTAAAAACGAATAGATCAGGAGATTTGTGATGTTTGGGTTTTCCGATGAATACACATGCAACCCATTTTCATTCCTCTTTTTCTATAAGTTAATAATAATTATATAATTTACTATAAAACGATTACAATAAAGTGGCAGGTAAACGGGCAACAAGCTGCGCCGCAACCCCCTTTTGAACAGCAAAGCCAATCCTGCTAAAAACGAAGCTTTGGGACCTAGAAGCTGAAGATGTTCCGTGTACGACGCGCTGAACCCTACTCAAAAATTTCACAGCCTCTGGAGCCAGAAAACCAAATGTATCAAAGGAAAATGGTAGAAAGACATGTTGATTATCTAAACAAGCTTTCTCGTGTTTAACAACTTTGCCCGATTCAGCCTTCAACGCAGCCTGACCCACAAATAATAATTTATTTTTTGCTGGAACCTACGAGGCCACGATAATAAATATATGTATAAAATTTAGTTTGTTTTTAAAATACGTACAATTTCTTTAATGATTTTTCTCCATTTATTTTATTACAAAACAATTTATATATATACAAACTACACAATTTTAGAAGAAAAAAAAATTTAGCAACGGAAAGATAAAAAGTTGTATTGATCATTCATTAGGAAGATTAGAATATTATTTATTTCTTTAATTTAGTTATATACATATGAGAGATTAAAAAAAATATTGTAAAAGTAATTTAATTTATGTTAAATAATTGTAAAAGTATGTGATGACGTGAATAGTTAGGTGGAGGTTTGTGAGATTTGTTGTTAGTGGAAGAAAGTGTGAGGTTTTATGAAAGATTTAGAATATGATGTGATGCTGATGTAGCGGTTTGTGAAAGTTTGTTGTTGTGGATGCTCTTAAAAACATACGTTGGAGACGCGTGTATGAGAGAGATAGTAACTGAATAAGTGCAGGCTAGGGATGAACAAAATCGGTAACGCTACCAATTGGTACCGGTAATGGTACTGAATTGGTACCGATTTGGTACCGTCGGTATCGAATCGGTACCAAAGTTTTAAGTTTTGGGATCGGTACGGTACCGGTATTTCCCGATTATTTACCTTCGGTACCGGGACTGTACCGTACCGGTACCAAACCGAATATTTCGGTATCGGTACCAAGAATTTGCGATTTTCGGGATCGGTATTTTCGGTACCAGTACGATACCGTGCTCATCCCTAGTGTAGGTTGTTGGTTTGGGAGGGGCCAATTATTGAAGGTTACTGGAAATTGTGGGAAACGCGTGAGGAATATTCACTTTTTCTCAGTTTAAGAAATCCACCAAAAGTCGTCATCCGTTTTGATGTCAACACAGTGTTATATTTTCTTGGAGCTCAAGACAAACTTTTTTCCCTTTTCTTTTCTTTCCTTTTCTTTTTTTTACCCCGAAAAGCAGCTCAAGCCAAAATTTAAAACGAGCTAGTTACTTGCATGATACTAAACATTTACGGAATCTATGTTACTACTAGCTTTTAGCCAGCGTGTTTTGTGTGTTTATTTACGCTGTAGTATTTAATTATTTTGTCATTGAATTTTTTCTAATTAATTGTTTTACTTTTCAACCAAGTTTTGTTTGCTACGTTAATTATATATTTTAATGTTTGGATTGTTTCAATTGAGATTGATAGGTTTATAGTTAGTTGGAGTTAAAACTTATATGGTTTAGAGTTGGTATGGAGTTTAAGTACACATAGTGGGCTTCTAGTGGGTTCGGATGGGCTTGTAGATGTGGTCTCGAAGCTGTTAGAACTTAGAAGTGCACTGAATTTGTTAGTAATTTCGGGATACATAATGTCATACCCCGACCAAAAGGCGACGGAATACGTCGGGGCACAACGGATTGTTCAATAGCTCAATGACACTATTAAGTGACAATATTTAATAACTCATTAGTTTCATAAATCAATAAAACAACACATCTTGTGCGTACAAATAAATTAAGTACAAGTAAACAAATATATATTGTTCATTCGACTAATAACTTAATGGTCTCAAGACAAGCTACGATCCTTGATTCTTCATTCAAGCAATTAATAACCTGTAACATTGCATAAAATAAACTTTGTCAACACGAATGTTGGTGAGCAATGTAACATCCCGAAATTTCCAAAATGATATTAATTATATTACTTAATAATAGAGGGAAAGTTGACTCGGGTTCGGGAAATAAATAATAGAGTAGGAGTTGGTATGAGTCGGGCTAGTGTTAGATTATTTGAGATGGGTTAAATGAGAATGGGATTTAAGGGATATAAATATCCCCTAAACCCAAAAATATCCTTATTTACATCTATTCCTTCACACTTCCAAAACACACACACACCCCATACACAAGCCGACCGGCGGCCGAGATCCGAGGAGAGAGAGAGAGGCCGAGAGCCGTAGAGAGAGAGACCAAGATCCGAGAGAGAAGAGAGAGAGCGGTTGGTTGTGATTAAGCAAGGAAACAAGATCCAACAAGCTCAAAAAGGTAAGATTATTTAACTTTGAAGTTTAAAGATCCAAGCTTTTTAGTGTTAAGTGACCGGAAATGGTCGGGAAGCGTAGTGGGTGATATTGAACCATAGCGGGGGTGTTAAAATCGCTCGAAATGTTGGACAGAAACCAAACAGCAGGCTGTCTGGGCAACTTCGCCTTCATCTGGGCAACTTCGCCTTCATCTGGGCAACTTCGCCTTCAAGCGATGAACTTCGCCTGCAAGCTAAGTTCGCCTGATGAACTTCGCCTGCAAGCTAAGTTCGCCTGATGACAAGTTCGCCTGAGGTTTAAGTTCGCCTGATGAGAAGTTCGCCTGAGGTTTAACTTCGCCTAAAGCTAAGTTCGCCTGAGGTTTAACTTCGCCTAAAGCTAAGTTCGCCTGAGGTTTAACTTCGCCTGATGACAAGTTCGCCTGAGGTTTAACTTCGCCTAAAGCCAAGTTCGTTTAGAAAATAAATTAAAAATCTAATGAAAAATGTGTTAAGACAGTTAATGGAAATAAAATTTTTCCAAGCTGACCTGGCAGCTCGACCCCAGCCAGGGGCTCTGTCCCTTGGACCCTGCTAGGGGCTGCCGCCCCTAGACCCCGTTGCCAGGGGCGCTACCCCCGGACCCCCGTTCGTTGTGGGTAGTAATTAAGACTAGAAAGATGTTATGAGTAGTGATAGTTAAATTGATATGTATACTTGTTATACAGTCAGCCGTGCACAACTGAAGAAAGGGATTACGCTCAACGGAGAACGTAACCGTATTCAGGTGAGTTTCTAGCCCCATTCCTTGTTATGTTTTCGGGGCTGTGTGCATACTCGATGTGTTGTTAATACATTTATCCTAAGTGATAAGTGTATGTCATATGTGATATGTGTGATAGATATGAATGATTGTTTGTCGGTACGCGAACGATCTTCGGATATTGCGCGTACTGTCAGGTTAAAAATAAAGGTACGAATATTATATATCGAAGATGTATGAATATTTCACATGAATACTTGTCGGGGCGTGAACGATCTTCGGATATTGCACGTAACGACAAGGGGTATGGTTGTTAAGTGAATGAGGTAAGGAATGCCTAGAGTGTTCTTATGTTATAATGTAAGTATGTGTATATAGGTACACGAATGGCATGTGAGTTCTACGTTCGACATAGTAAGTTAGGATGGCAAATCCCTCTAGCTTCTGTCGGACATAGACTCGGCTGGTGATGGCGTAGTTAAGGACTGCGAGCCTTATACGTGAAGTAGATGATATATGTAAACGTAGATAAGGACCGCGAACCTTATACGTAATGTAGATAGGCGTCAGCATAGGAAAGGACTGTGAACCTTATACGTGCTGTATTTGTAGCATAGGGGAGGACTGCGAACCTCGTACGTGCTATGAATTAGGTTGCAGCATAGGAAAGGACTGTGAACCTTATACGTGCTGTATTTGTAGCATAGGGGAGGACTGCGAACCTCGTACGTGCTATGAACTAGGTTGCAACATAGGGAATGACTGCGAACCTTGTACGTGTTGTGGATGTATTTCAGCATAGGAAAGGACTGTGAACCTTATATGTGCTGATTTTGTAGCATAGGGGAGGACTGCGAACCTCGTACGTGCTATGAATTAGGTTGCAACATAGGGAAGGACTGCGAACCTTGTACGTGTTGTGGATGTATTTCAGCATAGGAAAGGACTGTGAACCTTATACGTGCTGATTTTGTAGCATAGGGGAGGACTGCGAACCTCGTACGTGCTATGAATTAGGTTGCAACATAGGGAAGGACTGCGAACCTTGTACGTGTTGTGGATGTATTTCAGCATAGGAAAGGACTGTGAACCTTATACGTGCTGATTTTGTAGCATAGGGGAGGACTGCGAACCTCGTACGTGCAATGAATTAGGTTGCAACATAGGGAAGGACTGCGAACCTTGTACGTGTTGTGGATGTACTATGGTATAGGGAAGGACCGCGATCCTTGTACGTACCATAAATGGCGAACATAGGTAAGGACTGCGAACCTTGTACGTGTTCACGACCTTGAGTACAGGTATAGACGGTGAACTATGAACGTACTCTCGGTAGACTGAGGTTAGTGATTGTAGATATGTATGTATGTATGGTAGCAAGTATGTATGTAGAACAGAAGGGTAACTAGTGAAGTATGGATATGTATCTACAGAAATGTATGTATGTGTATGTATTGTATGGCGTTCGATTAACTAGAACTCACTCAGCGTAGCTGACTTTTAGTAGGCACGCAGGTGAGCTGATTATAGAGTTAGCATGAGGATGACACACGGCATGGATTGAACGGCTGGCATCTGAAGAAAGAAGTAAAGATGTTTTAAATATAAAGTTTTGTGTTATGGTATCAAAGAAAAGATTTAATGTTTTGTAACAAATGATTGATGTTTTATATTCCGCGAAAAGTTTTAATAAACTCTGATTTGAAGGACTGTGTTTATGAGTAAATCCGACGCTAAAGTAGGGCTACCGGGTTCGGGGCCTTACAAGCAATTTTTATAGTTTTGAACTATAAATATAATATAGATGAAATCCACAACTCGTATATGAAACAATAAATAATAGCAACAACTTGGATGAATAACTTGAAAGTAAATTGATGTGGCTCTTTTCAAATTGGCAACAACCAATCGTACTCGGAGAAAGGTCTCTATTCTATCCGCACTTAAGGTAGGACAGTTAGAGGAGCGTATGATCATACTTATTTGATGAGGAACCAACCGAAAGCGATAAACACATTAGCAAGTAATCATATAAAGCATATAACACCAAATCGAGCATTTATTTAAGTAACATATTCTATAGAGTTTTGTGGTTTAAGACACAATGTATAAAGCATTTTGTTTGAATACGTATGCAATGCCACCCAAAACGTAAAGATGAAAACGGGGATGAAAAAGTACTCACATGAAATAAATAACTTGAAGGGTTGTTTGTGATAAACTGGGATAATAAGTTCCACGAGTGAGGTCTAGGTTAAAAGGGTTTTGTTTTAGAAGATGGTCTTGAAAGACTTTAAAGTAAAATAAAATGACCAGTTAAATAATGGAAAATTGGATTTAAATAATTCCACCTTTAATGGATTTGCCAATAATAATCCCACCTCCGGTATTTTCCGCTGGCAGTCCCACCTTTTCAATGTTTTTTGTTTTATAAACCAGCGTTAAAAAAACTTAACGGGGTTAAGTTTTTGCTGATGTGGCTGGTGAGTTGGCAGTGTCATAATCCTACATTGCTTTTCCCTTTGGATTAAAATGCAATTACTATATTTTATTATATTTAATCCTATTATCCAGATTTATTAACTTGGATCTGACCCAAACCCGCGACCCGATTAGCGAACCCGGATACCCAAATCACTAGCATGCACTATAATTCTCGTCTTAAACTTAGAAATTGAATCTTGCATATCCTTATGCATACCATAACGAGCCCACCGACACCATAAACATGGAATGAGATCAATTATTGATTCGTATTACTCGTTTGAACGAACCGACGTAACCTGTTAATCAATATACTTTATATTGTTCATAATAATTCAATTAAACTTTCAGAAAGAACCTCACATACATCGCCTATAGTTACCCTATAATGAATTATATTATCATTGATGTTTTGATGCGTGTTCTTGAGCCCCTTCCGCCGTCACTGCCGGGATCAAATTAACCCTCTTCCAATCATCTTTATAGGTAACTAATTATACCTTTGTGTTCGTCGTCATTCACTCTTTAATAGCCCTAATTTCAATCGGCCAATCAAATAACGACCTGGCCGATTTATGATACAGGGTTCATAATACTCTATGGGTTGCGAATGTCTGGTTATATAGGTTCTGTTTCTGAATTTTTATCAAAGGATCACTCAGATCAGTTGGCTTATGCATGTGGGTGTTGAATGCGGGGCTGGAGGCGCATGTTCGAATCCCTTGCTGCCCTTTTTTGTAGGATTAATATAGTAATTGCATTTTAGGATTAAAAGGGAAAAGCCACGTAGGATTATGACACTGCCAACTCACCAGCCACATTAGCAAAAACTTAACCCTGTTAAGTTTTTTTAAAGCTGGTTTATAAAACAAAAAACATTGAAAAGGTGGGACTGCCAGCGGGAAATACCGGAGGTGGGATTATTATTGGCCAATCCATTAAAGGTGGGATTATTTAAATCCAATTTTCCTTAAATAATTAATCAAAGTTTGAGGTTTAAAACATAAATATTTAAGAATTTGAAGTAACGGTTTTTGAAAAGTAAGCTTGCTCGAAATCGAGTCTCGGTATTCTATTCATTAGTTTTACTTAACCTATGTTAAGTAACTATGTGGGTATATATGCAATATTGCAAGACCCTTTGTTATATTGATACCAAAATGGGATTTAACAAGCGTTCGGATTAGTCGGTTCGGGTCTTGAATAATAAGTCAAGTATGAAGCCGATATTTCAAAGTGATAAATGTTATGAGATAACTCAATAAAATCAAAAGTAAACTTAGCCAAGTTTGTAGTTATATTGAGAATAACCTTAACGTCCGTTAAACGAGTGTTCGGTTTTATCGATCCAAACTTGTTATAAGATCAAGTTGGAGCCGACATGCCGAGTATGTTGAGAAAATAACTAAAATTGGTTTATAATATATTTTTAAAGAAAACTACGAGTTTTGGTGGTCCAAAACACAACTAGTGTGTCTCAAGCGAGTGAACTCGGTTTAGTTCGGTTTGGTTTGGTCCTTGACTCGGAATAAGACCGAAGATGGTTGTCACATACCCAATACCATGGAACTCATTAAGTAACTTTATAAATTATAATACACAAATCTTACATGTAACACATTATTAAATCATTTTAAATATATAAAGCATTTAAACGAGAGTTCGGTCTTGGTCGGGTCCTTGACTCGGTATAAGACTGAGGATGGTTACCACATACCCAATATCATGGAACTCATTAGAATAAAGTTAGAAATGATAATACTTAAGTCTTACATACAACATGTTAAAAATAAAGTATTTAAACAAAGGTTCAGTTTTGGTTCGGTTTTTGACTCAGGATGAAACCGAAGATGGTAACCACATAACCAAATACCATTGAACTATTAAAATGATTTGAAAACTAAAATATTCAATAACTAAAAAATATTAACAAGCTTAAACAAAATTAAAGTGTTTAACAAGGATTGCAATAATCGTCCATGTAGCCTTGCCTTATAAGCATTTCACCTCAACCGACCATGACCGGAGAAGTGAAACTGAAGGAAAACAAGGGGTATATATTATATATATGCTGTAATAACAATTTTTAATTATATGGAGTTAGTTAAAATCAAAGAAATGTTCTTGTTTGACTTTTAGAAGTCAAACAAGAAAGAACTTGAAAGATGGAGCTTGGAGCTTAGGTTGAGAGTGTTTGATGAGTATGAGCAGGTTCAAATGAGTGGTGTGGCTTGGTTTTATGAAGGATAAGGTGTTAGGGTTATCCATAAGGTTGTTTTAGAGATTTCCAAGCTTTCTCATTGGTTTAAAGGGTCAAGCATGTGTTATAACAAGCCAAAAACGAACTAGCTGCTGCAGAGCTCCTTAGCACAGCGCTAAGGACTCTGCCCTTGCCACTTAGTGCGGCGCTAAGTGTCGCGGAGGGAAAAATCTGATTTTTAACTTTGACAGTTTTAGGGGCATTTTAAGTGTTGTAAAAGATGTTTTTGAGATCCGACAACCATAAAACAAATATGTAACATAAAATTCATCATTTTTATATTATTTAAAGGTTCAGGATACAAAACGGGTCGGTTTTCATAATAAAAACAAATGCAAGGGCGAATACGAATCGAATCGGAAAATGATGAATATCACACATAAACTCCATTGACACCACATATTTCTTTAATCGTTAACAATTTTTCTTGTAATGTTCATCTTGGTTAGAGATTATTTGGTTCATTTTAGTGCTTCATATCTCTTTGAAACTGTTAGTTTTGTTTAGAAGTGGTATAGTTGTTAATCGATCTATTCTGTTTTTGTTAACATTTTGTTTGTAATATTGATCGTTGTAGAAATAAAGTTAGTTGTACACAGTATTTTTAACTAAATTAAATTAAAAATTATTTAGTTGTGTTATATTACACGGGTTTGTATTACATGTATGTTGTTTCTATTATTGTTAATTTATTTTGTCAATTTTAATATAAATTTTTTGTACCGAAGTTTATATAAATTTAATACATACATGTGGTATGTTCGTCATTCCAGCAGAGACTAGTCATTCATGCAAGAAGACCAGAAAGAGACGTTTGTGATTTTGCATTCCAGAAAATTGGAAACCCTAACTTTAAGCATGTAGTGATGCAGTCTGCTGCAAATTCATCCCGAGCATTTACATGGTAGTCTGCTGCAAATTCATCCAGCTCATATCCATCTTCCACAGCCTCACAACCTGAATTAAATATCAATCTAATTACATTATTACCTTCATTTAAAAATTGAAATAAAAATGTTGTTTCTATTAACGAAAACTGCAATTTAGCCAACTTTCAAGTTTCAACCCATTTTACATGTAGAGATCAAATGTAGCTCAAATTGACCTGTTTATAAAAAGAACTTGGTTTTTATATTTTTGTAGTCTTGAATATGTGTGATTATATATTGTGATTATTTTCACAATTAAGCTTACACAGATTATGTTAAGCCGTAAGGTTGATATCATTTTATCATTATAATCTGTGTTTTCTTAGTATAAGATTGACAGTTATGCTATTGGCAATAGACCTTACATTAACCATCTTGATAATAGTATTAAGAGAAGACAATTTAGACGGCCAACCTACTTGAAAATGAGTTAATTTGGGTTAAACAAAAATGTTAGCTTTACACATGCGGCTTTGCAACTTCATCCAATATGAATATTATTTCTATTATTATTACAAGATTCAAGATTTGAATGTAGAATAATTAAATGCAACGTATATTTCATCACAATGTGAATATTTTGTATTTAAGAAACAAAATAAGTTCCGGGTATATTAAATATGCTCGAGTCTATCTTTGGCTAAAGCCTCTTCCAAATCACACCAGTCATAATTAAATGCAACATATATTTCATCACAATATGAATATTATGGATTTAAGAAACACAATAACTTTCGAGTATGATCAGTTATCATTAAGTCTATCTTTGGCTAAATCCTCTTCCAAATACACCAGTCATGCTTTATATATAAATTTGTGTAATAAATGATCAAATCAAATAACCGTTAATAAATATTTCAAATATTATTTTTCACGACAATATAACCACATAAATTAATGCATTTTAAAATTTTATATTATTATAGTGGTGATTTAATTTACCCATAGCTTTTCAGTAATGCAGAACTTGTGGTGTAGAAATCAGTCTGAGGCTGAAATTGGTTGAAAAGATAAAAATAAACATAATGCATTATTTAAGATGTTATTAATAAGATCATAAGAATAATGAACAAAACTTACATTTTTAATCACAGTGCAAGCTTATCAGTTGGTTGTTGTGCATTTTTTGTAGAGAAAAGCTTGCACTGTGATTAAAAATGTAAGTTTTGTTCATTATTCTTATGATCTTATTAATAACATCTTAAATAATGCATTATGTTTATTTTTATCTTTTCAACCAATTTCAGCCTCAGACTGATTTCTACACCACAAGTTCTGCATTACTGAAAAGCTATGGGTAAATTAAATCACCACTATAATAATATAAAATTTTATTTGCTATTTCCAACAACTCATCAAGGCTTTCGGGTTTCTTCAAAAGATTGCAGATAATAGTGAAGATGGTTGCATGATCTAATGTAAGAATATACAAATACCATATTAATATTTTGTTAATAAATGTAAAAGTAATGGATTATATTTTACCCGAATCTTGCGTTATTACAATGGAAATTGAACCCCCAATATATAATTAAGCCCGTAGGCTAAACATAATCTTGCGTTAATAACAAACCCTAGAGAAACCATACTCGGCCCGTAGGCTAAACATAATTAAGCCCTTATAATCTAATATATATTTAGAATGATATAAGCATACGAGATGTGAGAAAACATGAGAGTAAATTCGTGTCTTTCAAAAATATGTTATTAAGCATTGGAAAAATAAACAATATATAATATTAGGGGTGAGAAATTAACCAAACTATTAACCGAAAACCAAATTTACCGATAACCTATTTGACCAAAATTCAGTTATCGGCTGTTTCTCCTACCCTCGGTTAACCAAAACTATCCATACCGAGCATTCATATTTTCATATACTTGTAGCTTTTAAACCTCCATTTCATGTATTTCTAATCAAAAAATCTAGCCAAAGTTTGGTTTTGGTAATTAACGGAACCGAACCAAAAGCCAACAACCTAACCAAATAAACAAAACCGATTGGCTAATAAAACATATTAACGATGACTTCAATTTCAGTTTCAATTTTGATTGAAGCTAATAACCGAATCGAACGTACACACCCCCATTTTTTTCTAGAATTATTTGTTGCAAATTCTAAAACTTCAAGAAACACCGGGATAATAAGTCGTATGTGTATTTTTAAGTTCTTGTGCAGTCACAAAGCCTCAACCACATAAAATTAAAAGAAACAAAACATGGTTGACTTTAACCTTAATCTAACGCTGGCTTTGTAACATACTACTTTCGATAATATTAATAAAGGAAATTTCGTTTGTATTAGCGTGTCATGTATCAGTTTAGCTAAATAAACTATAAGAGAGTGGACTTGACATTAAAAGATGGAATAAGAGGTGGAATGGGCCTTTGGTCTATGGGCTTAAGGGAGTATAAATACTCCTTAAACACTAATCATTTCCATTTTCATCCATCTCTACACCATAGCCTACATCTTAAAAAACACACACAAACACCCTCCTATATCCCGAGCCAAGATCCGAAGGTGAAAACCCGAGCTTGTTGGTGCTAGAACGTCGTAACAAGCCAAAACCGATATCAAGCTTAGATCAGGCTCGTGAAACCGATTCGTTAAAGGTACGTTTATAACGGAAACTTGTTCATTTATGCTCGGTAAAAACGAATCTTGTTGGAGTTCGTTAACATTGAAGTGGTTAACAATTGAATATTGAGCCGTAAACTTATAACAATCAAACGCACTGTTTAAACACGATGTATGGATGTTTGGATGGTTAGGGTTTGTAGGCGCTGGGTATACGATCCTAATGATACCATTTTCGTGTTATTTCATCGTGATTTGAGGTTTAATTGCAAATTTGTTGCGTGTTGACAAAGTGTGTTCTTGATGATTTTGACTTTGACCTCTGAGTCAAAGTTTTGGATAGAACTGATGCCCATTCGTCATGTTGAGCAAATAGCTGATCATTCGTTAGACAGCCGTAACGAATAAGGTACATTCGTATGTTCAGGTAACGAATGTGTAAGTCCTGAATCCGGATCACTACAATTATGATATCAATACAACAACTATAGGTGCGGAATACCTATACTCGGTGATTCAAGAACACGAGTTGACAAAATAAACTAACACATAGTTGCTTCAAAACACACGTATATTGATAAATACGTCGGGTGCTTAAGCACTTACAATACTTGATCACTATTACTAGGAATGAACAACCACAACCTATACATAACAACATCTATATATAGGGACACCACCAACTAGCCGACCCAAACAAACAAAGGCCCACCGAGAACACATAGATGTTCTCGACGCACATAAAAACCAAAACCCAAGCCCAAACTAAGTCAAACTACATACAAACTAAGCTTAAACCGCATAAACTGGGCCCAACAATCTCCCCCTTGGTTTGTAGCTTTATCTTTATTCGTGCTCCATATAGTCTATATCAGCATCCTTCAATGCTCCAGCCCATAACTTGTTATTGATGATAGACGCAACCATGCTCGTGTACTCTTTTGCAGCTTTTTCAAAGAGTGGCTCAGCTGTAATCTGAAACATGCTAAGAGTCTTGATGTGCTTTTCTCCAAACTTCAACAAATCCTTGGGGTCAACGAACCGTTATTGACCTTTCCCTTTTTGTAGTTTAATAATGACCGTGGCAGTGAAAGAGTCATAGAACCAGAACCTGATGTTCTCCAATGTACCGTCAGGAATAGCATCTGGTACAGGGATGCAAGTAGCTTTCTTTGTGGGAGGCCACATCACATTCACCATAGTTTTCCGAGTCCTTGGATCCAAGACACCTTTGGCTTTCTTCAGGAAAGATTCGGCGGTAGTCATGTTTGGAAAGCCTTGATCAACTTGACGCTTTAGAAAATTCCAGAAATCAGTTCCTCTTTTGTCATTAGATGGATTGGTGAATGGAGCATTTATTAAGTCACTCAAATCCACTTTTTTCCAGGAACCAAAGTCTTTCATCTTCTTATAGTATTCAGTTTTTCCTGACTTTCTCTTAACCCACCACATATTCTTGTCTGCATCAAAACCCCAAGATAGAACTCCATATCGATCACCATATCTGTCAGAAAACCCCTTTTCAAGAGTGACAACAAACCTGTCTGGGTGATCCGATGTTACAACATTCTGATCATAATTCTTCATCACCAGCAGTTTCTTCTTTCCCTTTTCAAGTAGTTTCTTCTGAATTCTACATGATTTCTCTTTGGTGACTAGTGGTGCTTCCATATATTGCTTTAAAGACTCTGATTACTCTTGTCTACTAAGACCAGTGTTGTCGACTGGACGAACAGTGGAGTCTTTATCTTGATCAGTAGTGTGATGTTGATATAATACATCTTCATTACTCTTGAACTCATCTCCAAATTTCTGAAATACCTTTTGTTGGAGATCGAGATACATTGCTGTTAAACCTCCCATGCCAGACTGCAACTCTTTAATCTTGGAGTCTTTGTCTGAGTTGCTAGCCTCAAGTTCCTGAATACGGACATCTTTAATCACCGAATCCTGCTCGAGTTCAAAGACTCGTCGTTGCAGTGCCGGAACATCTACAGGAGCGTTCTCAAGAACCACACCTTTTCCCTTGTTCTGAAAATAGTTCTCCTGCATAGCAAGGATTTGGGCAACCTTATCTGAAACACCTGAGCTTGATTGACCCTGAACAAATGGGCCGGATGAGCCAGAGGGAATGTCTGAAGGGTTTGAGCATGGAATTGCTGTCTCAAAATCAAAATTACTGACAAAATTACTAGACAACAAATCTTGGAATGATGGTTCAGCAGCAGGTGCATTTGGCTCACCTTGTGTTTCTTGAGCATGTGATTCTGATCGATCAGTGTGTTGTAGTGGGCTGGAGGTTGATTCTGGTGCTGATGTGGGTGTTGGTGTTGGTGTAACGATGGTTGTTTCTACTTCACTGTCCAACTCGCTAGATCTCAAATCATCCCTTTTTCGTTTACGATGGATGAGATCAACAACTGGTTCTTAAACATAATCTTCCTCAATGTTTTCAGTAACTGTCTGAGGAGGCTTCAGAGCAGTTGATTGAAATAAAGCTTTAGCAGCTTCAAGTGCTTTCAATCTTTCATCATCAGTAAGAGTGTCTGACAGACGGTGTTCTTCTTCAACTTCCTCATCATCAGAAATTTCAAACGCTGCAGCACGTGGTTGAGTGAGTGCCACATGCTCGTCAGCAATCTGAGCTAAAACAGGCTCAGCCTCAGTCTTAGAAAAACGTCCGAACTTTACCAGAGCATGTAATCCCCGATAAACCACTTTTGCTCCTTTCCTCGAATGCTTCATCAACCCAAAGGAGTTGGGTCCCATAGATTTCATGTCCAAGGTCTCAACAGATTTAACCAGGTCGGTGTAGTGAGAATCAAAGATCATCTGCAAGAACCTTGGATACATCAGGAACATCTCCTTCTTCTTTGCCTTTAGGTTGCTCATCATTTCATAGAAAACGAATTTGGAATAATTGTAATTCCAATCCATGATCAGAGCAGCAATGGCAGACATTTGGGTGTGGCTGATCTTATCTGATCCTCCCTTTCTTCCCGAGATACATGTAAAGAACTTGTGCAAAAGGTGTCTCCAGTATGGATGAAACAGCTTCTTGATTGCTGGTGGATAGGTACCTTCATTACCCATTCTTGTAAGAACTTCAGTAACTTAAGCAGTAGAGTACTCTGTTGGGTAGTCGGGTTGATCCCTAAACAAGAGCATCTCTCTGATGAGTGTCTCAGTAACAACGACTGGCTTCTTCTGTACTTTGGAATCGATTGACATGACTCCATCTGGCCCTTGTGGATTAATCTTTGCATTGTTCCAAAATTCGGTAACCATCTTCTTGCAAATGACAGGGTTCTCTCGAAGAGCATGAGAGATCCTGCACGTATTGAGTCCGACTATCATCGACTTGAACTCCTTGTGAGCTATTGGTGGATCATACAAATGGCCAGCTATGTTATTAGTATCAACAAACTTTAACGGGTTTTGATCAGCCATATCTGCACCAAACGTATCAAGTTAGATAATAAATAGATCAACTTGATGGAATTACCATTTATTCATATGAGTTTTCTTTGGGCTTAAATTCAGTTTATGGCCCAAATATCCTATGAAAACCAAAAGAAAATATTAGATGGCCCAACTTCACAGCATAGAATAGGTTTGGGCCCAATCAGTGAGAGTGAGGCCCAATTGAAGAGATCTCGGTCAAACAGGTGAGTTCTCGGTCAACAAATGGTTTTCGGTCAACAAAAGTCAATGAAAGTTAGCCGAGAACTGAGGTTCTCGGTTAACATTTAACCGAGAACAAGAGTTCTCGGTCAAGACTTGACCGAGAACGAAGTTTTCTGTCAAGATAGGGGGTTCTCGGTCAACGAAAGTCAACCGAGAATTCCTTAACAGCTGGGGACAGAGAACCCCTTGGATTCAACCTTGGAAAACGTGTAATCATCTTCAACCCACCGAGATCCCTACAACGTCCATTAAACCTGCAATAACTCCTTAAAGATCAACCGAAAACCTTTAATCAACACTAATATGTCCAGCAAAACCCTAATTACTCATAAATCCAATTTTTAATTCATCAAACCATCCATGAAATCAGTTCATGGCAACATCAAATAGGCCTTTGTTGGTACATAGATCTCATTTGTCCTTGTCCAGTACCTGCTAATCAAAGAAGAACACTCTAAATGATGATTAGTGAAGAAGGTTTTGATCTCGGCTAAGAGGATTGAGAGAGATAAGAGGGTTTTGATTTTGTGAAATAAAGAAAGTGACAAAAATTTTTTTTAGTATTACTTATACCAAGACTGGAACGGGCCGAGAACCCTAGATGGGTTCAAGACAATTCAAGGCCCAAGTAAACCATGTCCAACCAGACAAGTGTCCCAAAGGATTTCAAATACCAATCTTTCAAAATAAGCCCGGTTTACACAAACGTTTCGAGGAGAGTAGTTCCGAGATAAACAAAATAAAACAGACAAGATAAAAGGAATTAAAAAAAATAATATACACAAAAACTCCCTTGAGTTTATAAAGTCGGGATCAAATTTCAGTCTTTAGTAAAAACGCCGCCCTTTTATGTAAAGATCCTAACATGGAATCACATCGATTAAGAGGCTGTCACAAGGATTCATGTTCAGCATTATTATGACATAAGAGACAGGTTGATAGCAGGTATAACATACTTAGCATGATTTTCATTGCATCAGTGATATGATTAAGGTTCAGTTCGGCATAAAGCTTAGATGGACATCACTTATGGTCCTGTGATGCCTCCTATCTCTTCTCAAAGCGTATTTGGCTTTCCCCATATCACCCAAATTTGACTCCAACCCCCTAGTGCTTGATCAAAAGATTTTATGTAAAAACAAGCTTAGTTTTATGGTTGAACGTTGGACTTAGTGCCAGTAAACTGACAAGCCTTTCATTCGAGACATAACAGGACTTACTTGTGTGCCCCCATCTCTGTAGTTCTAGTTTGACCCTTTAAGACTTGTTAATGAGACAACTTTAAGAAGTAAACGCATTTAATAGAAGAATTTTTTTTTCTTCAATAGTAATAGAAGTAATAGCTTGACAGTACAATGTTTTTGGTGATCAAGACACTAACGGGCTCGTGTATGACTGGGTAATTGCTTTTCTGCCTATCATACGGAGAGATGTATCTGGAGACATGCACATGTCTTCAAAATGACTCTCCACATTAAGTTTAGCTAATTTAGTTTATATCACTTTAACTTTTACGCATCATGGAAAGCTACCATACACATCAATGACTGTTCTAGAGCCCTTTAAGCTTAATAACTTCACCCGTTAGGCACACGGAAACGATTTATCTATCATTTTCCAAAGGTTGGATCGATTATCATTTTTGAAAAATTTGAAGCTTCTAAAAAACCGTTAACTGAATAGTAATATCACTTCCCAGGGAGTTGAGTAAAACACACGTGTTAAGAATTCAGTCACCCCGGTCACTTTAAGCCTTCAGGTAAATGGTTATCCATTATAACCACAGGTGGTTAATCGGATCAAACATGAATGAAAACACATGTTCTTCCAACTCAGAGTTACCGACATAATTTTAAGTGAAAGAACGCGAAACACAAAACACATCTTAATCGCCGAGGGTGCTTTCAGTCGTTAGGTAAATGGCTATCCTGTGAAACTACAGGTAGGACACCGGACCAACCATATACAAGTATATGTCTTTCAAACTTAAGCAACAGACATAATTTTAAGTGAGAATGAATCTTGAAAAACTCAAAAAAAAAATTTTTTAATTTTTTTATAATTCTTTTAAATTAAAGACAACGCACACACACTATTTTTGTCTTTTTGATTTTTCTCCCCCTAAATTTGTGCAAAAGAAAACAAATATGTACAAATTTATCCCAAAAACACTCAATCCTCAAAACGAAGCATTTTAAGAAAACCCACAAGCACATTAAATTTTGTTGTTCCGACCGGTTTTGTAAATAAATCCGCCACGTTGTTGTCGGTGTGGACTTGTTCAAGGTGAATCAATTTCCAATCAAAACAGTCACGAATAAAATGAATTTTAATATCGATGCGCTTGGTTTTAGAATGTTGGACAAGGTTTTTTACAATGGCAATGGCCGCATCATTATCAAAGAAAATAGGAGTGTCAAGAAATTCCAAACCGTAATCCAGCAACTGGTTTTGCATCCAGATGACCTAAGAGCAGCAAGCGGATGCGGCAACATATTCTGCTTCGGTGATCGAGGTGGACACTGTTTGTTGTTTATTACACTGCCATGAGATTAGGCGATCTCCAAGAAACTGACAACCGGCTGACGTGGATTTCCTGTCGATGTCATCTCCACCATAATTGCTATCAGCAAAAGCATAAAGATCAAATTCTGATTGTTTGGGATACCAAAGACCTAACTTTGGTTGTCCCTTCAGATATCTAAAAATACGTTAAGCAACAATTAAATGAGAGAGTTTAGGGTTAGCCTGAAAGCGAGAACATTGACAGACTGCAAACATGATGTCAGGACGGCTAGCTGTGAGATACATCAGGGACCCGATCATTGATCGACCGTACGTTTGATCTACGGGACTCCCTTTAGGATCAGATGACAGTAATGGTCTTTCTGCCATTGGAGTGTTAGCACTCTTGGAATCTTGAAGTTCAAACTTTGCCATCATATCTTCAACATACTTTCCTTGATGCAATAAAATTCCTGTCGGACTTTGGCGGACCTGTAAACCCAGAAATGTTGTCATTTCACCCAACGAACTCATTTCAAACCTTTTCTTCATTACACCCTCAAATTCCTTGCATAAATCAGTACTGGTGGATCCGAAGATGATGTCGTCAACATAGATCTGGATCAGAATCAAATCTTTTCCGACAGTTTTTCGGAACAAAGTTTGATCAATCGTTCCACGCTTGTAGCCATGATCAAGAAGGTGCGCGGTCAGTGTAGCATACCACGCCCGAGGAGCCTGATGTAGCCCGTACAGAGCCTTGTCTAGTTTGTAGACATGATTTGGTTTCTTAGAATCAATGAAACCAGGTGACTGATTAACATAAATCTCCTCTTTGACCTCACCATACAAAAACGCTGTTTTAACATCCATCTGATATACTGTGAACCCCATATATGATGCATTGGCCAGAAAAATTCTAATTGCCTCAAGTCTAGCTACAGGAGCATAGACCTCTGTGTAATCTAACCCTTCAACCTGACGAAACCCGCGAACTACCAGTGGTGCCTTGTTTCGAACAATAACCCTGGTGTCATCTATCTTGTTTCTAAAAACCCATCTTGTATCAAGAGCTTTCTTTCCTTCTGGCAGTTTAACCAATCTCCATACCTTTAATTTATCAAACTGATTTAGTTCTTCATGCATAGCATCAACCCAACTAGGTTCTTGAAGAGCCATCTCAACATTCTTTGGCTCGATTTGAGAAATAAAACAGGAAAACATGCAACTGTTTATGTGTCCGGTCTGACTTCTGGTGGACAAACCTGCGTCAATGGGGCCTAAGATGTTTTCATTCGGATGATTGTTTTGGCTTCTTGATGGGATTAAGTGATCGGAAACATCACTGTTAGGTTGAAGATTTGTTACGTTCTCACCGGAATCAGTAAGAGGGTTCTTCCATCCAGATGTCGCCGTACTGTAAGAGTACGAAGTGCCGGCGACGTATTCATTTGGAATGACGTCGGGAAACAGTGTGCTCCCGAATATCTGACGGTCGGAACTTTCCCCCTCAACATTGGCAGTATCCTCAGACGAGTTAGGTGAACAGTCGGTCTCTGAAGATTGTTTGGGCTGATTATCAGTAGTGGTCAAAGCACTGCTTAACTCAGCAGCATCATCTTCCAGTTCGGAGATATATGAGACAGTGTGAACTATCTTTTGTAACTTCCACTGTGGGATCACCTTGAGAGTATGTGTTGATGACTGGAAATACATTGAAGGGCTTGAAGAGTTCATTGTAGTCGAATAACCAATCGGGACCAACACGGTCGTCAGTCTCACTTTCTTCAAACCAACGAACTTCATAAGACTCTAGAATCTGTTTGGTTGACTTGTTGTAGACCCTATATGCTGTATTTCCCGCATACCCAACGAAGTAACACTCATCTTCCGTGGCTCCAAACTTTGGAGTGGTTTCTAGATTTAGTAAGGTACACGGACACCCGAAAGCCCTGAAATGTGCGACAGTGGGTTTATGACCGTAAACAATCTCATACGAAGTCTTCATCAGGCCTTATTAATAGCTTCTGCCCAGAAAATAGTGGCAGTTTAGAATCGCATAACATTGTTCTTGCTACCTCAATTAGAGTTCTGTTTCTTCTTTCAGCGAAACCATTTTGTTGAGGCGTCCGTGGAGCGCTGTACTGACGAAGCGCCCCCTTTTATGAGCAAAAATGATTCAAAACTGCGTTCTTTAATTCTGTTCCATTATCACAACGGATTCCTTTCAACCTTAGGTTCAGTTGATTCTCCATTAACACCACAAACTTCTTGATCAGATCTGCAGTTTCACTCTTATTTGACAAGAAAAACACCCATGTAAAACGTGAGTAGTCGTCAGTAATAACAAGACAATAAGAGCTACGAGACAAACTTAAAACATGAACCGGCCCAAAGAGGTCCATATGAAGTAATTGAAAAACTAATGAGATGGTATTAATTAACTTAGGCTTATGAGATTTTCGATGATGTTTACCCAATGCACAAGCCACACATTTTTCAACAGTTACAAAGTCCTTGATTGGTAAGCCACGCACCAGATTATTTTTAGCAAGACGATTCAGGTTTTTAGTATTAGCATGACTAAGCCGACGATGCGAAAGCATTGCATTATGTTCTGACACTTTTGAAAACAAGCAAGTTATTTTGTCATGAACATTTTTGTTCTTGTCAATCACATACGCATTATCTTTTCGTTGTGATCGAACATGAATCCAGTCTTCTGGTATAATTATACCAGGTTTCAGAATTAAGCACTCCCTTTTAGTAAAATGAGTTGAAAAATCTTTGTCACAAATTTGTGACACGCTCAAGAGACTATGCTTCAATTCTGGAACAAAGTTAACATTTTCAAACTTTAAAACACCGTTACTTACAGTACCCTTTTGAGTGATCTTTCCTTTCTCTCCTCCCGCAAAAGACACATACCCACCATTGAATGTTTGAACGTTGTGCAGCTGGGTAATGTCTCCTGTCATGTGCCTGGAACAGCCACTATCAACATACCAAGGTCTGATGATATTCCTCTATAGCTATCCCTGCACAAGGCATGGGATTAGTTAGTTTTTGGTACCCAGTCCATATTTACACTGGGTGACCCTGATTTGTCTACAGTTGTCACAGATTGCCATGACATATCCTTTTGATCATCAAAAATAGATTTTGTTGAATCTTTCGCCGGAGATTTAGGCAACCATCTATGTCTGTGTGACTTGGAGTTATATGTACGAATGGTTGTCGTAACCTCCAGTGATTTGGATGTGGGAGGAGACGAATCCACCCTTTTCTCCTGTTTGGGCTTAGTCTTAGTGTTTATATTAGAATTTGAATTTGAAACATTTTTTCTGGCCATTCTTTTGGACCTGTTAGGTTTGGTCTGATGAGAACAAAACCTGCCAGATTTATTTCGATTCCAATCATCGTCAAAGGAACTAGCTGGATGATTCCTGAATCCTTGTCTGTACGCATTATGAGGCACATATGGCATATTCCTTTGATAAAATCTGTAGTAAGGAATGTACGGACGATGTGGACAATTTCTGGAAATATGACCAGGAGTGCCACAGTTAAAACATGTCTGCCGTTTTATGAAAAATTCATTCTGGGCAATTCCTTGTCCGGAATGGTTGTGTGGACCAGTCTGCTTAGATTTGCGAGAATTCATGTTCCCTTTTTTAAACTTATCACCTTGTTTGTCATTTGTGCATCCCTCCTTAACAAACTTAGGTGCAACATATTTTTCTGATGTTTTTGAATTTTTTGAAATTTTAGTTTTATTTGAAATCACATTATTAGAGTTTAAACAACTGAATCAACCACACAAGTATCGTTGCTCTTTAAAACAGAGCCCACACAAACAGTCGGAATAACAGAATTCAAAACAGGAAGTTCTAAAGAAACATTAGAAACAAAATCATTATCAAAATCAAAGCTAGGGTCGTCATCTTCATCAGTCCACTCCTTCACAATTAATTTTTCTACACATGAAGTATATGCATTAGAATCGTTCATACTTGAAGTAGATGGACCGGCATTCGCAGAACCGGTCCCCTCACCCTTATCTTGTGTACCATACTTCATATCCTTTATCTTTTCTTCATGTTCTTTGGTGACAGGAATAGGGACATAATTGTGGTTGTATGGTGGGGGAACTTGACTGAATCCTATCCCCTCACCTTCATTTTCTTTCCACCACAGTTGATTTTCAATCATTGAGTTGACAACTTTACTGGACCCATCGAATTTTTTAAAATTAAATTCATCCTTTTCAAATTTGCTAGTTAGATTTAAAATTTCTGACTTGGAGGCCTCCAATTTAGCAGTCAACTCAGCGATTTCTTGTTTAGCATCAAGATGGTGACAACTCTTTATGCTAAAATCAGACTTAAGTTTTTTAATGTCTTTGTGAAGAGATTCTATTTTGTCTAGAAAACCCTTTTCATTTTTTTCTTAAGTTTAAAATTCTCTGATTTTATTCTTTCCATATCTCTGCTTAGACTGTCATTGTGAAGTTTATACATTTCAATTTTCTCACCACAATTTAGAGAACATGGTTGAAACCGTACCTCAGATGAATCCAGAGAGGTGAACGCCATATATGAAAACTGGAGTTCATTGACCTTCTCCTTAGCAGTGTTCTCTTCTTCAGAGTCTGCAACAGTTGTGAAGTTTGCCGTCTGATTCACAATGTTAAGCGCAACCATCTGACCTTCCCAAGAGAACGTTTGAGCAACCATACCTCTTTCACCATTACCCGAATTTCCTCCAGCCTCACCACGATTATTCCCAACTGGAACTAAAGCCCTTTCCGTATTTCCATCCTTAGCTGGGTTAGTACATTCACGAGCGAAATGATCCAGCTCGTGACAATTGTAGCATCTGAGATTCTCTTTGTTAAAACCCACCTTTTGGTTATTTGGCATGTTCCAATTATTTCTACTCGTCCTCTTAATGAACTTCTTTGCTCAGAAAACTGCCATAGCAATCTGCCACGAGATATCCATTTCTTCAACATCAACAGGATGAATCTGATCTAGTTCAGCAGTGACCACAGGTTGAACCAGGTCTCCGGCCAGAAAAGCATGATAACAGTTCATAAACCCCGCCATTAGAGCTAAATTCTCTTGAGTTTCTTTAGGTATTGTGGGAATATGTCAGAAGTTCTGACTTGGAGTGGTTTTACCAGAATCATTTGTAGACTGACCAGATTTGGTGAAAAATGTTGGAGCTGGATTAGGTGAATTAGATGATGATGATTGACATAGGGTAGATGAAAACATCTGGAAGTTTCCCTGTGGTGGTTGTTGAGTGGGCTTGAACAGTGAGAAGCTATCTTGAGACATAAGAGCACTGTTAGAGGCAACGTTATATCCCGCGGCACAATAAGAACTAGCATGATTTATTGCCCGCTGTTTATCATCCATATCACAGGCTTTAATAGTGGCAATCATTTCAGTTATGCTCATTCTGTTAAGATCTTTGGTATTTTTGATAACTGCAACATTCATGTCCCAATTTTTCGGCAGAGAATTCACCAACTTGTTGTTAATTTTTGAGGTTTGTAGAAAGATTCTAGCAGTTCTCATTTCAGTTACAAGAGATATAAACCTTTGAAGTTGGGATTTCAATGTCTCTCCCAGAACATGATTAAACATATTAAACTTTTTCCGCAACAGTTCTTGGCGACTTCTCTTCATATCCTCATTTCCCTCATAAACTTCTATCAGTGCGGCCCACAACTCCTTTGCTGATTGGAGTTCTCTAAACTGAAGGGCAATCTTGGGTGAGAGTGCCATGGTCAGATTGGAAAGAGCTTTCTCATCTTCTTCAACTTTCGCAAAGTCATCATCATCATATAGAGCAACTGGTTTCACAAGAACCTCTGTTGAACCATCCCTTTGATAGGTGATCCTTTGAGGTCCCCTCATAATGCTTTTCCAAATTTTTGAATCTTTCATCTTGGCATAGTGTTCGAAACGGAATTTACATTCATTGAACCCCTCATGAGACAATAACCGGGGTATACGAGTAGCAGTGCTTATGACGGAATAAAGTTCTTGGTGAAGAGATGAGTTGATGGAACTACTGCCATTAGTTAACTGGGCCATTTTAATTTAACTCCAAATAGAGTTAAGTCCAATTAAGAGATTTAGGTCCAACTAAAATTCAGTTCAGTGTAATGGTCCAAATCCAAGAAGAACATGCCCAACACAGCAGACTGGGCCGAGAACGTTGACCGAGAACACAATTTTTGACTAAGCGTTGACCGAAAACACTAAACGTTGACCAATCCTTGACCGAGAACCAAGAAATTGACCAAATCTTGACCGAGAACTGATGTAAGCCGAAAACAATTTGATCGAAAACAACTAGTAACCAAAAACAGGAGTGACAGAACTAAAACCAGCCGAGATCTCAATTTCTTTCCCGAGAACGCCGAGAAAGATTTGACCAGTGAATTTAGGCACAGTTTAATCCCTATTTTAGGGGGGATTCAAACTGTTTCCAAAGATAAGTCAATCTTTGGCCAAATTTTCTCCCTTTCTTCTTCTCCGTTACTATGCTCACCGGAAAAAGCACTGTGACCACCGTAACAGCTGATCTTTGAATCATTGATATCACAATAATGAGCCTGAATAGGTCTAAGGCTCTGATACTTATTGTAAGTCCCGAATCTGGATCACTACAATTATGATATTAATACAACAAGTATAGGTGCGGAATACCTATACTCGATGATTCAAGAACACGAGTTGACAAAATAAACTAACACCGAGTTGCTTCAAAACACACGTATATTGATAAATACGTCGGGTGCTTAAGCACTTACATTACTTGATCACTATTACTAGGAATGAACAACCACAACCTATACATAACAACATCTATATATAGGGACACCACCAACTAGCCGGCCCAAACAAACAAAGGCCCACCGAGAACACATAGATGTTCTCGGCGCACATACAAACCAAAACCCAAGCCCAAACTAAGTCAAACTACATACAAACTAAGCTCAAACCACATAAACTGGGACCAACAGAACGAGCCTCCTATTCATCATGTAGAAGTCACGAATGATGTTTTCATTCGTTACCTATTCATTCGTTATGATTAGATAGCGAATCAATCCATTCGTTATGGATACATTTGCGTGTTTCCATAACGAATGAGCCTTTTCATTCGTATTATAGGAAGCACGAAAGGCCTTAGTCATTCGCTATGCATTCATTCGTTACGAAAGGAACCATTTTTCATAACAAATGGGATAACGAATGAGGCTCAACCCAGATACCATTTGTTATAACGAATGAGATAGTAAATAAAACCTTATTATAGAATTCTAATGGAAAGTTGGTTAAGAACAGTTAATGAATGAATGGGGCTCTGCCCCTTGGATCTTGCTAGGGGCTGCCGCCCCTAGAACCCCGCTGTCAAGGGCGTTGCCCCCGGACCCCTGTTCGTTAAGGGTTATATTAAACTAGCAATACGATATGGGTAGTGATAGTTAATTGATACTTGTAATTGTTATACAATTAGCTGTGCCCAGTTAAAGAAAAGAGATACCATTAACTCTAAGAGGAACCGAGTTCATGTGAGCTTCTAGCCCCAATTTCTTGTTATGTTTTCGGGGCTGTGTGCATCCTCGATGTGATTAGTTAATACACTTACCCTAAGTGGTAAGTTGTGACATTCGTAACAAAACGAGGTATACATTGTTCGCTACGTAGCGAGTAAACGATAAATCGGTTAATTCGTAGTGCTTAAACGAGTAACCGACTGATACAGACTAAGACTCGTATATATACTGAGGGGTCATATACGAGTAATACATATATAATATAGTGGCTAACATATTGATATTTAGGCCCCAGTACGTTTAAAACTAATTAAACGAAAAATGTTTCGTTTATTGATACGCTATGAGTTTAAACAAAATCGTTAGCATTAAAACGAGCATTGTAGCATCCGTCTAGCCAAAAAAGATTTATAAAACACTTATATGACATGTTTTAAGCAATCCATGAAAATATTTTGGGTTTTTACAACAATCTAATATGTTTTTATTATTTTGCAAAGATGAGTCGAAAAACGTTCGTTTTCGCGCTGTTCGTCACACCCGAACTATTTTTCTTGCGGAAAACCGAACCCGCACCTAAAATGGACTCATAATCTATTGTACTAGTATACAAAATAAAAAAAACAAAATAAAAAAAGGGTTAGGTCCCACCCTTATTCCGATCGGAATAAGGGGGGAATTCCCACCCTTTGTTTTCTTTTCTTTTACTCAATCCTCATCTTCAACTTTGTAAAATATCTAGACCAAAACCTGCCCATTCTTATTTCTCTTAGAAAACCAGCAACTAAGTTAAGGTAAGACCTTGTTTTGATAAATTTTTAACATGTTAATCAAGTTATGATTGTATAAACATGTCTTGATTAGTAATAAACATGTTTAACCATCTAAAAACCCTAAAAATCAACTAAAATCATGTTTTGATATTAAACATGCTTACAAAGAAGAAACTAGATTTTTGGCCAAAAAAATGGATTAGAACATGAATATGTCGTTTTTACGGTTCAAAAGTTCAGTTTGAAACCAAACCGAAACCCTAATTTACAAGGCTGTTATATGGATTATTTATGCTTGGTTTGATGTTATATGATATGTAGATACACTGAGTTTTGCAACCCAAGACCCGGAGAGTCGTTAAACCATCAAAAACCACCGAAAACTGACAAGATAATACCGTATTACTTGTTTAGGGGCTGTTTAGTATTAGGTTGTGACGTGGTTGTTTTTAGCTTATTCAAATTTGCTGGGACATTAGGGATCATGTAAATGAGTCCCTGTTCAAATTTGGTAATTTTTCGATAAACGAAGAATATTTGGCGAATTTATTACCGTTTATTGGCGTATATTCGGTAAAAATAGGTAAACTTGATGAATAATTATGAAATTTGGTCTGGAACCTAGATATTTTATGATAATATCACTGGAAAAATTTTGGAATATTTGGATATGTCTAAGTATTTTTTGTGCAATTGTGTTTTAATCGAGTTTTAACAGCCGAAAAATGCACAAAAAAGCATTTTTGCCAAAGAGTTCGATTCTGGAGATTTTGCAGAAGCTATGTCATGGTATTGTGACCACTTGAAAAATATATCGGATTTTTTGGATGTCGTTTGATATAAACGAGCTATTTATTACTTATATATAATACACTAAATGAATTTTTGTAAATAGATAATTAATGATAAAATTTCTCAAAATATTTTTATAATATTCTCCAAATTTTAATTTATTTTTACAAAAATATCATCATCATCATCATCATCATCATCGTACTCAGTATATCCCACCAATAGCAATGCTATGGTAGGGTCTGAGGAGGTTAAGATGTAGACAGCCTTACCTCTATCCCATAGGGATATAGAGACTGCTTCCGGTGAGACCCCCGGCTCGATAGTAGTTTTGCATCAAGCCTTGGACATAAGGCACATAACACTCAATCATCGGGACACCGGCTGATTGGCGCATGTGCCATTGTCTTTCGGCTATCAACGCCACCACATGATGCCTAATTAACCTTCCGCCACTTTTAACGTTATTTTCATGAGATTAGTAAAATAATGTCAAAATTAGTGCAATTTTACTTTTGCCCACCTGAGGGTTCACGCATATATACATTATATGCGCGCACCGCAAGCAGGGCGTCATTTTTACAAAAATATCCATAATTTATAAATAAGTGCATAATTAGATATGAATAATCAAAGATTTAAACAAAATTTGTTTTAACGAAACCGGCAGTTTTGTGTTTAACGGACTGAATGGTATGTCAAAATGTTAAAAGTGGTAAAATATCATAGTTTTATTTGAATTTGTTAAAAACGAACTTTTTACGAGAATTCCGGACAATTCGGGTGGATTGTACGCGTTTTGTATAATCAAACCCGTGTTAAAATGGAAACGAACCCTGCGATCAATCCAGATACCGAAACTTCAAAATTATTTCATAAAGAAAATCATTTTATCAATCAATATGTTTACTTAAGTTTGTGTGATCTTACCTGATCCCGAAAGGCATAAACGATCAACTTGGCCAGGCTTGGTAAACGGTGAAACTAAGCCAAATCTGGTTTTCAACATTTCATAGTATACAACGTCACAATCTAAGACTATGGTCATGTTCTGGGCCTATCAGCTATACCCAGACTAGTTATACATCCCAATTTAGCTTAAACACTGTACTAGTATTAACAGTACGATACAGGTTATAGGATTCAAGCTATAATCGAGACACATTAATTACTGATACGTATTACCAGCTTGAACTACGCTAAGGTGAGTTTCACGACCCCACTTTCTAAACTGTTTTACGAACATTTGCGGTGGAAAGCATGTTTACATATACTTATATACTTGAAAACGTGTGATGATGTGAATTATCTAAGTACTAACACTTGAAAGTCCCCACAAACACAAGTGATTAACTTCGTGCCGGTGACGTGTGGATAGTACTATCGGTTTGACAAACTCAACAGACAGGGCCGGTGGGGTATGACGGAACATGTTAACCCAGTTGCACATTGTCATTTAAACTTATTACATACTGCTATGTGGTGTTAGACATAGTACATACTTGGGGCAAAGTGGCTGTTAAATGCCAACGAGAGTGCATGGGCAGGGGTGGCCATGTGTTTAGCTCGTTTCGGTTTCACTTGTGGCTTAGTATAATACATCATACACATACATATATACATACGTACTATGAACTTTACGAACTCGTATACTGACTTTGTTCGTACTCGTGAAACTTGAAACTCACCAACTAGACGTAGTTGACCCGTTTTATCATGCTTTTCAGGTAAGCCGAAGTTGGAATGAATTGCTTACGTGCTTGGTGTTAAAAGAAAAGTTGAATAGCTGTGAATAGATGCAAATATGTACTAATAAATAAGAAACCGAGAATTGGTTATGTGATTTTCATCTAGTTTATAAACTTAGTACCTACCAATGTAATATGATGTAAATTAGTTTGTTGAATTTATTTATAAACAATGTGGTTGATACCAGTGTCGGGTCCCAACTTTCAATGTATGGTCGATTCGGATCGGATCTTCAATCAATCATGTCATAATTCACACAAAATTAATCGTGTTGACAAGCGAGTTAATAACGGGTTACTATGTTTAGAAAGATGACCGTTTGTTAAAGGCGGAATCAATAACAAACATACGGTTGCAATGAATATTCAATGACAGAAGACACACACCGGATTCACTCAAAAGATTTCCATTTATATAATGTTAATTATACAAAAGGATAATCGATTAGGGTTTAGAAGGAATCCTAGGACAGCCGTCACACACAAAATATTCTCTCAATTAATGTGTCGGTCTTATCCGTATTGTGTCTCTGTCTCCCGTCCTTTCCGTCTCTCTGTCTCCCGTCCTTTTTGTTTATTCCCCTCTAGAAACCCTATCCGATAGTACATATTCAATTTACATATTCAAAAATATACT
This sequence comes from Bidens hawaiensis, assembly GCF_021521415.1. Taxonomy (NCBI): domain Eukaryota; kingdom Viridiplantae; phylum Streptophyta; class Magnoliopsida; order Asterales; family Asteraceae; genus Bidens; species Bidens hawaiensis. The sequence goes on along the minus strand of NW_027491179.1, from coordinate 584,151 downwards.
AAGTGTAAAACAAGTCTTCCGGGTAGGCTTTTCATTAAACTTCAGTCTCCAAGTACGCAGTGTACTCGGCCTTCGTTCAGACTTGGTAAACATAGAAGTGTACTCGGGATTAGTTTCCGGGTAGACTTTACTTAAAGAATATTTTACCAAGTAAAATATTCACCGAGTAGACTTCAATCTTCTTGGACTTATCAAACTTTGCTCGACAAATCCTTACGAGCAACCTTGTTCTTCTATGATCCTGTTCGGCTCATTGTCAGTTGAACAACTTATTGATAAGGCGTACTCGGGAGTACATACCTTACTTGAACAGAACCTTACTCGAGATAACTTAAAGATATTCTATTAACTCATCAAGTATACTCGGACCATAATTATTAAAGAATACCTTGCCCGGTCTTCCAATTACTTGGCTTCTTGGACTTGGTGACCATACCTTACTCGGAAGAGTAAAATACTTGGTCTTGAAGAACAACCCTGCTTGACAAAGTGAACCTTACTCGGATATGCCAAATCAATGAACCTTACTCGGAAATCACTAAAAAGCATACCTTGCTCGGATATCCACTTAAGAAGACTATTTGAAGTAAACCTTGCTCGAAAGGCAAAATCTCGTACTCGGCTAAGTAAAAGCTTACTCGAAGGTCCAAGGTGTGTTCGGATTCAATACTTAGCAGTTTCTGAGGAGGTTGAGAAGATTCCAATCTTTCATATTCTTCGTTTAGGTCAAATCTCCTCATTTGGGTCAAATTCTTGACCCAACAATCTCCCCCTAGATTGGAACAGCTCAGCTGACCCAAAACACTCTGTGGTTACTTACACTTAGAAAAATACACACCAAATTTCATAATCAAATTACATAAACAAAATGACATAATCAAAAGTTTATCCGAAGACATTACAAAGCAAAGCCTATTCTATCTATTTTGTCTTTTCCTTTCATTGTAGGCTGCTTGTCTTCTCAGCTAGATTACAGATGCTGCTCTTTCTCTGAAGATATTGAGCACTTGGTAGTGAGTGTGTCCTTCTGGTATCACCATGTCTCTAATATCAGCTAGATCTTCATTGTGCAAGCAAGCAAGATCTGCATCTCTCTTTATCACAACCAGCACCTTTCCATCAGAATTCATCAATGCATATTCTCCATTTTCCTTGTATTCAACTTGAGCAATGATGCCATTCTTCTGTACAGTGTAGTTTGGCATTTTTCATTCTTCTTCTCAAACTTATACACTTAATCATGTTGGACAGTGTGTCTTCATCTCTGACATACATCTTAAAGTCTCTTTCATCAATATCCATCTTCTTTACCTTTGTAGATCTTCTTGCTTTGTTCATTGAAGCTACACCTCTGCTTATGTTGTCTTTTAAGAATCTGAACCCATTTCCAGCTTGCTCATACAGGTATTTAGATAAGTCATTCATTTGTCTCCCTGCAGATCTGCTTCTGTCCCTGAAATCATAAAGATGAAGTGACTCCATTCTGCTCAGTTGTTCTTCATTGTATTCTCTGAAGTCACTTCTCACAATAATTTCCTTCAACTGCATACTTTCCATAATAACCTTCAAAGTATCAGTTACTAAATCATAGTAGAGCTCTCTTGGTAGATCCACACCAGATTGTGGTCTTGTTCTTTGTTGTACTGAGCTGCTTAATTCTCCTCTTCCTCCTTGGCCTCTTCCTCTTGGGAATCTTTGATGGAGTGGAGGTCTGAGTGGAATTGATTTCTTGGGCTTTTGAGGTCCCAAGTTAAATGTCTTCACATGCATAGCTTCCACCATCTCAATAGGAAGGTTGGCTATCTCCACCATGTCATGTCCTGCAGCCTCCAGTTCAATTAACATTTTTATCATTCCTGGAGTTCTTGCCAGTCCAGCAGGTACAAATCTGCCATCAGCATAATATCTGGGATTTTCTCCTTCCCTCAATGCCTTTTCCCACTCATCTTTTTGCAGGTAGAAAAGAGTCTTCAAATCCTCTTTCTCCAAAACATTAAAGTCTGCTTCAGTCATCCCTCTCTTGTTTATCATTATGTTTCTTAGGATGCTGATCACTTCCTCATTCTCCCAAGGCATAAATGGTTCATCATCAGGTTTAACTTCAGGCTGTTCTGGCTGAGGGATCAGAGGTTGATCAGTTTTCTTTTCTTGTTCCATCTCCTTTTCCCTCACAGTCCTGAGTCTTCTTGTTCTTTTGGCAGGTGGCTCATCAGATGTTTCTTTTCAGATTGAGCTCAAAGTATAGACCCTTTTTTTAATTCTTTTTCTTTCTTCTTGGAATACTGGTCAAATACTGCCTCTCTACTCAGATTTCTTACAACCTCAGGCTTCATGCCTTTCTCAATCAGGTATCCACACATACCATCATATTTCTTCTTTAACTCTCCAACTCAATCTTATCATTCTGTTTTACAAATTTTTCTGATACTATCTCTTTCTCACTGTTGTAAAGATCTTGAATTTGGTCAACAGTGTATTTTTCTAAGGCAGCTTCAGGATAGCCTCTAACTTTCAAATAAGTTTTATAATGCTCAATATTTTTCTTTCTTTTCTCAATCTTCTTTAAGACTTCCTCTGCATTGATTTCAATGTTGCCTCTTTGAATATAAGTCTTTTCAGCTTGAGGGGTCTCAGCAGTGGAGCTTGTACCAACTTTCTCACCTCCTTGATCAGGGTTGTCATCACCCTCTTCATCAGACTCCTCAGAGTCATCCTCCTCATCATCTGATAGATCAATCATGGCATCTATTTTGGGTTCATCAGAGGCAGGATGCTCTGGTTCAGAAATATTAACATCAGGGACCCCTTGTAATTTTTCTCCTGGTTTCAGTGTTTGTAAGGGGATTGCCCTGATTGGTTCATCATCTTCTGGGGTCTCCACATAACATTTATTCTTTTCATCCCATATACCCCTCCTATCAGTTTTTTCAGCTTCATCCTGCTCAGCAGTTCTCTTCCTTCTTTGATAAGTCTTTTCAAATTTTCTTTCTGGCCAGTTACCAGTAGGGTTCTTTCTCAAATCCTCTTTTACTTGTTCAACCCATTTCTTGGCAGCCATAGTTGCAATTGACTCGCCAATCTCTTCAGGTATAATCATGTCATTGGTTGATGGTTCAGCAGTCTCAGATTGTTGCTCCTGAAACTTGCTGACCACCCTTCCCAAAGAGTCATCAAACTCTTGATTCTTGTTCAGATTTACCAAAATTTCAATCACCTCTTGATCTGCCACATCTTGAAATATCTCTTTTGATACATTGGCTTCTTTGATCAATAAGTCCTGCTGTGCTAACTCTTCTTCTGTCAAGGAATGGGCAATTGCTTCCCTTTCCATTGACTCTTTAATCAGTCTTTCTTTCTCAGCAAGAGCAGCAGCAACAGTATCTACAAAGGATACATCCTTCTCAACATATACAATAGGTTCATCATCAGTTGCTAAACCTTTTCCCTTTTCTTTCCTTTTCCTCACATCTTCTTCATCCTCTTGTTCATCACTTCCAAATTCATCAATCTCTCTAAATAAGTTTTCCAATTCAGAGTCATGCTCTACCCCCTTGGAAATAGCTTCTTGATCATCATTTAGCTCAGTGTGTTCTAGTTCCTCAGTAGCAGCATTCACATTTACATTCTCAACAGTCATCTCTTTATCCATGATCTCAGTCAGTTCTTCTGTAATCATATTCTCATCATCATTTGACTTTTCATTTTCATTTGTTTCCTCTCCGCACACCTCTACTTCATTTTCATCACTAACATCATAATCATTCATAATCATTTTCAAACCATCAATATTTTCAACACTTTCAGCATCAGTCATAAGCACATCATTATCATCCATATTCTCCCCCTGTTTTGGGGCAGCTGAGGTCTTCTCAACCTCCTGCACCAGGGTTCGAATCATCAATTCAGCATCAGCTAACTTTTTCAATAATATTTCATTTTCACTAGTTAGCTCTTCATTCTTTCTTTTCAAATCAACATTCTCATCTCTAACCTCCTCAACTTGTCTTTTCAATTCATCATTTTCAAACATCAACTTAGCATTTCTTTGTAACATATCATCATGTGGACTTGTAGGGTTTGATGTAGGAAATGGTTCAAAGTCAGGTTGGTTGGTGGTAGGTGTTTGTGGTGTTGGTGATTGATGTGTGTATTGATGTGTGGATGTTTCTGGTTGGTCTAGGGTAAGGGTTTGAGGTGGTGTTTGATGTGGTGAGATTGGTGGTGGTGAGAGTGGTAGTGTTGGAATTGGTTGTTCAAGTTCTTCTTTTTGCTCCCCCTGTTCTTGTGACATAATTCCCATCTCCAAATCATCTCCACCTTCATTTCCATCAACATCATCATCAGAATCTCCTTCATCACTGTCATCATCACCCCCTTCTTCCTCCTCTGAGCTCAGCTCAGGCACAGGCATTACAGCCAAATCATGGTTTAACAACCAAGGTAAAATTTCAAATGGAACACTTGCATCAAAGTTATTAGAGACACCTGGATTTTTTATTCTCTTGTACGCATCAGGATCTTGCAGTTTATGTGTGTCTCCAATTGTTGGTAAATCTTGTAATACACTATTAAATATGATCTGCAGGAATCTTGGGTACTGTAAAAATCTTTTTCTTTCTGGTTTCTTCAGATTCCCCACTAACCCATCAAAAATCATCTTGGAAAAGTTAAAGGGCAGATCAAAGATTGTTCCAACAGTGGCATTTGCTAGATCAAGACTCATCAGAGTCCATGATCCCTTCCTCGGAGCAAATCCATGAATAATATGGTGAATCAGAAATCTGTACAGCATTGGAAATAAACCCTTCTGAAACTGTCCTTCATGGACATTTCCCTGATAACCCATCATTTCTTTAAAGATTTTCAACAAGTGTTTTGTGTTGAAGTTTATGTGGTTGTGATCATCATCATTTAGTCTTAAATACCTTCTGATCAACCTTTCAGTGATCTGGATCTCCTGTCTGGTCACGGTTGCTTCTATTCGTTTTCCATCAACATCTTCAACCAACTCTGCTGATCTCCAGAAATCCAAGGAGTGATTTCTGTAAATAATTGGGCTTTCAGTAAGAGCAAAGCTGATGTTTGACCGCGCCATCCATAAAATCATACGAGCCATTGGTGTATTTTCTGGTGTGACTTGTAGTAACGCGCACATGTTGTGCTTTGGCTCAAAAACATACTTTGACTCGTTGTCTGCCATATCTGTAATACATAAACAAACACATTCAAAGTGAAATTAGACATAAAGTTTAATACTTTAGACAATTTCAAGTTATAAAAATGAAGAAGAAAGAAAGAAATCTTCATGAACCTGTTCTTCGACAAATTTATAACCTAAACACATAAACAGAGTGTTAGTACTCGAATACATAATCAAGTCACATTACAGTCTAATTGTGATCGGAAAACATAATATTTAATGCTTACCGAGTCGGAATTAGAGGCTGATAAAAATTAGGGTTTGGATTAATGTTGAATTCGATAAGTCGGTTATGTTTCTTAGTGAGGAAGGATTTGCAGTGGAAGGAGAGAGAGATAGGGAAATAATGTTGAAAAATTTGCCTAAGTCCCTCTTTTATACTTATTTTGAAAGTGAGTTTTAAATGCTTTTTGTCATTTTGTGAATTATTAGCTGTCACCAGTAACATTATCCACTTGATATATTAAAAGCATATAATTTCATTTAAGTTTATAAGACCTTACTCGAGAGATTAATATATCCACAGTCTACTCGGTTTTCTTCCACTAACAAACCTTACTCGGTCAAACTTTACTCGCTCAAATTTTCAATTTAGAATATAAAAGTTTGCCCGAATTCTTTTATTTTCAAACCATGCTCGAACAAGTAAATTAATTTAAAGTTAAGGCATAATGAAGAAAGCTTACCCGAAATACTTGATTTCTTGAGAAATTAATCACAAGGCAAATAATCAAATATAGTTATCAAATAAACATTCTCACTAAGAATCAATTAAGATCCTCACAAAGATTTCTCAAATTCAAATTAAAACTCATCTAGCATGAACCCTAAAAATCATAATCACATTTTGTCATATTAACTAACATATTCAAACAACGTATTCATTCAAGTATGAATCTAAACAATTTCATCATACTAACTTACATATTCAGTCAACGCATTCATTCAAGTATGCTTGTATACATAGTGTGCTCGAGCACTCTTTCAAATGTAAAGTGTGTTCGGACAACAAACTTATGCAAAGTATACCCGAATAACTTTCATATAGTACAAAGTGTTCTCGAAAAGAAATTCTAGCAGACAGTGTACTCGGAAAGTTAAAGTTTTGAAAAATTACCAAGTATATTGAAGGAACACAAGTGTACCCGAAATATAAAGTGTGCTCGGTAAACAAAGTTTGCCTGAAAACACTTGTAATTTCAAAGAAATCATAAACACACATATCACAGAGCATGCTCGGAATGAAATTAAACACATAAACATTTAAGTGTGCTATAGTCTAAAATTTCATAGAGCTTGCCCGAAAATCCTAAGTTAGCACTAAGCTTGCTAGGATAAACACATTCAATCATCAGGTATGCCCTTGTTCGAGGGAACTTATCATATCAAACCATACTCTAAAAATGACAAACTTAAATAGTAACATCTAAGCGTGCCCAGAAAGATTAACAAGCCTTTCCTAACAACATATTCACTCAAAGCTTACTCGGTGTACTCACTTAAGTTCACAAAGTTTGCTTTAAAACACAATCAGCATGTAACATGCATAGCTTACTCGAAACTAGCATATAACATGCATAGCTTGCTCGAAACAAGAATTTCTTGTTAAAAGATAGCTATTTCATCACATAATCATCTCAAGACATCAAGCTTACTCAGGAAAGTGAGTGCAACAGTGTACTCTACCCGAAAAGTGTAAACACTTCAAAGTATGCTCTAAAATCATAAAGTTAGTCAGAAATGACTAAGCTTACTCGGAAAGGTTGAAAACTGTCAAACCTTACCCGAAACAACATATTCACACATAAACAAGTCAAAAATGACTAAGCTTACTCGGAAAGGTTGAAAACTGACAAACCTTACCCGAAACAACATATTCACACATAGACAACTGTTTTGTACTCGGAAAGGTTAAACCTTATCCGAAAATACATATTCAAACAGTTTGTACTCGAGAAGGTTATAAATCATCAAACCTTACTCGAACTTACATATTCATACATAATCAACTGTTTTGTACTCGGAAAGGTTAAACCTTACCCGAAAATACATATTCAAACAGTTTGTGCTCGAGAAGGTTATAAATCATCAAACCTTACTCGAACTTACATATTCAACCTATTTTAGGCAAAATGCAACACTTTTTGACTTAAACTACTTTTCAAAGACATTTCTAAGTTATGTATCATTTCAGAACATAGTTTAAGAGCAAATGGTGCATTTAGAGATCAAATTTCAGTTATACTTTACTTCAAAACAATTTCTTTTATAAACTGAAAAGATCTCAGGAATGGGATCATATTGACTAAGTAGCTTTTTCAATACTTCACTCTCAGCATTATTATGACAACTTAGATAGGTTAACAGCAGGTATAAACTTAGCATGATTTTCATCTCTTTGGTGATATGATTAAGGTTCAATTTGAGCATAATGCAATAATGGTCAACACTGTGCTCTGATGCCTCATATCTCTTCTCAAAGCTTATTTGGCTTTCCCCAGATCATCCCAATTTGACTCCAACCTCCTGTATTTGGTCAAAAATAGTTTTTGTATGACAGAACTTATTGTATTTTTGCATTTTTTGATTAAACATATATAGAGGTTGAACGTTGGACTTACAGTTAGCAACAAGCCTTTCATTCAAGATGAGACAGATTTTGTCAACATCTTTGTAGTTCTTGTTGTAACCCTCTTGTTTGATAAAATATTTAAAACATTTATCAACTTTTGGTTGATTTATTCATTCTTCCCCTTGTTTTTTGATATTTTCTCAAATTTTCTTAAAGCATGTTCTTTGTCATATTTAAAAAAATGTTTCATTTTGGTTGACCAAATAACAACAGGCTCGTGTATGACTGGGTAATCACTTTTCTGCCATATAATTCGGAGAGATCTATCTTGAGACATGCAAAACAACTATGCATCTCCACATAAAGATTAGCATATTCATTATGTTTATATCACCTTAGATTTTACATCATCATGGGAAAGTAACCATACATGTTAATGACTATACTAAGGCCTTTTTAGCCTATTAATTCCATATGATCAGCTAAGTAGTCAATGTACTATCATTTCCCATAAATACAGTTTAATATTCAATCACCCCAATACCTCTTCATTGTCAGGTTAATGGCTATCCTGTTTGACCAAAAGTGGTCAACAGGACCAAACATACATGTGAATATATGTCCTATCAAAGTCAGAGTCATTGACATAGTTTTAAGTGAAGAAATAAGAAACAAGTCATAATTGCCCCAAATGCATTCAGTTTTCAGGTCAATGGCTATCCTTTGAATCTATAGAGGTTTAAGGACCAAACATACATAGGTGCATGTCCTTCCAACTGGGCAAATGACATAATTTTTCAGCAAAAAGAACTACTTGAGACCTTTCCCTATAAAAATCCTTCTTTTAAGCTTCTTAAAAGCTTGAACTGAATAATCTTATCATATCTCAACACCATTAATCAACTTGCTCATGTTTTGACCAAAATATAGTATTTATGCAAAATTCATTATAAATTTCATTGAATCACTTAATTTTGACATAAAACACATTTTGACACAAACAGTTGCTTCACATACTCAAATCTTAATCATTCTTTCATCATCAAGAAAAACAGATTGTACTCACATTCAATGTCTATTCTATCTTAACAACTTCAGAAGATCAGATTAAGAACATATTCAAGTAATCATAAACATGTGATTACTCATGACATTATATAAGCAATTAATCTCACCTAAACAGATCAAACTACTTATCATAACATCAGATCAGTTAACATGATAGTCAAGAATTATCATCAATTTCAAACAAATTGCACAGATAGTTACTTAATCTCCTATCAGTTAACTTCAAAACAGTGACATAATCAAAACATATTCAATCAATCATTCAGTTGAAACATATTCAATATGTGTAATCTCTAAGAAAATAATCAGTTATCACAGAGAGACACACATAGAAACTGTTAAGTCACATAGCATAGAACATACTCAGTAACATATTTAACAACATATTCAGCGACATATTCAGCAACATATTCAACATGTGTGACCTCTTCTAACATATTCAAGTGGCACATAGAGGTACACAACCAAGCACACATCCTTAATCAGATTTCATCAGAGTTGATCATCCCCAGGGCTTTCAAAAGAAAGTTGAACCTGGTTCTATCAAGTGGTTTGGTGAATAGGTCAGCCAAATTATCACTTGTATCAACTCTTTGCATTTCAATCAAACCTTTTTCACTGCAATCTCTGATGAAGTGATGTCTGATTTCAATGTGCTTAGTCTTAGAATGTTGCACAGGATTCTTAGCAGTAAAATATGCAGCAGTATTATCAATCAGAATAGGGGTGTTTAGAAAATTCAAACCATAGTCCAGCATCTGATTCTGAATCCAGAGAACTTGTGCACAGCAGGCAGATGCAGCAACATATTCAGCTTCTGCAGTGGAGATTGACACTGTGGTCTGTTTCTTGCATTGCCATGACACTAGCCTTTCACCCAAAAACTGGCATCCCCCTGATGTTGACTTTCTACTCATATTGCATCCATCATAATCACTGTCTGTATATGCAATCAGATCAAATGATTGGTTTTTTGGATACCAAATCCCTAAGTCTGGTCTTCCCTTCAAATATCTGAATATTCTTTTCACAGCATTCATGTGGGAGACTTTTGGATTTGATTGGAACCTAGCACATACACAAACAGCAAACATGATATCTGGTCTTGTTGCAGTCAGATACATCAGAGATCCCATCTTGGCTCTGTATTCATGTTCATCAACTGACTCCCCCTTTTCATCAGCTATCATCTTTTCTTTGGTGTCCATTGGAGTTGAGGCAGCCTTGTGATCATGACAGTTAAACTTATTCAAAATGTATTGCACATACTTAGCTTGGTGAATGAAGATTCCTTCATCCTTTTGTTGAACTTGTAGTCCCAGAAAGAAATTCATTTCACCCATGGAACTCATGCTGTACTTGGACTTCATCACCTCTTCAAACTCCAAACACATATTTTCATTTATAGATCCAAAAATGATATCATCAACATAGACTTGTAAAAGCAGCAAATCTGACCCTTTTATTCTGTAGAAGAGTGTCTTGTCAATGGCTCCCCTTGAGAAGCCATTTTCAAGTAAATGAGTTGATAACTCATCATACCATGCTCTAGGAGCCTGATGCAATCCATAAAGGGCTTTGTTTAACTTATACACCCTGTTTGGATACATAGGATCCTCAAAACCTGGTGGTTGAGCCACATACACTTCCTCAAAGTCTATCCCTTCCGTTTGAAGACATCCCAGTGCTACAAGTCTAGCTTTGTTCTTAATCACCAAACCCCTTTCATCCCTTTTGTTTCTGAACACCCATTTTGTTCCAGTTGCATATCTGTCATGTGGCTTGTCTACAAGATCCCATACATGTAAATCTCTAAACTGGGCCAATTCCTCTTGCATTGCCTCTACCCAACTATTGTCTTTTAAAGCTTGAGCAATATTCTTTGGTTCTAATTGGGATAGAAAGCAAGAGTACAGACAGATGTTTGCTATCTCAGAATGACTTCTTGTTACTCTTTCATGCAAGTCACCAATGATATTTTCAGCAGGATGATTCTTTTCAACAGTAGGAGTTTGTATTATCATATTTGTAGACAAATTTGTGTCAAGATTTGTTTCATTGATTTCAGGTTCTTCAATGATCAAATCAGCTTCTGCATCATGAAACTCTGGTGCTTTATCATTGGTTTGTCCTGAAGTAGATGCACCATTGTTTCCCAGATTCAAACTTTGAAACAAGTCTTGAAATCTTGTTGTGGAAGCATTCTCAACTTCATTTGATTGGTTGCTTGTGTCACTCCCATTCTGAACATGATCATTTTGTACATAAGGACTATCTTGACTTGTCATTTCCTGATCTTGTTCAATGTCATTGTTTGAGGAGCTTTTCACAAAAGTGTATTCCTTTTCTTTCCTAGCAACCTTTTTCCACAATTCTTCCAAGTCCAGTTCTTTCTTTATATTTTCTTCAAGTATACTGGTCTTGTAGAATGTATCATCAAAGTCTTTAGAATAAATCTTGAATGACTTAATTAACCTCTCATGATCAAACAGCTATGTTGCACCACTGACTGTGTTGAATTGATTTTCATTAAAAATGATGTCAGATGACTCTATCACACTCATGTGATCTTTCGCATAAACTATGTATGCCTTTGAGTGAGTAGAATATCCAACAAAGAAACAATCTAGTGACTTAGTTTGAAACTTGTTCTAATAATCTCTAGTGTTCAATAGAAAACATTTGCAACCAAAGGGCTTGAAAAACTTGATGTAAGGCTTTCTGTTATTGAAAATTTCATATGGAGTCTTGTTATGCCTTTTGTTTACAAGTACCCTGTTCTGAAAATAACATGCTGTATTGATTGCTTCAGCCCAAAAAGTGACAGGCAGATTTGCATCAGCCAACATGGTTCTGGCAGCTTCTATCAAAGTTCTGTTTCTTCTTTCTGCCACACCATTTTGTTCAGGAGTTCTAGGAGCTGAGAATTGTTGAAGTATTCCTTTCTGTGTGCAGAATTCTTCCATAACTCCATTCTTGAACTCTGTACCATTGTCACTTCTCATCATTTTGACTTTCTTATTCAGCTTATTCTCAATCATTGTGACACAACCTTTGATCAACTCAGCAGTCTCATCCTTGGTACTTAGGAAATAAACCCAAGTATATCTTGAATAGTCATCAATGATCACCAGACAGTATCTCTTCTTTCCAATACTTGGCACACTCACAGGACCAAAAAGATCCATGTGAAGTAACTCAAGTGGTTGATCAATTGAGTTGATGAGCTTTGTCTTATGAGTAGACTTGTGTTGTTTTCCCTTCTGACATGAGTCACAATGATCATCTAACTTAAATTCTCTTGTAGGTAAACCAATCACATGTTCACCCTTGACCAGTCTATTCATGTTCTTTAAGTTTACATGACACAGTTTCCTATGCCACAATTTTGACTCATTTTCAGTGGCTTTGGAAACAAAACATGCACCACCTCTTGAAATAGCTTCTTTCATATTCAACTCATACAAGTTGCCATTTCTGGGTGCCATCATCATAATCATCTCAGGTGGAATTACAAACTCAGGTTTTAAGATGAAACAATGAGAATCATCAAAACTAACTTTGTAACCTTTATCACACATCTGTGATATGCTCAGAAGATTGTATTGAAGTCCCTCAACATGAAACACATTATCAAATGACACTTTTCCATTTGTCAAGATTCCTTTACCCACAATCTTTCCACCATTTTCATCACTCCCAAAGGCAACATGACCTTCATATTTCTCTTCATAGTTCACAAGTGACCTCTTGTCACAAGTCATATGCCTAGAACAACCACTATCCATATACCATATATCATTCAATGGAGTGGCCTGTTACTGCACAAAGAGAAATTTGATTAGTTCAGTGATGAGATGCAAGCTTCAGCAACTTGCAACTTATCAGTGTCAATTTCAGTGGCAGCTTGGGAAGTGAGTATTGAAGGTTCAAGATCTTCATGAGTGATTTCCAAGTTGTCTGAATGGTCAGTTTCATAACCACACTCTCTTGGTGTTTTAACAAGTGAAGCTGAATTGTTAAGCTCAACTGAGTCAGTCATCTTCTCTTGTAAGACATAGTCCTTAGTTTCTGAGAAGTCTCTTACATCAGTCACAACTTCAATATTAGTTTCTGTTTTAGGTTTCCAAGTGAAACCTTGTGGTTCATATCCATGCTTCATCAAGAACTTCTCATCACCAGTAAGTTCAGTTGGTTTCATTCTCTGATAAGTTTCTTTCTTTCTTGTCCTCTCACTGTTTGAGGATTCTTGAGACTCATCAGATTTAACTGATTGAATGTCTTGATTGATCTTCAATGACAGAGTTTTCTTCTTTGTCATCTTCTTGTGCTTTGGTGGTGACTTACTTTTTCTTGCATGCTCAGTCACTTGTTTCTTTCCTTTGATTTCAACATTCTCTTCATTACTTGTCTTCTTTCCACAGACATTTCCTTTTCCCAAATACATTTCATATCTCTGTTTGTACAATGCAAAGTCTTAACCATACACTTTTCCATCTGGCACATGAAATGGTTTGAGTTTGAATCTTTCATGGCATGAGTCTGTGTGGTGACCATATTCATCACACTTTCTGCACCAAACCTTTCCTTTGAAGACTTCATGTTATTTTGGTTTTTTGAATCTTTCACTTGGCTTAAGTGTATTGACTCCTAAAGTCTTCTGATTCTTCAAACCATCAAAGTCAATTGAAAAAGGAACAAATTCCTCAATCTTGATGTCTTGTCTTTCAACATTGCTTTTGACGAAGACCATCTTCTTCATAATCATAGGTTCCTCAACACTGCTTTCTCTAACCTTTGACTGTCTTTTCTCATATTCTTCCATTGTTTCCACTTCCCCAACATCCAACACCTCATGGCTAGAAAAGATTGGATAAACTGGGATAAAATTTTCTGTATCAGTTTCTTCATTCATCTTCTTCTTCTTGTTGTTCTGCTTTATCCTATTCAATACAGTCTTGCTTGGAGGTCTAACTGCATTTTAGTTTATCTTTCTTCTTTCACAGATGTCAAAAGAGACATGTTTCCTTTTAATGTTATCATTTAGTTTCTTTGATTTTGGTGGGATTGGTGGATACTTTGGAAGCTTATCAACAGATTCTGGTTTTTTATACTTTCTTCCCTTATCAGCAGCTTGAATTTCCTTTTCAGTAATTTGATCACTCAAATCACTCAGATTATCTTGATCCAACTCATCTGAATCAAAGTCATCTTCAGAGACTTGAACTCCAATTGACTTTTCCTCTTTCACTTCTTTCTTAATAACAAACTCTCCATCTTCATTCACTTCTATCATTTTGTATAAATCAACAAATTCTTCCCTGTCTTGAAAGACATCTTTGAATTGTTGTAAGTATGCATCTCTTTTCTCTTTGTCAACTTTTGGCATAAAGTTGTTGTTGAATGGAGGTGGAACTGTCTTGTATTTGTCCTGTTCTTTCACTTGATTCAGTATTCCACAAATGTTGCCAGTTGAGATCAAATTCTTAAGAAATTCAGTTTCAACCTTTAGTCTTGTGTTTTGCACCTTTTCTTCAATCAACAATTTTTTTAGACCATCAATCTCAGTGATGTATCTGGTTTGAGATCTATAAATGATCATACAATCATCTTCAAGGCTCTTAATCTTTTCATCACTTATCATCTCACTTGCCTCATACTCATTTATGATACTTTACTTTCTAAAACACTCATTTTCCAGCTTGCCCACTTTTGTTTTCAATTCACTGACAAGTTCATTTAAATAAACTGTAGGAGCAGAGTGTACCTTAGATGAAGATGCAGAGTCTATGGCCATGAATGCCACATTAGCTCTTCTGATATCATCTGCTATATCTTCCTCATGGTTACTCCAGTCAAAGTTTCCTTCATGCTGAGTTGTTACAGCCACATTGCCTTGATTTCTTGGTTGATTTTGGTTTGCTGGAATGTTGTTAGTTGTAGAGTTTTGAACAACTTGATTCTAAGTGTTGTTCATTGGATACACTTGATTCTGATGCATACCCTGCTGGTTGTTCATCTGAGGCTGATATTGGTTGTTAAAATTGGGATTGAAGTTGTTGTTTGGATGGAAGTTGTTATTTGGATGGAAGTTGTTGTTGTTGGGATTGAAGCTTTGGTTATTGTTGAAGTTCTGTTGGTTGTTGTTTCTTTGCACATTCTGCTGGTATTGTTGTTGGTTTCTTGGCTGTTGGAATTGATTGACTTGAAGGTTCCTTGGCATATTGCACTCTCTTGCAAAGTGTCCGGGCTGTTGACAGTTGTAACAGATAGCCTTGGACTTGTCAAATCCTATTCTCTCATTTGGACCAGAAACTAGTGATCTACCGGTTCTATTGTACAGTCTCTTGCTTCTCAAAGCCAACATTGCAGCTTGCCATTTGAGATCCATGTCTTCAAGGTCATCAGCATCTATTTGTTCCAAATCATCCTGCACTACACTTGTGTGAATCAAGTTTTTGGCCACAAATGCATTGTAAGACTCAGTGAACATAGACATCAATGCTTGTGTTTCATTGTTTTGAACATGTCCTGTTCCAGGGTTAGGAACATTTCCATTAGACACAGAGACTGAGTCAGAATCATCAATTAATTGCACATTGAACCTCTGCTGATTTCCTTGAGTACTTGTACTACCCCCAATGAAAGACTTTGGAGTCATAACATTATGTTCAGCAGGTTCTTCTATGATGGGAATTTGTTGTTGGTTCTTTGTTGACAGGTTTCCCATAGGTGCAATTAATGCATTTGAAATACTGAAGCTTGGTCTATCTTCCTTTATCATTTCATTTTCAATCATTTCAAGTTCAGCAGCTTGAAGAAAACATACCACATCATCCAATTTCAATTCATTGAAATTATGCTTATGAAGGATGAATTTGCAAGCAGTATACCATTCTTTCGGCATTGAGTTGAGCAACTTTGTATTCAAATCAAAGTCAGTCATTACATAATCAGTTGTTCTCAACTCATTCACAATACTCAGAAAACGTTCTAGTATTGATTTCAACCTTTCTCCATCTCTATACTTGAACCTTTCCAGCTGTTGCTTCAATCTTTGCTTCTTAATGTTCTTCAATTCATTGTTCCCTTCATACATCTCAAGGATGGCATCATACATTTGTTTAGCAGTTGTGTGATGAGCCACCTTGGTCAGAATCTCCCAAGACAAACCTAGCTTAATCATAGCCAAGGCTTTCTCATCCACCTTTCTCATCTTTTCTATTATAGCAGCAGTTGCAGTAGCATTTGCACCTTCTTCAACAGTAGTTTGTGGACCATTCTTGATGGAGTTCCACATGTCAATGTCATTGTAGCATACGGCTGCTTCAAAGAGTACCTTCCATTTGATAAAGTTTTTCTGTCCATACAATCTTGGTATCTTACTAGTAGACACCTCTTGTTCCTCATATCCAGACATTTTGAGAAATCAAAAATCAGTTTCTTATTAAAAAAATTTCAAAATAACCAGATCTGGAACCAGAGTGTTCAGACCTGATACGTCTGATCTGGAGCAAAGTTTGATAAGTCCAAAAAGTTTGAACCAGAGTGTTCAAACCAGAGTATTAAAAAATTTTCAAAATAGCCAAGGCTTTCTCTCTGTCTCCCGTCCTTTTTATTTTTTCCCTCTAGAAACCCTATCCGATAGTACATATTCAATTTACATATTCAAAAATATACTAAGTGTAAAACAAGTCTTCCGGGTAGGCTTTTCATTAAACTTCAGTCTCCGAGTACGCAGTGTACTCGGCCTTCCTTCAGACTTGGTAAACATAGAAGTGTACTCGGAATCAGTTTCCGGGTAGACTTTACTTAAAGAATATTTTACCAAGTAAAATATTTACCGAGTAGACTTCAATCTTCTTGGACTTATCAAACTTTGCTCGACAAATCCTTACGAGCAACCTTGTTCTTCTATAATCCTGTTCGGCTCATTGTCAGTTGAACAACTTATTGATAAGGCGTACTCGGGAGTACTTACCTTACTTGAGCAGAACCTTACTCGAGATAACTTAAAGATATTCTATTAACTCATCAAGTATACTCGGACCATAATTATTAAAGAATACCTTGCCCGGTCTTCCAATTACTTGGCTTCTTGGACTTGGTGACCATACCTTACTCGGAAGAGTAAAATACTTGGTCTTGAAGAACAACCCTGCTTGACAAAGTGAACCTTACTCGGATATGCCAAATCAATGAACCTTACTCGGAAATCACTAAAAAGCATACCTTGCTCGGATATCCACTTAAGAAGACTATTTGAAGTAAACCTTGCTCGGAAGGCAAAATCTCGTACTCGGCTAAGTAAAAGCTTACTCGAAGGTCCAAGGTGTGTTCGGATTCAATACTTAGCAGTTTCTGAGGAGGTTGAGAAGATTCCAATCTTCCATATTCTTCGTTTAGGTCAAATCTCCTCATTTGGGTCAAATTCTTGACCCAACAACCAGTGTTATCTATTACATTCCCATATTACGCTTCCGCAACTACCTAGTAGGGGTGTGACAGAAGTTGGTATCAGAGCCATTGGTTATAAAGAATTAGGATGTCCCATAGGATACCCTAATATAACCTTAGGCTCGATTAGCTCTAGGAGTAAAATAATATTAAATAATATATACGGATGATTCTCGGGATGAATTCGAATGGACAAGTGGGTTATTATGGTCCGGAACATAATAACGGACTTGTTTGTAGGAGGGAATTCGAGAATGAGTCGTTGAACAATCTAATAGGTAAAAACAGCAACATATGTGTATAAAATATAATATTAAATAAATATATATCTATATAAAGGATTATCTGTGCTAATGTGTACGAATACATGTAAGTACTAAACTCTAACTAATATTATACATTATTATAATTAATGTTATCAGGAATTGTTATTATTATAGTAACCTTTGTACAGAGGGATATCGAGAACCAGATATGATGCAACTGATCAAGTACAAACACTATCTCTTGAGAAGGAAGAACGAGAAAAAGACTCAGAGGAGAACATATATGTAGAAACAGATGGAAATGAGAGAAATGAGGTGATTCCATATGAGGCGCCATTGATAAGCCTTACTAGGAGAACATATATGATTACATGTTGGATATACTACAAGTAGTAATTAACTTACATTGATTCGATACTCATTCTTAACGGCTCTTGGACAGAGTGACAACCTAGTTATGGGGTTGTCAAGCAGTTATTGCAGCCTAAATGGTTGTTTGTGTGTGGTTATTCTATTATATGCATATGAATAAACGAAAATAAAAGTAGTGTGGTTTGTTGTACGTAGTCTTTTGATACCTCATGCAACACTAGTAGTAGCATATTGCACTGACATGGAGGTTGTTTTTAATCTACTATTGTTACAAGCACTGACCCTTACCGAGTTAAGCCTTTATATAGTGACAAATTTTAGTATATTTATTTAAGAGCTGACCTATACCAGGTTAAGTCCATGCGCTGGGTTTGGATTACATACGTACAGTAACAGTTATGTGTAATACAAATGTGTTCTTTGGCATAGTTGTGTGTTTATGATTATTGTTATAGAATAGCCCTGGAGAAAACTAATACTATATTTGAGGCGGAGGTGGGAGAAATGATTGCTCGCCACCTACAAGCAATGATACTGACTATTGTAGCGCAAGTTACTCCTGGAATACCTACAAATACAACAGTTAACCAACCTTCGAGCACTGATACAACCGCTGATACTACACCTCTGCCGAACACTAATGCAGCTACGAATTCTACTTCCCCGTTGAATACTAATAATGTCACGAATATAACTCCTCAACTGTATACTAATATTTCTGGTAACACGAATTCCTCGCGTCGAGAATGTTCGTATGAAAAGTTTATGTCGTGCAGACCTATAAATTTCAGTGGTACTGATGACCTAGCGGATTGGTGAAATGGATTGAGAAAACCGAGTCTGTAATCAACATTAGTGAATGTCCACCGGACCGTATAGTAAAATTCTCCACTACTATGTTTCTGGATCATGCCTTGATGTGGTAGAACACAGTGATACAGTTAAGGGGACAAGATGCTGTAAACCATATGTCCTGGACCGAACTTAAAGTATTAGAACATTTTTGCCCAAGAAATGAGATCCTGAAATTAGAACACAAACTTTGGAATTTGGAAATGAGAGGCGCTGATCATTTAAGTTACACAAATCGTTTCAATGAATTGACTCGTTTAGTACCATGGTCAATTATTCCGAAATCCAAGTGCATTGAGCGTTATATTTGGGGACTGACCCCAACCTTGAGAAGTATAGTCAATTCCACAACCCACCCAACTTTAGAAAGTGTTGTGTCACAAGCCAGCGTTGTTACCTTTGACCTTACAAGAAATGGTGTATTAAGAGTACCAGGAGAATCGTCCGGTTTAAAACGAACTAGTTATACCTCTAGAACACAAATGAAATCTCAGAATAAACGAATCCGCCCTACAACTCAAAACTATGCTATGACCAGTTCTTTCATGAAACAAGATACATACGAAGGGTCATTGCCAAAGTGTGGTAAGTGTAAGTTGCATCATATGGTGAATGTCGAATGGCCATATGTCAAAGATGTGGAAAGGTCGGGCATTATGCCCCAAGTTGTAGAACTATAATGAATACTTCAAACCGACAGTCTCAAACAACCCAACCTCGTTATCCATAAACACCTAGTCCACAACCAATTCGACAACAATCTAATCAACAAACCCCATCTTCAATGAGCCTCTGGACATATTATAAGTGCGGTAGTGCAAAACACTGTAGGAGATACTGCCCCAAATTGAATCCCAATGTAGTAAAACGACAAAATCAAGGGCAAACATCAACTTCCTATCCGACTAGGGGATGCGCTTCCGTAAATGGATCAGGCGAAGCGCGACAAGACCCACATGTAGTAACAGGAAGTTTCGATGTTATATTCGGTATGGACTGGCTATCTAAGTATAAAGTGGAAATCGTTTGTAAGGATAAGACTGTCAGGATACCTCTTTCGAATGATGAGGCAATGATCGTTCAAGGTGAGAAATCTGGTACTATGCTACCTCTCGTATCCCAACTTAAGGCATTAAAGAACTTGCGCCAAGGATGTACATTATACTTGGCGAGCGTAACAGTCAAGGACCCCGATGAAAAAAGAATAATATAAGATATCCCAGTGGTACACGAGTATTCAGATGTATTTCCCGATGAGTTGCCTGGTTTACCACCTACCCGACAAGTTGAATTCCGTATTGATCTGATACCGGGAGCAACCCCCATTGCTAAGGCACCTTACCGACTTGCAATTTCTGAAATGCAAGAACTATCCAACCAGATGCAAGAGTTATTAGACAAGGGCTTTATCCGACCTAGTTATTCGTCATGGGGAGCACCAGTGTTATTTGTGAAAAAGAAGGATGGAAGTTTTCGAATGTGTATTGATTATCGGGATTAGAATAAAGTGACTACAAAGAATAGATACCCCTTACTCCGAATTGATGACTTGTTTGATCAGCTCCAGGGTGCGAAGTATTTTTCAAAAATTGATCTCAGATCGGGTTATCATCAAGTGAGAATTCAGGAAGAAGATGTACCAAAAGCAGCTTTGTGAACTCGGTATGGTCACTATGAATTTTTGGTTATGTCGTTGGGGTTGACAAATGCACCTGCAGTATTTATGGATCTTATGAACCGAGTTTGCAAACCCTATCTTGACATATTCGTGATAGTGTTTATCGATGACATTTTGATATATTCGAGAAGTAAGGAGGAAGATGAACAGCATCTGCGGGTAATCTTGGAACTATTGAGACAAGAAAAGTTAACGCAAAGTTGTCCAAATGTGAATTCTAGTTACAAGAAGTACAATTCTTAGGACACATTGTGAACCAATAAGGAATCCAAGTAGATCCCAGTAAAATTAAGGCCATTAAGAATTGGCAAGTACCTAAATCACCAAAAAAAAAATTCGCCAATTTTTGGGACTAACCGGGTATTACTGACGATTTATTGAAAACTTTTCAAGTATTGCTCAACCTTTAACCCTCCAAACTCAGAAAGATCGAACATATGATTGGGGAGAAGAACAAGAAATGGCCTTCCAAACGTTAAAACAAAAGTTGTGCGAAGCTCCAATATTAAGTATTCCATATGGAACTGATGATTTGGTAGTCTATTGTGACGCATCTCGTAAAGGTTTAGGATGCGTACTGATGCAAAAAAAAAAAAGAAAGTAATAGCATATGCTTCCCGAAAATTAAAAGTACATGAGAAGAATTATACGACCACATAATTTGGAATTGGGAGCAGTTATCATTGCATTGAAAATCTGGAGACATTATTTGTACGGAACCAAATGTACCATCTATGCCGATCACAAAAGCTTACAACACATATTTGGCTGAATATGAGACAAAGAAGATGGGTAGAACTGTTAAATGACTATGATTGTGAGATTAAATACCATCCGTGGAAGGCCAATATAATAGATGATGCTTTAAGCTGAAAAGACAGAGTTAAACCGTTAAGGGTACGAGCACTTGGAATGATTGTCCAAAGTAGCCTCATTGAACAAGTACGTATTTGATGTGCGAAAAAATATATATATAAATAAAACACAAGTCACAACTAAGCTTTAAAAACCAAACAATCTATCCTAGTTCACACAAACGACAAGTTTACCGGTCGTGTATTGCACAGATGAGGAAAGTCCGGATATCGAACTCGAAGACACGTGAAAACGTTTATAATTACTAAACTCTAACCAAGACTCACCAAAATAATATTTAAATGATTTTTTTTTAGAATTTAATTTAACTACTTAACTTAACTGAATGAAAACTTTTGACAAAACACTTTTAGAAAACTTTCGTTTAAATTCAATATATAAAGACGTCTACCTAGGAATGAATCATGTTGACAGAAATAACAAGACAACGGATTGAAAACATTCACGACGCCGGTTATAAAAGATGACACAACTAAAACTTGTTTAAGAAAGTCAAATTACCTCTCAGTCTCTCTAACAATCTCTAACTTATCTTAGTTGATTTCAAAGAATAAACCGGAAAAAAAACAATTATTAACGTGTTCAAATGTCGACTCTCCTCTCGGTCTCATCGACACACTATCCTAATGGAGACAAATACGATGTCAACAAGGATAGAGGAACAATTTAACTTAACCCAAATTAAACCAAATAATTGCACATAAACACTCAAACTCGACAAGACAAAAACCCGCTCTCGCGCGGTCTTAATTCTAACAAGTAAAAGCAACGAGAAAATATTACTTCTTATCACCTCTCGGTCTCAAAGAAGGTGTATTTTAACTGATTTTAGATGATTTATATTACCCACTTATCCCTACGGTTGTACACCCCGCAAATAAACTCTAAACACCAAGTCAAGAGTCTAACAAGCAATCAATTAATCAAAACTAATTCAATTAACTAATGCAAGAGGATTATAAGTAATAACACATAAAACACAGCCCTCACACACAATCTAATTTATGGTTTAGTTAAACTTTACATCAATAATTTAATTCTTTAACATTAACAATCCATTATACAAGTCTAAACTACTCAACAATCATCTATCCTAGGCAGAACAAGCAAGTTTAGCTACTCATAGATTTTGGACAGCCATGTATACTTAAGAAAAACATCACAAACATCAACTTTAACATGATCAAATTCATTCAAGATTCAAACATAATCAATCACAAGTCAAACTATCAATCACTTGCAAAACAATCCAAAGCAAAAGATTAATTCAACAAAGTTAGGGTTCTTGAACAATAAACAAAATTTAAAGATAATTACTTAGGGTTTATGGCTGAGTTTATGGATGTTATTGATGCCTAGCAGCTGTGCCAAGATGCCCCTTGATGTTCTTTTCTCTTTTTTTCTTCCTTTTTCTGCTGTTCCGATCGCAAGGAGTTAGGGTTTAGGGTTTTTATTTTGATTTCGGGTTCTTGGCTGGATAATGGCTGATTTCTCAATTAATTATCTTCATATAATATTATACAAGGCTTCTAACTTGTGGGCTTGGGTTGGGCCTTGAGTTGTAGCTTCAAAACTTGACCAACAAGGCCTCTAGAATCTTCCAAATTAACTCTTTTTTCACCATCTTTCATAAACCTACAATTAACATTAATCTTTGTAAGTTATTGCACTTAGCCCCCAATTATGACAAACTGAAAATTTTTCTTACTTTTTCAGACACTCATCACGACTTGACTCAAATTTTCGGGACGAAAATTCTTTAACATGGGAATGATGTGACAATCGTCAATTTCAGGTTAACTCCGTTAACTCAACTCCGTCAATTCAGACTTAAAGATCACTGAATCTATAACGCACACCTCATTACATTTAAACTAGGGTTTAAATGACGCTTGACACTTACTACATGTGTAGTCTTTCGGGAATTGCACCGAAACGCAAACGAGTTGACGCAAACAATTGGTGAATAAACGAAAAACGTCAAAACAATAATTATGTGATAATTATGTGTTAGACTTATGTGTTATGTGATAACATGTTATATAACGTTAACTAATGTGCAAACTAAGTTAATTAAGCTAGAAAAGTAACATTTGGAAATGGAGGGACCTAGATGTAACTTGATTATTATTAATAATATTATAAAACCCTAAACTCCTCTTCCTTTCTCTCACAAAAACCGACGGCAGCCCCTTGCTCCCCCTCTCCTCACAATCGGCTCACATACACACACATATCACTTGGTTCTGATCTTGGTTTTTCACAATTGAAGCATCCTACATCCGTTTCTAGCCATCTCCTACCTTCCTCTTGCTTGTATTGGTGTTTTGAAGGTATAATTATAAACCCTAGGTCCGATTTTCATATGTATATGTGTTCATATGTTTTATCTTGATTAGATGATGTATTGATTGTGATTTGATAACTAGAATTGATGTTATCACATGTTAATTGTTTGTGTCTTTGATTTGAGTTCAAACAAAAACCCTAATCATGTATGTAATGTGTAATTAATGTGCATGGATAGTGATTATGGAGTCTAGAGTGTGATATGAATGAATTATGGTTCATAGATAGTTAATATGTTGAGTTTGGATGCAAACAGTTTCTGGACAGATTGTGTTATTGATGTTTAATTGACTGTAACGGGGTGTAAAGGTGAAAATTGGTTGAGATTATTGATACTACAGTAAACTAGGTTGAGTCTAGTTTCTATAGAATATAAATTTGCAATTTTTGGACGTGTAAAAGTTAACCTTTATGATTTTACAAAAACGTTGTGCAAAGCTGAGTTGTTAGACCTGCTGTTAGGTTGTTTTGTAAATGTTATATCTCATTAACTACGAGACCAATTGGGTTGGTTCCACTTCTGGAAGTTGACTTATTGAGTTAGGAACCTAACCCAAGTGGTCTTGCATTTTTTGGATTTTTCATTTAACGGGAATTTCAAATAACATTCTGTTGCGCATGAATTTGACTGTTATGAGCTTGCTGTAGTGTTTTGATCATTATGAGAAATCTATGTGGAATAAAAATAAAATAAAATATGTTCTAGAAACCTAACACATGCATGCTTTAGTGATGATTTTTGGTAAATTAATTGAGATACTATGATCAGTGGAATAGTACAATCTTTCAAGTAGAATTTCTGTCTCGGTGAAACTAGCTGCTGAATTTTGTGAAAATGCATGAAACATGATAATTGCTAGTTAATTGTTATGTTTTGACCAAATTGCCCCTGTGGGGAATACTTGCTATATAATTGTTATGTTTTGACCAAAATGACCTTGCGGGGAATAATTGCTAATTGATTGTCGTATTTTGACTAAATTGCCCTTACGGGGAGTAATTGCTAGTGATGTACATTATTAATACATGACACGTAAATAATTGCTCACACACGTATCGTATCA
Source organism: Bidens hawaiensis (assembly GCF_021521415.1). Lineage (NCBI taxonomy): Eukaryota > Viridiplantae > Streptophyta > Magnoliopsida > Asterales > Asteraceae > Bidens > Bidens hawaiensis. Next base: position 559,397 of record NW_027491179.1, on the reverse strand, counting down.
CAAATGTACTCGTTAAGTCACACACGATTCAAAAACAAACACGAAACGTATCTTGTGATTAGGAATTATGTGCCGGGTCTAGAGACTCGATATTAGTTCCGATACTTAGAAAATCTCCTTGTTGTTTTAGAACGCTAGAGAGAGTTTTCTGTGACGTGCATCACTTGGTGATTTATTTTGGATTTCTTCGCAAACAGTGAGTTCACTTACCCCTTTTAAACTGTTTTCAAACGCTTTTCACTTGGGGGAGATAACATACTCCGAAAACGCATTTATGATTTTGTTAATATAGATTATATATCACTTGTAAAGACTAAGTGGCAAACGCAATAACTAAAGTCCTTCATTCACATCGAACCGTTTAATATTGGATAATAGCGAGTCATTGTTGAGTAGTACTACTGGGTTTGACAAACCCCACCCAACGGTAAACTCGACTGGAGGTCGAGTGGGTGTAATCTTGGCTAAACACATACCATGGTCGGGATAGACCTGGTGGCAAGGCAAATGATAAACAGTCAGCTTCGGTGTCGAACACTTAGTAATACTTGTTTTATAGGCTAGCTACCTATAGATATATAATTGACATAACACTATCTGGTAACGCAAAACGCTTAACGCAAAACGCTTAACGAAAAACGCTGAACGCAGAACGCTGAACGCAAACGCTAAACGCTTTATTTTATATAAACTTGTGAACTCACCAACCCCTTGTTGACACTTTTAGTATGTTATTCTCAGGTAGCCGAGGCGGGCGCGCGGTTTAGGATCATGCATTGCTTGAAACACTTTTAATTATGCAAACTTATTTTAAACTGTTATCATTGGGTTTTAAGTCGTCCTGCGTGACGCAACATTGGTTTCTATGGTTTTACACTTCCGCATTTAATTACTCGTAAACGTTTTTATGGTTTGATTATAACTAATGAATCCGATCCTGTTAGTTCACACCCTCTGACGGTAAAACCCCGTTAGTGGATTTTGAGGGTGTGACAGATACTTTCATAAAATAAACAAATAAGCATAAAGACCATGATAAATTCATAAGGAAAGTAAGTGTGTTTTACTACACATCAGTATTGCACAAAACGAAGCCTTAAAAGAAGATCAATTAGAAAAGGAAGACCTACACGGGAATGAAAGGAATTTTGAGAAGAAAATTGATGAACTATTCTATTACAAAAACCGGTTCTGGATACCAACACTTCATAAACTTCGTGAACTGATTCTTGCTGAAGCACACAAATCCAAATATTCTATTCATCCAGGTGCTAATAAGATGTATAAGGATGTTAAAGAATTCTACTGGTGGCCTGGCATGAAGAAGGATATAGCCTTGTATATAAGTAAAGGTGCAACTTGTGCATGAGTTAAGGCTGAATACCAAAAACCTTCGGGAATGTTACCACAACCCGAAACCCACAATGGAAATGGGAACAAATTACTATGGACTTCGTAACGCACCTTCCCAAAACCTCCCGAGGACACAATGCCATTTGGGTAATTGTAGACCGATTAACGAAATCGGCACACTTTATTCCAACCCGTAACACTTACTCTACCGAGAAACTTGCCCAAATTTACATTGATGAAATTGTGTCTCGACACTGAGTACCTCTTTCGATTATTTCAGATAGAGACAGTCATTTTACTTCACATTTCTGGCAAGCAGTTCAAGAAGCTTTGGGAACTCGAATAGACCTGAGTACCGCTTACCATCCCCAAACATATGGTCAATCCGAATGAACCATCCAACCCTTAGAAGATTTACTTCGCGCTTGTGTATTAGATTTCAAAGGGAACTGGGATCAACACCTCTCGCTCATTGAGTTTTCTTACAATAACAATTACCATAGTAGTATACAAGCAGCACCTTATGAAGCATTATACGGGCGAAAATGTAGATCTCCACTTTGTTGGACAGAAGTGGGTGATACTCAAATTACAAGATCCGATCTAATTCAGGAAACCACTGATAAGGGATAAGATTAAACAAAAATAGAAAGCTGCCCGTGACTGACAAAAGAGTTATGCCGATATTCGCAGAAAACCGTTATCTTTTGAAATAGGTGACAAGGTGTTCTTGAAAGTATCGCCATGGAAAGGTGTTATAAGGTTTGGAAAGACTAGTAAGTTAGCCCCGAGAAACATTGGACCTTTCGAGATTATTGCAAAAATTGGCCCCGTAGCCTACCAATTAAAATTACCCCTAGAACTGAGCACCATTCACGATGTGTTTCATGTATCGAATCTGAAAAAGTGTTTGACTGATGAAACGACAATAGTACCATGGGAAGATGTTCATATTAATGAAAAGCTCAACTTCGTAGAGGAACCGGTAGAAATTGTGGACGGGAAAACCAAACAGTTACGACACAACAAAATATCATTGGTAAAAGTTCGGTGGAATTCAAAACAAGGACCCGAATATACTTGGGAACGAAAGAACGAATTCAGAAAGAAATATCCACACCTGTTCCCTAAAAAGAAAACCGATGACACATTAAATTTCGAGGACTAAAGTTCTTAACGGGGGGAGAATGTGACATTCGTAACAAAACGAGGTATACCTTATTCGCTACGTAGTGAGTAAACGATAAATCGGTTAATTCGTAGTGCTTAAATGAGTAACCGACTGATACTGACTAAGACTCGTATATATATACTAAGGGGTCATATACGAGTAATACATATATATTATAGTGACTAACATATTTATATTTAGGCCCCGGTACGTTTAAAACTAATTAAACGAAAAGGTTTCGTTTATTGATACGCTATGAGTTTAAAAGCAATCGTTAGCATCAAAACGAGCATTGTAGCATCCGTCAAGCCGAAAAATATTTATAAAACACTTATATGACATTTTTAAGCAATCCATGAAAATATTTTGGGTTTTTACAACAATCTAATATGTTTTTATTATTTTGCAAAAATGAGTCGAAAAACGTTCGTTTTTGCGCTGTTCGTCGCACCCGAACTATTTTTCTTGCCGAAAACCGAACCCGCACCTAAAATGGACTCATAATCTATTGTACTAGTATACAAAATAAAAAAAAAAGAAAAAAAGGGTTAGGTCCCACCCTTATTCCGATCAGGGAATTCCCACCCATTGTTTTCTTTTCTTTTACTCAATCCTCATCTTCAACTTTGTAAAATATCTAGACCAAAACCTACCTATTCTTATTTCTCTCATAAAACTAGCAACTAAGTTAAGGTAAGACCTTGTTTTGATAAATTTTTAACATGTTAATCAAGTTATGATTGTATAAACATGTCTTGATTAGTAATAAACATGTTTAACCATCTAAAAACACTAAAATCATGTTTTGATATTAAACATGTTTACAAATCAGAAACATATAGATTTTTGACCAAAAACATGGATTAGAACATGAATATGTCGTTTTTACGGTTCAAAAGTTCGGTTTGAAACCAAAACCGAAACCCTGATTTACAAGGATGTTATATGGATTATTTATGCTTGGTTTGATGTTATATGATATGTAGATACACTGAGTTTGCAATCCAAGACCCGGAGAGTCATTTAAACCATCAAAAACCACCGAAAACCGACAATGTAATACCGTATTACTCGTTTAGGGGCTGTTTAGTATTAGGTTGTGACATGACTGTTTTTAGCTTATTCAAATTTTCAGTGACATTAGGGATCATGTAAATGAGTCCCTGTTCAAATTTGGTAATTTTTCGATAAACGGAGAATATTTGACGAATTTATTACCGTTTATTGGCGTATATTCGGTAAAAATAGGTAAACTTGATGAATAATTATGAAATTTTGTCTGGAACCTAGATATTTTATGATAAGATCACTGGAAAAATTTGAGAATATTTGGGGATGTCTAAGTATTTTTTGTGCAATTGTGTTTTAATCGAGTTTTAACAGCCGAAAAACGCACAAAATGACATTTTTGACAAAGAGTTAGATTCTGGAGATTTTGCAGAAGCTATGTTATGGTATTTTGACCACTTGGAAAATATATCGGATTTTTTAGATGTCGTTTGGTATAAACGGGCTATTTATTACTTATATATAATACATTAAATGAATTTTTACAAATAGATAATTAATGATAAAATTTCTGAAAATACTTTTATAATATTCTCCATATTTTAATTTATTTTTACAAAAATATCCATAATTTAGATATAAGCGTATAATTAGATATGAATAATCAAAGATTTCAACAAAATGTGTTTTAATGAAACTGGCAGTTTTGTGATTAACGGACTGAATGGTATGTCAAAATGTCAAAAGTGGTAAAATATCATAGTTTTAGATGAATTTGATAAAAACGAACTTTTTAAGAGAATTCCGGACAATTCGGGTGGATTGTACGCGTTTTGTATAATCAAACCCGTGTGAAAACGGAAACGAACCCTGGGATCAATCCAGATACCGAAACTTCAAAATTATTTCATAAAGCAAATCATTTTATCAATCAATATGTTTACTTAAGTTTGTGTGATCTTACCTGATCCTGAAACGCATAAACGATCAACTTGGCCAGGCTCGGAAAACGGTGAAACTAAGCCAAACCTGGTTTTCAACATTTCATAGTATACAACGTCACAATCTAAGACTATGGTCATGTTTTGGGCCTAACAGCTATACCCAGACTAGTTATACAGCCGATTTAGCTTAAACACTGTACTAGTATTAACAGTACGATACCGGGTTATAGGATTCAAACTATAATCGAGACACATTAATTACTGATACGTATTACCAGCTTGAACTACGCTAGAGTGAGTTTCACGACCCCACTTTCTAAAATGTTTTACGAACTTTTGGAGCGGAAAGCATGTTTTGTAAGGCCCCGTTACCGGTAACCCTACTTTCGTGTTGGATTTACTCATAAACACAGCTCTAAATATCAGAGTTAATTAAAACATTTACGCGGAATGTAAAACTTTCATAAAACATTACATAATTCATAATTTGTCTCAAAACATTCATTGTCTTTCCCATTAAAGCATTAAAGTTAAAACATCATAAGTCTTCAGATGCCCGACTCTTGTTCAGTGCCATGTGTCTCCTCAAGCAAGCTGCCTCATCCTACTCACCTGCGTGCATACTAAAAGTCAGCTACGCTGAGTGAGTTCTAGATAATCACATAATCATACCATTCACATAACATTATATTCTTTCATTCATACTTTCATACTTTCATACTTTCTTACTTTCTTACTTTCCTACTTTCTTACTTTCTTACTTTCCTACTTTCTTACTTTCATACTTTCATACTTTCTTTTGTATTAACTTACCTTCATATCTTACGTTATAAAGAGCATTACGCCCTACATTCCTCGAGTATTATTAGGGCTCGGTACCCTCTTTCCTCGAGTATTATTAGGGCTCGGTACCCTCTTTCCTCGAGTATTATTATGGCTCGGTACCCTCTTTCCTCGAGTATTATTAGGGCTCGGTACCCTCTTCCCTCGAGTATTATTAGGGCTCGGTACCCTCTTTCCTCGAGTATTATTAGGGCTCGGTACCCTTCTTCCTCGAATATTAGTAGGGTTCGGTTCCCTAGTTCTCGAATATTAGTAGGGTTCGATTCCCTCTTCGTTACCATACAACCATACATCATACCTCGAGTATTATTAGGGCTCGGTACCCTTTCCGTAACCATACAACCATACATTATCATTTCTTTCTTTTATTATCTTTATCACGTTCATACACATAAACATACATAACATACTTACCTTATACATAGCGTTACAACCTGACAGTACGTGCAATATCCGAAGATCGTTCACGTTCCATCAAGCAATCATTCATACTTTCATATTATTCACACAAGGCATACACTTATCTCTTAGGATAAGCGTATTAACAGACATATCGAGTATGCACACAGCCCCGAAAACATAACACATAAATGGGGCTAGAAACTCACCTGAACACGGTTACGTTCTCCGTTGATCGTAATCCCTTTCTTCAGTTGTGCACGGCTGACTGAATAACAAGTATACATATCAATTTAACTATCACTACTTATAACATCTTTCTAGTCTGAATTACTACCCACAACGAACGGGGTCCGGGGGCAGCGCCCCTGGCAGCGGGGTCTAGGGGCGGCAGCCCCTAGCGGGGTCCAAGGGGCAGAGCCCCTGGCTGGGGTTAAGCTGCCTTAACACATTTTCCATTAGGTTTTTAATTTATTTTCTAAACGAACTTCACTTCAGGCGAAGTTAAACCTCGGGCGAACTTGGCTTCAGGCGAAGTTAAACCTTAGGCGAACTTAGCTTCAGGCGAAGTTATCCTTAGGCGAACTTGGCTTCAGGCGAAGTTATCCTTAGGCGACCTTGGCTTCAGGCGAAGTTATCCTTAGGCGAACTTGGCCGTAGGCGAAGTTATCCTTAGGCGAAGTTACGCTTGAAGGCGAAGTTACGCTTGAAGGCGAAGTTCATCAGGCGAACTTAATCTTGCAGGCGAAGTTATCGCGCTGCAGATCTGTTTGCCCATAAATCCTTCGTTTCTTAGCCAAATAACTCGATTTTGGTACCCACGGAATCGTATGATCGGCGCCTACAAATCCCAACCATCAAATCGGCCTAAAATCGACGTTTTAGGGGTCCGATTTGGGCAGTTTGGGTTTCGGGTCCGGTTAACCCATCCAATCCTAACCATTTTCAGTAATATTAGCTTTGTTGGATTTGTTCTTACCTTACCAACTCAGATCTATCAACAAAATCTCGGGTCTCGGCTTCGAATCTTGATCGGTTAGAATGTGTGTGTTTTGAGTGTGTGAAGAAATAGATGTAAATGAAGATATTTTTGGGATTTTGGGGGTATTTATATCCCTGAAATCCCATTCTTATTTAACCCATCTCAATTAATCCACGTCCAAGACCCGCTTCCTACCCGATACTAATTAATTACGCGAAATCACTAAACATAACTTCCTTTATTCATCATTATAATTTTTAGGATGTTACAAGTCTTCCCCCCTTAAAAAGGTTTCGTCCCCGAAACCTAACTATTACATAAACAAACTAGGGTAAAACTTGCGCATCTCATCCTCCGCTTCCCAAGTAGCATCCGATCCTTTGCGGTGTTTCCATATCACTTTTACCAAAGGTATAATCTTGTGACGAAGCTGCTTTTCCTTGCGATCAACGATCTCTATCGGTTGCTCGATGTAGTTCAATTGTTCATCAACCTCAATATCCATCAATGGCACGTGAGACGTGTCATCAGCTAGACACTTCCTCAGATGAGAAACATGGAAGGTTGAATGAATTCCTTCTAACTCATCGGGTAAATCCAGTTTATAAGCTACTTCACCCACACGTTTTACAATCTTGAACGGTCCAATGTACCTCGGACTCAACTTTCCTCTTTTCCTAAAACGGATAATCCCCTTCCAAGGCGAGACTTTGAGCATCACATAGTCACCCACGTTAAACTCAATTGGTCGTCGCCGCTTATCTGCATAAGACTGTTGTCTGTCTTGAGCGGCTTTCATTCTTGCTTTGATCTGATCGAACTTTGAAGACGTTTCTTGAACCACTTCTATGCTTCCCATTTCCTTCTGACCAATCTCACCCCAACACACCGGGGTTTTACATCGTCTACCGTACAGCATCTCAAACGGTGGCATACCAATACTTGAATGGTAACTGTTGTTATAGGAGAACTCTGCCAGATGCAGATGATCATCCCAACTTCCACCAAAATCTAAAACACAAGCACGTAGCATATCCTCAAGGGTTTGGATCGTCCGTTCGGACTGTCCATCGGTTTGAGGATGATACGCCGTACCGATGTTCAACCTCGTCCCCATAGCTTCATGAAATTTCTTCCAGAACCTCGAAGTAAACCGTGTATCCCTATAAGACACGATCGATAACGGTACTCCATGCTTGGTTACCACTTCCTTGATGAACAAGCTTGCTAACGTTTCTGACGAGATGGCCTCTCGTATGGGCAGAAAGTGAGCACTCTTGGTCAAACGGTCCACAATCACCCAGATGGTATCATGTTGCTTAGCTGTACGAGGTAGCTTAGTTATGAAATCCATGGTGATGTGTTCCCATTTCCACTCAGGTATCTCTAGCGGTTGCATCTTCCCATAAGGCTTTTGGTGCTCGGCCTTGACTTGTAAGCAAGTTAAGCACTTACTAACATAATCCACTACATCATTCTTCATTCCTGGCCACCAGTAATCTCTTTTCAAGTCTTGGTACATCTTTGTAGCTCCAGGATGGATTGAGTACCTTGACTTATGAGCTTCATCTAAGATTCGACTTCTAAGATCACCATGGCGTGGAATCCACATACGGTCAAATCTAGTTTTAACTCCATGAGTGTTTTCCATCAACTCATCTTGCTGGCCATAAATCCTTTCTTTCTTTACTAACCCTTCGTCTACTAACACTTCTGACTGCACTTTGGTGATTTCTTCAAAAAGACTTGAGTTCATGATCAACTTGTATGACTTCACGGTTGCAAGGACTTCCTCATTCTTACGACTTAGCGCATCAGCGACCACGTTAGCTTTACCGGGGTAATACTTAATCTCACAGTCATAATCCTTTATCAATTCTAACCATCTTCTCTGCCTCATGTTCAATTCTTTCTGCTCGAAGAAGTACTTTAAACTCTTATGATCTGTATAGATAGTGCACTTAGTACCGTACAGGTAATGCCTCCATATCTTAAGAGCATGCACTACAGCTGCTAACTCCAAATCATGCGTCGGATAAGTACTCTCATGGACTTTCAACTGTCTAGACGCGTAGGCTATCACCTTCCCTCGTTGCATCAACACGCAACCTAACCCTTGATGCGAGGCATCAGCACAAACAACAAAATCCTCATCACCATCGGGTAAAGTAAGGATTGGAGCTTGCGTGAGTCTCTTCTTCAATTCTTCAAAGGCTTCCTCCTGAAACTTTCCCCAATTGAATACTATCGTCTTTCGGGTCATACCGGTCAGCGGTGCGGCTATCTTGAAGAAACCTTCGATGAATCTCCTATAGTAGCCAGCTAACCCTAGGAAGCTTCGTATATCAGTCGGATTCTGTGGAGTCTTCCAATTCGTTATCGCTTCAATCTTAGCTGGGTCCACGGTAATCCCCTCCGGATTAACCACATGACCTAAAAATTGCACTTCTCTTAACCAAAACGCGCACTTCGAAAACTTGGCGTACAACTTCTCTTTCTTCAGAACTTCCAATACCTCTCTCAGATGCTCGGCATGGTCAGACTCACTCTTTGAATAAATCAATATATCGTCAATGAAGACGATAACCGACTTATCCAACATCGGCCGACACACCCTATTCATCATGTCCATAAATGCTGCAGGAGCATTTGTTAGACCGAATGACATTTCGAGGAACTCGTAGTGTCCATACCGCGTTCGGAATGCTGTCTTAGGGATGTCTGCCTCTTTCACCTTCAGCTGATGGTAGCCTGATCTGAGATCTATTCGTGAGAACCAACTTGAACCTTGCAGTTGGTCAAACAGATCATCAATCCTTGGCAACGGATATCTATTCTTTACCGTAAGCTTATTCAACTCACGATAGTCTATGCACATCCTCATACTTCCATCCTTCTTTTTCACAAACAAAACCGGTGCGCCCCACGGAGAAACACTCGGTCTGATAAAACCCTTGTCTAGGAGTTCTTGCAGTTGGGACATCAATTCTCTCATCTCAGACGGTGCTAGACGGTAAGGCGCTTTCGCGACAGGTTGGGCTCCTGGTATTAAATCTATCTGAAATTCTATTTCTCGCTCCGGTGGCAACCCCGGAAGATCCTCAGGGAATACTTCTGGGTAGTCGCGCACAATAGGAACATCTTTCATTTCTTTCGTCTCGGCCGTAGCGTTGACAACATACGCCAGGTAGGCACCACACCCTCGCCTTAGGAAACCCTCAGCTTTTATCATCGAAATGACATTAAGCCCGGAACTTTCCTTATCACCATAGACCGTTACCGCGCTACCATCCAATGACTTTAACCTTATAATCCTACTCTTACATACTATCTGAGCCTCAAACTCAGACAACCAATCCATACCCAAAACCACATCGAACCCTCCCAAGGTCATAACGTACAAGGTAATCGGGAACTTATGTCCTTCCAATTCTATCTTACAGTTCTTAACCATCTTTGTTATTTTAACCGAAGTGTCACTAGCGGTTTCTACTATAAGGGTCTCAGACACTCGGCAACATTTCATTTTAGCTAGTTTACTAAATGGTGTGGCTACGAATCTTTTGTTTGAGCCCGAATCAAATAATACAGTAGCGGAAACACCGTTCACGAGAAACGTACCTGTGACAACATCCGGAATCTGTTTGGCTTGTTCTTGAGTCAGCATGTAGGCTCTAGTTCTTGGCCTGGCTTGATCAGCATCTTTCCTTCCACTACCTCCAGCTTCACTCTCGGTACACTCCCTAGCAAAGTGACCTGTCTTAACACACTTGTAGCATGCAGGCTTAGAACTGCACTCATGAGCATAATGACCTGCCTTCCCACACTTGTAGCAAACATTCGACCCAAATTTACATTCCCCGGCATGTATCTTTCCACACTTATGACATGTATCCGAACCCTTTCCCCACCTACACGCACCACTGTGCGCCTTGCCACAAGTCTTGCACGACCTGTTCTCCCAAACTCTCGGCTGTTTGTTCTTAGGGTTCCATATCTGGGTACCGGGTCGTTTAGCAGGAGCGACCCATTTCTTCTCTTTCTTCTCATCTCCCACCACCACATCATCCGCAACCAAGTCTGCATAAACCATTTCTGCGAGTTCGACAGCAGAATCGAAAGTAGTAGGCTTACTTGTTCTGACTAACATGCGAACTCTCTGTGGTAATGCCCTCACATAACACTTGATCCTTTTTGCCTCAGTGTTGACCATATCGGGCACCAACCTGGACATTCGATTGAACTCGGTGGTGTACTCACGGTGTGTCATTGTCCCAGCTTTCAAGTTTAAGAATTTCATCTCCGCCCTTTCAACCTCGGCGTCAGCACAGAACTTCATCATCACTAGCTCCTTCAGATCATCCCACTTCATCTCTTTGATCTCTTCACGGGTCTTCCTCTGCTCCACACTCTCCCACCAATACATAGCCTCATCTACGAATGACTGAGTAGCATAACCCACAGCTTGGTCGGGACGGCATTCGCTAATGCGGATAACCTTGTCCATAGCGGTTATCCATTGGAGAGTAGCGATTGCGTCTCCCAACCCGGTCAGCTTTGGCGGGTCGCATCCTTTGAAGGACTTGTAGCTGCACCCACCTTGTCCTCCTCTCCTATCATCGACTTTCACAGACTTATCCCCACTCGAGGCCCCTCTTTCACCTTCCCCATCCTTCCTACCATCACCACCCGCCCCTTCAGCAGTTCGTTCACGGCTTCCAGCAGATCCTTCGGGATTCAGGTTCTTCACAGCAGCAACTACAGCCTGAACAATGGCTGCTTGAACTGCAGGGCTAAGTTGAACTTCCTCGTTGTTGTTCTGGTCTCCTCCAGCTGCGCTTCCTCCATCTTCGGTGTGGGAAGCTTCTTCTACCGAGGGTTGCCGGACAAGACGAGGCCTGCCACGACGCCCAGTGCGACCCCCAGTTTCAACAAATTCTCCGGCTCCAGCCATTAGTATTCTAAAGCGGAAAACACAAACATCATCATTCAAGGAACTATTTAGTACAAGGATAGCAAGGCTAACAGGTAATAACAGTGGCCAGCTGTGACTAGCTGATCACGTTGCTTTCCGTGTCCTATACACTTCCCTTTATGAGTCTATTTGTGCTGGTTCTACATAAGCAGTTAGTCAAATCAAACAATCAATTATTCCTATCCCTGTCGTTCACATATCTTTTCTTTATCATTAACATATATCATTTAATCATACACCTTACCTTTACTGTTCTTGCTTGAGCAACACATGGCATTCTTGAACTGGCATCTTCTTTCCTTTCTTACTTATATCCCATACTCTATTCGAGTCTAAGCATGTAGGATGCTTAAATCTCTCGAACTTTGCTCTGATACCAACTTGTAAAGCCCCGTTACCGGTAACCCTACTTTCGTGTTGGATTTACTCATAAACACAGCTCTAAATATCAGAGTTAATTAAAACATTTACGCGGAATGTAAAACTTTCATAAAACATTACATAATTCATAATTTGTCTCAAAACATTCATTGTCTTTCCCATTAAAGCATTAAAGTTAAAACATCATAAGTCTTCAGATGCCCGACTCTTGTTCAGTGCCATGTGTCTCCTCAAGCAAGCTGCCTCATCCTACTCACCTGCGTGCATACTAAAAGTCAGCTACGCTGAGTGAGTTCTAGATAATCACATAATCATACCATTCACATAACATTATATTCTTTCATTCATACTTTCATACTTTCATACTTTCTTACTTTCTTACTTTCCTACTTTCTTACTTTCTTACTTTCCTACTTTCTTACTTTCTTACTTTCATACTTTCTTACTTTCTTTTGTATTAACTTACCTTCATATCTTACGTTATAAAGAGCATTACGCCCTACATTCCTCGAGTATTATTAGGGCTCGGTACCCTCTTTCCTCGAGTATTATTAGGGCTCGGTACCCTCTTTCCTCGAGTATTATTAGGGCTCGGTACCCTCTTCCCTCGAGTATTATTAGGGCTCGGTACCCTCTTTCCTCGAGTATTATTAGGGCTCGGTACCCTTCTTCCTCGAATATTAGTAGGGTTCGGTTCCCTAGTTCTCGAATATTAGTAGGGTTCGATTCCCTCTTCGTTACCATACAACCATACATCATACCTCGAGTATTATTAGGGCTCGGTACCCTTTCCGTAACCATACAACCATACATTATCATTTCTTTCTTTTATTATCTTTATCACGTTCATACACATAAACATACATAACATACTTACCTTATACATAGCGTTACAACCTGACAGTACGTGCAATATCCGAAGATCGTTCACGTTCCATCAAGCAATCATTCATACTTTCATATTATTCACACAAGGCATACACTTATCTCTTAGGATAAGCGTATTAACAGACATATCGAGTATGCACACAGCCCCGAAAACATAACACATAAATGGGGCTAGAAACTCACCTGAACACGGTTACGTTCTCCGTTGATCGTAATCCCTTTCTTCAGTTGTGCACGGCTGACTGTATAACAAGTATACATATCAATTTAACTATCACTACTTATAACATCTTTCTAGTCTGAATTACTACCCACAACGAACGGGGGTCCGGGGGCAGCGCCCCTGGCAGCGGGGGTCTAGGGGCGGCAGCCCCTAGCGGGGTCCAAGGGGCAGAGCCCCTGGCTGTGGTTAAGCTGCCTTAACACATTTTCCATTAGGTTTTTAATTTATTTTCTAAACGAACTTCACTTCAGGCGAAGTTAAACCTCGGGCGAACTTGGCTTCAGGCGAAGTTAAACCTTAGGCGAACTTGGCTTCAGGCAAAGTTATCCTTAGGCGAACTTGGCTTTAGGCGAAGTTATCCTTAGGCGAACTTGGCTTCAGGCGAAGTTATCCTTAGGCGAAGTTACGCTTGAAGGCGAAGTTCATCAGGCGAACTTAATCTTGCAGGCGAAGTTATCGCGCTGCAGATCTGTTTGCCCATAAATCCTTCGTTTCTTAGCCAAATAACTCGATTTTGGTACCCACGGAATCGTATGATCGGCGCCTACAAATCCCAACCATCAAATCGGCCTAAAATCGACGTTTTAGGGGTCCGATTTGGGCAGTTTGGGTTTCGGGTCCGGTTAACCCATCCAATCCTAACCATTTTCAGTAATATTAGCTTTGTTGGATTTGTTCTTACCTTACCAACTCAGATCTATCAACAAAATCTCGAGTCTCGGCTTCGAATCTTGATCGGTTAGAATGTGTGTGTTTTGAGTGTGTGAAGAAATAGATGTAAATGAAGATATTTTTGGGATTTTGGGGGTATTTATATCCCTGAAATCCCATTCTTATTTAACCCATCTCAATTAATCCACGTCCAAGACCCGCTTCCTACCCGATACTAATTAATTACGCGAAATCACTAAACATAACTTCCTTTATTCATCATTATAATTTTTAGGATGTTACATGTTTACATATACTTATATACTTGAAAACGTGTGATAAATGTGAATTATCTAAGTACTAACACTTGAAAGTCCCCACAAACACAAGTGATTAACTTTGTGCCGGTGACGTGTGGATAGTACTATCGGTTTGACAAACTCAACTGACTGGGCCGGTGGGGTATGCCGGAACATATTAACCCAGTTGCACATTGTCATTTAAACTTATTACATACTGCTATGTGGTGTTAGACATAATACATACTTGGGGCAAAGTGGCTGTTAAATGCCAACGGGAGTGCATGGGCAGGGGTGGCCATGTGTTTTAGCTCGTTTCGGTTTCACTTGTGGCTTAGTATAATACATCATACACATACATATATACATACATACTATGAACTTTACGAAATCGTATACTGACTTTGTTCATACTCGTGAAACTTGAAACTCACCAACTAGACGTAGTTGACCCGTTTTAACATGCTTTTCAGGTAAGCCGAAGTTGGAATGAATTGCTTACGTGCTTGGTGTTAAAAGCAAAGTTGAATAGCTGTGAATAGATGCAAATATGTACTAATAAATAAGAAACTGAAAATTGGTTATGTGATTTTCATCTAGTTTATAAACTTACTACCTACCAATGTAATATGATGTAAATTAGTTTGTTGAATTTGTTTATAAACAATGTGGTTGATACCAGTGTTATCTGTTACATTCCCGTATTACGCTTCCGCAACTACCTAGTAGGGGTGTGACAGAAGTTGGTATCAGAGCCATTGGTTATAAAGAATTAGGATGTCCCTTCGGATACCCTAATATAACCTTAGGCTCGATTAGCTCTGGGAGTAAAATAATATTAAATAATATATACTGATGATTCTCGGGATGAATTCGAATGGACAAGTGGGTTATTAAGAGTATGTATGAAAGTATATAATAAAATGCATGTGTAAAGAAGTGAATATATGGTTGTATGGAAATAAGGGACCAGACCCTACCAATATCTGAGATAGTAAGGACCAGACCCTAATAATATCTGAGATAGAAGGGACCAGACCCTACAAATATCTGTGATAGAAGGGACCAGAACCTAATAATATCTGAGATGGTAAATATAGTTATGTATGTAGTATGAAAGTATGAAAGAATGTACGTATGAATAAATGTATGTACGAAAGAAAGGTAAACATGTAAAGTATATATTATGCACCTTCGGATGTGTATATGAAAGTAAGTGTATGTATTGTATGTTACCTGATTAACTAGAACCCACTCAGCATAGCTGACTTTTAGTATGCACACAGGTAAATAGACTGAGACAGCTAGCTTGAGGGGGTCACATGGCAGGATCTGAGGAGGCTGACATCTGAAGATTTGTCATGATGATTTGATATCATATTTTATGTTATGTTTTAAAAGACAAGTTAGGAATGTTTGTAATGAATGGTTGACCTTTGTTATTTTCCGCGAAAGTTTTAAGTAACTCTGATATTTGAAACTGTGTTTATGAGTAAATCCAACGCCAATGTAGGGTACCGGGCTAGGGGCCTGTAACGATTCCGGCAACTCCAGGTATGCCCTAGCCGGAATATACTATTTACGTGTTATCTAATATTGATTATATGAGTTATAGCACATTGATACGAATATATATGGTTCACAGTATGAATCATACTCAATTATATAGTGAATCGTATTAGAATTACAATTAATCATTGATTGGTTATTGAAACCCGAACGAATCGGGAATTACATTATAGACGAAGTATATAATGTTTAGTGGTATTTACGAGGTATTAATGCTTCGGGATAAGAAAATTATAGCACAGAAAAAGGTTTTCGATTTAATGGTACGTCGGTACGCTAAACGAAACCTTTATCACCAAACCAAGCAAGAGACGATCAATCAAGCCGAAAAAGATGCGTAATTATTAATAATATGATGTCTTAATGTCATGGGTTAAGTTTTTAAGGTTTTTAAATCAGTTTTATATAAACTTTATGTCAACCCGAAAAACGACCATTTTATGCTCGTTTTAAGCCGACATACGAGTTTAAACGAGAAACGAACTGAACCAGATTATCCAAAACATTATCCGGATTACGGGAATCCGAGTGTGTGGTTAATATTGAAGTGTGGGGGCCCACCCCAACCTCTCACTTGGCCGATCGGCCAAGTTGATAATATCACACCATTTTTCTTTTTTTTTCATTACAATCAATTCACTCAAGAACAACTCTCCCATTTTCTCTCAAATCCCTCTCATATCTTTCAAGTTGCATCCAATTTCATCATATTAACCAAGATATTGGAAGGTATAAGCATGTTATATTGCATAATCTTTGATATTATTTACTTAGTTTGAGTTATTTTTGTAAGAACAAAAGGGTTCCAAGTGACATATGGGTGAAAACCCGAGATGGAACCGGTTCTTGTGTGATCAAAGGATGTATACAAGTTATACAAAGGATCTTGATCCAAGTAATTAGTTAAAAGTGTTTAGAATAGATTTTTACGGTTAGAATCTTTGTTTTTACATAAAAACCGACATTTTGAAAGAGATGGCTTGATTGTTGGTATAGTTTGCTTGGTGTGGTGTTGTTGTGCTTGTAAGTGTTGTATCTAGCGGCTAGCAAAGGCTAGAAACCGAGATCCTTGTGATCTAAAGCTAGAAAACACAAAAGAGTTCGGTTTTCGTGTGTATGAGAAATTTGGACAGATTTTCGTGTGCTTAGAGTCGGGTCACGAAATTTCACAGAGATGATCTACACATGAAAATATGAGATCTGTGAATTTTTGGTAATTTTTGGATAAAAGATGAATATTTGGTGAATTTAATGCTCGGTTTTGGCCAAAAATAGTGAAAAATAGCAAAACATGATGAAAAATTCCGAAAAATTTAAGATAAGCTTTTTATAACATATAAAAGTCACCCACAAAATTTGAGCTCAGTTGGAAAAGTCTAAGTAGGCTTTTCGGTGATACGAGTTCTAGGGCTTTCTAGCTCGGTTTTGGGTGAAAATGGCTTGAAAAATAAGTTTTAAATTCTGGAAAAATTCCAGAAAGTTATGAGGATGATAAAGATCATCCCAGAAAAATTTGGGATTTTTCTAAAGTGTTTTGGTATTTTTGATATATTTAGTGTTTTAACAAGATTTAAAAATAGATAAATAAATGTAAATGTAGGAAAATAAATCTGGGAAAATTCCAGAAAGTTATGAGGATGATAAAGATCATCCCAGAAAAACTTGGGATTTTTCTAAAGTGTTTTGGTATTTTTGATATATTTAGTGTTTTAACAAGATTTAAAAATAGATAAATAAATGTAAATGTAGGAAAATAAATCTGGGAAAATTCCAGAAAGTTATGAGGATGATAAAGATCATCCCAGAAAAACTTGGGATTTTTCTAAAGTGTTTTGGTATTTTTGATATATTTAGTATTTTAATAAGATTTGAAAATAGATAAATATATGTAAATTTACGAAAATAAATCTGGAAAAATTCCAGAGAGTTATGAGAATGACAAGGAACATCCCAGAAAAATTTGGGATTTTCCTAAAGTATTTTGGTATTTTTTATATTTTTAGTGTTTTAATGAGATTTAAAAATAAGTAAATAAATGCAAATATAGGAAAATAAATCTGGAAAATTTTATAAAATGTTCTTTCTGTCAAAATAAGTTTTGAGCAAAATTTCAAGACCCGAGACTAAACGGGTAATTATTTGTGCTAAAATGAACATAAAAACAATTAGTTAAAGCTTAAAACGTGTAAACCGGCAAAGTTCGCATAAGCGAGCTGACTGGTACACGAAAAACTCTAAAAATAGACTATTTCATAAATCTAAGTAAATTAAGTAAAAATAAATCATCCGAAAATAATCCGGATGATTTGGGTAATTTTACCCGATTGTACCGTTTCCGGCACCGAAATACCGGAAACGGGCCCCACGGCCAAACGGGGTGTCAAACCGAGCTATAATTTCATCACCTTAACTAAATTGACTGTCAAGCTCTAAGCAATGTCAATCTGAGTCCTTAGAAGTGTCACGGGGTTAACATTGTCCCCGAATCGAGTACAGTACTGGGTTAACAATGTTCCCAGATGTACCGATTGATATGTATTTAAGTTATGGGAATTATATAGTAACGACTAGATATTATATTACAGATCCAGGCACGTAGCTGTTCCTTATATTACTCACCAACTCACGACAAGGTGAGTTTTCACGAGCCCCTTTTAATGAATTGTTTTAATTATATTTTCCCGGGGCGGAAAACATGTCTTATTTAAAGTATTTAAGTACATACCGATCGTATGGAAATACTTGTACATTTATATATATATGGGCTGATGCATAGAATATATAAAATGTTTATAATGTGTTATTGTTCTGGGGTAACATAGTTCCCAGGGGTTATATTGTTCTGGGGTAACATAGTTCCCAGGGGTTATTATTGTTCTGGGGTAACATAGTTCCCAGGGGTTGTTATTATTCTGGGGTAACATAGTTCCCAGGGGTTATTATTGTTCTGGGGTAACATAGTTCCCAGGGGTTGTTATTATTCTGGGGTAACATAGTTCCCAGGGGTTATTATTATTCTGGGGTAACATAGTTCCCAGGGGTTGTTATTGTTCTGGGGTAACATAGTTCCCAGAAAGTTATTGGAAATGTTCTGGGGTAACATAGTTCCCAGCATGATTATATTGTTAATAAATGATTATTAAAATGATTTGTCAGTGTTTATTCAAATTAGTGAAACTCACCAACTATTCGTAGTTGACCCGTTTTCTTTACATGTTTTCTAGGTATGCCCAAGTTGGATTGATTGATGTGTGCTTAACTATCTGTGCTACCTGTTGGAAGCTTGCTGCTCCTTGTTTTGTAATGAATTTATTAATGTCTTATCGGTAAAATATGTGTGTAACACCTAGACAGTAATGAAACTCGCAACAATGTAATAGGTTATAAATTAATGTAGTGGTATTTTCTTTATAAGCAATGCTGTTGATATCAGATGTGTCTGTTGCATCCCGTGTACGTTTCCGCTGCGGTTACGGGGTGTTACAGAACTTGGTATCAGAGCCATTGGTTATAAAGAATTAGGATGTCTGAAAAAGATACCTAAAATATAACCAGTAGCTCAAGTATTATAGGATCTGAATATCAACTAATAATATATTGTGACGAGATCGGGATGAACTTGGATGGACAAGTGGGTTATTATGGTCCGGAACATAATAACAGACTTGTCTGCACGAGTGAATTCAGGGGAAGTCACGGGGGACTTAAATAGGTAAAACTGGCAACATATGTGTAAATGTATAATAATATTATTATGTGGCTAAATTGTATAAGTAGTGCATGATTTATTTAATTATGAATTACACTATGGAAAAGACTATATGTTTGTTAACTTGTGTGCAGGTAATAATGGAAAGAAACCCTAGTGTGTCGACGGAAGAGGACCCGGAAGAGGTCAGTTCCGGGGCCTCTGGAAGCCCAAGTGAAGTACCCAGCTCCGAGCCTTCAGAGGCTAGTCTTAGTGCCTCTAGGCAGACCACCCCAGCTAGGAGTGCTAGTATACCCTCCCCTGTTAGGGTTACCAGGTCTCCTACCCCGCCCGCACCACAGACTGGCCCGATTCCCCTTAGGCGCGGTCCTCGCCTCACGGCGCGGATCAGTGCCCCATATATTCCGCCCACTGTTACCCCACCCCGATCCACTTACCATGTGGGCGAGTCTTCCCGCCCTCAGCCCGAGCCTGCAACCCTACCTGTGTGGGGTCTCCCAAGGCAGGAACGGGACTTGACGGGGTGGCTACGTGTTCTCACCGAGCAGGTGAACGAGCACTCTGCTGCCCTGGTCGTGGGGGTTCAGCGGCGGGCGTACCTAGGGGACAACATACTGGACCACCAGTATGCTATCAACCAGTTAAAGAGGGAGTGCTCATACTCCCACTGGTTGATCGAGCGGATGGAAACCCGAATGCGGGTTATGGTGGCGGTGTTGGTGGCGCTGGTGGCGGTGATGGTGGGGTTGGTTTACCACCATGTGTAGATGTGTTGATAGTAGAATCTTGAACCGCTTTTTGATACTCCATGTGAGCAGTTAGTGGTGATGCTAACATGGAGTGAATCTTGTTTAGTATGATACAACCACTGGCCCATAGGGGGTCTCTTGTAGGGCACATCATTATCGATACTTTTGGGTATCATTCAAGCACTGACCCATTGCGGGTTATGTCGAGGATGATACCAACATAGGCCCTTTGTATTAAAACCTAGTTATGTAATGTTGACTGAAAGTATGTAAATTGGTGTTGTGTAATATGTATCAATGTTTACTAATGAATGAAATATGTATTGTGTTTTATATTTTGAGATGGTATTGATTATATGTATTTCTTTGATGATTGTGTAGAATGGCACCGAAACGATCAACGAAAGTATCGGAAGTAGATGTGAGCCGTTTGATTGCTCAACAGTTGGAGGCGGCGATACCGGATATAGTATCGCGCATCGCCGCCAGTATTAATAACTCGACCAATCCAACCCCTCCGAGCAATCAAACGCCCATAAATAATGATGGGGAACATAACGCTAATCCTCCAAGGAATGACAACACTATGCCGAGTACTGACGCACCGCCTACGGTGGTCGCTACCGACAGTAATGGCCCAATCCCTGCTGTAGAGACCAACCGCACTGGACCATCCAGGGGTTGTTCAATCAAGGATTTTATGTTATGCAAGCCTTTAGAATTTAACGGGTCGGAAGGACCGAATGGGTTAGTGAAATGGTTAGAGAAAATAGAATCAGTGGTAAATATCAGCAACTGTCCTGAGGATTGTGTCGTTAAGTACGCCACCTGTACGTTCACAGACCATGCCTTGACATGGTGGAACACCATAGTACAGACTCGAGGTCAGGCGGCGACAAACCGCATGACCTGGGCAGAGCTTAAGGATCTTGTTTTGAAACATTTCTGCCCAAAGAATGAATTGCAGAAACTGGAACATGAGTTGTGGAACCTAGAGATGCATGGGGCGGACCACTTGGGATATACCAACCGGTTTAATGAACTGTCACGATTAGTGCCGTGGTTGGTCACCCCAGAGTCAAAAAGGGTGGAACGTTATATTTGGGGACTTACTCCAGTAGTGAGGAGCATAGTTAACGCGGGAGGGCACCAGACGTATGAGGGTGCAGTGACACAGGCTGGTATTGTCACATATGATTTCTTAAGGAGCGGATCGATAAAGGCGACGGGAGAGTCGGCTGGGGGAAAGCGAGGTACGTATGACAATAGGATCCGAGAGAAGCAGCAAAACAAACGAGCTAGGCCCGCTGCCCAGAGCTATGCCATGACTAGTTCGGGCGGAAGGCAAGAACCGCAGAGGGGAACGTTTCCTAAATGCGGGAAATGTGGTTACCACCATAGTGGCGTGTGCAAGGAGGTGGTGTGCCACCGGTGTGGCAGGGTTGGACACTACGCACCAAATTGTAAGACAAATCTGAACAACCTGAACCGTCAACCACAACCTATTCGGGCGCAACCATTTAGAACTCAACCAGCCCGACAGCAGAACCCGCAAGGAAACCAGATGGTGACCACTAGCCGTGCTTGCTACGAATGCGGCAGCACGGATCACTTCAAAAGGAACTGCCCGAAACTGAATCAGGGAGGAAACGGGAGACAACTCGCGGGTCAGCCATCGACTTCCAATCCGGCGCGAGGCCGAGCATTTGTGATGGGAGCGAACGAGGCGCGCCAGGACCCCAGCGTAGTGACAGGTACCTTCCTCGTCTCTGATCATTACGCTTCTGTATTATTTGATACAGGCGCCGATAGAAGTTTTGTCTCCGTTAGGTTCCTTTCGATAGCAAACCTTCCTATTGGTGAAACCATAGAACCCTACACCGTAGAGGTCGCTAACGGTAAAACCATGATAGTTAATCGGATTGTTCGGAATTGCCCTTTTATTCTGAGCGAACAATCCTTCCGGATTGACTTGTTACCGGTAGAATTGGGTAGTTTTGACGTGATAGTGGGAATGGATTGGTTGGCTCGTAATAGGGTAGAAATAAACTGTGAAAAGAAAACCGTCAAGATCCGGGTGTCGGATGACGAGGAGGTATTAGTGCAGGGAGAAAAATCCGGCACCATGATACCATTTATATCCCACCTCAAGGTGTTGAAATATATACGTCAGGGATGTGTGGCGTATCTAGCGAGCCTGACGGCCGCTGATTCTGAGGAAAAACGGGTGGACGATATTCCCGTGGTGCGCGAATTTCCACAAGTCTTTCCAGAGGAACTTCCTGGATTACCGCCAACCCGACAAGTCGAATTCAGAATCGACTTATTACCTCAAGCCGGCCCTGTTGCTAAGGCCCCTTACAGACTTGCACCGTCCGAGATGCAAGAATTATCCAACCAGTTGCAGGAATTGTTGGATAAGGGATTTATACGTCCCAGCTATTCCCCGTGGGGTGCACCTGTGCTATTTGTGAAAAAGAAGGACGGAAGCCTTCGAATGTGCATTGACTACAGGGAATTGAACAAGTTAACCATCAAAAATAGGTATCCTCTTCCCCGAATCGATGATTTGTTCGACCAACTACAAGGTGCGAGCTATTTCTCAAAGATTGATCTTAGATCGGGATACCACCAAGTTAAAATTCAGGAGGAGGATATCCCAAAAACCGCGTTTCGGACTCGCTACGGCCACTATGAATTTCTAGTTATGCCTTTTGGGCTAACAAATGCGCCAGCGGTGTTCATGGATCTCATGAACCGAGTCTGTAAACCCTATCTCGACAAGTTCGTCATTGTATTTATTGACGATATTTTGATATACTCGAAGAGTAAAGAGGAGCACGAGCAACACTTAAAGTTAGTTTTAGAGCTCCTGGATCAGGAGAAGTTATATGCAAAATTCTCCAAGTGTAACTTCTGGTTACAAGAGGTGCAATTCCTCGGTCATGTTATAAACCACCAAGGAATACACGTTGATCCGAGTAAGGTTGAAGCTATTAAGAATTGGCAAGCGCCTAAATCTCCGAAAGAAATCCGCCAATTCTTAGGCTTAGCTGGATACTATCGTCGATTTATAGAGAACTTTTCCAGCATCGCCCAACCTTTAACCCTCCTGACTCAAAAGGATCGGAAATATGAATGGGGTGAAGAGCAGGAAACGGCGTTTCAAACGCTAAAACAAAGATTGTGCCAAGCGCCAATCTTAAGTCTCCCCGACGGAGACGATGGATTTGTTGTATATTGTGACGCATCCCGTAAAGGGTTAGGATGCGTATTAATGCAAAATAAAAAGGTCATAGCCTATGCGTCTCGACAGTTGAAAGTTCACGAGAAAAACTACACTACTCATGACTTGGAACTGGGAGCAGTCATCTTTGCACTTAAAATCTGGAGACACTATCTCTACGGTACAAAGTGCACCATATTCACTGATCATAAAAGTTTGCAACACATATTCGATCAGAAAGAACTGAATATGAGGCAACGAAGATGGGTCGAGTTGCTGAGTGACTATGACTGTGACATACGATATCACCCCGGCAAGGCTAACGTCGTAGCCGATGCCTTGAGCAGAAAGGATCGAGTCAAGCCACTACGTGTGCAAGCGTTGGGGATGATAGTCCAGTCGAACCTTTCAGATTTGATTCGAGTCGCTCAACGCGAGGCGTTGAAAGAGGGCCAATTGGATAAAGAAGGACTTTACGGGAATGAGAAGAATTTCGAACAGCGTGTGGACGAAATTCTTTATTTCAAAAATCGGATTTGGATCCCGACCCTCCATGACCTTCGTGATTTGATCATGGATGAAGCACATAAATCGAAATATTCCATACATCCGGGATCAGATAAAATGTACAAAGATGTGAAAGAATCTTACTGGTGGCCAGGTATGAAAAAGGATATAGCCACATACGTCGGCAAGTGTACGACGTGTGCGAGAGTTAAGGCGGAACACCAGAAACCCTCGGGAATGCTACAACAGCCGGAAATTCCCGAATGGAAGTGGGAGCAGATCACAATGGATTTTGTGACACACCTCCCCAAGACACCCCGAGGTCATGATGCGATTTGGGTAATCGTGGATCGATTAACCAAATCGGCACATTTTATTCCAATTAGGAATACTTTTAACACTGAGAGACTTGCGCAAATTTATATAAATGAAATAGTGTCTCGTCATGGCATCCCCATCTCGATCATCTCCGATAGGGATAGCCATTTCACCTCCAAACTTTGGCAAGCTGTCCAAGAAGCATTGGGAACACGTATTGACCTAAGCACAGCTTACCACCCTCAGACCGATGGTCAGTCTGAGAGGACCATTCAAACTTTGGAGGATTTGCTTCGTGCCTGCGTACTGGACTTTAAGGGAAATTGGGATCAACATCTCCCACTCGTTGAATTTTCCTATAATAACAGTTACCATAGCAGTATAAAGGCAGCACCCTATGAAGCATTGTATGGGCGGAAGTGCCGATCACCACTTTGCTGGTCTGAAGTGGGTGACCCGCAGGTCATTAGATCGGATCTGGTCCAGGAGACGACCAGCAAGATTCTTGAAATTAAGAACAACCTAAAAGCCGCGCGGGACCGGCAGAAGAGTTATGCCGATACCCGTCGAAAACCGTTGTCATTTGAGAAGGGTGAAAAAGTATATTTGAAAGTATCACCCTGGAAAGGAGTGGTCAGGTTTGGAAAGGCGGGGAAGTTGGCCCCTAGATATATTGGACCATTCATTATTACTGCAAGGATCGGTCCGGTAGCTTACCGACTAGAACTGCCTGAGGAACTAAGTGCAGTTCATAACGTGTTTCATGTGTCGAATTTGAAAAGATGTCTGTCGGATGAGACATCGGTGTTACCCTTAGAGGGTGTGCAAATAAGTGATAGGCTCAACTTCGTAGAGGAGCCCATCGAAATAGTAGACGGTAAGATCAAGCAACTTAGACACAATAAGATCTCGTTGGTCAAAGTTAGATGGAATTCGCAACGAGGCCCAGAATTTACTTGGGAACGAAAGGATGAATTTCGGAAGAAATACCCCCACCTATTTCCTCAAAAGGAAGTAGTTGACGCATAAAATTTCGAGGACGAAATTTTTATAACGGGGGGAGAATGTAACGATTCCGGCAACTCCAGGTATACCCTAGCCGGAATATACTATTTACGTGTTATCTAATATTGATTATATGAGTTATAGCACATTGATACGAATATATATGGTTCACAGTATGAATCATACTCAATTATATAGTGAATCGTATTAGAATTACAATTAATCATTGATTGGTTATTGAAACCCGAACGAATCGGGAATTACATTATAGACGAAGTATATAATGTTTAGTGGTATTTACGAGGTATTAATGCTTCGGGATAAGAAAATTATAGCACAGAAAAAGGTTTTCGATTTAATGGTACGTCGGTACGCTAAACGAAACCTTTATCACCAAACCAAGCAAGAGACGATCAATCAAGCCGAAAAAGATGCGTAATTATTAATAATATGATGTCTTAATGTCATGGGTTAAGTTTTTAAGGTTTTTAAATCAGTTTTATATAAACTTTATGTCAACCCGAAAAACGACCATTTTATGCTCGTTTTAAGCCGACATACGAGTTTAAACGAGAAACGAACTGAACCAGATTATCCAAAACATTATCCGGATTACGGGAATCCGAGTGTGTGGTTAATATTGAAGTGTGGGGGCCCACCCCAACCTCTCACTTGGCCGATCGGCCAAGTTGATAATATCACACCATTTTTCTTTTTTTTTCATTACAATCCATTCACTCAAGAACAACTCTCCCATTTTCTCTCAAATCCCTCTCATATCTTTCAAGTTGCATCCAATTTCATCATATTAACCAAGATATTGGAAGGTATAAGCATGTTATATTGCATAATCTTTGATATTATTTACTTAGTTTGAGTTATTTTTGTAAGAACAAAAGGGTTCCAAGTGACATATGGGTGAAAACCCGAGATGGAACCGGTTCTTGTGTGATCAAAGGATGTATACAAGTTATACAAAGGATCTTGATCCAAGTAATTAGTTAAAAGTGTTTAGAATAGATTTTTACGGTTAGAATCTTTGTTTTTACATAAAAACCGACATTTTGAAAGAGATGGCTTGATTGTTGGTATAGTTTGCTTGGTGTGGTGTTGTTGTGCTTGTAAGTGTTGTATCTAGCGGCTAGCAAAGGCTAGAAACCGAGATCCTTGTGATCTAAAGCTAGAAAACACAAAAGAGTTCGGTTTTCGTGTGTATGAGAAATTTGGACAGATTTTCGTGTGCTTAGAGTCGGGTCACGAAATTTCACAGAGATGATCTACACATGAAAATATGAGATCTGTGAATTTTTGGTAATTTTTGGATAAAAGATGAATATTTGGTGAATTTAATGCTCGGTTTTGGCCAAAAATAGTGAAAAATAGCAAAACATGATGAAAAATTCCGAAAAATTTAAGATAAGCTTTTTATAACATATAAAAGTCACCCACAAAATTTGAGCTCAGTTGGAAAAGTCTAAGTAGGCTTTTCGGTGATACGAGTTCTAGGGCTTTCTAGCTCGGTTTTGGGTGAAAATGGCTTGAAAAATAAGTTTTAAATTCTGGAAAAATTCCAGAAAGTTATGAGGATGATAAAGATCATCCCAGAAAAATTTGGGATTTTTCTAAAGTGTTTTGGTATTTTTGATATATTTAGTGTTTTAACAAGATTTAAAAATAGATAAATAAATGTAAATGTAGGAAAATAAATCTGGGAAAATTCCAGAAAGTTATGAGGATGATAAAGATCATCCCAGAAAAACTTGGGATTTTTCTAAAGTGTTTTGGTATTTTTGATATATTTAGTGTTTTAACAAGATTTAAAAATAGATAAATAAATGTAAATGTAGGAAAATAAATCTGGGAAAATTCCAGAAAGTTATGAGGATGATAAAGATCATCCCAGAAAAACTTGGGATTTTTCTAAAGTGTTTTGGTATTTTTGATATATTTAGTATTTTAATAAGATTTGAAAATAGATAAATATATGTAAATTTACGAAAATAAATCTGGAAAAATTCCAGAGAGTTATGAGAATGACAAGGAACATCCCAGAAAAATTTGGGATTTTCCTAAAGTATTTTGGTATTTTTTATATTTTTAGTGTTTTAATGAGATTTAAAAATAAGTAAATAAATGCAAATATAGGAAAATAAATCTGGAAAATTTTATAAAATGTTCTTTCTGTCAAAATAAGTTTTGAGCAAAATTTCAAGACCCGAGACTAAACGGGTAATTATTTGTGCTAAAATGAACATAAAAACAATTAGTTAAAGCTTAAAACGTGTAAACCGGCAAAGTTCGCATAAGCGAGCTGACTGGTACACGAAAAACTCTAAAAATAGACTATTTCATAAATCTAAGTAAATTAAGTAAAAATAAATCATCCGAAAATAATCCGGATGATTTGGGTAATTTTACCCGATTGTACCGTTTCCGGCACCGAAATACCGGAAACGGGCCCCACGGCCAAACGGGGTGTCAAACCGAGCTATAATTTCATCACCTTAACTAAATTGACTGTCAAGCTCTAAGCAATGTCAATCTGAGTCCTTAGAAGTGTCACGGGGTTAACATTGTCCCCGAATCGAGTACAGTACTGGGTTAACAATGTTCCCAGATGTACCGATTGATATGTATTTAAGTTATGGGAATTATATAGTAACGACTAGATATTATATTACAGATCCAGGCACGTAGCTGTTCCTTATATTACTCACCAACTCACGACAAGGTGAGTTTTCACGAGCCCCTTTTAATGAATTGTTTTAATTATATTTTCCCGGGGCGGAAAACATGTCTTATTTAAAGTATTTAAGTACATACCGATCGTATGGAAATACTTGTACATTTATATATATATGGGCTGATGCATAGAATATATAAAATGTTTATAATGTGTTATTGTTCTGGGGTAACATAGTTCCCAGGGGTTATATTGTTCTGGGGTAACATAGTTCCCAGGGGTTATTATTGTTCTGGGGTAACATAGTTCCCAGGGGTTGTTATTATTCTGGGGTAACATAGTTCCCAGGGGTTATTATTGTTCTGGGGTAACATAGTTCCCAGGGGTTGTTATTATTCTGGGGTAACATAGTTCCCAGGGGTTGTTATTGTTCTGGGGTAACATAGTTCCCAGAAAGTTATTGGAAATGTTCTGGGGTAACATAGTTCCCAGCATGATTATATTGTTAATAAATGATTATTAAAATGATTTGTCAGTGTTTATTCAAATTAGTGAAACTCACCAACTATTCGTAGTTGACCCGTTTTCTTTACATGTTTTCTAGGTATGCCCAAGTTGGATTGATTGATGTGTGCTTAACTATCTGTGCTACCTGTTGGAAGCTTGCTGCTCCTTGTTTTGTAATGAATTTATTAATGTCTTATCGGTAAAATATGTGTGTAACACCTAGACAGTAATGAAACTCGCAACAATGTAATAGGTTATAAATTAATGTAGTGGTATTTTCTTTATAAGCAATGCTGTTGATATCAGATGTGTCTGTTGCATCCCGTGTACGTTTCCGCTGCGGTTACGGGGTGTTACAGGGCCTTACAGGCTCAAACCGGGCCATCGTATCATACGCCGAGTTCAGCGTAGCATGCGATAGTTCAACATGTCAACTAGCATGCACATATTTATCTCCACGTAACACCCCTCTAATTACGTTTGTACAACCTATACTTCCTTTTTCTACGTTTTGACTCACCCATCCGCCTCTGGGTTTTGCGTACCTGTCTCTAATCGTTATAAACATAACTCAAATAGTAAAACATGTAGTTTGACAAAGGGACTTCGTCTTTATACTAATCCAACTAACTATCTGAGACGGTAGCATTTGGTTAGTCAAGTACACTATTTAACCGGTTATAACGTTAATAAATACATTACTGAAAATCAGGACTTTATTAATGAAAAGCATATAAACCCATACCAATCCATTACAGAAAATTCTAAAAGAATTCCATAAAATAATTTATGATGTTAACTAACATCCTGCAGAAAATCCTGTCAAAATTAAATGATTAAGACCTCGAAACTGTACCCGTAAGTGGGCTGACCTGCTTGCTAAAAATCCTTAATTATTAATAAACAATTCACAAAATCGCATCAAACAGTTTCAGAAAAACCTATAATAATTACACTAATTCAGTTATGATGTTAACTAACTTCTGACAAAAAACCATAAAAAATAAAATGGTTAAGGCCTCGAAACGACACCCGCAGGTGGGCTGATCTGGTTCGGACAACAACCGTAAGTTAGTTTTACAAACTTGTTTTGACATCGTAACTAAGTCCATTTGACTTGGAACCTTTCATAGGGCTTATACAAATGTATCAGGAAATTTTAAAACCAAATTTCATTTAGAAATGCCACCTTTTAATACCCAAATTAACCCTTGGCCCACAACTATGTACCATAAAAAACAACGTAGTATTTAACCAAACAAACTGTTATGTTTGCCAAATTAGTCAAAAGTACACTTGCTTCATTATACTTACATTATAAATAAGTAGTAAATAGCAAAAGTAAAGGGTGTGCTACTAACCGTCTCCCATAGGATATGACATACTTAGATTCTCATCCTGTTTGGTTAGCTTCCACACTTCATATCGAGTAACTAACTTGCAAATCAACACAAAAGATTAGAATGTATTATAAAAGATCATGTAAAGTTTGATCCTTATATAAAAAAATACATCTCATGTGATCTTTATTACACATCTATGCTTTTACATATCTCTACACAAGTTAACATTACAATTTTCGTTTAAATTTTTACAATGTCTTCTTTGTGGGTTTTGTGTACCTGTCTCTAATCGTCTTAAACATAATTCAAACAGTAAAACATGTAGTTTGATAAAAGAGACTTCATCTTTATGCCAATCCAACTAACTACTTGAGACGGTAGCATTTGGTTAGTCAAGTACACTCTTTAACCGGTTATAACGTTAATAAATACATTACTGAAAATCAGGACTTTATTAATGAAAAGCATATAAAACCATACCAAGCCATTACAAAAATATCTACAAAAATTCCGTAAAATAAGTTATGTCGTTAACTAACATCCCGTCGAAAATCCTGTCAAAATAAAATGATTAAGACTCCGAAACTGCACCCATGGGCGGACATAGCATGTAAGATGCGAGTTCACGGGAACCCACCGAGTTTCGGATGTTTAATATAACGCTTATATAATTTACGAGTGCAAAGTGTGGTCCTTTGATATACAAGTGTGCTCTAAACATAAAGTGTACTCGAAAAGTGGCATTTACTTGTGATTTTCTTAAATAACAAGTATGCTCGATAAACAAAGTTTACTCAAAAACACTTTTCTTTCATAAACAAGTTATCATTTTGCAAAGTATGCTCGAAAAACACCTATTTCAACTAAAACAATTAAGTTTACTCGAAATATGTTTTAAAGCAAAATATCACAAGTATCATATAATCATCAAGTGTGCTTGACAAAGATAGCTTTCTAAACAACCAAGTTTACTCGAAAGATTAACTTTATCAAAGTTTACTCGATAATACCTGAATAATCATTTCTAAGACAAACATTGGCAAGTACGCTAGACAAACACTTACATCAAATAAAACAATAAAGTTTACTCGAAACAAGTATTTTTTAAAGCATATTCAAACTGGTATCACATAATTATCAAGTGTGCTTGATAAAAGCAACTTTCTAAAAAACCAAGTTTACTCGAAAGTAAATAATTATCAAAGTGTACTCGATAAGATATGAATAATTCTCTTAAGTACATATAAACATCAAGTATGCTCGAATAGGACAAAATTCAAATAAAACATCTAAGTTTACTCGAAAGGTTGAAAATAATCAAACCTTACTCGAAGGTACATATCCAAACATATTCAAGGTAAAATGCAACTCTTTTTGACTTAAACCATATTTCAAACAGTTTTATTATTACATATCAAGGTTTAAGAGCAAATGGTGCATATTGAGTTAAAATTTCAGTCTTATTTCCTTTCAAATCATTTTCTTTCCTTTTGTGAAAAGATCTCAACATGGGATCAAATTGAATAAGTCACCTTTTAATACTTCATTCTCAGCATCATTATAACTGATCCTACAGGTTAATAGAAGGTCTAGACTTAGCATGAATCTCATTACATTTTGGTGATATGATTAAGGTTCAATTAGTTTGCATAATACAAAAATGGATAACACTTATTACACTATGATGTCCCATATCTCTCTCAAAGCTTATTTGGCTTCCCCATATCACCCCGAATTGACTCCGACCACCTGATATTTGGTCAAAATATTTTTCATGACAGAACATTTAAATTTATTGCATTTTTCTTTTCAAAACTTCAAACATATATGAGGTTGCACGTTGGACTTACATGCCACGCAGTTCGGACTTACAGGCCTTTCAATCGAGATGTTAAAGGACTTATATTATTGTCTCCACCCCGGTAGTTCTATAATTAACCTCATGTTTGGATTTTCTTTCAAAAATTTGTGAACAGAGATCAACTTTTGGTTGAAAAATAAAAATTTTGCTCATAATTGTTCTTTGTCATATTCATTATATGTTTCAATTTTTGGTGACCAAATATCAACAGGCTCGTCTATGATTGGGTAATCACTTTTCTGCCTATCATTCAAAGAGATTTATCTTGAAACATGCATATTCAACAATGTATCTCCACATTAAGCTTAGCATTTTCATTATGTTTATATCACCTTAGTTTTTACACATCATGGAAAGCAACCATACATACTAATGACTGCACTAATTGTCTTAAGCGAGTAAAAAAATCGGATTGGTTCGGTTTCCATCTCACAATATGTTCCTTGATGGTCTCCACATGCCCAAATATCATAGATCTTGTATAATAATTTATAAATGAGAAATATTTAAGTTTACAACTAAAAAGTTAACAAGTCTTTTAAGCAAAAGTTTCGGTTTGGTTCGGTTTCCATCTCCCAACGAGTTCATAGATGGATTCCACATGCTTAATATCAAAGAACTTGTAAAAATGATTTTAGAAACTCTAATATAACATTAAACATGTTTAAACAACTATTTTTAACAAAACTAGTAAGCAAAAGTTCGGTTTCCGGTTTAAAGCTATTTACGGTTAAACCGAAGCATAGACTCTTAGAACCCACACCATGGAACTTGTAGATAAACTAAAATGAGCAGAAGTTAAGCATAAATAATATGTATAAACAAGTAATATATGTTTTTATATATCAAGAACATGAAGTCCTCCATGAAGCCTTGCCTTACAAGGCCCGAAACCTCACCGACTGGAACCGGAGAAGTAACCACCAAAGGTAACAAGGGGCGTGATACTATACATATGTTGTACCACCATAAACAAGTATTAATAAGGTTAGATTAACAAGTTAGAAAGAAAGATTAAACTCAGTTTGACCTTTAGAAGTCAAACACTCAAGAAAAACTATGAATAACCTTTTGAATCTTTGATGTTTTAAGAGAGAAATGAGAGATGTAGCAGGGAATTATGGATAAGAATAGTGGTGTATATATAGTGTAATGTTGGTGGTCAAAGATGGGTGTTAAACACAAGAAAATTTCATGCATAAAGGGTCAAAAACGAACACAAAACAACAAAAACGAGTGCAGGTCTGCAGGGACCGTCGCGCTACGCGACTGTGATGGTCTTCCCCCGTCGCGCGGCGCGACGGGGTTGATTTTCTGATTTTCAATATTTTCAAAAATGGCAGTTTTGGCCCACGAAGTTCGTTTTAAGTGATTTTAAGCGTTTTAAAGACCGAAATGAATGTTTTCAAGACCCAACAAGTGTAAAACCATATTGTAACATAAAATCCATCATATTTATTATATCTAAGGTTTCGGTTACACCAATAAAGTTTACAAAACGGATACAAATCGAGACCCGAAATTGACGAATGTCACATTAACCCTTTACCCAAGACAATAACGGCCTCGCCAGTTCTGTTTTCGTAGTACCCGCGGTTGAATGATAAATGCATGTGTTGATTCAATGTCTTCACCGGCACACGCTTCATTGTCTTTGGCAGCTTACTTTAAGTACCAACTTTCTCCAGCCCGTCCTTGGATCAATTTCATTGATAAGCTTACGAGTAGGGACTTATGGCTTAAGAAATTTAAACCCATGGTTAACTTCGAATAGCAGATGTTGATGAAACCAATCTGCTATCCGATCACCCCAACGGTTTATAAACGGCCAACACGCGAGGGTCCGAACATCCCAACGCGGTAATGAAAGAACATCAGTTATCCTCTCATAATATTGTATACCGTTCTCCCATTTGATAATACATACTTTCAACTCAAAATCATAAAGCCATGAAATAATGTCACCTCGCACTTTAGATACGTTCTTGAAAGAATTCATCTGATTAGCTTGAGCACAAGCGACAACTTCAATCTTCTGCTCTTCATCCACGTAGCGATACGCTTCAATGATCTTTCGAGCTTTCTTACTTCGATACATCAGTCGGGTTTTCAATCGAATCAAATCTCGTATCAATCAAACTTTTACCCTTCGATCTTTATCCAACCGATCCTCAGCTGCTTTGAATGTTACCTCAGTAAATATTGGAGCACCCTGATCAACATTGGTATGTTGAAACAGATCAATGTATTCCTCAGCTGTCACATCCTCAACCTCAACCTACTCATCTTCATAAATAAAAGCCGTATTCATCTTAATAGTCGGATCATTTAAGATCTCTTTATCGTTCTCGACCTCAACATCGGGCTCAGCTTCTAACATGGTCAATTCATCATCATTTAAGTCAAGCAGTAACGAAATCTGCTCTCGTGTTAGAGACCTTTCCACAAACTGCCCTTCTTCAATCTCATCCCGATTCACAACGCTTCTCCCAATCCATCCACAAAGATGATGGTGTTAGCTTCAATCATCTCAATTGGTTTGGCAGCTGTATGGTCATGATACACAATAATCTGCTTGCCAGAGTCATCAGCAGCACTTGTACCTGCACCTGGGGATGAACCGTGAGTTTGTTTAGGCTCACCACCTGCACCAGACTCATCCGGATCTTCTTCATCATTCTTGAGCTTTTTAAGTGCATCATCCTTTCATGTTAACTGCAAGATGAGATCCTCCTGCTCTTTGATCTTCACCCCTAAGACTTAGCAATCTCATGAAGATCTTTTGTTTCCTTCAGAAAAAAGGAGATATATCCCATCAGCCTTCGTTGATTGTCCATCATACATTCTTGAGTCATATGGTCAGCAGACATTTGATTTTCATATAAATGAAGTACTCAGAACCATATTCATTTGTTGATCATGTGTCATGGCAAGAAACGAGGCTGGGATAGGTTGAACAGGACCTTCAGGTCGGTTAAGCCTCAAAATGAAAAGTCCATAGGTTATGGAGGCAGCATAGTCGGTGTAGGAGAGACCACCGATGTAGCAATTGTAGGCCTTGGTATAGTAGATAAAACAGTTTGAGGAATCATACCAAGCCTAGGATCAGACGTAAGCGTGGTCGTCAAAGTGAGTTCCAGGGTGCTAGTAGTAAGTAGGGGTATTCATCGGATCGGATAACGGGTTATTCGGGTTATTCGGTTCGGGTTATTCGGATTTGAAAATTTTTGGACCCTATCCGAAATCCAATCCGATCCGAATTAGGAATATTCCTATCCGATCCGAATCTATCCGAATTCAATTCGGATCGGATTCGGATAATATCCAAATAATCCGAAATTATCCGAATAATCCAAAATAAACCTAAAAAAAATTCATATTTTTTTGTTCCTAACATTTTATAGTTTAGAATCACAATAAACATACAAACCGGAAAATACGAATTACTCTTAACACAAATTTAAAGTTTAAACTTCAAATAATATTCTAATAAATATACCAAACCGGAAAATACCACTAAAAACATGTTTTTTATTCGGATTAAACGGATATCCGAATAATCCGAACAATCCGAATTTTTTCAAATTCAATATCCGAATCCGAGTTAGTTATTCGGATATTCGGATTGATCTGATCCGAATAAGAATTCGAATCGGTTTATTTGGGTTTCGGTTTCGGTTAGGATTTCGGGTTTTTTCGGATTTCGGATTTCTTGAACAACCCTAGTAGTAAGCGACACCACCGGACTTTGAGAAACGGACGACCTTGGAGGCTGAACTCCAAAAGAAATGCCAGCACCAGCCGACACTCGTCGCTTAGACGATCCTTCAGTAGCTAACTCTTATCCCTTTCTCTTGCGTTGAGCGGCAATTGTAGCAGCTAAAGCCGCTTCAACCGCAGCTTGTTGTTCAATTATAGCAGCATCTCCATCACCACCATTACCACCATCACCACCATCATCACCACCATCATTTCCACCTGGTCCCTCCTCACGCTCAGAATCCGAATCATCATGGATCCAGCGATCATTGTCAGGACATACATAATCTGGATTCACTAGATGACCAATCAAACGTTTTGTCGGAGGAGGATCTTTCCTGTAAACTTTCATCCTTCGAACAGTATCAGCCGTCATATGCTCAAGCGGTATCATGTCGTTCACAATGGCTTGATCTATAACCAGATTAGGAATCAAATCTTCAATAATTAACTGTAGGAACCGAGGATACATAAGAAACTTCTTTCGTTGAACCGTCTAAAGACATTGTTCCTTAAGATGATAAAATATCATTTCCGAGAAGTTGAAGTTCTTGTTCAGGATCAAAGCAACAAACGCCGATTGTAGCATAATCCTGCATTCATCTAAACCACCCTTTCGACCTCCTAAGCAATGGATTAGTACATGTAATAAGTACTTGTACGTTGGGCATAATCCATTCTTATTGTACATAGAAGCTTCATATCACCACTGTAGAATACTCGATGAAACAAACCCTTGATCACCTTTTTATCAAACTCACACGGATGATCAATGTTATCTCCAAACCGAAGCACACGTCGGATTACATCAATATCAACAGTGATAGGCGTTTGGTTGATTGTGGCTTCAACGTGGTTCTCAACTTCAACATACCTCGCCGTATTCCAAAATTGACGAACGATACTGAAACGAACG
The DNA here is from genome assembly GCF_021521415.1 of Bidens hawaiensis. Taxonomy (NCBI): domain Eukaryota; kingdom Viridiplantae; phylum Streptophyta; class Magnoliopsida; order Asterales; family Asteraceae; genus Bidens; species Bidens hawaiensis. Next base: position 523,128 of record NW_027491179.1, on the reverse strand, counting down.
TCAGGATTTGCAGTGATGGAATAATGAATACGCGAACGTCGTAAGAATTCTAATAACCCTCCAAATATGTTCTCATCCGCAAAATTTGTACCAACGAAGGCACATATATTATGCTTCTTATCGTACGGTAGTAACGGCAAATCTTGTTGTTGTTGTTTTTGTTGATCAGCAACCGGTAGATCTTGGTCCATGTTATCGGCCATAGTTCTGAATAAACAACGTCGAGAATTAGTAATAATCAAAATTTTATGTAAATAAATTTGTAAATCATAAATAAATTTGAAAATTAAACATTATTTAATGGAATGTCAATCGTTAAACAGACGGATTCGTTACATTGAGATAACGAATCATCTATTTCACTATCAAGTAAATATATAACGAAAGAGAACTAGCGAATTTCTTATGAAAAGTTAACGAACTAACCATCTAGTTCGTTATAATTAACGAATACAAATATGATTCGTTATTAAAATTGAATCGCTATTGTAATTCATTTGAATTGCATAACGAATTGGACACAACTTAGTTCCAATTCGTTAAGCATAAAGAATGGCCAAAATAAGCTTAATCTTTGACTTAATTAGTCAAGTTCAAAATTACCAAGAACTTCAAAAGTCAAATTCACAATCGGAACTCTAAACACGCAAAATCAACAATACAAATCTAAACTAGTGACCACAAAGGATCTCGGAATCATATTGTGATTGCAATGCTACTAATGTGGTGTTCCAAAACATGATAAAAAGAGGTTAAATTAAGATTTACATAAACCTTCAAAACCCGGTAATAGAATCACAAAATTAACATATCAAACATGCATTAAACTTGACGATAATCATTATGGTGTGATCATCTATACCATAGGATCACGAAAATATGATCATACAAAGGTTTAATGAAGGTCGAGTTTTCTGGAAAAATTTGCCAGAGTAACAGTACACTAAGGGAAGAAGAAGACAGTGAATAGTGAACTGATTCGTATGCACGTCGTCCTATATAGTCTGACAAGGCACGTTTTTCGATGTAACGAATCAGCCGATTCGTTTGAATTTTGAATTAACGAATCAGATGATTCTTTATCTGAGCTTAACACATGGCATAGTGAATTAGATTCAATTCGTGTCTAATTCGTTAAATATGTATAAAGAATTGAGTGTCATTCGTTACAGAGTGCCCGAAGCGAATTAGGGTAACAAATTAGGGTGTAATTCGTTGAAAATGACCTAATTCGTTATTCATAAGTTAACGAATTACCTTTTATTTAATTTTAAATTAATAAACAAATTAAATGAATTAAATATTTATATAAAAGACTTTTAACTTAAATGAATTACCGAGGTCCTATATCTCGATAATCGAATACCTTAATGTTTCACGTTTTGAAACATTTAACTTAAAAGAATTTAAATAATAACAAATGTTAGTGCACGGATTTGATGTCCATGGCAATCGAATAAGTTATAGGTTGTCTAGTCTTTATATTTAATGTAAATGGTCCATTCGCTATGGATTGTATAGTGAATGAGATCCATTCGTTATCTAATAAGTTAAAACTAATTTGTTTATTAAAATGTAAAATATTTACGAAAAAAAAATCCGAAAATGAAAAAAAAACATAGAATAAAAAATATTTTTTGTGTTTTTGTATTATTTTTCAAAAGCAGTACATATATTTGGATTTTTGTTGAGTTTGAGCAGAGAATCATATTGACTAAATTTCCCTTCCATCTCAGTTTTATATTTCAGCGATATTATGACTCGCGTTAAGTCGGTCATTGATATTGTTGTCCACCTAAATCTTATAACAAACTTTCAAGCATTTTTGTGATATGATTAATGGTTCAATTAGCGCACAGAATATCAGAAACTATCAGCCTCTAATCCCAGTTCAAGCTTAATTTGATTTTTGCAAAATCACCCCAACTTGACTTAAACCATTATAGTGTTGATCAAAATTTTGAAGATTTTAGAACTTTTGAGCAATGCATCAAGTTTCCTTTACTGTGAGTGAGTATGCACGAGTCCATCTGTCAGCTTACATACATTGTATACCCTGGGGTCCGTTTCTTATTGGTATTGAGAAGCGCGCAAGGGAGGAACAAATGTATGACTCACAGTGGATTTTGATCAAGTCAGTAATTTAGATTGTACGAAGTACAACAGTGATCAAATTTAATGACTTTGGGTTTGCTCTAAAAGAGAGTGAAATATTCATGTTTACGAATACCCAGATGATTAAGCCGTATAAAGACTCACAGTGTCCAGAATCCTAATGCTTGTTATTTTCTTTATTATATTTTTGGGTGATCAACAACTATAAGGCTTGAGTATGACAGGTTATTACATTTCTGCCATCCTTACCGAGATTTTTGCTAGAGACTAACACCTATTTTCAATTTGGCTTTTCTTTATGTTTATATCACATATTTTACTCTAACAGCTTGTTTAAGACCTATCAATGCACCAATGATTAAGCACTCGGTCTTTTCAGCTTATTTCTTGTTAGATTTGGGGTCAAACAATCAATGTACAATTTTCTCTTTTTGCTTCAAAAACTCAAAATTTTGAGAAGCAAAAAACAAAATGAATTTAATCGCCCCAGTTACTTTTAGTCTATAGATTAATGGCAATCCTATCAATCTATAAGTAGATAACAGGACCAAAACATGCAAACATGCTCCAAAAACTTAAATAACCGACATAGTTTTCAACGAGAAAATAAAGTAAAAATGCATAACGAACGCCCCAATTACATTCCAATGTTAGGTAAATGGCTATCCCGAATATTTACCATAAATTCTCAGGACCAAACATATACAAGTATATGTCCTTCAAATAGGAGTAATTGACAAATTTTTCAGCGAACATAAGAAACAATCTTTTTGGTTTTTCTCTTTACATACTTAAAACACAATCTTTTTGTCTTTTTCAGATTTTTCTGTATAAACAAGAAATTTACAATATTTTTGATTTTCAAATTTTCTTATAAATAAAACTAAAAAAAAAATTCACAATCTTTTTTATTTTTCATTTTTCAAGATGTTTTTGGATTTTTAAAATTTTAAAAAAACATAAAGACATGAAAACTAAAGACACGAAAACACACTATTTTTGAATTATTAAATTTTTCAATATTTTTGGGTTTTATCTATACAAACGAAAAGCACAAACTTTTTGTATTTTCTATTTCACCCACCTAAAAACCAAAATCAAATTAAAATATAAATTGAAAATAAACTGAAAATAAAGATAGTTATCCTAGTTTCAGGATATCAGCAAGGGTTTTTAAGCCATATAAACCAAGCAAAAATTGAAAACGCGTTGTGTCAAATGCTTTGGTAAATAAATCAGCTTTTTGAAAATCGGTTTGTACTTTCTCAAGTTCAATTAATTTCTTTTCAAAACAATCCCGTATGAAATGATATTGGATTTCGATATGCTTCGTTTTTAGAGTGTTGTACGGGATTTTTAGTGATGCTAATGGCAGCAGAATTATCAATTAGAATGGGAGTAGTAAGAAACTTCAAACCGTAGTCGCGAAGATGTTGTTGTATCCACAGAACCTGGGAACAACAACTCGAGGCAGCAACATACTCAGCTTCGGCGGTTGAAGGGGAGACCGTTGTCTGCTTCTTACACTACCAGGAAACAAGCCGGCTTTCTAAGAATTGACATCCTATTGTGGTAGATTTGAAATTAATCTTGCATCCTCCATAGTTTGAGTCAGAATAAGCGGTAAGATCAAATGTATCATCCTTGGGGTACCAAACCCGGTGTCAGGATTGCCCCTCAGATAATGAAGAATACACTTGATCGCTGCCAGGTGAGTCACTCGGGGACTAGCTTGGTACCTAGCACATAAACAAACAGCAAACATTATGTCGGGTCGAGAAGCAGTAAGATACATCAAGGAACCAATCATAGCTCGATATAGGGTAGGATCGACGGTATCCTCCAATTCATCGGGTGATAAATTGTGACCCACGGGGAGAGGAGTAGAAGGGGTTTTTCCGGCAGTAATCTTGAATCGGATCAAGACGTCGTTCACGTATTTTTTCTGGTGAATGAAGATTCCTTTCGCAGACTGATGAACCTGCAACCCTAAAAAGAAGTTCATCTCTCCCATCAAACTCATTTTGAACTTGGTTTGCATTGACTTCTCGAATTCCTTACACAACGCGTCGTTTGTTGACCCAAAAATTATGTCATCAACGTAGATCTTAACGAGGAGAAGATCATCACCGATGTTTTTGTAAAATAAAGTGCAGTCAACAGTTCCACGTTTGAAACCATTATCTGTCAGATGGTCGGCAAGCGTGCCATACCAAGCTCTCGGGGCTTGATGTAGACCATATAATGCCTTGTTTAAGCGATAAACTCGGTCAGGATAATCAGGGTCTTCAAAACCCGGAGGCTGTAAAACAATCACTTCCTCGTGAAGTTCACCATTGAGAAAAGCACTGTTAACATCCGTTTGATAGACTTTTATGTTCTTGTAAGCTGCGTAGGCCAGAAAGATGCGTATGGACTCCAATCTTGCAACCGGAGCATATACTTCAGTGTAATCAATACCCTCTTGCTGATGGAAACCTTGCACCACTAACCGTGCCTTGTTTCTCACGATCACCCCACGATCGTCTTTCTTACATTTATATACCCACTTAGTCGGAATCGCCTTCTTGACTCTAGTAGGTTTGTCGATAAGATCCCAAACACCCGAAAGTGCAAATTGTTGTAATTCTTCTTGCATGGCCTCTACCCAAGAGGGATCTTGAAGTGCCATACGAGGAGTCGTTGGCTCAACTTGTGATAGAAAGCAAGTGAATTTAGCAAGATTTACAATTCCAGACGAATGTAAATCTGCGTAAGCACACAATACATTATTTTCACTTGACGAAGCAACTTGATGACGTGTTTGAACTCCCATATCAATTTCTCCAATAATATTTTCTTTCATATGATAATTATGAATCCTAAGAGTGGGATTCTCAGGAACAGCAACATTTTCAAATAAATTAGTGTAATGTTCTCCCAGCTCGTGAGATGAAACATCACTATCAAGTTCAATAACTTGATCAACAACTGGAGTATCATCAGAAGAAGTAGATGCATTATCAAAGAGAACCGGAGAATCATGATCAGGATATTCAGTTGGAGCATCGGTTGGAGCTTTAACATCATTAGAACTTGAAAATCTTGGAATTACCCGTTGTTCTTCAAAATAAGCACGAACCAAGTCTTCATCTGGTTGATCAGTTGTTGGAGTAAATGAGTTAAATAAGCCATCATATTCAAACATCCAGTCGGGACCTTTCCCTTGAGGAGGTGTGGTGTACTTTGGACAGTCCACATGGTACCATTCCTCAACACAACCAGACGTGAAGTTAAATACCCGTTTCTTAGGAGAAGCATACCCTAAGAAATACCCTTCAATGACTTTTTCATCAAACTTACACACATCCTTCTTCAACATCGTACAAGGACACCCAAACGGTTCCAAGTCTTCTTGAGTCTTTTAACAGTTAGAACCCGATTGAGTGTATAACAAGTAGTATTCACCGCCTCATTCCAAAATTGGATAGGAAGCCTTGAATCAGTAAACATAGTTCTAGCAGCTTCAATCAACGTTCTGTTCTTTCGCTCAGCAACACCGTTTTGTTGTGGTACGTAAGGGGCACTGTATTCTCGATGAATTCCCTTTTGTAAACAAAAGAAATCCAAAACAGTATTTTTGAATTCAGTACCATTGTCACTTCGAATTCTCCTCACTTTCTGTTTGTATAGTGATTCGATCTTAGTGATTAAATTCTGAACAAGAACTGGTGTTTGGTCTTTTGAACTCATAAATAAGACCCATGAGTATCTTGAATAATCATCAGTAACTACCAGGCAATACCAATCTCCAAAAATACTAGCACGATTCACTGGACCAAAGAGATTCATATGAAGTCGCTCAAGAGGAGTATCAATGGAATTCAATAACTTAGAAGGATGCGACTTTTTCTTCTGTTTGCCCTTTTTGCAAGTAAGACAGTGGTCGGATAACTTAAAATTCTTCAAAGACACGCCTTCAACTAGGTCATTTGCCATTAGATAGTTCATCTTACGAACATGAATGTGACCCATTCTACGATGCCATAGAATAGAGTCTTTCTCGGTTGCCTTTGAGACAAAACATGTTTCGATAGATGTTGAAACTTTAAAACTCATATTTAAGACATAAATATCATTTGATAGAGGTGGTCGCATGATAACCATGTCCTCAGTGTCACACCCCAACCTAAGGCGGAAATATCGGGGCATGATCTGATTGTCACAGCTCACAAGGTTACTATCATGCAACATTATAAGTTTCAATATCTATTTAATTTTTTCAAATACACAATTATTCATTTCAATATCTCAAAACAAACACAAATCAAAATCATAAAATTAATTGTCTCATTGAATTTCTTCTAGCATAAGTCCTTAAACGATCTTCTAACTTCAACTACATCATACGATGACCTGCATATTCGTTGAAATAAAATAGTATTGTCAACACGAGGTTGAGTGAGTAAAACACTAGATTTTCATGATTATATAATAATAATAAATAATAGAGCAGACTGTGTCAAGTGATAAGCAATTTAACCAAGCATATAAACGAATCAATTAAACCATAAAGAAATGGCTAAACCACTGCCATGCGAATGGGCATTGGTTACCAAAAATGAGGTGTCGGTGAAACCATTGTCAATGCGTCGGACGCCGGCCACTACGACGGTCGTATGATCATACTAGACTGAGATTATGTTGGACCTCTCCGAATGCGGAAGCATATAAAGCAAGTAAGCACATAAACATGTAAGGTATAAATTGATAAACAGAAGTGACAAAAGTTGCAAGTTGAGTAATATATAGTAATAAAATAAATAGAATGCACATGTCCCCAAAACAGTTAAAATGAGTTAAAAGGGGGAATGAGATACTCACCTGATCGAATAAAAGAAATAAAAGAATGATAATGTGAGAATGATGAACCCTTCGGGATACACAGAAAAGGATTCCTAGTTAAATATAATAATATAAATTAATGAAACGTTATAACCTGGATAATGAATTAAGATTTCGATTTGATTTGATTTATGATTTGTGACTAGTAAGTTATTGATTGATCAATCTCTACGATTATTATTATTCCAAAGATTAATATTAGTGTTTCACATTTATTTATTAAAGTCATTATTTTTAATATTTATAAAATCACCCTTGTTTACTTGATATGATAAATATATATAATCAAATAATAATTTAAATATAAAACACACTTATAATTATTCGAATAAATAAAATACCAATATATAAGTTTTTTAAATAAATAGTTATAATATGTAGTAATACACCTATTAATATTTAATAAATATTTATGTTGAATCTCTAACAAAATTTAATGGTAAAGATATAGTTAACACGTTTATTATGTTGTGTTTAAAAAAAACAAATAATACCTATACAATAAGGATAAAAGTTTGTAAAATGCTCAATGAAAAGAAAACATGAATTTAAATTGTCGAGTTTTAATAAGGTAACGATGATTTATTATTAATATATATAATATGCTTAAAATACATACATATATATACACACACACACATGTATATACACGCAAGTGAAAGCTCGTAACGAGATTTGACAAGACCGTAAACTCTAAGATGTCGGTTTTTAAAAAAATAGCGTTTATTTAATATTTATTAATCATTATAAATCATTAAAAGGGAAAAAAAATAAAAGAGATAAAACGGGGCTGCTGGGACTCGAACCCAGGTGGACCAGCAGCTCCACGTTTAACGTACACAAACCCAGCCAACTGGGCTGGGTATATCAGTTGTTTATTAGACCAGAAAGAAACTTTATAAACAAATACCGGTAAATCCCCCAAATTGATTTTAACCCTAGAATTTGCAATTGACCAATCTGTTATATGTTTGATTAAATTGATTTAGGGTTTTGCCTAACAGATCAACGACGAACTAATAGAACCAATCAATTACCTTAAGTGATGATGTTATGATGGTGAAACTGAAAGAACAGCGACGACAAAGAAAACGAACAGGGTTCATGATCCATAGATGATTATACTTCAATTAGGGTTAGGGCTTGCCTTCGCGATGATGAGGGAATGGTGTGGATGCATTTAATTGAATTATGATGAAGGTTAGATAATGTATTACAAACGGGTTTTATACGGCTGTGTGTAATCGTTAATACATATTAGTCTAATAGAACCAATCATATACCTTAAGTGATGATGTTATGATGGTGAAACTGAAAGAACAGCGACGACAAAGAAAACGAACAGGGTTCATGATCCATAGATGATTATACTTCAATTAGGGTTAGGGCATGGCTTCGCGATGATGAGGGAATGGTGTGGATGCATTTAATTGAATTATGATGAAGGTTAGATAATGTATTACAAACGGGTTTTATACGGCTGTGTGTAATCGTTAATACATATTAGTCTAACCTTGTTTTCCTTAATTAAAAGATTCATTATTTTTAATATTTATAAAATCACCCTTGTTAACTTGATACGATAAATATATATAATCAAATAATAATTTAAATATAAAACATACTTATAATTATTCAAATAAATAAAATACCAATATATAAGTTTTCTAAATAAATAGTTATAATATGTATTAATACACCTATTAATATTTAATAAATATTTATCTTGAATTTCTAACAAAATTTAATGGTAAAGATATAGTTAACACGTTTATTATGTTTTGTTTAAAAAAAAAATAATACCTATACAATAAAGATAAAAGTTTGTAAAACGCTCAATGAAAAGAAAACGTAAATTTAAAGTGTCGGTTTTAATAAGGTAACGATGATTTGTTATTAATATTTATAATATACTTAAAATACATACATATATATCTATACTATATATAATACACCAAACAACGGCAAATTAAGACACTCATTTTTAAGTAATTTACAACACTTAAAGCATAAGGTACATGTGTCAGTAAGGATAAACATGTCTTTTAAACACAATCCATTCAACTTACAATTTTGGTCCCTCTTCTTTAACCATATTATGTTTTTAATTTATCTTGTAAACTAACTTATCACCCATGATTTTTAAGCGACTATAGCATTTTCTTACGTTAATATTTTTATAAACAAATTGCACCATAAAAACGAGCATTTATTCTCTTTAATTTGGATATGATATTGTTGTAATTTTTTTTCATTTTAAATAAATTAATATGTTACGTAGGGGTGTTCAGTGTCGGTTTTGATGGTTTTTAAGTTAAACTTGTGAGTCCAACCGTTAATAATGATTTTTTGTCGTCCAAAACCAAACTCAACCATTGAAAGTTGAAATCGAATCGTTACTAACGGCCTGGTTCCAGTTTGGTTTCACAGTTTAAACTTTAATAATAACTTTAGTTTAAAATAATTAATAATTTAAGTGAACCGTCAATTTTAACTAAATACCAACATAATATGATACTTGAGATGATCGTAAATAAAGAAATGATAATTTTAGCCACATAAATGGTAAATATTAATGGAAGATCTAGGACGTGAAATAATAACAACAAAGGTTACAAAAGGAATCATATTGCAATTAGGTTAATTCATAGTCTTTTCTGGTTTCATATGGCTGGTTGCCGATATAAACCGCGAACCAACCGTTCACTACGTTTTGAAAATTTTGAAACCGACCAACAAACTGAAAGTAAAAAAGAAAAAGAAAAAAGGAGTCAAACCAATGACCGATTTAAACGATATCAAGGTTTTAACCGAACCATAAACACTTATATTTGAGCGTGATTAACATGTTCAAACACCGTCTGTATCGCGCGGGCACCTCTCTAGTATATACACACACACACACACATGTATATGCACGCAATTGAAATCTCGTAACGAGATTTGACAAGACCGTAAACTCTAAGATGTCGGTTTTAATAAAATAGCATTTATTTAATATTTATTAATCATTATTAATCATTAAAAGGGTAAAAAATAATAAAAGAGATAAAAACGGGGCTGCTAGGACTCGAACCCAGGTGGACCAGCAGCTCCACGTTTAACGTACACAAACCCAGCCAACTGGGCTGGGTATATCAGTGGTTTATTAGACCAGAAAGAAACTTTATAAACAAATATCGGTAAATCCCCCAAATTGATTTTAACCCTAGAATTTGCAATTGACCAATCTGTTATATGTTTGATTAAATCGATTAGGTTTTTGCCTAACAGATCAACGACGAACTAATAGAACCAATCAATTACCTTAAGTGACGATGTTATGATGGTGAAACTGAAAGAACAGCGACGGCAAAGGAAACGAACAGGGTTCATGATCCACATATGATTATACTTCAATTAGGTTTAGGGCTTGGCTTCGTGATGATGAGGGAATGGTGTGGATGCGTTTAATTGAATTATGATGAAGGTTAGATAATGTATTACAAACGGGTTTTAGACGGTTGTGTGTAATCGTTAACACATATTAGTCTGACCTTGTTTTCCTTAATTAAAAGAGTCTGTGAGCTTTATTAGGCATGAATAACGATTTCACGAATTAATTCCAATTTAGACGCGAGAATTGAGGTTCAAGCAAGTTAAACGGGTCATCGGGTTTGGTTCTTGGGTTATGGATACGGGTTTGGATGTTAGTTTGAGCAAAATTGCAATTAGGTCCTTGAAGAAAGAAGAGGGAAACAATCCTGGATAAAAGTTTAGTGTAGGGTAAAAATTTGCAATATCATGTAATTTATTTTATATAATTAAATAATTTAAGAATAATAGAATAATATTAAAATAATTAGATAATTCGATAAAACGTGTCGGGTAAATGATTAGGATATAATTTTGAAAAACCCGAGTTGTTACAGTCTCCCATACTTTAGGGAATCTCATCCCGAAATTAAAGGTTACTACTATACAACACCATTAAACTTTGAGAAAAAGAAAAATTTAAATATAACTTTTTTTTAAAATTTATCATAACACAGAACTCTGAATAATCTAAACAACGCTCCAAATGAAAATCCGATAAGGACACTTATATATAGGATGTACCAGCGGCGTATCCACCATGTCCTTATCATCTCTACATTTTTACCGTTATCCCAACTACTTTCGATTCTATATTATGACACACAATTGCACGCATTATGATTTCCATGCGAGGACTTCGATAATGATGTAGGCCTCCATAATTATTTAGATCGTCGGATGGTCCACATAACTCGTCCCATCGTGTGGGTTACAAAACATTTGGACAACATGTTTTTTTTAGTGAAAACAAGAATTTTAATATATTTTAATTATAAATAGGAGATAGTCATTGTGTAATATGTCGCTAAAAATGAATTGAATCCTTGAGTTGCATTAATAAAATATTAAAGTTTATAAAACATCTTTTGATATAAATTTTGGAAGTTTGAAAAGGAAAGGATTCCTTAGGGTTGAAAGTGAGATGAATTTGGGACAAATGAGGACAAGAGATAAACTAGGAGTACAAGAGTATAGGAAGTTGTCTTTTAAAAAAACTAGATTTTATTGTTTGAGCATAATTACATGAAATTGAAATTGTTTAAATCCAAAAATCGACTAAAGGTTTGTTATGATGTATGATTGAGAAAAATAAAAATATGTTTAGATAAAAATGACAAAAATATCTTCTTTGATAAACTTGGTAATGATGATTTAGTTTATCCGAATTAAAATACTTATTTAATTAGATCTATAAAACTTTAAACAATAGAAGTTGATTGAATTGAAATATTTTTATTAAGTTGCAAAGTAGGGTTTAATAAAATAAGTTTGGAAATTTTGAGCTTAATTAACATGATTGAATCGAGAACACATATGACGTAGGTGATTAAGATATTCATAGTTGTAGAAATTACAAGTAGGAGGATATAAAATTTGAGAAAACGTCATAGCATGGGTTCTAGACGGCATAGAGAGTTGAGGAACATCTTGTGGTACGTGGCAAGTATTAACAAGATAATCGAACGGTTACATGGGGTACAAAATGATATGAGGATTGAATTGAATAGTGGTTGTGGAAAGTGGAGCGTAACGAGTGAATTTTGGAGTAAGGTTTCTTGTTTCGGACGCTATGATTTTGATTGAGATTGATTGTTAATTGATTAACAGTATATAGTTGATGTTTAGACTTGTGTTTGTTATTGATGTTGTTATAAGAATAAGTATTGGCAAAAGAATTGAATTTATTGATGAAGAAGTTAATGAGCAAGATTGAATTGATTATATTTATGTTTTGGGAATTGAGTTTATATTTTAGAGATCGCAGGAGCTATCTATTTGACTAATCATGTGACCTGCAGTTATATAAAATAAACAGTTAATGTTATTTGATGTTGAGAAACATTCTATGATTAATTAATATGTGATTAATGAGACAATTAGATAGTTGCGTATATTTCATGTGAGTTATTGCGTAAAACGAAACTTAAGTGTGTTATGTTGATGTTTATTCGTAACTTAAGGATAAATTAGAATCTAAATCGAAAATCAATGAGTTAATTTGAAGAGTGAATGAGTTTTATCAAAGTTTGGTATGTTTTTAACAAACTAGAGTTTGATGTTGAATGCTTGAAATATGTTTAATGGTTTATGTATATGATATCATGAGTATTAAATTGTGTTCTAATATTTAAATCACTTGAGGTATTGATATTATAATAACATGATAATATGAATAGGTGAAAACCAATTTCAATAATATAGTGTAAATTGTTTAGGTTGGCTTGCAATAATTGAGTCTTGATGAATGAATGATTTGTATCCGATCAGGAGAATAAAAATGTTTTGAGTGTATGAGTAGATCTAATAAATAAATATTGATTAAAAATGATTTAGTAAGTATATAATTGAGTAATTGAATAATAGAATAATTAAATGATTAAATGAAGTCATAAATTGTTTCATATAAAATCAAACAATTAAAACAATTAACGAATGTCCTTCGATGTGTTGGGATCCCCTTGATCTTTCCATGTCATTTTGTTAGCATACCAAAATCAAAAGAAATGTGTTAGTTGACCTCCCATGAGCATTACGTGGCAATTTGAATGGCCCAACTTAATTAACGAATTTAACGAATCAATCGAGTTTGTCGGCCCATGAGCGTTACATGGCGATTTGACCGACCAAACTATATTAACGAATAAACGAATTCAAGCATAAGTAGTTGAAACATCTCGTGTATCACTACAGATGATAATGCTCCAACAAAATATCGCAAAGATAACGAATTGTGCAAATGTACAGTTGGCGTGTCCATGGCGTCCCATGGGTTTTACACCCGACTATACATTTTAAAACAATAAAACACAATAAAAGATGTAACCGTATAGCCGATTACGTTAAATTATTAAAGTGTCAGTCGCATGACAATTTCCACTGTGGTGGGGAATCTTGTCACACTCCCTAGTTTTAATTGAAAAAGAGCAAAAACAAAGCTAAGAAATTCGCAAGGAAATTTCCGACAATAAAATGCAATCTAATAAAATTTAATAGAATATTTAAATTTGAGGCATAGCTTCGAAGTAATAAAAATATTTTGAGGGTGAGACATAGTCTCAGAGCAATAAAATATTTTGAGAGTGAAGCATAGCTTTGGAGTTGTGTGTGCATGACAATAAAATAAATAATTAACTAAGCAGTTAAATAAGTACCTATTCTAGCAAGTAATTGCATAAGGTGTAAACAATCAAATAGAACACATCAGGTAAACAAATAAGCACGTATGGGGTTCCTAAGCATGTTACTAAGCCACCACTAACGACCTATCTTAAACCTTCGGCTCTGATACCAATCTGTCACACCCCAACATAAGGCGGAAATGTCGGGGCATGATCTGATTGTCATAACTCACAAGGTTACTACCATGCAACATTATAAGTTTCAATATCTATTTAATTATTTCAAATACACACTTATTCATTACAATATATCAAAACAAACACAAATCAAAATCATAAAATTAATTGTCTCATTGAATTTCTTCTAGCATAAGTCCTTAAACGATCTTCTAACTTCAACTACATCATACGATGACTTGCATATGCGTTGAAAATAAAATACTTTTGTCAACACGAGGTTGAGTGAGTAAAACACCAGAATTTCATGATTATATAATAATAATAATAATAATAATAATAATAATAATAAATAAGAGAGCAGACTGTGTCAAGTGATAAGCAATTTAACCAATCATATAAACGAATCAATTAAACCATAAAGAAATGGCTAAACCACTGCCATGCGAATGGGCATTGGTTACCAAAAATGAGGTGTCGGTGAAACCATTGTCAATGCGTCGGACGCCGGCCACTACGACGGTCGTATGATCATACTAGACTGAGATTATGTTGGACCTCTCCGAATGCGGAAGCATATAAAGCAAGTAAGCACATAAACATGTAAGGTATAAATTGTTAAACAGAAGTGACAAAAGTTGCAAGTTGAGTAATATATAGTAATAAAATAAATAGAACGCACATGTCCCCAAAACAGTTAAAATGAGTTAAAAGGGGGAATGAGATACTCACCTGATCGAATAAAAGAAATAAAAGAATGATAATGTGAGAATGATGAACCCTTCGGGATACACAGAAAAGGATTCCTAGTTAAATATAATAATATAAATTAATGAAACGTTATAACCTGGATAATGAATTAAGATTTCGATTTGATTTGAGTTATGATTTGTGATTAGTAAGTTATTGATTGATCAATCTCTACGATTAATATTATTCCAAATATTAATGTTATTGTTTCACGTTTATTTATTAAAGTCATTATTTTTAATATTTATAAAATCACCCTTGTTTACTTGATATGATAAATATATATAATCAAATAATAATTTAAATATAAAACATACTTATAATTATTCGAATAAATAAAATACCAATATATAAGTTTTTTAAATAAATAGGTATAATATGTAGTAATACACCTATTAATATTTAATAAATATTATCTTGAATTTCTAACAAAATTTAATGGTAAAGATATAGTTAACACGTTTATTATGTTTTGTTTAAAAAAACAAATAATACCTATACAATAAGGATAAAAGTTTGTAAAACGCTCAATGAAAAGAAAACGTAAATTTAAAGTGTCGGGTTTTAATAAGGTAATGATGATTTGTTATTAATATATATAATATACTTAAAATACATACATATATATCTATACTATATATAATACACCAAACAACGGCAAATTAAGACACTCATTTTTAAGTAATTTACAACACTTAAAGCATAAGGTACATGTGCCAGTAAGGATAAACATGTCTTTTAAACAAAATCCATTCAACTTACAATTTTGGTCCCTCTTCTTTAACCATATTATGTTTTTAATTTATCTTGTAAACTAACTTATCACCCATGATTTTTAAACGACTATAGCATTTTCTTACGTTAATATTTTTATAAACAAATTGCACCATAAAAACGAGCATTTATTCTCTTTAATTTGGATATGATATTGTTGTAATTTTTTTTCATTTTAAATAAATTAATATGTTACGTAGGGGTGTTCAGTGTCGGTTTTGATGGTTTTTAAGTTAAACTTGTGAGTCCAACCGTTAATAATGATTTTTTGTCGTCCAAAACCAAACTCAACCATTGAAAGTTGAAATCGAATCGTTACTAACGGCCTGGTTCCAGTTTTGTTTCACAGTTTAAACTTTAATAATAACTTTAGTTTAAAATAATTAATAATTTAAGTGAACCGTCAATTTTAACTAAATACCAACATAATATGATACTTGAGATGATCGTAAATAAAGAAATGATAATTTTAGCCACATAAATGGTAAATATTAATGGAAGATCTAGGACGTGAAATAATAACAACAAAGGTTACGAAAGGAATCATATTGCAATTACGTTAATTTATAGTCTTTTCTGGTTTCATATGGCTGGTTGCCGATATAAACCACGAACCAACCGTTCACTACGTTTTGAAAATTTTGAAACCGACCAACAAACTGAAAGTAAAAAAGAAAAAGAAAAAAGAAGTCAAACCAATGATCGATTTAAACGATATCAAGGTTTTAACCGAACCATAAACACTTATATTTGGGCGTGATTAACATGTTCAAACATCGTCTGTATCGCGCGGGCACCTGTCTAGTGTATATATATATACACACACACATGTATATGCACGCAATTGAAATATCGTAACGAGATTTGACTAGACCGTAAACTCTAAGATGTCGGTTTTAATAAAATAGCGTTTATTTAATATTTATTAATCATTATAAATCATTAAAAGGGTAAAAAATAATAAAAGAGATAAAAACGAGGCTGCTGGGACTCGAACCCAGGTGGACTAGCAGCTCCACGTTTAACGTACACAAACCCAGCCAACTGGGCTGGGTATATCAGTGGTTTATTAGACCAGAAAGAAACTTTATAAACAAATATCGGTAAATCCCCCAAATTGATTTTAACCCTAGAATTTGCAATTGACCAATCTGTTATATGTTTGATTAAATCGATTAGGTTTTTGCCTAACAGATCAACGACGAACTAATAGAACCAATCAATTACCTTAAGTGATGATGTTATGATGGTGAAACTGAAAGAACAGCGACGGCAAAGGAAACGAACAGGGTTCATGATCCACATATGATTATACTTCAATTAGGTTTAGGGCTTGGCTTCGTGATGATAATGGAATGGTGTGGATGCGTTTAATTGAATTATGATGAAGGTTAGATAACGTATTACAAACGGGTTTTAGACGGCTGTGTGTAATCGTTAACACATATTAGTCTGACCTTGTTTTCCTTAATTAAAAGAGTCTGTGAGCTTTATTAGGCATGAATAACGATTTGCACGAATTAATTCCAATTTAGACGCGAGAATTGAGGTTCAAGCAAGTTAAACGGGTCATCGGGTTTGGTTCTTGGGTTATGGATACGGGTTTGGATGTTAGTTTGAGCAAAATTGCAATTAGGTCCTTGAAGAAAGAAGAGGGAAACAATCCTGGATAAAAGTTTAGTGTGGGGTAAAAATTTGCAATATCATGTAATTTATTTTATATAATTAAATAATTTAAGAATAATACAATAATATTAAAATAATTAGATAATTAGATAAAACGGGTCGGGTAAATGATTAGGATATAATTTTGAAAAACCCGAGTTGTTACAGTCGGGAATCACATAACCCGGTTTTAGAATCAGACATTCTTTCTCAGTAAATATTGTAGTGTATTTCTTGTCACAGATTTGCGACACACTCAATAAGTTATGGTCTACCTTGTCACAATAATTGACTTTTTAAAAAGTAATATGCGCATTCGAAACATCACCTTCTTGTGTGATCATACCCCCAGAATTCCCAGCAAACGCCACATAACCCCCTTGAATATTTCTCACATTTGTTAAGAGGTCAAGATTTCTAGTAATATGACGAGAACATCCACTATCCATAATCCAGTTTTCACCAGAAATGGTCATGGATGTACCCTACAAACAAAAGAAAAAGATTAGTTCCAAAAGGCAGCCCAGGCCTCAGTCTTGGGCACCTTTTGGTTTTCTTGAGAAACATTAAACTTAGCCGAATTCAACTGTTGTTCAGCAACTTGAGAATAAGTTACAGGCTTCTTAGACTTTCGTCTTAAATAAGCAGCTTGAACGACATTTGAGTTCACATTTTTGCATAACGGTTCAGTTGGAACGAACTTTGGTTTAACGTGACCATAAGTTTCATTCACATGAAAGACCTTTCGAGGATTCACGTTTGAGAACATGATGTGAGTATCATCATCATTCGACACAGGTCGTTTCAGAATCTCTTTTATCAAAGGAACTGGTTTTGATTGATCTTTGACAAAAGGATGAAGATTCTGAGAACTCTTCTGTCCACAGTTTCTCACAACATGACCTTGTTGACTGCAAAGGAAGCAGCTTCGCATGTCTACATGGTTGTTTTGAGATTTAGCAGTAACATATGACACAGAAGGATGATGACTCACGTTCTTGCTAAAACTCTTAGCTAAATCATCATATGACCCCGATTTCTTTCTCAAATAAAAATCTAAGTTAGAACAGTTTGATAAACTTTGCAAAGTATCTGTTCCGGTCGATTTTACAAACTGAACTTTCTTAGCATGTTTTAAAACTTGCTTAGCTTTAGTCAAGGGGTCAGATGAAACTGATGTTTTAGCTTGAGCATACTGACATTCAGGGTCTTGAATCTTGGAGGTTTCATCGTTAAAAACACTTTCAATCAGTTCCGGTTTAATGATACTAATTGGAATGTCTTTCTCAGTGAACATCGTGTCTATGCCTTTTAATTTAAAGACATGACCAGTTGATGGCTTGGAAACATTTGGATTGATGAAACGCAACAAATCCTCATCAGAAATTTTGGGCTTTTCTGGTTTCTTAGCTTTCACTGGTTTAACCCTAACATGATTTTCTTGTTTCACCTGAGTTGTGTACGAACCATACACAGCCTCCTCAAATTCATGAGGTTCACAAAGTATGTGATTAGAACTTGGAATGTTCTTGTTTTTTTTTGTATTATTTCAGGTTCGAACACATCCTCAATGATGACTTTATCAACATTTTCAACAAAGACTTTGTTGCTTTGAACATGAGGTTTCTGAATTGTAGTTTGGGCTTTAACAGTTTCAGGTTTAACCGGTTTTGCTTTTTCTGAAATCATGGGTTCTTTAACAATCACATCCTCTTCTTTTCTAGTAAAAGGATTTGGTTTGTAATCATTCTGAAAAGGTGGTGGAATTTCAAGAAAACCTATTCCTTTCTTTGAATCTTTTTGCTTACCAGATACTTCAATTGTTTCGTTTAGCAAAAAGGAAGAATTTCTGAATTTGCCCAATTTGTTCTTTAACTCAAGAACCTCATTTTCAAGCTCGGTTATCTTTGATCTATGTTTCAAAATTTCTTGAAACTTTTGATCAATGATAGTCATTTTAACCGATAACTCAGCCTTAAGATCATGATTACTTATAGTTAAGGCCTCAATTTTCTCTCTTGAATTCATTTGAGAGGTTAAGGATTGCCTATAAGTATCCTTTAAATAAACAATCTCTTTTAGCAAATTATCATTTTAGAGTTTTAAGGAATCTATCTTAGGCTTGTTGATTTCACAATTGACACATGAAACATTAACAAATAATTTAGAAGTCGAAGTACTGACCTCATTTTGCTTAGCCATGTAAGCTGACGTGGTTGAATCACTGATTTTAGCCATACATGCAAAAGTGGTAGGAAGCTTTTCACTTGAATCATCTGAATCAGACTCAGTATCAGCATCAGAATATAGCTCACTCCCACTTTCATTTGATTCAAACATCACCAAATTAGCTTGATTGTCATGGCACAGCAATCGTTGTGACCAGTCATCTCCATCGAAGTTAGACAACATTGCTTGGGATCTAGAAGACAACGGTTTAGTTCCAAAAGACTTTCCCGCATAACTTCCACTTTTACCATATGTATTTTGATCTTGCTTTCTGGGACCATGTGTACTCTTTCTTTGGTTTACCACATTCTTTAGCAAAATGCTCAAACTCTTGACATTTGTAGCATTTGACTTTTAATTTATCAAACTCCAATTTCTTGTTCAAAGATGGAAGATCTTAACCCGTTCTCTGCATAAACTTTTTCACTTTTCTGACTATCATAGCCATAATCCACTTCAAGTCCATCAGTTCTAAATCATCAATATCAATTTGATCATAGTCTTCATCATTCAAATCGCTCGTTGTAGTTTTACTACTAACCAGATTCTCATATGAAATCATGAAGGCAGACAAGAAAGCAAAATTTTGTTCGGCCTTCTTCATGTTCACATTAGGTTGTGATGAGAATTGATTTGAAGGTGATGAATTTCTGGATCCTCCATATGAACCAGAAATACCATATGATCCAGAATTTCCAGCTGTGTAGAAACAAGCACGTGGATCACTATAGATAGTTGTTGCATTATCACTTGAATTTTGTGTTACAAATGCAGTGATAGGAGAAATGGTTGAACTTAATGGCATACTTCCACCATACAATGCAGGATCTTGACTATCTTTTGAAGACTTTTGACATTTAAGATCGTATTCACGTACCTCGATCTTTTGCATAAATTCCGATGCCGTCAAATCTTCATTGTTGAAATAATTATTCTCTTTCAAAACCATCAAGAAAGTCGAGTAAGAACTCGGTAATGCACTTTTAATGGTGTCAATCTTATCAATCTCAGAAGTTTCCAACCTCATCTTATCCATCTCAGCGATCAAATGATTAAATCTAGTTGTCATCTCCTCAACAGTCTCACCCTTAAGTAGGTTAAAGTTTCTAAATTGAAACTTGAGCATAACCTTTTTGCTTTCAGCAGTGTTACCCATACACCTCATACGAATGTGCTGGAATAAGGAGGCACAAATTTTTATACTACCAACTTGATGAAAGATGTTTTCGGGTAAAGCCATAGTGAGAGTAGAATAAGCTTTCGTTTCAATTTCTAAGGCTTTCTTCTCTTCAACGGAATATTGTCAGATAGCTTTAGGTGTGAAACCAATGGCCTCATCCCCAATCATTGGAATGGTGTAAACCTCATCCAAGCAATACGAACAGTCAGGGTGAATCGACCCTTGATGAGCACGGAAACGGGGTTCCCACTTAGCAAAATCTCTAAATTTCATTAAACGTGGACACTTTGAATGTGAACCGATCTCGGTATCCAGTTGCAACATTTTTTGCATTAACATATTTTGGGAACCTAGTGCATACATACCAGCCATGTTTGCTAAATGACAATTTTCTCAAACTGCAAGGGTTAAAAATGAAAATTATATTAACGAACTGTGAACAATAGACTTAGCGAACTATGAACAGTGGTTAATGAATCACAACTTAACGAACTGAAAATTGTCCAGGTAACGAATTAGTTTGACACAATGGATTAACAAATCAGATGATTTTCTATAACGAATCACTAAGTGTAGACTTAGCGAATTACGTGACGAATCAGCTACAGTTGATAACGAATCAACTTATAGCGAATCAGGTTGTTACGACGGTTGTAACAAACTGACAAGGGTTTCCACGTGGCAAAAAGTTGTTATAATGACCGTTAACGAAGTGGACACGTGTAACACGAATTGAGTAACACGAATCAGGAGCTGTAACGAATTGATTCACGAATTAGCTAAAAGATTAACGAATCCGGTAGCGAATTGATGAACAGTGTGTAACGAACTACCAAAGTTTTAACGAATCTTTAAACATCAATGAAGATCTTCAAATCTTCATCTGAAATTTCCAGAAATTTGGAAAACGAAGAACACCAATACGCAAACTTAAATTTGTTATACTATATCAATACTTAACCAAATCGTTCATATAACCGATCAAAACACTCGGAAACACCACACGAATCCAATTCAATCTCCCTCGTAACTCAATTAACCATAGATCAAAACCAATTTGACCAAATCTAATGCCTTGTTTTCGGCCAAACCAAAACAACACAATTCAAACCAAAACCCATCCGAATTTCAATTCCTATTAACCAAACCTTACCAATACCTTAATAACCTCAAATCCAATCCAATCAATCCATACACAATTCCGAATCACACTTAATTCAATCCAAACGTAACCCAGTTATAAAATTATACCAAAATACCAATTAACAGTCCACTATTAACAAATTAACACTTGAATCAAGAGCAATCGAACACCGAAAGCTCTGATACCACTTGTGATTACCTAGATCTAACACAGATCTCAGATCTGATAGATAATTAATAACGATTACGGATCTAGTTCATGAAGCTCTTATACGATTATGTATTATTGTTATATATATTTGTTAGTATTAGATATGTGTATGTATAATATGTTAATGAAGCTTGAGAGAAACGAATTGGGCAGATGTTTGATAATCTAAACTCAAAAATTAAATTAATAGTGGAATGACCCACTATATATAGAAGATGGATCTAGTTCATTATACATTCTGTAACGAACTAGCCTCTACTTCGTTACATTACAATAAATGAAACAAACATAACGAATCACCCCCTGATTCGTTAAACATCCATAACGAATCAGGAGGAAACATAACTTAAGTCTAGTTCGTTAAACATCGTTAACGAACTAGATAATATCTTTAATAATAATAATTACATAAATTAAACGACAAATACTTTAACGATAAATACAAAGACTCGAGACGCAAAACTGTGTACTAACAAAAGTATTTAAAACTTATCCAACTGCTTCAACCTATCACATACGTATAATTAATCCAGCGTACAGTTTTTCCAATTGATCCAACCTATCACATGCCTAAATATCATTAACTAATCCAAGTAAACATAATCGATGCAACTGAAATGCACATAACTGAATTATATATACACAACTAAGTGATGATTAAAATGTTACAACCCTTCCAAAAGTGTCTGAAACTTATCCAACTGATACAAACTATCACATATCTATAACTAATCCAACGTACACTTGTTCCAACTGATCTAACCTATCACATGCCTAAAATATCATTAACCGATCCAAGTAAACATAATTGATGCTACTGAAATACACATAACTGTACTACATAAACCTAACTAATCTACGTTTAACTAAAATGTACATAATTGAGTTGCGTACACATGTCTGAAATTATATTTTTAAAGGTATTTAGGTAGTTAATAATTCATTGAAAATTGTGATCAAGGTAAAAAATTGATCAAGATAAACCTTTGATCAATAAAACAACCATGTTCATCCAAACTAGTTGGCTAACCATTAACTACACAATTAAACAAAATATACTACGTAAATCTAACCAACTTGATTAGTTCCCTTTATCGTTTGAACCGGAATGTAAAGTTAAGGTTTTGTCAACCCTTAAACATGATCGTTAAGCACAATCAAAGGTGGATGTGGGTGGCATTCACCTTAATTCGGCCTACAAAAGGTTCATATACATTTAGTTTACATGCTATCAGGTCATAATAAACCAATCAACCATCCGGTGAAATTTAGAGTGTCCATCATCGTATAAAATTGGAACCCTACATAGCGATGAAACTGAAGATGAAGCTGAGTTAAACGACGAACGAGGAAGTTGAACATTGTCGCCGGACAAGGAAGGTGATTAAGGGGTTGCCATTGTTCTATCGGGTGTGCGGTAGAGGACCAATACATATAGGGATTCCCACTTTAATGTGTTTTTACCATTTTACACCCGCTCTAATAGTTTCTAGCGGAAAAAAACATGACAAAGACTAAAAGATAGATGTATAGTGGATGAGTGTGTAGATGTGAGGGATACAAGTGGGTTGTTTTGTAACCGGGGTTGCAGAGTGCATCCGCATGTTCACAACATGGAAGCAAAATATACTTATCTAAAAATATATGGTTGGTTAATCAGTAGAATGGAACCGCATATTCCACAAGAAATCACATTTCCTCAATTCCCAAAAATCATTCCTTCACTCCCCATGTTTTTGTTTTATAAATTAAAATTCCACATAACCACCACCATTAGACAACACAACCACTACCATCGGCACCACCACCACATTTGTATTCCATTAGCTTCCCTTATCGTGGCTAACTGATCAGCCGTCAGACCAATCAAAGGTAAGTAGAATTCTTAATCACGTTAAACTAGTTAGGGTAAGAAGGGTCTCGAACCACGAAGAGTGTGTGGTCGGTGTATAAATGCAATCGATTAATAATATGAAGCTTTTTGAGTAGTCGTGTTGTCCAAATATAATTTTAGTTTTAAAATACGATCATTGGATCTCACGTTTAATGAAAATAAGTAACAAATTACAATGTATAAGAGTTGTATTGTAAACAATATTTAGGAACAAATCATACCCAGGTTACAAGTTATGAGCAATTAGAGCTAAAACATAATTATAGATTCAAGTTCCTATAAACCGGTTCAAATAACTAGGTTTTGTTAAGCTATCTTCAATTCAAGAGCATCAACAATCATATACCAAATATGGTTCAAAAAAACTCACACTAAATGATATAGGCAATTGTATGCAATTTAGAATCAAAACTACTAACAAACCCTAACACAAATTGAGATTTATAGCAATCACCATATCATATGTCATAGATGCAAGAAAATTTTCAACAAGATGAGTTTGACAATACAAGATACTCAATCTAAATTAATCAAACAGCTACAAGGAATCGTTTCTTAAATCATTATTAATCATAAAATAAACTCCAGAACTTACAACATCCACCCCCAGAACTATTTGAAAGAGAATTACCCACATGGTGATGAATTTCCTCTTCAATGTCTTTAATTTCGGGCTCCAATCATCAATCTGGTGCCATGACATGATCTCTAATGGTGTAGGAAGATCATATATTGCCCAGAAAATCTCTTATTTCGAATGGGAGTCAAAACCCCCATTTAATTGTGATTTAATCGTCAGTTTTAGTCAAAGGCGCATTTTACACGGGCCCTTGGACACCGACACAACAAACAAGACGTCGATGTTCGGTGGGATACATTGCACATTAGGGGATCATGACGCCAACGACATCAAGGACGCCAAAAATGGCGTCGGAGACCAAAGAACTGATTCGCCACAACTTTGCGTTTGGTTCGATCCTTTGCCATGCCTGGTGTCACCCCGATCGAAGGCGGATTATTCAGATGGGCGTGATCGCACATGAGCACAAGTGTACTATTAAATGGAGTTGATTATTAGTATTATTAATTCGCAACAACTACACAATTGTCTTTTGAAATAAAAAGGACAAATAATGAATAATGCATACAAGGTATTTATTTAAATGTATATTGATGGTTTACTAAATGTCTTCAAGTCTCGTATAAGCATCACTCGTAAAAACTTGTAGCATGTATGTAAATAGTTTTCCAACAATGTTGGTGAGTGATCATAAGTTGGTAATATATAGTATCGATGGAAAAAAGTTATTCACAAGTCATTGAGCGAATAAAGCTAAGTATGTTAGTATGTAACAAACAAGGGTGTCCATTATTGAGAATGGATTCGTCGGTTCGTTATTGAGAACGCAGGGTGTTCATTATTGAGAACGAACGTATGTGAGGATTCGTTATTGAGAACGAACGGGTTCACTATTGAGAATAAACACATCAAGTATGAGCAACCCCACCACAAACACCGTAAACACATAACATGTAATTTAAAAGCATTGCACGCATCATAAACACATACATCGAATTAAACACGAAACGACATAATTGTGAATCATTTGTAATAATTGGATAAAAATGGAATAAATGTGGACTCCATAATAGGCATACATGCTACACCTCAAAATATGTAACAGTTAAAAAGGGATTATGAAAACTCACATGAATAATGTGCTAGATGATCCAGACGAAAGTTTATAAGGTTGTAAAGTTGTTTACGCGAGTGCTTAAATGACGAAAGGGAATATAAAACCGAAAGAGAGTCCTTGTTGCAAGAGTATTGTTGAGAAACCCTACAATTATCATTTCGATCAGGCCCGGTTTTGGGGCCGTACGGCCCGTGTAGTGGCACAAGGCCCAAATTTCAGAGTGCCCAAAGGTTTAATATTATATAATACCCTGTTTGATATACAAAGCCCAATAAAAACCCTATATGCAGAGCCCAATAAAAACCTATTAGATATGCAGAGCCCAATAAAAACCATTGTGAAAACTACCGTGAACGACTAAACAATCAACAATAAATCTATCAAGCGACTAGAGATTAGGCCATCGAAAATCGGGAATAGAAGGTATGTAAATATGATTTTTATTACTTTATGTTAGTTGATGAGTACCTTATTCTATGCATGCGTATAGGCTAAATAGCAATCGGAAGGTATTAAGTGTGTTCTTGCAAAATTGAAAATTGTTGTTTTATTATGTTTGACACAAAAGTGATTTTGTTGATAATGATTGTTGACAGTTCACAGTACGTTGATCACTTATATTTTTATTTTTATTTTTTTTAACTATTAACCCTTTTGAAAGAAAGTATTTTGTGTTTATGATTTTGTCTATTGAAAACGAAATATTAGAATAGAAGGTATGGACTATAAAGACTTGATCGAGAGCTTTGCTTCCCAAAACGCTAGGAGAGCCTCAAAATTCGCTTAAGTTCCATTGTTTTGATACACTAGTTTTGTTTTGTTTATTTTAAAGAATATGTCATAGCTTTATTTTATAACAGTTGTATTCATATTGTGGTTTTTTTAATATATAATTGATGAATTTATATTATAAGGAGGAGGCCCAAAATTTGTCTCACTCGAGGCCTAAATTTCTTTTAGCATTCTTGGAGACGGGCCTGATTTCGATTTAAACTTCAATTTCCCTTTTAACGTTCGAATAGGATTTAACATTTTGGTTTTTAAAACAACCTTTACGTTCAATAATCGTTTATCATTCCTTTAAATAAATATATAGTTATACTAGTTTTTATCCACCGTATTACAAGGGTTATTTTACATTATTCGTTTATAATATTTATATATTTTTTGGATTTTAATTTTATTTATTGTACTGAAGTTAATAATATACTTATTATTTAATGATGAAAGGGTTTCACAAATAAATGAGATATTATACCCGTTTAAGGAATATATATAGGTTTGGTGTGAACCATACCTGTGAATTCGGGTTAAATGCATGAGAAATGTAGGGAGAAACAAGAGAGCTTTTAAAGGTTTCGTTTATATATATTTAAGATAGATTAATTGTTTTTAGAGTGAAATACGATTTATAAAAGACATTGTTATAATAGAGTTTCTTAATTAAATAAGCCATTCAATTATTTCAAAAGAATAAACATAATTTAGGAACCTTCGATATAAATTATTATCTAAGACTAATTAAATAAATTTAGTTTTATTTAAAACATACTAATAGTTAGTCTAGAATAAAAGAATATCACAGTAAATAATGGTGTCGTATGGAATAATAAAAATAACTTAGGTTTAAAACCACCCAGTTAAATAAATAGCAAAAGTCCTTGTTTAACCACTAGATGAGCAAGTGATGGCAAAAAAAAAATTGATAAATAGAATGAAATGTTAAAAAAGAGAATAAAATGAAATTGAAAACATATTTGTTTATGGATCTCCCATTAAACTCAGTCACTCAGACGAGCCTTCAAATCATTCAAAAGCATTCTCTCAAAATTAACAGATTCGAAACTTAGTGCTATAAAGACGATGGTTATATTAATCTAAGTTTCAAGAAATGATAAAAACAGCCTCTCAACTTTTATTTCATCCCTTGATCTATGAAGAGTTAGCATGTAACTTATAAATTATATTAAACCTTTAACCATGATCCTTTTTAAACTAATTTAAAACATTTTTTACTAGTTACTATGATCTAACGATTTAGATAATAATTTATTGATTTCCTTATTATTATTATTTCTTTTATTTTAAATCAAAACAGGTCGGGTATCGAGTTCAGAAATTAGCGAATGTCACATCTAGCCACTTGTGATCTTAACAATTCTGGTCCAAAAGCTCCAAAACACACTC
This sequence comes from Bidens hawaiensis, assembly GCF_021521415.1. Classification (NCBI taxonomy): domain Eukaryota; kingdom Viridiplantae; phylum Streptophyta; class Magnoliopsida; order Asterales; family Asteraceae; genus Bidens; species Bidens hawaiensis. The sequence goes on along the minus strand of NW_027491179.1, from coordinate 495,527 downwards.
TTTACCGCTAGATGACCAAAAATAAATAAACAGAAATGATGTAATAGATATCACACCCCAACTTATGACGGAACATGTCGGAGGCACGGCTAAGATTTCTCATTGCTCAAAGACCCTAAAAATAATTTAAGTGACAATAACTAATTTATTTCATTCAAGTTAAAGTACACAATTTCATTCAAGATAAGAATATAAACCAAAGCAATTACATCAATTCCATTTGTTCAATAACCAAAGTCCGAAATTACGTCTTCAACTTCAACATCTTCTCAAAATGCTAAATGCGATATGCATTAAAAATAATAAATATTATCGACAACTATATGTTGAGCAAGTAACCAATATTGATATATATATATATATATAATCGATGAAAATGTTAGTGCACGGTTTTGGTGTCCGTAGCAATCGAATAAGTTATAGATAGTCTAGGTTGTTTATTAAATGTAAAATGGCTCATTCGCTATGGATTATATAGCGAATGAGGTCCATTCATTAGTTAACTAGACTAGTTCGTTAAGGTATGAACCCATTCGTTATGGAAGCATAACGAATGAAGGCTAGTTCGTTAAGGTATTACCATTTGTTATGGAATGGTGTCTAATTCGTTATGAAGATATAACGAATTAGACTTAACTTAACGAACTAGAGCATATGGCCTATATATATGCTGCTCATGCTCATAAGTGAGAGTGTACATAGATAGAGAGAGATCTAGATCTAAGTTATTCTCTTCATAAGTTAGTTCTACCATAATGTATTCATCCATATCTATCAATAAAGTATCATATTTATTGTGTAACGATTTCGTGTTTATCGTATAATTGATGTATCGACGCGGCTAGATCCATGGAAGGTTTCCTCAATTGGTATCAGAGCAGGTTGTTGTTGTCGATGCATCAATAATAAGGTATTGAATATGAGTTTTTCGTGTTCTTCGGTTTTTGGTACAATTTGGTCAGATCTGGATTAAAGTAGTATGTTATTGATGGAATTCAGGCTGAATTCGTGTTTATTGATGGAAGATGAAGTTTCCTGTGCAATATGGTTGTTAATTATGGTGAATTGAGTGATTCACCATGGAAGAGCATGTTATTGTATGATTCAGTTTATGATGATTCAGTGATTATTAAGCTAATTGGATGATAGGTTAGTGTATCTTAATGAAATCCGCATGTTTCTGTGGATTTTGGTGTTAAATTATGGTGTATCGAAGGATCTGCCATGGAAGAGCATGCTATGGTTTGATCTGATTGATGATAATTCTGTAGATGTTAAGTTAGTTGGATGATATATTTGAAATTGTGATGAAAATCCGTGTGTTCGGGTAGATTTTCATGATTAATTATGGTGTTTGGATGATTTCACCATTGAAGGAGCTTGGATGTACAGATTCCGATGAAGATAACTGAATTTTCCGGCTTCTAACCACTTTTTCCGGTGAAACACGTTTTTCCGGTGACTTGTTAAGATCCAACAACCTAATTCGTTATGTTACTGTAGAAATTCGTTATGGAAACTTAACGAATGGAAAATTTAATGAATTAAGTTAATTCGTCAAGGTAATTCGTTAAGTTAAAGATAACGAATTAAGTTAATTCGTCAAGGAGATTCGTTAAGTTAATTGTATGATGAATTAAAGGTAATTCGTTTAGAAAAATCGTTAAGTTAATGATAACGAAATAAGGTAATTCGTTAATGGGTATGACGAAGTGGAAATCTTAACGAATTGAAGGCCATTCGTGTAATTGTCATAACGAATGAGGATTGTTATAACGAATTAGAGTAGGTAATTATAACGAACTGTTTGGTTGACGAATGGAGAGCACGAACTAAGTTAACGAATGGAGTAGATATTTATAACGAATGGAGAGGTGATTCGTTAAAAAAATAAATAAATAAATAAATAAAAGCTACTTGGCGGGAAAAATTTTCTTGTACGAATTTTTTCCCGAATACTCCTCATTAATGAAAATTCATTTTTGAAAATTTTGGCGATAATGTTTATTTTTCGAAAATTTTCGGTGAATTTTTGGCGGGAAAATTGGGAAAAAATTTCTTAATCGAAATTTTTCTAGGATGTTCCTAATGTATTGGGTACTATTCTCTCAAATTTTGGTAATATATTTTCCGGCCGACTTTTTACGCGTTTCAATTGGCCGAGGGGGAGAACGCGAGTAATTTAAGGAGGAGTTTGTTTGTGAACTTTGAAGATTATTTAAGACCTTGCCGAATTTGTCAAGAAAAGGGGGAGATAAACCTTCATTGAGTTTATTTAGCATGTATATTCCTACTTAGCATGTATCTTCCTACGTTTGCAAGGTTTCTTGAAAAATTACTGCAATTCGGGTGGTAATTCATGATTACAAAGCTACGTTTGACTGAGTTCAAGACTACAAGTGTTCTTCGATTGGTGATTGATTTGTTCAAGATTGAAACCTAAATATGTGGGATACGAGTGTCTGTTCATTTACTTCTTTCTGAGGAAATTTGATCCTGACTATGTTGGCTACGAGAATATGGCGGATTACTTCTGTTGAGGGGGACGATTCTCGAACGGGTTGATCTTATTGAAGAATATACGACACCTTTCACGAGATTGAAGAATTTGATCGTTCTGGATTTATTAGTGGAGGTTGGAACTCTGATTCATATGCCCAAACATTAGTGCATCTTTGCGAACGGGATGTGGAAGAGCTTCAAAGAGTTATTTGGGATAAACGTAATCAAGAGAGGGAAAACCGAAGTGAAAGATGTTGAATGATCGAGTTGTTCATGAAGATGTGTGATGAGGTTAAACGTAAATATATGTTTTTCTTTACCGGTGCAGATGGATAGCTGATGACTTGCTGCTGATTGTTGAAAGATTGAACCATATCATACGCCAATGGATGATTGGGATGATCTCTAAGAGTTGCTTACTTTGAGGGGGTTATCTGATATAAGAGGCTACAAGTAATTGGTTTATTGGAAAGATTTAAAGATTGTCTGTCTGCACAAGCCCGAAAATTATCAGTCAAGGGGGTGTCTGTTAGTGCACGGTTTTGTGACTGGTGATTTGCAGTTAAAGTATTCAAGATTAAAGTATTCGATAGCTACGGAAAAGGGGGTGTCTGTTAGTGCACGGTTTTTGTGTCCGTAGCAATCGAATAAGTTATAGATAGTCTAGGTTGTTTATTTAATGTAAAATGGCCCATTCGCTATGGATTGTATAGCGAATGAGGTCCATTCGTTATTTAACTAGACTAGTTCGTTAAGGTATGAACCCATTCGTTATGGAAGCATAAAAAATAAGGGCTAGTTCGTTAAGGTATTACCATTCTTTATGGAAGCATAACGAATGGTGTGTAATTCGTAATGAAGATATAACGAATTAGACTTAACTTAACGAACTAGAGCATATGGCCTATATATAGCTACTCATGCTCATAAGTGATAGTGTACATAGATAGAGAGAGAGATCTAGATCTAAGTTATTTCTACACCATAATGTATTCATCCATATCTATCAATAAAGTATCATATTTATTGTGTAACGATTTCGTGTTTATCGTATAATTGATGTATCGACGCGGCTAGATCCATGGAAGGTTTCCTTAGAAAATAGACAATTCCTAATGACATGTGAATCACAACAACTTATATAACAAAAAAACATATAACTGCCATTTCCCCTTGACACAACATTGGGTCAAGTTACTCTGATAGCGTATCATCATACTATGTGGATGAGGATGAGATACTAACCATAATGTAGTAAACACATAGTCATATATCATTTAGCAACCAATCGAGCAATTACACAATCAAGCAAATAGTGGAATTGTGTTCGAGTATGTAATATTATAAATAACTAAGTTTGTTTTTGTACGCATAAGCCCCCCAAAACAAAAATAAGAAAAACGAGTAAGTGACTACTCACCTTTATTATTAGGCGAGTTTGTGAAGTAAATGAGATGCGCAAGAATAAGTGAGCCGATCAAAATTAATTGAAAAATCCTAATAAAATCCTGGATAATAACTATGATTAAAATTAGGAAGAAACGAACTAAAGTTACCAAAGATTACAAGATATAACTCTCGTTATAAAGAAAATGAGATATACGCGAGCTAACTAACTTTTGTAAAAAATATTCGAAAAAAATTAAAAATAAGTTCTATTATTAAAAACGAACTGAACGAACACAAATTAATTATTAATTCCTCTTCTAACTCAAGTTATTGAAAAAGAAAACTAGAGTTAAACGAATTGAACGAACCAATACTTACCAAACCAACCGGGCAAAAAAAAACAAAAAATATAAAACTGATCGGCTATTCGTGAACCCGAAAGACCTACTTCGAAGTGGAAAAAACCAATCTGGATAAAATTAAATATTTTTAAAACTAAACAACCACACATTATAAATTATGCACCGGCTAATGCTAAGTTTGATCAGGGATGGCAAAAAAGCCTGAGCCCGACGGGTATACCCAAAACCCGAAACAAATGGGACGTGTATACTTGAAACCCGATGGGTATGGGCCGGGTATGGGGTTAGGATTTAAAAATTTTGCGGGTATGGGCCGGGTATGGGATTATATGATACCCGACCCAATTACCAAAAAACACATACCCATTTACCCGAACCATATACCCGAAAAATTCTTTGTATTTCATAGGTTGTGAAGCATATATATATATATATATATATATATATATATATATATATTATAAAAAAATTATAAAGATATTATTTATTTATCGTCACGCTTATATATACGGAGTACATTAAATTTTAATTTGTAATAATTGTTGTATGAATAAAAGCTATAAAATAATTATATTGATTAAAAAATGTATTTGAATGTCCCAACGGGTATACTCGATACCTGCGGGTATGCCCGATACCCGACAGGTAATGGTCGGGTATGAGACGCGGTTTTACAAACGGGTATGAGCACGGGATTATCAATACCCGGCCTGTTGTCATCCCTAAGTTTGATGACAAGTACATTTTATAATAGTATGCTTCCTTACTGATTTCTTCCTTAAGCAATGTAGGATGTAAAGAATATAGTTTTCTTTTAATCTTAAGGTGCCAAATGAAGTGATATAAGATGGTCTACTTAGATGCCAAGTGGCATAACCCCATTTTTATTTATTATAATACTAGTTTTTAAACCCCGTATTACGGAGGTTGTTTTATATTTTTTGTTTCTAATATTTATTTATTTTTTGAAAATTTTATTTTTAATTGTATGAAGTTAATAATATACTTATGGTTTGATAATAAATTATTTCACAGATAAATGACATGTTATAACCCGGTTTTAAAACTATTGGGTTTGATGAGACTAAGACCCGTTTATTTTTTTTACTATAAAATTGGATTTTTAATTATAAATAATTGGTTTTTTATTTAAAAATAATATATATCTTTTTTTAAATAAATCATATATTAATTTTTAGTATATCCTTCCTTTATAAGATTTTTATATCAAATATTTGGTAACATTAGTTTTTAATTTAATGAGATGTTATAACCTGTTTAAGAAATATATGAGTTTGATGAGACTCATACCCGAATTCGGGTCAAATGCATGAGAATTCTCAATTTAAAAATCAAGCAAATCTGGTGACTTCAATAAAAAGGGGAGCAACCACATCGCGACACATAAGATTTTTATGGTTTTGTTTATATATATTATATATATATAAGGGTTAAAATAAAAATACATAGTTTTGTAGGAAGAGTAGGAAGGGCATAAAATTTAGAGTTAGGAAACTATATAGCCTAAATCCTTGATCCTAGGAAACTATTTGCAATTTTGAAAACTATCAATCTCAACCACTAGATTCTAGATCCAATGGCCTAGATTTATTCTTACCATTCCTAGAAAACTATTTTTTTTTTATTATAACCCACCCTATATCTATAATATATATAAACGAAAACATAAAAATCCTACGTGTCACGATGTGGTCGCTCCCCCTTTTTTTGGAGTCACCAGATTTGCTTGATTTTTAAAAGAAGGCTTCTCATGCATTTGACCTGAATTCATGGGTATGTGTCTTACCAAACCCAGATATTCCTTAAACGGGTTATAACATTTCATTAAATAAAACATTATTCTCACCAAATTATTGATGTAAAAATCCTATAAAATAGGATATACTGAAAATTAATATCTTATTTATTTTAAAAAAGATATTTATATTATTTAAATTAAAAAACTAATTTTATAGTAAGAAAAAATAAACGCGTCTTGGGTCTCATCAAACCATAAGTATATTATTAACTTTCATAAATATTATTTATAATCAAAACAGCCAATTTTATAGTAAAAAAAAATAAACGAGTCTTGGGTGTCATCAAAACCATATAGCTTTTAAATCGGGTTATAACATCTCATTTATTTATGAAACAATTTATCATCAAACCATAAGTATATTATTAACTTTCATAAATATTATTTATAATCAAAACAGCCAATTTTATAGTAAAAAAAAATAAACGAGTCTTGGGTCTCATCAAAACCATATAGCTTTTAAATCGGGTTATAACATCTCATTTATTTATGAAACAATTTATCATCAAACCATAAGTATATTATTAACTTTCATACAATAAAAAAAATATAAATTTAAAAAGTAAATAAATATTAAAACAAAAAATATAAAACAACCCCCGTAATATGAGGGATAAAAACTAGTATATATATATAGATTAGATTAAACGAAAATTAACACATTTGAAAATTTTCCATAAAGGTGTGGATTTAAATAATAAGTCACATAATATAAAATATAATGACATTTACAACGATGGTTTATAACGGCTTTAATCCTTTATTATCTATCTCCCAGCATCCATTTCCTCTCTTCCTCCTCTTTCGTTGGAAAAAACAACCACAATAATAAAAACAGTCTTGCTCCTCCATAACCTTTATTCACCCTTTTCAACATGGATGCTAATTCATGGATTGATCGGCTGTCATCGTCAAGGCGTTATCAATACGCTCTTAAATCACGATCTTCCGGTAAACCATTATATGTTTGTTAGTTTCATCATGCGTCTAAATTGAAATCATTAAAATATATGCAGATATGTTCATGGGATTCGAGGAAATCGAGGCGGATAATGATACCCAAGAGGAGTTTCAATGCCCCTTTTGTAGCGATTATTTTGATTTAGGCGGTTTGTGTTGTCATATCGGCGATGAACATCCTCTTGATGCCATGAATGGGGTATGCATGTATATGATCATACTGTTTCAAAATCCAAAATTAGGTTGATGAATAGAAATCCCCAAATTAAGTAATTAATTCTATAACAATTTCATGATATTTAAATGAAAATTGCTAAAATTTCGGGAAAAAGATGTAAGGAGTTTTATACAGGCAATATGATAGGACGAAGAAAGGGTGATACAAGCGTATGACTTTGTCCGTGATCATGTCCTCATTTCGTCGTATGATTTCGCCCTTCCATGTAACCATTATTTTGTCTTCTCATATGTCTCATACAGGCTGTATGACCATGCGGCTTGTTTGACACGTCAGTGGTGTCTGGTTCACATATCAGTGGTGTTTTTTAGCGGCGGCATCGTATGAAATCTCTAATAAGTCATATGTTGACTTTTGCAGGTGTGTCCAGTTTGTGGGGTGAGGTTTGTGGGCTTAGACATTGTAACACATATAACTCTACATCATGGAAACTTGTTTAAGATATCCTTTCTTTTGGTTTTAACTTTTGTGGGTTAAAAGTGCGAACTATAAATATTATATATTTAGGTTGTATATATATATATGAACTTGAGTGATGCAGTTTTGAAAGCGATCAATGGCTCGAGAGACTCATGATTAATCAAAGACGAATAAACGAACCAAAGGTTCAAAGAACAATGTTCTTATAATATCAAACTTAATCAAAAACTAACTAACAAATAAACCCTAACACCCTATTTATACTAAACAAAGGAATATAGATAAACATGGAAACGAGATAAACGTAAAAATAATAAAAGATAAACTAATAATTTAAAAGATTTCAATCCCCTATAATGCACCTGCATCATTGAGTACCCTACTATAGCTTTGCTATTTGTGGGAAATACTGAGTACGATATATATGAACTTAATCCTTAACCAATACTTAAACGCATGGTAAGCAGAAATCGAGAAAAACGGGTTCTATTTCATTGCTCTCATTGTTAAGGACGGAACTTAGAGAAGCAAATTTGCAGTCTAAATTTGGAAGGTCTTATGTGGTTTCATCAGCCAATGCAGCACCTGATCCATTATTATCTTCGTTTATTTTGCCAATGGGTGATGATCTTGGTATCAATATATCCCAATCTTTAACAGATCCAACGGTTTTGAGAAAAAGTACAAGCAAGAATGTTCGTGAAAGGTATTTTTCTATGCATTATCGTTCAATGCGTATTTAACTTTATGTACAAGTATGCTAGAATCGTAAAAACACGTATACATATTGCTTTAACTATAATACATAAAACTGTTATTTAACATTATAACCGGCTTGCTAAACAAATTGTTTAGTTTTACGTATAGACATGATTTGAGTTATTTTTATTATGTCTGAATATATAGAGAGAGAGAGTCAACCCCGTTATCAATTAAAGACAAAGAAGAGAGTAGTAGAAGATGCGACTTTGTGCAAGGGATGCTGTTGTCCACAATGTTTGGTGGCAACTTCTAGAAGATTCCATGCAATCTATTGGAGGTATGCAAACTGATTAGTAAAAGAAAATTTCATACTTTTGAAAGTTTTATTTTTTCTTTGAATTTGACCGCAAGAAATTTGAAGTACATTTATCTTCTTTAGTATTGTTCTAAATAAATTTATTGTTGGATATGTCTATTGAATGATCTCTCATCATATTGCTGCTTTGTTTAACAAATACTTTACTTTTTAATGCTTTTATGATTTATATTAGGTTATTGATCGCTGGCGCTACGGGTGGAAATATAAAAACCGTCTAGTAAACACATATAATTTGTAAGGCCCCGTTACCGGTGCCTCACTTTGGACGTTGGATTTACACACAGTTTTAAATATCAGAGTTAATTAGAACATACGCGGAATATAAAAAAACTTTCATAAAACATACATAATAATCCATAACTTGTCTTAATAAACATACTGTTTTTAAAACATAACCAAATAAAAGTCTTGGGTCTTCCGATGCCAGCCTCTTATTCAATGCCAGCTGTTCCCCTTAAGCGAGCTGCCTCATCCTACTCATCTGCGTGAATACTAAAAGTCAGCTACGCTGAGTGAGTTCTACTTAATCATACAATACATACATACTTATATGCTTCCGTTCATACTTTTATTTTACTTTCATACTTTCATATCTTACGTTATAAAGAGCATTACGCCCTACTTCCTCGAGTATTATTAGGGCCCGGTTCCCTCCTTCCTAGAGTATTATTAGGGCCCGGTTCCCTCATTCCTCGAATATTAGTAGGGTTCGTTTCCCTAGTTCTCGAATATTAGTAAGGTTCGATTCCCTCCTTCCTCGAGTATTATTGGGGCCCGGTTCCCTCTTCGTTACCATACAACCATACATCATACCTCGAGTATTATTAGGGCCTGGTTCCCTCTTCGTGACCATACAACCATACATCATACCTCGAGTATTATTAGGGCCCGGTTCCCTCTTCGTGACCATACAACCATACAGCATACCTCGAGTATTATTAGGGCCCGGTTCCCTCTTCGTGACCATACAACCATACATCATACCTCGAGTATTATTAGGGCCCGGTTCCCTCTTCGTGACCATACAACCATACATCGTACCTCGAGTATTGTTAGGGCCCAGTTCCCTCTTCGTTACCATACAACCATACATTTCCTTCTTTTATTAACTTTATCACATTCATACATATAAGCATTCATAACATACATACATTATACATAGCATCACAACCTGACAATACGTGCAATATCCGAAGATCGTTCACGTACCAACAAGCAATCATTCCTACATTTCACATCATCACATAAGGCATACACTTATCACTTAGGACAAGTATATTAACAAACATATCGAGTATGCACACAACCCCAAAAACATAACAAGGAATGGGGTTAGAAACTCACCTGGATCCTGTTACGCTCGCCATTAATGGTTAATCCCTTCTTTAACTGTGCCCGGCTAACTGTTAAATATATACATATTAATTAACCGTATAATTATCTAAGTTGGTATTTTAATTAACCAACACACTTTCTAAGTTGGGCTCATTTGTTTAACTTATATAGATGGTCCAACTAGTTAACTCAGGCTACTATTCATTTTGGCTTGTGGGCCTAGTTGGGCCAGGCCCACAACATAACACCAACTGGCCGAGAACTCTAAGGCAGAGAACTCAGCCGAATCTCGTGACCGAAAACACTGTTTTGATCGAAAACTCTTAAGAGGCCGAGAACTCTTGTTGTGTCACACCCTCAAAATCCACTAACGGAGTTTTACCGTCAGAGGGTGTGAACTAACAGGATCAGAATCATTAGTTATAATCAAACCGTAAATAAAGCTTTCAACCCACGAAAACAGTTAAGTGTAAATAAGTGTGGAAGCGTAAAACCATAAACCAAGTGTTGCGTAACGCAGGACGACTTAAAAACCCAATTAATAATAACAGTTTAAAAACAAGTTTGCATAAACAAAAGCGTTCAAAGTAATGCATGATCCTATACCGCGCGCCCGCCTCGGCTACCTGAGAATAACATACTAAAAGTGTCAACACGAGGTTGGTGAGTTCACAAGTTTATATAAAATAAAGCGTTTAGCGTTTTGCGTTACCAGATAGTGTTAAATCAATTATATATCTATAGGTAGCTAGCCTATAAAACAAGTATTACTAAGTGTTCGACACCGAAGCTGACTGTTTATCATGTGCCTTGCCACTAGGTCTATCCCGACCATGGTAATGTGTTAGCCAAAATTACACCCACTCGACCTCCAGTCGAGCTTAGCGTTGGGTGGGGTTTGTCAAACCCAGTAGTACTACTCAACAGTGACTCGCTATTATCCAATATTAAACGGTTCGATGTGTAGGACTTCAGTTGTTTCGTTTGCCACTTAGCCTTTACAAGTGATATATAATCTAATAACAAAATCTAAAAGTGTTTCGGAGTATGTATTCTCCCCCTAGTGAAAAACGTTTAAAGAGTTAAAAGGGGAAAGTGAAACTCACTGTTTGCGAAGAATTCCCAAAAACAAGTCACTCAAGTGATGCGCGTCGCAGAAAACTCTCACTAGCGTTCTAAAACAACAAGGAGATTTTCTAAGAGTCGGAACTATTATCGCGTCTCTAGACCCGACACATAATTCCTATGCACAAAATATGTTTCGTGTTTCGTTTGTGACTCGTGTGTGACTTAACAAGCACATTTGTGATAAGTTACATGTTGTGAACAATTATTTACGTGTCAAGTATTAATAGTGTACATTACTAGCAATTACTCCCCGCAAGGGCAAATTGGTCAAAACATAACAATTATCTAGCAATTAGCACGTTTCATGTATTTTTCACAAAGTTCAGCAGCTAGTTTCATCAAGACAGAATTCTACTTGAAAGATTACTCTATTCAACATATCATAGCATCTCAATTAATTCACCAAAAAATCATCACAAAAGCATACATGAATTAGGTTTCCAGAACATATTTTATTGTATTTTTATTCTACATATATTTCTCACAATGATCAAAACATTACAGCAAACTCACAGCAGTCAAAATCATGCGCAACAGAATGTTAGTTGTTATTCCCGTTAAATGAAAAATCCAATTAATGCAAGACCAATTGGGTTAGGTTCTTAACTCAACAAGTTAACTTACAGAAGTGGAACCAACCCATTTGGTCTCGTAGTTCATGAGATATGATATTTATAAAACAACCTAACAGCAGGTCTCACAACTCAGATTTGCACTTCAGTTTTGTAAAATCATAAAGATTAACTTTTACTCGTCCAAAAATTACAAACTTGGACTTTATAGAAACTAGACTCAACATAGCACCCTGTAGTGTTAACAACCTCAACCAATTTCCACATTAACAATTCGTTACAGTTGTCTAAACATAACTTACAATCTGTCCAGTACCAGTTTTGACCTTTAATCACATTTAAATCATTTGACTAACCAAAACATCTCCAAATTAGGCGGGGTTGGACTTTCTGAAAACTAGACTCAGAGTACTACCTTGTAGACTCATAATTAGCTCAGTTTGCTTTTATATTCAACAAGTTACACATCGTTCAAGTTTAACAATCACTGCTGTCAAAACTCAGCAAGCATAAACAATCATCTAACATGCATCCTAAGCATACGACATATCTCAAAACATGTAACGAGCATGATTAATCACAAAAGTCAGTAATAACCCTCTAGGGTTTACAAAAAATCAATGATTCAATAATCTTTCACCGTTCAAAATCACATACGATCATTAACATCAATAGCTAACACATAATCAATCATCCTCTAGCAACAATCAATCATAAGAACACTTATTCATAATTTTCGTGACCTAGGGTTTTAGATTAACCCATTCAAAATCAAAATTAAACATAAAGGATGCATAGAATAGTTGTTTATACCTTCCTAGCACCTTAATCTTCAACAAACTTGAACAATTCTTGTATGTATGTGTGTGTGTGATTGACGGCAGCCAAGAGCAAGGGGGGGGGGGAGCGATCGGGTAGAGAGAGAGAGAGGGAGTGTTAGGGTTTAGATTAATATTATTATTAATAATAACATGTTACATCTAGGTCCCTCAACTTCTAATTTGTACTTTTCTAGCTTATTTTAACTAGTTTGCATATTGAGTTAACGTTCCATACAATGTTATCACATAACACATAAGTCTAACACATAATTATCACATAATTATTGTTTTGATGTTTTTCGTTTATTCACCAATGGTTTGGATCAACTCGTTTGCGTTTCGGTGCAAACCCCGAAAGACTACACATGTAGTAATTGTCAAGCGATCTTAAATGTAATGAGATGTGCGTTCTAGATCAAGTGATCTTAAGTTTGAATTGACGGAGTTTGAGTTAACGGAGTTAACCTGAAATTGACGAGTGTCACATCATTCCCATGTTAAAGAATTTTCGTCCCGAAAATTTGAGTCAAGTCACGATGAGTGTCTGAAAAGTAAGAAAAAATTTCAGTTTGTCATATAGTCCCCTAGAAAAAAGAAATTTCGTCCCGAAATTTAATTCATACCTCCGGTGATTTCTGACGGTTTGCCGGGTTTCGCGGTTTTCGGTGCTTGGTCAACCCTTCAAAAAGGTGAGGATACTTTTTCATCATTTGATCCTCGCGTTCCCACGTGAACTCCGGTCCATGTCTCGAGTTCCAACGAACCTTAACGATTGGAATCTTGCTGTGCTTGAGTGTTTTGGTTTCCCAATCCAAAACTTCGACTGGTTCTTCAATGAAGCGTAACTGTTCATCAACTTGCAATTCGTCCAAAGGGACTGCTTGGGTTTCATCGGAAAGGCATTTCTTCAAATTGGATACATGGAATACATTGTGTACACTGCTGAGTTCCGTTGGTAAGTCCAGTCGGTACGCCACTGGACCAATGCGCTCAGTTATCCGGTAAGGGCCAACGTATCGTGGATTGAGTTTGTTTCGCTTTCCAAAGCGAACCACACCTTTCCAAGGTGAGACTTTGAGTAATACTTGGTCGTTCACTTGAAATTCAAGAGGCTTTCGGCGCTTGTCGGCGTAACTCTTTTGGCAATCTCGTGCTGCCGCCATGCGGTTTCGGATTTGAACAATCTTTTCAGAGGTTTCAAGTACTAGTTCTGGACCAGTGATTTGGCTATCACCCACCTCTGCCCAGCAGAGAGGTGATCGACACTTCCGTTCGTACAACGCTTCAAACGGCGCTGCCTTAATGCTTGTGTGGTAGCTGTTATTATACGAAAACTCTACCAAAGGCAAGTGAGGTTCCCAACTTTTTCCGAAATCCAACACGCATATCCGAAATCCAACACGGATGCACGCAACATGTCCTCCAAGGTCTGAATGGTGCGCTCACTTTGCCCATCCGTCTGAGGATGGTAGGTTGTGCTCATATCAAGGCGGGTGCCTAGTGCGCTTTGTAGTGAATTCCAAAAGTGCGAAGTGAAACGGGAATCTCGATCAGAAATGATTGAGACAGGCACTCCGTGTCTAGACACTACTTCCTTCATGTAGACGCGAGTCAGTCTTTCCATTTTGTCCGATTCCTTAATCGCTAAGAAGTGTGCAGACTTAGTCAATCGGTCAACGATCACCCAGATGGTATCGCATCCTGTCGGTGTTTTTGGTAGTCCCGTGATGAAATCCATTGAAATGTGTTCCCATTTCCACATTGGAAGTTCCGGTTGCTGTAGCAGGCCAGATGGTTTCTAATATTCTATTTTGACTCTTGCACAAGTCAAGCATTTGCTCACATAGGTGGCAATGTCGGCTTTCATGTTTGGCCACCAGTAAAGTGCCTTTAAGTCATGGTACATTTTATCTGAACCAGCGTTCTCAACTCTCCGTATCATGGAACCCAAATCCGGTTCTCAAAATATCGGACCCCGTCCGATTTGGTTTCGAGTTGCTTGTTCATGCCCCGCATGAGTTCTAATGGAAGATTATCATCTTTCAAAGCTTCGAGTTGCGCATCGCGAATCCGATCGGGTAAGTTGACATGAATCGTGAGTTGCAATGCTCACACTCGCCTGGGTTTATCGTTTTCTTTTCTGCTGAGAGCGTTGGCCACAACATTGGCCTTTCCAGGGTGGTACTTGATGGCACAATCATAATCCTTAAGCAGCTCGACCCAACGATGCTGTCGCATGTTCAGCTCCTTCTGATCGTAGATATGTTGGAGACTCTTGTGGTCGGTGTAAATGGTAAACTTGGTACTGTACAAGTAATGCCTCCATATCTTAAGGGCAAACACCACAGCTCCGAGTTCCAAGTCATGGGTCGTGTAGTTCTTCTCGTGAATCCGTAGTTGTCGAGAGGCATAGGCTATAACCTTCTTGAGTTGCATCAGCACGCAACTGAGACCTTGTATCGATGCGTCACAATTTACCTCAAAATTTTCTATTCCCCCGGGGAGGGCTAGAATAGGGGCGCTACAGAGTTTGGTTTTCAACAGTTGAAAAGCGGATTCTTGCACGTCACCCCAATTGTACTTAGTACCCTTGTGAGTCAAAGCGGTGAGGGGTTGAGCAATCTTTGAAAATCCCTCGATAAAACGCCGGTAGTAGCCAGCCAATCCTAGGAATTGCCGCACCTCTGTCGGAGTCTTAGGTGCTTCCCAGTTTTTGATAGCCTCTACCTTACCAGGATCGACATGGATGCCATTCTCGTTGATCACATGTCCTAAAAAGTGAACCTCGCGAAGCCAAAATTCATATTTCGAGAGTTTAGCGTACAGTTGTTCCTTCTTTAGTAATTCCAGAATTAACCTCAAGTGTTCTTCGTGGTCGGTTTTGTCCTTGGAGTAGACGAGGATATTATCAATAAAAACAATCACAAACTTGTCGAGGTACGCCTTGCATACTCGATTCATGAGATCCATAAGTACGGCTGGTGCGTTGGTTAAGCCAAAAGGCATAACTGAAAACTCGTAGTGACCATACCGAGTTCTGAAAGCCGTCTTTGAAATATCTTCTGCGCGCACTCTTAATTGATGGTAACCAGATCTCAGATCGATCTTCGAGTAGTAACTCGATCCTTGCAGCTGGTTGAACAGATCATCAATTCGGGGTAAGGGATAACTGTTCTTGATCGTCACCTTGTTCAGTTCTTTGTAGTCGATTCACATGCGGAAAGTCCCGTCCTTCTTTCGAACAAATAAGACAGGGGCTCCCCATGGCGATGAGCTAGGTCGGATAAAACCTTTATCCAACAAATCTTGCAATTGAGTGGACAACTCCTGAAGCTCCGCCGGTGCAAGCCGATACGGGGCTCGTGCTATGGGTGCTGCACCGGGGGTCAATTCGATTTGGAATTCGACTTGTCGAATAGGAGGGAGTCCAGGCAAATCCTCCGGGAAAACTTCCGGAAAATCTCGCACAATCGGTTTATCTTCGATTCGCTTCTCCTCCGCGGGTTTCTCAACAATATGGGCTAAAATTGCCGGATGACCCTTTCGTAAGTATTTCTGCGCCTTCATGAGGGTGATGACGCTGGTGGTCATGCCGCTTTTCTCGCCCTGGATCGAAATGATCTCGCTGGAAGGGGTAGTGATGTGGATTATCTTGTCGTGACATATAATCTCCGCTCGGTTCTCGGATAACCAGTCCATGCTGACAACGACATCGAAACTACCGAGCATATAAGGTATAAGGTCGATATCAAAAATATGACCTGACAGTTTCAACTTACATCCCGCAAGACCATGAGTTGTTTCTATAGACTTACCGTCAGCTAATTCAACAGGAAACTTAGCATCTAACGGGGTTGGAGTTAAGTCTAAGAGTTTACTAAAGGCTTTCGACACAAAACTCCTATCAGCTCCAGTGTCAAACAAAACAGAAGCAAAACAGTCGTTCACAGGAAACTTACTAGTCACCACATACGGATCGTTGCGGGCTTGACCCGACCCAATGACGAAAGCTCTACCTTTACCATTGCTTCCGCCACTGCTGCTGCCTCCATTGTTCTCGTTCTGTTTTAGTTTGGGACAATCCTTCCTGAAATGACCCTCTTGACCACACTCGAAACACCCTTTAGTCGTCATAGGTGGTTTAGGAGCACCCTTTGCCGCTAAGTCTCCCCTACATTCTTTGGCCTGATGGCCCATTTTCCCGCATCTCAGACACTTGACACGGTCACACGGGCCAGCATGGTGATAGTTGCACCTGTTGCATTTCGGGTGTTTCCCAGCATAGCCGCTCGAACCCTGCCCGCTACCGTTGTTGTTATAGTTATGACCCTGATTATTGAAGCTCCGAGTGAGTTCGGGCTTACGGTAGTGTTGTTGCTGTGGGAGGTTCGAGGATGAGGATCTGGCGTTGTCGAACTTCCTCTTTCCATTACTCGGGTTATTGTTGCTGTTGTTGTCAGTGCTCGAGTTGTCACGGGCTTTAGTGGTTGAACCCTTAGGTGGTAACGCACCTTGGGTCACTGCTTGATCCGTCAGTTTGTGAGCTAACTGGATCGCTTGTTGAATCGTAGCCGGTCTGGAAGACGTCACCATGCCCTGAATTTGCGGTGCTAACTCGTCAATATACATCTCGATCCTCTTACTCGGTGGATCTACCATCCGTGGACACATCACAGCTAACTCGTGAGAACGGGTGGTGTAGGCTTCAATTTCGGAACCCACCATCTTCAACGACCAAAACTCGGATTCCAACTTTGCAATCTCCTCTCTAGGACAATACTCTTCCCGCATCATATTCTTGAACTCCTCCCAGTTCATAGCGTTCGCCAATTCTAATCCAAGAATCTGCACATTCGAATTCCACCATGTAAGAGCAGAATCTTCCAGTGTTCCAGCAGCAAATTTGACTCTACTGGCAGGTGGATAGTTACACATCTCAAAAGCTGATTCGGCCTTCTCAGCCCAACGCAGGAAACCTATAGCTCCCTCAGTTCCCTTAAACTAATTGGGCTTGCAATCCAGGAAGTTCTTGAAAGTACCCGTTCCAGTTGGACCTCCAGCTTGATTCTGGACATGTGCGGCTAGAGCGGCCGCCGCGTGGTCATTCAATAAGGTCTGAAGTTCTGCTGCGGTTAAGTTGATATTACCGCGACCGTGTCCAGCGTTTCTTCCTGCCATTTCCTAGAATCACAGCATAAAATGTCAGACATGAATTCTCGGTTTCATATGCAATACACCATACATGTAATAAAAAGATAGGTAAGAAAGAAATAAAAGAAAGCAAACATCACATCACAACCATATAATAATCCAAATAATAATTCATGATTAAAACCATTGTATTCGCTACAAAGTATTTAAAACCAATCCTTAAAATCATAGAAAATAATAGTTTGGATGGAGACAACCCCTCCATCTAGGTGTTATCATCCTTAGATGTCATCGTCTGAGGACACCTCTGAGTGTGCCTCCGGCTCAGCCGGTTCTTCCTCCGGTTCCTCTTCGGGATCTTCCTCGGGATCCTCCTCAGGCTCCTCTTCGGGATCTTCCTCGGGATCCTCCTCAGGCTCTGCCTCAGGTTCCGCTGCATTGTGAGCAATTTGCATTTGTAAGACATCGCAACGCTCTAAAGCTATCTCGGTTCGGGTCCTTGCCACTTGGAGTTGCTCTTGCAAGTCTATCATCTCGGCTTGCATTTTTCTCATAATCTTCATCTGTTGATCGCTAGCATCTTGCATTTCCTTCAAAGCCGCTGTCAGGCGGGAAATTTCCTCCTTAGTTTCGGTTCCATCTCTTAACAGTCCGGAAACGTTCGCTCTCGTATAGCGCATAAAACCAACGTCACCCTCCAAACAAGAAACAACAGCTGCGAGAACACGCTCTACAGGTTCGGTTATGGGTGGTAGAGTGTTGGGGTAAGCAGGACGACTCGGGTGAGGTAGTGGGGGAACTTGTTCGCGATAGACCATACGCCTGATCATATTCGGGTACCAATCCCAGCTAACTTCGTCTTCGTACATGCCTCCGGATAAGCGATACCTCTTCGGTGAAGGGGCTTGTAGCTCCGGGACTACTCAGGGTAGCGATGAGGTAGGTAACTGCGGTTCCTTCCCATGAGCATGAGTCATCTGATCAGATGATGATGATGGTAGCGTCGACATCCCTACAGGTAAGTCGTGTATGCGCGCGCATGAGTGAATAAGGTAAAGAGATAGAGATAACGAAAGATTACACAAACTATATATGCAGTGCGTATAATTATAACTAATGGGTCGTTGCGGTTATAGTCTAGTATGCATGCAATTTCTAGTTCGCTATAACCAATGGCTCTGATACCAATCTGTCACACCCTCAAAATCCACTAACGGAGTTTTACCGTCAGAGGGTGTGAACTAACAGGATCAGAATCATTAGTTATAATCAAACCGTAAATAAAGCTTTCAACCCACGAAAACAGTTAAGTGTAAATAAGTGCGGAAGCGTAAAACCATAAACCAAGTGTTGCGTCACGCAGGACGACTTAAAAACCCAATTAATAATAACAGTTTAAAAACAAGTTTGCATAAACAAAAGCGTTCAAAGTAATGCATGATCCCATACCGCGCGCCCGCCTCGGCTACCTGAGAATAACATACTAAAGTGTCAACACGAGGTTGGTGAGTTCACAAGTTTATATAAAATAAAGCGTTTAGTGTTTTGCGTTTAGCGTTTTGCGTTTAGCGTTTTGCGTTACCAGATAGTGTTAAATCAATTATATATCTATAGGTAGCTAGCCTATAAAACAAGTATTACTAAGTGCTCGACACCGAAGCTGACTGTTGATCATGTGCCTTGCCACCAGGTCTATCCCGACCATGGTAATGTGTTAGCCAAAATTACACCCACTCGACCTCCAGTCGAGCTTAGCGTTGGGTGGGCTTTGTCAAACCCAGTAGTACTACTCAACAGTGACTCGCTATTATCCAATATTAAACGGTTCGATGTGTAGGACTTCAGTTGTTTCGTTTGCCACTTAGCCTTTACAAGTGATATATAATCTAATAACAAAATCTAAAAGCGTTTCGGAGTATGTATTCTCACCCTAGTGAAAAACGTTTAAAAGAGTTAAAAGGAGAAAGTGAAACTCACTGTTTGCGAAGAATTCCCAAAAACAAGTCACCCAAGTGATGCGCGTCGCAGAAAACTCTCGCTAGCGTTCTAAAACAACAAGGAGATTTTCTAAGAGTCAGAACTATTATCGAGTCTCTAGACCCGGCACATAATTCCTATGCACAAAATACGTTTCGTGTTTCGTTTGTGACTCGTGTGTGACTTAACAAGCACATTTGTGATACGTTACATGTTGTGAACAATTATTTACGTGTCAAGTATTAATAGTGTACATTACTAGCAATTACTCCCCGCAAGGGCAAATTGGTCAAAACATAACTTTTATCTAGCAATTAGCACGTTTCATGTATTTTTCACAAAGTTCAGCAGCTAGTTTCATCAAGACAGAATTCTACTTGAAAGATTACTCTATTCAACAGATCATAGCATCTCAATTAATTCACCAAAAATCATCACAAAAGCATACATGAATTAGGTTTCCAGAACATATTTTATTGTATTTTTATTCTACATATATTTCTCACAATGATCAAAACATTACAGCAAACTCACAGCAGTCAAAATCATGCGCAACAGAATGTTATTTGTTATTCCCGTTAAATGAAAAATCCAATTAATGCAAGACCAATTGGGTTAGGTTCTTAACTCAACAAGTTAACTTACAGAAGTGGAACCAACCCATTTGGTCTCGTAGTTCATGAGATATAATATTTATAAAACAACATAACAGCAGGTCTCACAACTCAGATTTGCACTTCAAATCAAGTAAACTTTATTTCTATTAACTCAAGTAAACTTTATCATCTTAAATAAATAATATATTAATTATTTATTCTTAGAAATTTCGGGATGTTACAAGTCTACCCACCTTATAAGAGGTTTCGTCCTCGAAACCTGCTTAGTCCTTGTAAAAAGGAATACTTCATGTATTCACTTCCTTTCTTTAACTTCCTGGCTTACCGGTTCATCCTTTGTCTTACAATCAACGAGTGATGTGTTAAGTAGTTTTAGCTTTCTTTGTAGCTTTTCCATGAAGTCATCTACGATACACTTCCTTTTCCATACTTTGCAAGTGCATATTACTTCCACAAGTATGGTCTCCTTTCTTGTCCTTTAATTAGCATTGAATGACCATTCCGTCCAATTACAACCTTTAATAAATATACTGCTTTGCAATATGTTCAAAACATATTAATTCCAAAAAGGAAACCTTTCCAGTTTCTCCTAAATGGTTACTTCTTAAAAATCCCTTTGTCTATTCCTTGAGAGAGAACACTTCTTGCAATTCTTGAGCGCATCCGTTGCATAACTTGTCGGAGAACTCCTTAAGTCACCACTTATACCTTCTTTCATTCTCAGCTCTGCATCAACATGTAAGGTTCATGAGTTATAGTTGTCCAAGGTAGCTTGATCATGAAGTCCATGATGATACATCTCCCTCTTTCTTGACTAATCAAGCCTCACGTTGTCCTATGAATCCATTTTTGTTTGCCGTTGCATATCAGGCTGCCTGATCTATCGTAGCCAATTACCTTAACCGACTTCCCTTCCGGTATGTCTTGACCTTCTTTTATAATACCATTCTATCCTTTTCGTTCTAGAGGACTTCCCTTCCATGATCACATGATTATCAATTACTCGCTAATCATTTGTGTCAATACTCAATAAGTCTAAACCATATCTACGCTTTCCTTGCATGTTTTTCCACCTTTTGTCCTTGGTTTCTAGCATTTTCTTGTAGTGTGACTTTCGACTCCACATTCATAACACTTGTGGTTGTTCTTATCCATGTTGGCAAAGTATCATGTCTATCCACAACTGCCACATACCATGGACTCATCTTCATCTGACTTCTACTAAAGCGTTTCACTTCTATTAGTATATGCCTTCATTATAAGCGACATCTAGACTTATGACCTTCATTTAGGATTTGGCCTCGAAGATATCCGTGACGTGGAATCCTCAGGTGACCAAATCTGATCTTCAAATCATAAGTATTATCTTTTAACTCTCGGTGTAACTAGAGAATTCATTAATTTTTTTTGTCTTGCTCTCATCCTTTATAACTTTTAACTGTACCTTGTGGATCTCGCTAATGCAATCCGGAGTACTAACTAATTTATACTACTTAAATGGCATGTTATCTTCTCCACATTCTGGCCATCAGCAACCATATTAGCCTCACCAAGATAATACTTGATTCCACAATCATAATCCTTTATCAGCCTCACTTATCTTCTTGCCTCGTATTCCGTTCCTTCTGCTTCTTATGACATGTGTCACTGGTACACCTTGAGAACTTAGCATACAATTACTCTTTCTTCAGTGTTTCCAACACTTTTCTCAAGTGTTCAGCATGGTCGAACTTATCCCTTGAATAGTCGAAACTATCGTCTGTGAAGGTAACGTCATATTTGTCCTAATATCGAATGACATGCCCTATTCATCATAACCATAAATGCTACTTGAGAATTCGTCTATCCACACGATACCACGAGAAGCTCGTAGTATTCATATCACGTCTGAAATGTTGTCTTTGGGATGTCTGCTTCTTTCACTTTCAACTGATGATAGCCTGCTCTGAGGTCTATTTGCGAGGACCAACTCGCACCTTGCATTTGATCAAACAAATTATCCATTTGTGGCAATATCTATTCTTCACAGTAAGCTTGTTCAACTCGTAGAAATCTATACATATTCTCATACTTCCATCTTTTTCCTTCATGAACATCCCCGGTACACCACGTAGGAAAATACTCGGCATAGAACACCTTCGTCGAGGAGTTCTTGTAGTCGGGACATTAACTCTTTCGTCTTGGACGGAACCAGATGGTAAGGTGCTTTCGCGACGGGCTGTGTTCCTGGTATTAACTCTATCTGGAATCCTACCTTTCGTTCCAGTGCTAACCTCAGAAGGTCCTACGGGAACACTTCTGGTTAGTCACACACTACAGGAACATATTTCATTTCTTTCGTGTCAGTCGTAGCTTTGACAACATACGCCAGGTAGGCACTGCACCCTCGCATTAGCAAACCTTCAGCTTCTATCATCGGAATGACGTTAGGCCTTGAACTTTCCTTATTACCATAAACTGTCATTGTACCGCCATCCAATGACATAAACCTTATCAACTTACTCTACATGCTATACGATCTTTAACTCAAACGTCAAATCCATTCCCAAACGACATCGAACTCTCTTAAGGTCAATCATAAAGAGTAGAAAGGAACTCACGTCCCTCTAGTTCTACCTTACAATTCTTAACCATTCTCATACTTTGACGAAAGTATTGCTAGTGGTCTCTTCCATAAAGTATCAGGCACACAACTACATTCTTCTTAGCGTATTATTTCATATTTGCTAAACAATGTAGTCTCATACTTTCATTCCTTTTCAATTAGGATGCCTCGACTTTCACCCCCGTCCTTCTCGATCATCTCTACTTTCTCGCCATTCGCTTCGTTACTCACGTTCCCAACATGTTCCTTTATGGAGTTAACTATTGCAGACATACTACCTGTCTTGACCCATTCTAGTTGGCTTATCTCTATTTCTTTCATGCTACTTCCATTTGGACTTTACAGTTCGGGCTACCTTTGATGTTTCAGCGAACACTGTTGGCATTGTAGTGAGAAACATTTGAGCAACTCCCTTGGCGTATATGATTACAAGCTCCAGGCGTGATCCTTCTTCTTTACTTCCTAAAGTCGAAGTCCTATTCCTTTCGTATATTACTTTGTCACACATTCTTCAACAGTTGTCTGGTTGGCACGTGTCTTACCACCGCGTCCAGTACTACCTCTTCGCGCTCGTCCCTTTTGTAGCAGTCATCTATCTTATCTCTGGGAAACACAAACGTTATCACTCTCGGAATTATTTAGCACATGATTCGTAAGGTAAGTAGTTAATGACAGTGGCCAAGTGTAATTAACTATTTGCATTACTCCTCAGGTTCTACACACTTCCCTTTATGATTTCATTTGTGCTAGTTTCTACTTTTAAACAGTTAATCAATCAAACAATCAATTAATCCTATCCCTACATACACATATCCTTCCTTTAACAATTAAGCTAACATCTTTACACATTATTTAACCATATACCTTACCTTTACTAAGCTTGCTTGTGTGACACATGGCTATCTTGAACTGACATCTTCTTTCTTTTCTTATTTAAATCCCATTCTCTGTTCGAGTCTAAGCATGTAGGATGCTTAATTCTCTCGAACTTATGCTCTGATACCAAATTGTAAGGCCCTGTTACCAGTGCCTCACTTTGGACGTTGGATTTACTCATAAGCACAGTTCTAAATATCAGAGTTAATTAGAACATACACGGAATATAAAAAAAACTTCCATAAAACATACATAATAATCCATAACTTGTCTTAATAAACATACTGTTTTTAAAAACATAACCAAATAAACGTCCTGGGTCTTCCGATGCCAACCTCTTATTCAATGCCAGGTGTTCCCCTCAAGCGAGCTGCCTCATCCTACTCACTTGCGTGCATTCTAAAAGTCAGCTACGCTGAGTGAGTTCTAGTTAATACAATACATACATACTTATATGCCTCCGTTCATACTTTCATACTTTTATTGTACTTTCATACTTTTATTGTACTTTCATACATTCATTCATACTTTCATATCTTACGTTATAAAGAGCATTACGCCCTACTTCCTCGAGTATTATTAGGGCCCGGTTCCCTCCTTTCTCGAGTATTATTAGGGCACGGTTCCCTCCTTCCTCTAATATTAGTAGGGTTCGGTTCCCTATTTCTCGAATATTAGTAGGGTTCGATTCCCTCCTTCCTCGAGTATTATTAGGGCCCGGTTCCCTCTTTGTAACCATACAACCATACATCATACCTCGAGTATTATTTGTTGGTACATAAATGTCAGTAGTTCATATTCTAGCGTTTGTAATCGAGTCTGTAATGTAATTATGTTTAAGTTTATGTTTATGTATGTAAGCGAAGTTGTCAACAAGTTCGCTTAGGCGAACTTGTTGAACAAGCGAAGTTGTCGACAAGTTCGCCTAGGCGAACTTGTTCAACGAGCGAAGTTACTGACAACTTCGCCTGAGGCGAAGTTGTCGTGTATTTATATAGCCTACGGGTTTACGGTTAAGATATATAGTTTTGGTTAATCACGTGTAATTCAGTAAGTCTATAGACGAGAGAGGAGTCAGTTGTTGAGTTCAGTGAACGTGCCGAGAGTCTGTAATAGACGTGTTTCAAGTTATAATATATAACGTGTTCGTTTGTATCGCGTGTGATTGTTTTACGTATTCTACGCTCGTAACTACCTACGCAGGGATTCCGCACCTACGTAGATAGCGATATCCCGTGTAAGATCCGTCCGGGAACCTACAATTGGTATCAGAGCTTTGGCTCGATTGTGTGGTTCGGGATTTCACGCGGGTGTAGAAAACGTCTCGTTTGACCTATTCGCGAGACGCGTTTTCGTTGATATTGTGTTATACTCACCTTATACCGTCATATTCAAGCCGTCACACCGACCGGAAACTGCTAAATCGTCGAAAACAGATCTGAATATTTTCAGTGTTCTTCGAGCGAAGTTGTTGTTCTTCAGGCGAAGTTGCCGACGCTGGAAGTAGGGTTTCGGCGAAGATATAAGGTTGAGCGAAGTTATCCACAACTTCGCCTACCTCATAAGTTCGCCTAAACTTCGCTTACCTCCTAAGTTCGCTTATCTTAAGCGAAGTTATTCTCAACTTCGCCAAGTCACGCGAATTTAAGGATTTTCCAGCGAAGTTAACACTTAAGCGAAGTTATCCTTAACTTCGCCTATAGTACTGTTTGGAAGAATTTTTTTTTTTTCGGGTTTTTCTTGTTTTCGAGAAGATGTCGCCGATTAACATCTCAGAGTTAGTCAAAATGGAAGTTGAAGCGGGGTCGGCTACTAAGGCCCCAAGGTTGATAAAAGGAACCGACTTTGTGGCGTGGAAGGATAGGTTCATTCAGTATATTAAATACCAGGATGCAAAGATGTGGGTGTGCATCCAGGATGGATATATTCCACCGACAATGGAATACGAAGGTCGGGATGTGGTAAAGAAGTACAGCAAGATGGAGGAAGAAGAGAAAAAGATGTATGAGGCCGAGAGCAAGGCCCATGCTGCAATTACTATGGCTCTTCCTCAAGAGATTCTCCATACATTCAGGATGTACACTTCTGCACGAGAGCTTTGGGATGCTCTTGAGAATAGATTCGAAGGGAACGTGGGTATTCGTGCCTCGAAGATTAAGCTGTTAAACACCCAGTTCTTTGTTTTCAAGTATTTGAAGAACGAATCGCTCGATGATATTATCACCCGATATTATCATCTAATGACAGAGCTGAACAACTATTCTATTGCTTACAGAGAGGAGGAAATAGTTGAGAAGCTTCTCGATGCTCTCCCACCGAAGTGGGAAATGTACACTGTTCTAATGAGGGAAGACAAAGACTTTCCTAATTATGACTTGGAGACAGCAGTAAACAAGCTCAGAACCTTTGAGCTTAATATGGTTCGTAAAGAGACACCAACGGATCAGGTTCAAGACCCTGGTATGTATGGTGCCAAAGTTAACTCAGGCTCAAGTTCGAAGTCTGAATCTGCTGCTTACTACTCCAAAGGAGAGTTAGGTTCTAACTCTTCTCATGAAGGAAATGTGTCAGTAAACATGAACGGTGATGTTTGCTTTGTTGCTGGAGGATCAAGTGCTTCGAAACCTCAAGCATCCAAGAGTAGTTTCTCTCCCAGTGCTTCAAGCAATAACTACACTAAGATGCTAATGAGTGTCAAATCTGCTGAAGAGCAGTTTGCACTCTATGCATCTTTTATTGCTTCTTACGAGAACTACATACAAGGGAAGATTGTGGACCCTGCTGCTTTGGAAGAAGACTATGACCAGATCGATCCTGATGATCTGGAGGAGATGGATCTGCAGTGGAAGATGGCGATGATAGTCAGAAGAGTGAAGCGTTTCATGAAGAAGACTGGCAGAAAGTTCGTAGGTGGAAAGCCAGGATTTGATAAGTCAAGGGTGAGGTGTTACAATTGTCAACAAAATGGACACTTTGCAAAGGAGTGCACTAATGCACGTGTAGAACGTAGTCAGGGGAGGACTACACAGCAAAGTGGAAATAACAATGGGAATAATGCCATGATGTCTGATGCTGGTGAATACAACTGGAACATGTTCTCTGGAGAACTCTTTGAGCAGGCACACATGGCGAAGGTTGCAGCTGAAGAATGTATGAAAGCTGCTGAAAATGAAAAAGCTTTCATGGCTAATGACCAGAACTCCGAGGTATGTACTAAACCTATCTGTACTAAATGTGAGAACTTGTCTGAACAGCTTGCTACAATTACTGATCAGTATGTTAAGTTGGATGCCGAATTTAAAACCTTGAAAGAAGATCATCACTTCACAAAGACAAGAGAAAATAATTATAAAATAAAAATTAAAGCTTGTGAAAAAGACGTTAAAAGTTTAAAAACAAAATTAGCTGAGAAAATTGATGTGATCGATCTAAGCTACGAGGTTTTAGAAGAGAAAACCAAGTTAATCGCTGAGAAAGAAAAACAGATTGCTGATCACCATGTAAAAGTGGTGGAACTAAATAGGAAACTGGAGCAATTCCGGAATTCCTCTGCTATTCTTGATCACCTCGTTAGTGATCAAGGTTCCTCACCTAAGAGGGGAGGAATTGGTTACCATGAGGTTCCACCACCTTATAACCATAATTATACTTTCAATCCTAGTGTTCATGAATCTGTTAATTTTGTAGCTGATCAGACAGGTCCTGCTAAGGAAACTGGTAAAGTACCGGAAGTTAGTAAAGGCGAAACAAGTTCGCCTGTCTCAAAAGTTAAAATTTCTATTTCAAGTCCAGTCTCATCTGATTCGGATAAGTCATCCGAGTCGGGTAAGACAAAAGAGAAGGAAGTATTACCCACTAGTGGAGAAAAAGTTAAATCAAGTAAAAGGAGTACTCCACTCAACCCATATGTCCCACCTTATGTGAGACGTACGGTTGGTAATACTGCCTCCACATCTAAAACATCTGCTGAAAAGAAAGTTGAACATAGGTGTTGTTTTAGATGTAATCAAACAGGGCACCTTGTTGCTGATTGCCCTCTGAAGCAGCGTTTAAGAGAGGTGAGGCCCTCGAAAACTGAGACTAAGGTTTTTGGTAATCGTTTAAATGTTAAAAATGAAAACCATTCAAATTTGAGAGATAATACAGGTTTTCAAAGAAACACATCTCGTTTTTACACTACTAATAACCAAACCAAATGCTATAATTCTTTTGATTCTCTTAATGTACGTCGGTTTGGTTGCCCTCACTATCAGTCTCCAAGGAGGTATCCTGTTAGGACTCGTGGAAATTTTTCTAATACTAACTTTAGTCAGCCAAGGTGTGTGAGTTCTGTTAAGAAGGTTAATCGACCCAAGACCAAGAGGTCTTGGGTCCCCAAATTTTAATAATCTCTTTTGTTTGTGCAGGAACAGTTGAACAGGGCTTCCAATAATCTTTGGGTTGTGGACAGCGGCTGTTCCCGGCACATGACTGGTAACAAGGATTTGTTACAAGATTTAAAACCTGTTCAAGGAGCAAGAGTCAGTTTTGCCGGTGAGAGTGGAGGCAAAATAACAGGAAGGGGTATGGTAACTAACGGGAAGATGACGTTAGAAAATGTGAACTTTGTTGAAGAACTGAAGCACAATCTGCTGAGTGTGTCGCAGATTTGTGATAAAGATTATACCGTACACTTCACGAAGACTGATGCGATTGTGTTGAAGCCTGGTTTTCAAATACCAGAGGAGTGGATAGTAATGAAGGCTCCACGTGATCGAAATACGTATATGATGGATTTAAGTTCAACTGAAATGTCAACGGAAGAATCGTGTCTTTTGACGAAAGCAAGCGAATCGGAATCTGAACTGTGGCACAGGAGAATGGGGCACATTCATCTTCGGAAGATGAACCATATTGTCAGACATGGGCTTGTGTTGGGTGTTCCCTTAAAAAGTTTCAATTTTGAAGACAAATGTCTTGCGTGCAAAAAGGGAAAGCAGCACAAGAAGTCCCATCTCACCAAGAAAGTAAATTCAATTGCCAGTACACTAGAGCTGCTTCACATGGATCTCTTCGGTCCTGTGAATGTAAGAAGTCTAGGTGGTACAACTTATTGCTTGGTGATCACTGATGACTACTCACGATACTCGTGGGTATACTTCCTGAAATCAAAGGACGAAACGGCTCAAATGGTGAAGAATCTGATTACCAAAGTTGAGAACATTATGGATAAACGAGTGAAGTTCATCAGAAGTGACAATGGTTCCGAGTTTAAAAATTTTGAAATGGAGATCTTCTGTCTGTCAAGAGGGATTGAACACCAATTCAGCGCTCCGTATACTCCGCAACAGAATGGAGTGGCTGAAAGGAAGAATAGAACTTTAATTGAAGGAGCCAGAACTATGCTGGCTTATTCGAAGCTTCCGGTGGTGTTCTGGGCTGAAGCTGTTTCTACAGCCTGCTATGTACTGAATAGAGTTTTAACGGTAAAAAGACTTAATAAAACATGCTACGAGCTTATGCATGGGAGAAAGCCCAATTTGTGTGGACTTGAAGCTTTCGGGTCCCCGTGTTCAATTTTAAAGGCACATTCAAAGTTTGGTGAAGCAGCCGATGAAGGAATCTTAGTCGGCTATGAAGTTGGGACTCCCAACAGGCGTGTCTTTAATACAACGAACGGCAAGGTTGAGGTGGTATGTAACATCGATATTACGAGTTACAGATCGCCAAGACCGAGCATCGGACCTCCTGGGATTTTCGACTATGATAGGCTTTTCAAGTCTTTTAACATACCTGATTTGTTTTGTACAGAAGAAGAAGAACGTGTTGCTACGAAGATGATTCTAGATGAGGAGGAAAATTTGGCTCATAGACAGCTATTTGATGATTGTCAACCTTCCTCATCAAATTCTATCGGTTCCCCTGCTGTCTCTCCTGAAGAAGAGTTTATCAATCCATTTCACTCTCAGCCAGAAACAACCATTGATGAGCTCTCTTCTAATTTAGAAGATAATTTGCATGTCGGTGCTGTTCCGACCACGAGAATTCACAAAGAACACCCTTTGGAGAATGTTATAGGTGATGTGTCCTCCGGTGTACAAACCAGAAGTAGCTTGAATGAGCATACCTGTGTTTATACAAGCATTAAGGAAACGGGTATAATGAACGAATGTTTGTACTCATGCTTTATTAGCCAGATTGAACCGAAAAATTATCAAATGGCTCTTAAGGACAGCTCGTGGGTCGAGGCCATGCAAGAAGAGTTGGCTCAATTTAAGAAGATGGAAGTTTGGACTTTGGTTGAAAAACCAAGGAATGTGCATGCGATAGGCACAAAATGGGTGTTTAAGTGCAAGAGAGATGAAAAGGGGATTATTATAAGAAACAAGGCGAGGCTGGTCGTTAAAGGTTTTAATCAGCAAGAGGGGATAGATTATAATGAAGTGTTCGCTCCGGTGGCCAGGTTGGAAGCGATAAGATTGTTTTTGGCGTTTGCTGCTTTTAAGAAGATGAAAGTGTTTCAGTTGGACGTGAAGAGTGCGTTCATCAATGGGAAGGTTGATGAGGTTGTGTATGTTGAGCAACCTCCGGGTTTTCCTGACCCAGACTTTCCTGATCACGTGTACAAGTTGAGCAAGGCGCTGTATGGATTACATCAGGCACCTCGTGCCTGGTATTCAACGTTATCGGACTACTTGCTAGAGAATGGTTTTGAAAGGGGTTTGATTGACAGCACACTGTTTGTGAAGAGAGATGGAAGTGACTTCCTGCTAGTTCAAGTCTACGTGGATGACATCATATTTGCTGCATCAAGAGTCTCCATGTGTCAGGAATTTGAGGCCGTCATGAAGAAAAGATTTGAGATGAGTGCTATGGGTGAACTAACGTTCTTTTTAGGATTGCAGGTTGATCAAAAGAAGGATGGGATGTTCATTCATCAAACAAAATATGTTCATGATGTCCTCAAGCGCTTCAAGATGGAGGACTGTTCTCCATTTGACACTCCAATTTGCGTCAACCACAAGTTGGGAGCTGAAATAGACGGTGACGCAGATGTGGACCCAACTCAGTATCGGGCTATAATAGGTTCTTTGATGTATTTGACTGCTTCTAGGCCTGATATAATGTTTGCTGTTTGTCTTTGTGCTCGTTTTCAGGCAAACCCAAAGGAATCTCACATGAAGGGTGTGAAGAGGATTCTGCGGTATCTCAAAGGCAAGCCGAAGCTAGGGTTGTGGTACCCGAAGGGAGGAGACGTGGAACTGGTTGCTTATACAGATTCTGATTATGGAGGGTGCAATCAGAGTCGGAAGTCGACAACAAGAGGATGTCAGTTTCTCGGTGGAAGATTAGTTTCCTGACAGTGCAATAAACAGACATCAGTCGCAATCTCTACGTGCGAAGCTGAATATATGGCAGCATCCAACTGCTGCTCTCAGGTTTTGTGGATTCAGCAACAATTGCGCGACTATGGTCTGAATTTCTTACTCACTCCTATTTTTATTGATAACACTGCTGCCATCTCAGTAATTAACAATCCCGTGAAACATAGTAAAACTAAACATATTGACATTCGTCATCATTTCATACGGGATTGTGCTGAGAAGAAACTGATTAAGGTCGAAAAGGTCGATACGCTAGAAAATTTCGCTGATTTATTTACAAAAGCGTTTGATAAATCCAGATTTCAAAACCTAATTGAGCTGAACGGGATGATCAATCCCGAGTAACCATGTTTTTTGTGTTTATTTAAAAAAAAAAAACATCACTATTGCTTAAAATTAGTCGGTTACCTCAGTTTGATGGACATATCCTCGGATATGTTTTGGTCCTCGTCTCTATTTGTAGAGAATGAGGGTCGCCATTAACCAGATGACTGAAAGTGACCGGGGCGGTTATGATGTGTTTTCTTTCGGTCGCTGAAAATTAGTCGTTCATACTTAGTTAGAAGGACACATACTTGTATGTGGTCGGTCCAGTTGATCCATTGGATCTTCAGGATTACCGTTTACCTGAAGACTTTGACGTGATCGGGGCGATTGAAGTCAAAAATTTTTAGGGAAATGAAATTACTTTTCAAGTCTAATACTTCGTAAGAAGTTCATTTGCTATGTTTAACAGGAAATTGATCCAACCTTGGAAAATGATGTTTATACTAATTTTGTGTGCTTAACTAGTGAAGTTCTTAAGCTTAAAAGGCATTAAAACAGTCATTGTATGTCAAGGTAAATTCTTAATGGTGTGTAAAAGTATATGTGATACAAACTAAATATACTTGATTTTACGTGGAAACTACTTAAGAGTTTTTCATGTCTTCGTTTATATCTTTCCGCATGATAGGCAGAAAAGTGATTACCCAGTCATACACGAGCCCGTAAGTGTTCTGATTCCCGTGAAGAAGGCGTTTCAAGACACTGCAGTGATCCAGATTCGGGACTTGCAGTTGTTTATTACTCTGAAGTCTATAAGTATGTTTGTTAAAAAAAAAAAAAAAATTAGTACTTATGAGTTATTGTAACATTCGAGAGTTCAAGATATCGAGACTTCTCAATCATGGAGTAAGAATGAGTACGGGAAGCAGACAAAGAATACTTACAAGTTAATCAGACACTATGGGTCGAAGTCAATTCGGGGTGACTTGGGGAAAGCCAAATACGCTTTGAGAATAGATAGGAGGCATCAAAATCTCTGAGTTGTTGCCCACTTATTTTTTGAGCTTAATTGAACTTAACTCGTATCACAGAAACGATGAAAACCACTTTAAGTTATTTACATGTGTACAACCTGTTTCTCTATGTCATAATACAGCTAAACACGGATCTATGTGACAGTCACGGAGTTAGTATGATTCCATTAGGATCTTTTCTAAAACATGGTGGTCCCTGACTAGACTGAAATTTGATCCCTTATTCGTTAAATTTTTATAAGTTTTTCTTAGTTTTGTAGTTGTATTATTTTTTAACTGGTTACTTAGAATTGATCATGTCGGAAAAGTTATAGATGCCTTGAAGGTGTTCTTGGCATCTCAGGGGGAGATGAGCTGTAGAGGAGATGAGCTGAGGACCAAAAGAAGAGAAGACCGAGACGATGATCCCAATGAATCGAAAGATGCAGGTGGTGAGTTGCCAAGAACTACTATAGCTCTTGGGGCTTCCACAGCTGAGGGGGAGTCTGCATCTGGTGATGATGTGGTTGCTGTTGGTAATGATGTGGATGTGGTTGAAGATGTTGAGATTGTTGATGATATGATTGATGCGCTGAAAGAGATAGACGATATGTTAGAGGATGATGAGTTGATAAATGAAGATGATGTTCTGCCAATCGATGAGATTGAAAAGATTGGTGCAGAAATTGTGGTTGAGAATGTGATAGAAGAAGGAGAGATTGTTGAAGAAAATGTAGAGCATGAGATCCCTGTGGTTGAACAGTCGACTATATGTGAAGATGTTGTGGTTGACAACACTGAGTGGGAAGATCAGCCAAACTGGAAGGAAGGCTGCGCTCAGTGGTTTGTAAAGACGAAGAAGCCAGCAGTACCGACGATGTTCAAAAAGTCGTATAATATAAAGGGATATGCAGAATCAAAGAAGGGAATCATATGCTGGTTGTACGATGAAGAGTTGAAACTATTTGTGATCAAACGTTACGACGGCATTCAGTACTTCAAGAAGATGTTAAGATCCCTGAATACCTTACCGGAGTGTGAGGTGAAAGACTTAGCAAGACTGGGGCTGATAAACAGAAGTGATGATAACATGGCGAGAGTAATTGGGAAAATTGTTTGGAAGGAGGCCATTAAAGATAAAAAGTTTGAACTTCTGAAGCCTCAGAAAGGGAAATTAGTAGAAGACAAAGATAGAGGGATGAGGGCAGACGGCAAACCATGGATGGTTATGAAGTATAAACCAGTCCGTCATTTAAAAGAAGTGCCGATGAAGGTGATGCCCAAGAACGTCTTGAGAGACTTGAAGTGGTGGTACGTGGATTGTGAAACTGCTGAAGCGGTTATGGAGGATGAAGATGAGCAAGAGATCATGAGAGTGTATGAACCTATGCACTTAGTCAATCTGTCTCAAGCTGACTTGCAGGTACTACATGCTAAGAAGATTTTCTACATTCTTGCTTGGAAAGAGGAAGCTAAGAAGTACCAGAAGTTGGTTTCTGTATGTGTTAGACAGGGAGTGCATGCTTGAAGAGATGAAGAGAGAAGACGAGAGATTACAAGACACAAGCTTTGAAGATCAAGATATGAAGCTACTGCCAACGGGGAGTCTGTTGGTACGTAAATGTCAGTAGTTCATAGTCTAGCGTTTGTAATCGAGTCTGTAATGTAATTATGTTTAAGTTTATGTTTATGTATGTAAGCGAAGTTGTCAACAAGTTCGCTTAGGCGAACTTGTTGAACAAGCGAAGTTGTCGACAAGTTCGCCTAGGCGAACTTGTTCAACGAGCGAAGTTACTGACAACTTCGCCTGAGGCGAAGTTGTCGTGTATTTATATAGCCTACGGGTTTACGGTTAAGATATATAGTTTTGGTTAATCACGTGTAATTCAGTAAGTCTATAGACGAGAGAGGAGTCAGTTGTTGAGTTCAGTGAACGTGCCGAGAGTCTGTAATAGACGTGTTTCAAGTTATAATATATAACGTGTTCGTTTGTATCGCGTGTGATTGTTTTACGTATTCTACGCTCGTAACTACCTACGCAGGGATTCCGCACCTACGTAGATAGCGATATCCCGTGTAAGATCCGTCCGGGAACCTACATTATTAGGGCCCGGTTCCCTCTTCGTGACCATACAACCATACATCATACCTCGAGTATTATTAGGGCCCGGTTCCCTCTTCGTGACCATACAACCATACATCATACCTCGAGTATTGTTAGGGCCCGTTTCTCTCATCGTTACCATACAACCATACCTTTCCTTCTTTTATTAACTTTATCACATTCATACATATAAGCATACATAACATACATACATTATACATAGCATCACAACCTGACAGTACGTGCAATATCCGAAGATCGTTCACGTACCAACAAGCAATCATTCCTACATTTCACATCATCACATAAGGTATACACTTATCACTTAGGATAAGTTTATTAACAAACATATCGAGTATGCACACAGCCCCGAAAACATAACAAGGAATGGGGCTAGACTCACCTAGATCCTGTTACGCTCGCCGTTAATGGTTAATCCGTTTTTTAACAGCGCCCGACTAAATGTTAAATATATACATATTAATTAACCGTATATTTAATTAAGTTGGTATTTTAATAAACCAACACACTTTCTAAGTTGGGCTAATTTGTTTAACTTATATAGATGGTCCAACTAGTTAACTCAGGCCACTGTTCATTTTGGCTTGTGGGCCTAGTTGGGCCAGGCCCACAACATAACACCAACTGGCCGAGAACTCTAAGGCAGATGTAACACCCCGTAACCGCAGCGGAAACGTAAACGGGATGCAACAGACACCTCTGATATCAACTACATTGTTTATAAAGAAAACTGAATACAATAATATACTTCAAATTACATTATCTCATATTTCATTACCGTCTAGGTGATACACACATC
Organism: Bidens hawaiensis; assembly: GCF_021521415.1. NCBI lineage: Eukaryota > Viridiplantae > Streptophyta > Magnoliopsida > Asterales > Asteraceae > Bidens > Bidens hawaiensis. The sequence continues at coordinate 460,106 of NW_027491179.1, read as the reverse complement.
ATACAATACAATACATAATTCTATTTAACATAATGTATCATAACATCCCGCACACAAATCTTACACACATCAAGCACTTAGAACGTAAGCAATCACTTCATCTTAATCGTACCTGAAAAGCATGTGAGAAAACGGGTCAACTACGAATAGTTGGTGAGTTTCACAATTCGAGTAAACCATGATAAATCAATATCATAACATAATATTATCGATGTAATTGTGCTGAGCCCACAAGTGAAACCTCTGACTATCCACATACAACCCCGTGGCATACTCCGCCCACGGACCTGCCCCAAACCGCTATGCCTAACATTACATAGCAAAAATATATAACAACAAAATAGACATGTGCAACTGGCTGGGAAACATCAGCAAATCCATGCCGGACCAGTTGGGTTTGTCAGACCAATAGTATTATTCACACTCTACCGGCTTTTAGCTAATCACTCGTGTTGCGGGTCCTTTCAATGTTAGCAACTCAGACAATTACCATCTTAGTACATTTCCGTACGATTCCCGTACAATAAAATATATGTAAATACACGCAAATCCATGCGTTCAGTATGTACTTAAACATTTCAATAGTAACATGCTTTCCGCCCCGGGAATATTTTTAAAAACAATTCAGAAAAAGGGGCTCGTGAAACTCACCTTATCGCAAGCAAGTAGGTAACACAGTACGCAGCTACTAATCCGGATCTGTAATACGATCCCTAAGTTCGTTACTATACAATCACTATTAATATAACTTTAACCGTGCTAACCGGTACCTCTAGGGACACTGTTAACCCAGTACTGTACCCGTTCCGGGGGCAATGTTAACCCAGAAACACTTCTCCGGACTCAGATTGTGATATCCTTCAGAGTTCAATAGTTAAAATTACTATTAGTTCGTTTTCCCCGTTTGCGTGCCTAGCACGGTTATCCGTTTTTACGTTTCAAAAATGAGTTTGGTCACACACGACTCGAAAATAGTTGTTGAGTGATAATTTAATTAAAGTTGTGAAATTAGAGCTCGGTTTAGACGCCCCGATTGGCCGCGGGACCCGTTTCCGTCTTTAGTGTACCGGAAACTGTTAAATCGGATAAAATTACTCAAGTCATCCGAATTATTTTCGGATGATTTATTTTTACTTGTTTAACACAGTTATATGAAAATAGTTCATTTTTAGGGTTTTTATACACCAGTCAGCTCGTTTAGGCGAACTTTACCGGTTTACGTGTTTTAAGCTTTAAAAGTTTGTTTTTATTTTCTTTTTAGCACAAATAATTATCCGTTTAATCTCGGATCTTGAAATTTTGCACAAATCACTTTTTGACAGTGGGGAATTTTATAAAAAATATTTCCAGAATTAATTTTTATATTTAAAATTTATTTATCTATTTTTAAACACCATTTAAACACTAAATATGTCGTAAATACCAAACGACCTTAGAAAAATCCCAAATTTTTCCTGGATGACCCCTGCCATCCCCATAGTCCCCTGTAATATTTCTAGAACCAAAATCTCTTTTTACATGCCATTTTCACTAAAACCGAGCTAGAAAACCATAGAACTCGTTTAACCGAAAAGCCTACTTAGACTTCTCCAACGGACCTAAAATTTTGTGTGTGACTTTTACATGTTATAAAAAGCTTATCTGGAATTTTCCAGAATTTTTCATGATATTTAACTATTTTTCACCATTTTTAGCCAAAACCGAGCATTAAATTCACCAAATATTCATCCTTTGTCCAAAAATTACCAAATTTTCACAGATCTCATATTTTCATGTGTAGATCATCTCTGTGGAATTTCGTAGCCTAACTCTAAAGGTAACACAATCTGTCCAAAACACTCATAACCGAACATAAACCGAATATACCTTTTGTTTTCCGCCACTACAAGCTACACACTCGTCTTTCCGCCTTATCTACCACTAAATATAGAACCTACAACCAACATACCACAATACCAAGCAAGTTACACTCACAATCAAGCCTCTTACACTATAGTTTCGGTTATTGTTTCAAAACTAAAGTTTAAACCGTAAAAATTCGTTTTTGGTTCGTTTAACTCCTTTCTTGGACCAAGATCCCTTGTATAACCCGTATACATCACTTGATCATGCAAGAATCAGTTTTCATCTCGGGTTTTCACCCTTTTTCACTTGAAACCATATTTTCTTGCAAATAAACTCAAGAAACGAAGATGGAAACGTAAATAACTCGATTTTTACCTTACTTTTCTTGCTAAAACTCTGGATTTTTGGATCATAAAATGGAGAGGATTGATGAATGTGGAATTGTTTGTTAAAAAAAATAACAAGGCAAAGGGGTTATACCCCCCCCCCAAGCCGATCGGAATTCAAATGGGAGGTGGGGTGGGGCCCACCTTTCCATTCTTTGCCACACATTTGGATTTTGGAAATCCGGATAATGTTTTGGATAATCTGGTTCAGTTCGTTTTTCGGTTAAATGTTTAATTCAGCTTAAAACGAGGCTAAAACGGTCGTTTTCGGCTTAAAAATGAAATTTATATAAAACCGCTTTAAAAACTTTAAAAACTTAAACCATGACATTTATTAACTTAAAACATCATATTATTAATAATTGCGCATCTTTTTCGGCTTGATCGATCGTCTCTTGCTCGGTTTGGTATTAAAGGTTTCGTTTAACGCACCGACGTACCATTAAATCGAAATTCTTTTTCTGTGCCGTACTTTACTTATCCCGAAGCATTAATGCTTCGTAAAATCACTAAATATTATAGATATCGTCTATAATTGAACCCTCGATTCGTTCGGGTTTCAATAACTATCGATCGATTAATCGCATATTCAATACGATGAATTATATATTCACGTACAATCAATACAGTGAACCATGTATTCTCGTATAATTACTATGGTAATTCAGGTACCCGACATTAAATATAACGTAACTATTGTCTACCGGTTAGGGTATACCTGGTTTCGTCGGAATCGTTACAGCAGAAAACTCAGCCGAATCTCGTGACCAAAAACATTGTTTTGACCGAAAACTCTTAAGGAGGCCGAGAACTCTTGGTGACCGAGAACTTAGGTTACCGAGAACTCTCGTTGACCGGGTTCTCGCGTTGACCAAGAACTCAAGGTGGATGTTCAGGTCACCGAGAACCCTTGTCTGCTGCTTTCAGCTCCTATTTTACTATCTTAAAATACATTCTAAGCTCACATAACGGTTAACGGTCCAAAATTACGTTTCTAATCGCTTATTTCCCATTCTTCTTAACCGTTTTACATCCGTTATCCACCCATTATCAAGATTTAACCCGTTTCTAGCATAATGTTTGAACCTTTATGGCTAAAACGTTCAAAACTAGATCTAGGGTTTATTTAAACGATCCGTTCATAACCATGAGTTAGTTAAGTCCATTTTAATCTTCAAGTTGGCAACTTTATGGTATAGCTATACTCGATTTACTATCCTATTAAATTTCATGCAAAACCGACTTCGTTTACCCGTCCTTTTCATAAACCGAACACCACTCGTTTTACCCGAACCTGTTTATTATCAAGTTCATTACTTTATCAACAATCATGACCCAATCTACCATCCTACCAATTTTCATGTAAATCCGTTCATGAAAAATAAGCCTTTTTAACAAAAACGTACATTTGAGGTTTTTGTATGAAATCACTCGAGATGCTCAAAACCATATCAAACGAACTCCGATTTGAGTGATTCTAGCGGCCACGGAACCGTCTAATCCTGATATACAAACCCATCAGCTCACCTTCGCCGGAAACTGCCTCTACAGTCGCCGGAACAGCTGAACAGTTGTCGGAATCTTCACTTTTGAGCTGCTATGGTTTTTCTGTTAAAAATTGGACTTCCCGACCTCTGATCGAAGATCTAATCGGTGGAAATCTTCATTTATATACCATGAACACTCAGTTAAAATTTGAGGCCGATCCGACGGCTAGATCTACGGGAATCTTTGTGTCTTTGTGGGTGGTTTCTCAAAAACGAGAATTGGGTTAAGTGTGTGTTTTGATAGTGTAGGCTATGGTGTGGAGACGTATGAAAATGGAAAGGATTAGGGTTTTAAGGGGTATTTATAGTCCCTTAAGCCCATAGACCTTAAGCCCATCTTTCCTTTTTGGTCCATAATTAATTACATCTAATTAACCTACTTATCCTTCCATCTTTATTATTTTACTATATTTCTATTAACTCAAATAAACTTTTCCATCTTAAATAAATAATATATTAATTATTTATTCTTAGAAACTTCGGATGTTACATAATTTTAACCGACAATATTGTCCTTTCTTGAAAGTAAGTTCATTGAACTTGTCTAAAATCGAAGGATAGACAAAGTCTAATAAATCATATATTGGATATAATGAATTGTTAATTACAAGATCATCGGAAATTTGTACATTCATTCGTCGTCATTTGGAACCCCCCTCCCCCCCGCGAACATTCCCTTCACATATATCCAATGGTTAATTCGCAAATTATTTTATCTCTTCAACATGTAAGGTATGGCATCCAACTGTGAGCCTCGTGTTTTTTTTATAGTTTAAGTACCTTTAACTTTGACAAGATGTAGGAAGAACTAATTTAAGTGTAATTTAAAATAAACACGAACAAAACTATGTACAATTTAACTATGTATTTTAACAAAAGTATCATAAATTTAGTATTTACAACTCCCTAAATACTTCCTTGCATACAAGGTTGTAGCATTTCGTTGTTGTCAAAGATTAATATAAATAGGAACAAACTGGCTATTTTAATAGCTAATAACTAAACACTTACAAACATCAATTGGCTTATATAACTTGTTTAACGATTCATAGAGCCATAACTTGTATACACTCTAATATCGACTTAAACTTGTTATGACTTTAACTCAAGATGCTAATAACCCATATTAGCTCAAACATGTTCTAAATCATGACACGAACTTGCACAACAATACATTATGGCAACCCTAACTACATATCCATATGGTTGCTAATAACAGTCCGGATGTGGCAACCATTCAATATAGTTACGTATTTTATTTTCCATTATTAAGATACTAATAACGTATTCATCTTTTAATACATACAAACGGTGAATAAAATAATTTTAGTGGTTCTTAAATATTTAGTAGTTCTCATTGAGCCCAATATTATGTATAAATCTTAAAATATTGGTTTAAGTTATTTATTTGTATTGATAATCTTTATATCCACAAAGACAAGTGTCTCTAACATATGATATATTGATAATACAAAATCAAATTGCACAACGATCTTAGCTAGAAAATAGTTTAATATATTATAGAAACAGAGTTTTCTCTTTTTACAGTATTATTTGGAAATGAGTTTAATATATTTTCCCTAAATCTTGTCCATCTGCAACCAATCTATTTTTTTTCCTCCTACAAAGTCATGCACTTGGCCATTAACATCTTCTCCATCTTATTTTTGTTGATATTGACCTTGACTTTTGTTAATGGTCATTGCAAAACAGACTACAACTGGAAAAAAACACTTTCTCTTCAATTTTAGTGAAAGTTTCTTATCTGAAGGTGTTAGACCACAATGAATTATATACGTGCATAATCAGTATTAGTACCTGAAATAACTTTTACTTCAACAAAATGCATACCCAAATTAATTACTCGCAATCTAGTTTCATTACACAAACCGTTCTTCTGATTCATATTCCTTAGTAACATTATTGGCACACCGAATTTTAGAACCAATCTACGAGTCAAAATGATTTTGATCTTTTTGATTTTATTTAGTATAATGTGTTTATGAAAGTTATAATTCAAATTAAAATATGAAAAAATAATTTGTATGATTTTACTTAAAACCAAAAAACTGATTTTTATATGGACCACAACTAAATTTGTGAATTTTGTTGCTAAGTATGGAAACAATATAAATTGAGTAAACCAAATATAAAAAATAATGGAGAAATAAGTTTTAAATTTCCAGTATACATTAAATTGGTCAACTAACATATTAAATTGGTCAAATAAATTAATGTGTATTTAATACAAAACATATTAATTTTCTAGTATAATCAAAAGTAATTATTTAAATTTTCAGTATACATTAAATTTGTCATTTATACTAATTAAAAATTGGTCAAATATAAAAGATGAAAATTTTTATAACATTGAATACTATTAAAAACTAAAAAATATTGTTGCAAAAGTCTTCAATCTCGGTTTTGTAAAACCAGAAATAGATAAATGTAAATATTATTATAATTTTTTTCATTTTTCTTGGAAATTCAGTAACTAAACAATATACTATTAATTTTATAATTATCACGAAATTATTGTCAACACTTTAGCATCATTACCTGCTTTAACAATAAATTTTATTAGCTAATTATTTTTTCAATTTTATAAATTAATCTTAACATTTAGCCTAATTAAAAATTGGCAAACTAAAAAAGATGAAAATTTTTTATTTTATGTTTAGTTTATTAGTATACATTTTGATTTTGCCCGAATAATTTAGACAAATCGGTAATTCTTGACATTTATGTCTAATTAAAAATTATTCAAATATTAGTTTATTAAGATTGGAGACTACTAAAAACTACAAAAGATTGATCAAAATTCGGTTCTTAAAAGTAGAAATAAATAAATGTATAAATGATTGAAATGTATTATCTATACTATATATAGTACACCAAAGATGGGCAAATTAAGACACTTCGTTTTAAGGGATTTACAAGTGATATTACATATGGTACAATCTTGAATGGGAATAAAAGAGTAATTCTCACAATAAAACTCACATGTATTTAATATAGTTACAATATTGGCCCTTCAATTATAATTAAACTCAAAGAATAATTACAACAATAACCCTTAATCTATTACATATATATTATTTTAATTTTCACTTTTAACCCAAATTCCCCATAAAATTTAAATGTTAATAACTTTTTCATACTTTATTTTTTTTAAATAAAGTTACACCATAAAAACAAACATATTTTTATCTTTAATTTGTTTATGGTATTGTCATAGTTTTTTTTCAGTTAAAAAAAATACATTTTATGTAGGTTTGTTTGTGGTCTGGTTTTGATGGTTTTAAATTAAACTGTGAACCAAACCTTTTGTAACGGTTTTTTGTCGTCGAAAACCAAGACAAAACTTTTGAAAACTGAAAACAATTGGCCAAAAGTGAAAGAAAAAATCAACAGTCAAGTCAAACCGATGAACGGTTTTACGGTTTCAAACTTAACAATAAACACCCATAAACTTATTACGTGATTACCAAGGTTTGCGTTTCCCATTGCATGGCGCTGGCACCCATCTAGTCAAAACTAAAGAGGATCAATAATTAGCATAAATAAGTAATTATAGTGAATATCAAAGATTTTTTAAATATAAGTTTGAAATAAGTAATAAACAACATATTAAATTGGTCAAATAAGTTAATGTGTATTTAATACAAAACTTATTAACTTTCGAGTATAATCGAAAGTAAATTATTTAAATTTTCAGTATACATTAAATTTGTCATTTATGTTAATAAAAAATTTGTCAAATATAAAAGATGAAAAATTTGTTGACATTAAAGACTATTAAAAACTACAAAAAATTGTTGCAAAAGAGGTCAATCTCGGTTTTTAAAAACAGAAAGAAATAAATATAAATATTATTATAAAAATTTTCTATTTTTTTAGAAGTTTACTAACTAAACAATATAATATTAATTTTTTTAATTATCACAAAATTATTGTCAAGATTTTAGCTTCATTACCTTATTTAACAATAAATTTCATTAGATAATTCTTTTTTATCTTGACATTTATGTCTAATTAAAAATTAGTCAAATATAAAAGATGGAAAGTTGTTATTTTCTATTTAGTTTATTAGTTTATTTTTTAATTTGGCCGGAATAATTTTGACGAATCGGTAATTCTTGACATTTATGCCTAATTAAAAATCGGTCAAATGTAAAAGATGTAAAGTTTATTGAGATTGGAGAATATTAAAACTAAAAAATTGTTCAAATTAGGTTCTTAAAAACAGAAATAAATTAATTTATAAGACTGATTGTATAAAAATCAACTAAATTACATGAATTGTGAAATATACATAAATACATGAATAATAAAAAATATATACATCCAATCTTGTACAAAAAGTAAGACATTTTTGCAGCAAATGCTCCATCCATGACATTAGCTATTCTAGTTGGGAGCCGTAAGCTGAAATAATAAAATTAAATAAATGTTAAACAATATATTATTTGGACTAAACGAAACTTTGGTCCGGGCTTTGAATATACCATTTCGTCTTGTAAAATCATTTCTATCGACCAATCTTCTCCGGGCTTTGAATTGTCCTTCAGACGCCATACTTTCAAATATGCACCTTGAAGACACAGTCACTGTTTAGCGCATCCAATTGGTTCAACATTGTGATGTTTTTTGGCTCCATCTTTCTGGTGGTGAAAAAAAAACAATAATTTCTGAACAATAACACTTTTAACCAAAAACTAAAAAACAAAATGAATTATATAAACAACAAAAATATAAACCTTAGAAACCAAGAAAATCGTTTTAGCTCAATTTGGTGTGATAGTGTAAGAATTCTTGTGTGAAAGTGAAGTATTTATATATAGTTCATAGAAAATGATTGAATTTTGTGAGGAATTAATAAAGAAGGATTGTGTATACGGAATTAATTAAAAACATAAAATTAGGAAACTTTAATGACATTAAATCATGGGCGAAAATTAGGGAATGAGGATTAAGGTTTTTCAAATCTTGAATTACTAAAATGTAATGTTGTTAAAGTATATTATAAATACAAAATAATTCAATTTAAATATTTAATTTAGACTATATTTAAACATACAGAATTAACTTTATAATGTGGAAAAATAAGTTACTACTTTTTTTTATTTACATGAATATAATTAATCATCAATTCAATCAATTAAATAATTACCGTATATCTTGAATGATTACCAATTACCGTATATCTAATATCTAAAATTATAATCAGTTAGATATATTTAAATTGTGAATCATATGGTTGAAATTTATAAAAATAGTCAACATAATATAATTAATAAGCATTTGAATAATTAAGTGACTGATATAAGCTGTGTAAAAATAAGTAATTTCTTTTTTTATGTATTAACAACAACACAATTTTAATATAATAAACAGCAATTTAAAAATTGAGTCAATGCTATAACATATGGTAAGTAGTAGTAATAATTATAAATTAACGTATATTTCAAATTAGAATCAGCCTCATATATTAAAATATTTGATTGACTAATTTTGAATTAGTCAGTCGGACAAAATCCGTATTTATACTAACCCTTAAGGATTCTTAATTAAAACCTTAATCATATGATCAAATGATATATCATAATTTATTAAAATATAGAAATTCCGTAATTAAAGAATTCCTTAATCAAATGCAAAATTTATCCCTAATTTACAGAAATTTATATTTCATAAATATAAAATTAGAAACAATTATAGTAAAGTTAAATCCGCTATCTCTGTATATTAGGTTGTTTTATGTTGAATCCAATGGATGAAATATCAATTAATTATCTCAAATAAATTAAATCTGGAAGGAAGCCTGATGATTAAACTGACCTGAGGTAACGTTGATGGTGAGCACCTTCATCGATGGTGGACAGTGAATTTGACAGATAAATGAATTGAAGATATTGATAGGTGGAACATGATGGAACCGCCAATGAGAATGGAGGCATGAAAGATGAAATTGATTTGGGTTTCTATGTTAAGTTATATTATAGTATACAGAATATTAAAAATAACATAAATAATAATAATAATCGTAATTAATTAATAAATAAATTGGTTAATCATTATTAAATTAAATATTAAATTAAAGTTAAAGAGAATCATTAAAAAGAATTGATTGTATCTTATCTTATCTTATTTTAATTTAATTTTGATTTATTTTATTTAAATGAAAAATAGAAAAAGGTGGTAGATATATATGGAAAGTTTAGGAAACAACCAATAGGAATAGTGGAAGTTGAGTTAAAGCCTATTTTAAAGGTAATGGTTATATAATTGTATTCAGTATTAAATAACTATAAAGTTATAACTAAAAAATTATTTACCGGTTTAATAGTATATATATATATATATATATATATATATATAGATATAGATGTATAAATTGCATCTTCATTTTAAAGGTAATGGTTATTTAATTGTATTCAGTATTAAATAACTATAAAGTTATAACTTAAAAATTTTTTATCGGTCTTACAAATTTTATTTCAATATACATTATTGGATAAATTAACCTTACGATATTCCAAGGCATGTCAAAATGAAATTAGAGTTAGCTTTAGATTTAGTGACGATATAAATCATTAAATTCATAACAGTAGGTAAGGGAAATTTAACATTACAAAGCATACTTGTATACGAACGCTGCTAATCAACTTCGAGACCAACGCGCGCGACCTCACCCCACCCACCACCAACGCTGCCAGACCACCACAATCCCTCTCAAGATCTCTCTCATCTTCCCAATTGCCTTTCGTCTATGGTACATCAAGACCGTTCGTGATTAACGTGTTGGCGATCATGAATTAAGTGCTCCCTGCACCAAGCCGACTCTAATAAAAAACTATGATAATATTAAATACTATTATTCTAAACCATTGAAAACTCCAAATATGTCTATTTAGCTAAATCTTACGTTTCAAACAATATAGTCCTAAAAGAATTTATTTATATAATATTAATGAAGCATTTTGCACATACTTCTTTACCTCCTCCACTCCATCGATGGTGTAAATGATAAATCATAGTTTTTTTCGTTTATGTTTTTGTTATTTTAGTTCCGGTAGTATAACGAAAATAACGTAAATCGGTTGAATGCCAATTTGGTTTTTTCAATTTTTTTTTGTTTTAGCTCCGATGTCGTAACTAACGTGACGGTTGCCGATCGAATTCGCATAGACTCACAGTATTTTGTTTTAATTTCTGGGTTGTAACGAACGTAACAAAAACGACCAAATGCCAAATTTGTTTTTTATTCAATTCTAATTACCGTAACAAACACGATGGAAACCAACCGAATTTGCGTCGACTCGTCATCTCAAGGCTCAGGTTTTACCAATGCCCGAATTTCACCAACCATCATCACTCCATTGGTCAACGTCAATTTTTTATACTTTAGTTTCAATATATAAAACACGTAATCGAATACAAAAAAAAATGCGTCGACTTACCGTGTCAACACCTGGAACCAACAACGCTTGAGTTTTAACAACGCCCGGATTTTACCGATGTGCATGCGCAACGCGCCGGTTGACACACTAGTTAAAGACAAAGAAGAGAGTAGTAAAAGATGCGACTTTGTGCAAGGGATGCTGTTGTCCACAATGTTTGGTGACAACTTCTAGAAGATTCCATACAATCTATTGAAGGTATGCAAACTAATTAGTAAAAAATATTTTATACTCTTGGAAGTTTTAATTTTTCTTTGAATTTTACCGCAAGATTTTTGAAACATGGCAGTTCTACATTTATTTTCTTTAGTCAATCAATCAATCATATTAAGTGAGGTCCTACCAACAACAAATCTATAAGTAGGGTATGGGGATGGTGGGATGTAGGCACACCGTCCTCTATCCAACGAGATAAAGAGGTGGCTTCCAGAGAGACCAGCATCTCTTAAATACATATGTGTGAGGCAATATAAAATAAAGAGAATAATAATAATAATAATAATAATAATAATAAAATAATAATACTATTTGGTATGTTAAGGTAAATAGAAGCGTTAAGGTACTCAATTCCCTATAAATATTTAACTTTAATCATATTTCTTCAATAATTCTTATCTTTAACCATGTCTTCAGAGAGGTTTAGGTTTATCAAATCACGTCTAATCCTCTCATCTCAAGTCAATTTATTTTTAGATATATCTATTGAATGATCTCTCACCATATTGTTGCTTTGTTTAACAAATACTTTACTTTTTAATGCTTTTATGATTTATATTTGTCTTAAAATGTTCAGATATCATGTTTATTTGTGTTTAAATCTTTAAATTTTACAAAGGACAAGCTACATTATCAATTATTTATTAAACTAAAAGGGGCAAATTCTTTGATAGGGTATATTTTGAACTTCAAATAACGACCAGCGAGGGTGTAAATTTTAGGAATTATAGATTTGTAATTTAATAAATAGCGAAATCACTGTAAAATTAAAAGAATATGATAAAAAAATTTGATTAAATTGTCATCCATAAGGTTTGGTTCTTCTGCAACTTTCGTCATTTTTTTTTTAATTGGACCCTATAGGTTTCAAAATTAATGTCAATTTCATCTTAATCACTAATTCCGTCTATATTCAGCGTTAACACTATAAACTTGGTAATTCAACCAATATGTATTACTCCATTATAGCATATCATTATATACAGAGAGCATCTATAATTGTAGGGATGTGATTTACAACATAAAAGGAAAATAATAACTATAATATTCTATCTATAAATAACAAATATATTCTATCATTTAAACATTTGAGCGGGAATCCGATGTGTCCTTGATATGCCCCCGCAAGATGGACGATCGAGAAATAAGTCCAATCTTGGATAAGAGATTATGAAAACGAGTTTTTAGTAGTGGTTAGTCAGGGTGTCAGCCAACTGATCATCACCAGAGATGTGGGTGACACGTATGATACCTTTTTGAACCATTGCTCCTACAAAGTGAAAATCAAGAGCGAGATGTTTCATGCGTGAGTGAAATACCGGGTTTGCAGAGTAATGCGTGGCACTCAAATTATCACAGTAAATGCCAGGTGTAACAGTGGACTTGCAACCTAGTTCGTATAAAAGAGACATTAACCATTTTACTTCGGTTGTAGTAGAAGCAACTGCCCCAAATTCTGCTTCGGTGGAGGATCGTGCTAATGTCGGTTGGCGTTTAAAATTCCAAGCAACTGGATTTGATCCAAGATAAACAATGTACCCCGTTGTGCTACGATAAGTAGGTCGGTCACTAGCCCAATCCGCGTCTGTAAACGCGTGAAGATGTAGCGGTGAGTGGCGAAGTAACCTCTTGAGGGCTGCCCAATGTATGTTTGTTGGTGAATGCATTAACTGAGAAAGCTTGTTAACCGCGAAAGCAACATCGGGTCTCGTGAAAGACAAGTATTGTTGGGCGCCAACAAAGGCGCGGTATTCAGTTGGTGAGGAGAGGGGGGTGCCGTCGGTGGTGTTAAGATGGTCCAAGAAGGACATTGGTGTGGTAGCTGGCTTACAATCAATCATGTTTGGTCGATTTAACAAATCAAGAATATATTTAGATTGTGAGAGGAAAAGACCATTATTGTGTGGGATGACTTCGACACCAAGAAAGTAGGAAAGAGAAACAAGATCTTTAAGAGAAAAACGAGTGGCGAGAGAAATAATGAAACAATTGATAAGAGAAGTGTTCAGACCGGTGAGGATAATATCGTCGACATAAACGAGGAGAAAGATTGGAGATTTTGTGACATGATTAGTAAATAGAGAAGGATCAGATATAGTTGGTTTGAAACCAACTAAGAGAAGGTATGACTTCAATTCATCATACCATGCACGCCATGCTTGACGAAGGCCGTAGATAGCCTTTCATAATTTGCATACATGTTTGGGAAGAGACGGGTCGACGAAGCCGGGTGGTTGGGACATGAATACGTCCTCGGTTAGTGTGCCTTGAAGGAAGGCATTATTGATATCGAGTTGACGGAGACACCAATTATGAGAAGTAGCGAGGGAAAGAACAAGACGGAGAGTAGCGGGTTTAATGACCGGGCTAAAAGTTTCAACGTAGTCTAACCCGGGACGTTGATGAAAACCTTTAGCAACTAAACGGGCTTTTAAACGATCGACGGTGCCGTCGGGTTTGTATTTAGTGCGAAAGACCCACTTGCACCCAACATGATTTGGTGCTGATTCGGGTGGCACTAAGGACCAAGTTTGGTTGCGTTGTAAAGCATCAAACTCGTCTTGCATGGCCTTACGCCAAAGGGGACTTTTAAGAGCTTGGGTTATTGTGGATGGTTCAATACAGGGGGGAAGTGGTTGTGTTGTAAAGTATAAAATTCTCATTATGGTATTTGGGGTTAGGCTTACGGATGCGAGGAGAGGAGGGCGTTAGATCGGTGTAGGTTGGAGAGTGATTTTGAGGTTGCGAATCTGGTGGTGAAGTAGTTGATTGGGTCACTGATGGTATTGGTGTATGAGAATTATGTAATGGTGCATTTGATTGGGTAGTTTGGTTAGGTGAGGTGGGTAGAGGTTGAGTGGAAATTGGTGGAGTAGATGAGGTCGTGGATGGTATTGGGCCAGGGTTGGAAGGATTGGGTTTTTGTGGAGGCTGGTTAGGTTGGACAAGAGGATCAGTGATGGTGGGAGTGTGCTTTGTGGTTTGGGAAGGGTGGTAAATAATAGATAAAGGTAACCATGTGTCTGGGTTAGGATTTGGGGGAGTAGATGAGGAAGATAAGGTTTCATAGGGAAATTGTGTTTCAACGAAGTGAACATGACGCGAGACGTAAACTCGTTCGGTTTGGGGTTCAAGGAGATAATAAGCGCTTTGAGTAGACGAGTAGCCTACAAAAATACACGGTTTAGATTTTGGTTGAAGCTTATGAGAATTGTAGGGTCGTAGCCAAGGATAAGAAAGACAACCTAAACTACGAAGTTTGTCATAGTTTGGTAATTGTTGGAATAAACGAAGGAAAGGAGATTCATATTTTAGAGTGGATGTGGGTAATCTATTGATTAAATAGGTGGCGGTGGTGAAAGCAAAAGGCCAAAATTTGAGTGGCATTTTGGCGTGAGATAAAAGAGATAGACCCGTTTCAACTATGTGACGACGTCGGCGTTCAACATAGCCATTATGTTCGGGAGTGTGAGGTGGGTAGGTGAGGTGAGAAATACCACAAGAGGCAATATGAGAAACTAGTTTGATATATTCGCCTCCATTGTCCGAGAATAATTGTTTTATTTTTCATTGAAAATAGTTTTCAACCAGACGTTGGAAATTAATGAACGTGTTGAGAGAATCAGACTTCTTTTTAAGTGGATAAATCCATGTTTACTTAGTATAATGATCTACAAAAATTATGTAATATTTATAGCCATCGTATGAAAGAACGGGTGAGGACCATACATCCGAAAATAAAATGTGCAACGGTGCATTAGATGTAATAGAAGAAACATTAAAAGGAAGTTTATGACTTTTATTAGTGCAACAAGAATTACACGAATCACTATTAAAGGCAATGGATGAAATGCTAGAAGATAAATAATGCAACACTTGTGAATGTGGGTGTCCAAGCCGATGATGCCACAAGGATGCTTTATTACGCTGAACATGAAAAACGAAAGGTTGCGATTTCGGACGAAGCTCGTAAATCTCGTGTTTAGTTGTTCCCCGAAGGAGGGGGAGGTGGGAGTGACAATTCTTGATAACAAAATTGAGAGAAAAAAATTGAATTAGTATATTGTTATCAATGGATAAACGAGAAATAGAGATAATGTTACGTGAGATAGATGGAACGCATAGAACATTGTGTAAGACAAATGTGACGGTGTCAAAGTGAAGAGTTAAAGAACCGACATGAGTAATAGTAAGAGACGAACCATCGCCAATAATAAGCTCTTGGGTACCATCATATGGAGCGTGTAGAGACAATGCAGAGAGATCATTGGTGATGTGATGAGAAGCACCACTATCAAATAGCCATGGACGATTTTCACCAATTGTAGTGCTTGGGACATTCATCATATTTTCTTGTGGATGTGTAGTGTAAGAACCTTTTGGAAAAGGAGGTAAACTGATGTTGGGATGCATTTTCTTGAAGGCATGGCAAGAAGTGAGGGAATGACCCTTGTTGAAGCAAAACTGACATTTTCCAAGGAATGGACGGCTGGGGTTATGAGGGGATGTGGTAGCCGGGTTCTTTGGCGGTGTTGGTAAAATACCGCTGGTTTGAGTGGATGGTCGGGCATGCCACGGTTTGTGTGGTGGGCAGGTGTGGGCTGCGAAGCCATAGTTGGTTGGTGAAGGGTTGATGCAGGAGAAGGTTGTTGGGCTATGGTTAACTCCTGGTTTATGAGTTTTTCGTGAAGTTCATGAAACGAGATAGGGGTTTCGCGAGCATGAACTCCATCAATCACTGATTTGTTAGGGTTTGGTCGAGACCGTTTAAAATTATATCAGTTTTATCTTCAGGGTCTTTCGGTTTACCGAGGATAGCAAGCTCATCGGCGATAACTTTAACCGATTGCATAAAGTCGGTTATGGATTGAGTGGAACCTTTGGTAGTTTGTTTGAGGCGGTATTTCAATTGTTTTATATGGCCTCTAGAAGAGGAGGCATAGGTGTTGGAAAGAATTTCCCAGGTTTCAAGAGATGTTTTAGCATTTGTGACTAACGGGACAATATTCGAAGATAGGCTGCCGACAATGGCTCCGTAGAGGAGTCGATCTTGTCGAAACCAAGCGGTGTAGTCGGCATGAGGAATTGATTTCCCGTCTTTGTCAACAGTTGGTTTGGGTGCAGGTAGGGTACCATCGATGTACCTGTGGAGATCTAATCCATGAAGGATGGCTTCAAGTTGGGT
Organism: Bidens hawaiensis; assembly: GCF_021521415.1. Taxonomy (NCBI): domain Eukaryota; kingdom Viridiplantae; phylum Streptophyta; class Magnoliopsida; order Asterales; family Asteraceae; genus Bidens; species Bidens hawaiensis. The sequence goes on along the minus strand of NW_027491179.1, from coordinate 443,464 downwards.
TTTCCAACTGATGTAGTTGGTGTCGGTTAATTTTAGAGACGCGGGCAGAGTAACCATTGTGAGGGAGGAGGGGGTGCTTAAAGGGATGGTAGTGAATGTAGAAGAAGAGAGTGCATTGTTGGATGCCATGGATGTTGGCAGAAAGGTGGATACAAGTAGGTCGCCGGAGTGTGTTGGGAAGGTGATGGCGGCTGGATTATGCTAGGGTTTGTGTGTTTTGGATGATACCATATAAACTTGGTAATTCAACCAATATGTATTACTCCATTATAGCATATCATTATATACAGAGAGCATCCATAATTGTAGGGATGTGATTTACAACATAAAAGGAAAATAATAACTATAATATTCTATATATAAATAACAAATATATTCTATCATTTAAACATTTGAGCGGGAATCCGATGTGTCCTTGATAAACACAATAGCAATATGGACAGGTTATTTATTTAATTATTTCTTAAAATACCTATTTATTTATTGCCCAGGAACCTTTACACATTCGATTGCACTCTTTAAAACCCTTTCTTTTCCCGTTCCTGCTAATCATCTTCAAGACAAACGCGTGCGACCTCACCCCACCCACTACCAACGCTGCCTGACCACCACAATCCTTCTCAAGATCTCTCTCATCTTTCCAATTGCCTTTCGTCTATTGTACATAAGTACCATTCGTGATTAACGTGTTGATGGTCATGAATTAAGTGCTCCCCTACATCAAGCCGACTCTAATAAAAAAACTATAATAATATTAAATACTATTATTTTAAATCATTGAAAACTCCGAATATGTATATTCGGCTAAATCTTACTATTCAAACTTCTTGTAATTTTAGTTTTAAGAAATTAGTAAATAAAAAAGCAATAATTCCTAAAAGAATTTATATAATATTAATGAAGGATTTTGCTCATACTTCCTTACCTCCTCCACTCCATCGATGGTAAATCAAAGATTTTGATGTCACATTTGAATGCAATCGCACTCCGAATATCAACACTTAAGCACTTATCACAGGTACACGCACAGATCATTCAACATTCAGTCCACCATGACAACTACTGGGCATCACTCCTCATCAGCCACTTCGCACGCCTCTGCGCACCACCCACCTACACCCGTCTCATTTTAAACTCAAGCCACCAGCCCAACCTCTACGCCTTCACCAACATGCTCAAATTCTACTCGCACATTGGTGCCCATCATGACGTCATCACCCTGTTTGATAATATATGACTTTGTAGCATGACACCTGATGCTTTTGTGTTTCCGATCTTGATCAAATCCATGGGGGAGAAGGCTGTTGGGTTGCATGGCCATGTCTTGAAGCTGGGATATTGTTCTGATCGGTATGTGCGTAATGCTGTTATGCAAATGTATGCGAAACACAGCCCGATTGTCTTTGCACGCAAGGTGTTCGATGAAATGCCTGATAGAATGGTGGCGGATTGGAACTCTATGATTTCTGGGTATTGAAGGTGGGGTGATGAGCTTTAGCCGAGGCCGTAGTAATAGGGGAAATGATAACCACCTTACGAACAATCGAAGTCGTAACGTTAGACGGAGCGGGTACGTCCCGTCGGACCCTCCCACTATGTGTATGTGTATGCGTTTGCGTAACTTCCACCATTAGAATAGTAAACACGTTGCAAGCAAGTTCACGTATAATCATAAACAATATGCAAGAATAATATTAACATGTACGCTAATTGTGAATCGGTTTATAAATAAGTACATAACTAACGAGATAAAACTTGTGACATGCTACACCCCAAAATATTAAAAGCATTAAAACTGGGTTATGAAGAACTCACTTGAAATAGGAAATTACGGTTACGAGGAGATGATAACAATTAACGCAACTAGATGGTTCCGCGAGAAGTCCTGATAATTTGTGCTAGTTATAAGGTATAAACAACATAAATTAAAGTGAAAAGAACGAACTAAACATGAATATAAAACAAAAATAGGTTTATAATAGATTTGGGAATCGTTAAAGTGTTCACATAAATTTATGTATAAGAAAATTTTATTAGTTTAAATATTCTTAAAAGTCATTATTATTATTATTATTATAAAAAAAGATTTATAATTGATTATATATATATATAGGTATTTGATATTTCAGAAGTTTTTTTTACAGCGAGAAGTGCGAGAAGTGAATGTGTAACTCCATTAATCCCTAATTTCACTACATTTCTTATGTGTAGGTGCATATGTATGTGTGTAGGTACGTATGTTTGTATATGCGAACATATGTTTGTATATATGTATGTATGTTTGTATGTGTGTAAGTACATAGGTTTGAATATGGCTCGGTACATTTATATGTTTGTTGTAACATCCTAAATATTCTAATAATAAATAGAGAATGTTGCGTTAAATTGTCGTGCGTTTAATGTTGCTAATTAACGTCTGATGAGGAAAGATCATGGACTTGGATTAAATAAGATGGACTAAAGGGTAATGGGCTTTAGGTCCATGGGCCTTGGGGAATATAAATATCCTCCTAAACAACCATAAAACCCTAAACCTCATTTCATTCCATCTTAATCTCTACACACTCCAAACACACACACCATACGCGGCTGAGCGAGAGAGAGATGAAATCCGAGCAAGAAAAAGTGATTCAAGATTTATACAAGATCCAAAGTTCATAAGCTAGCTAACCGAGACCAAAACGAAAACATAAAGGTACGATTTCGATCTTAAAGTTCATGTTTTAATAGACGGTTAGCCATGAAACTTGAAACTATAATAGATCGGGTCTAAACGAAACGTAAAGTAACGAACTTGATGCTAGGACGAATCCAATGAACCCATAAACATATACGGTTCGTATAGGATAAACCGTAAATCTTGTATTAAGCGTTTTTGAACTTAAAGGTCCAAACTTTACGTGTTTTCGGGTCATATCTTAACCAAAAACGACCATAGGAATGATCGCGGGTTAGTCAAATACCATACCCATGGATTTCTCAGTAAAACGATGATGATTTTGGGGATTAAGGATGAACAGCGGCGGCTGCTGCACAACTTCGCCTGCAAGCCATAACTTCGCCTTCATGCAAGTTCGCTTGCAAGCAAGTTCGCCTAAAGCCAAGTTCGCATAACTGTAACTTCGCCTGGTGATAAGTTCGCCCATATTAACTTCGCCTGGCATATGTTCGCTTGAGGCTTACTTCGCCAAACCTAACTTCGCTTGATGTTAAGTTCGCTTAACACTAAGTTCGCTTACAGTAAGTTCGCGTGATGTTAAGTTCGCTTAACACTAAGTTCGCTTACAGTAAGTTCGCTTATTGTTAAGTCAGCTCGACCCCAGCCAGGGGCTCTGCCCCTTGGACCCTGCTAGGGGCTGCCGCCCCTAGACCCCGCTGCCAGGGGCGCTGCCCCCGGACCCCCGGTCGTTGTGGGTTATATAAAGATAGAAATACAACATGAGTAGTAGTAGTTAATTGATACATGTAAATATTATACAGTTAGCCGTGCACAGCTCAAGAAGGGAATAATGATTAACGGAGAGCGTAACAAGATTTATGTGAGTTTCTAGCCCCACTTATGTGTTATGTTTTTGGGGCTGTGTGCATACTCGATATGTTTGTTAATACACTTATCCTAAGTGATAAGTGTATGCCTTATATGAATGATGTGAAATGTATGAATGATTGCTTGTTAGTACGTGAACGATCTTCGGATATTGCACGTACTGTCAGGTTGTAGTGTTACGTATAAGGTAAGTATAATGTATTTGCTTACATGTATGAATGCGATAAAGTTAACAAACGAAGGAAAGGCATGGTTGTATGGTAACGAAGAGGGACCAGACCCTAATAATATCTGTGATGTTAGGGACCAGACCCTAATAATATCTGTGATGTTAGGGACCAGACCCTTATAATATCTGTAATGTTAGGGACCAGACCCTTATAATATCTGTGATGTCAGGGACCAGACCCTTATAATATCTGTGAGGTTATAGGGCGAAAGGCTCTTTAAAACGTATGATTATGTATGTAAAGAAAGTATAAAGGTAAGAATGAAAGTATATGCACTTATGTGTGTATGAAAGAAAGTTAAGAGGTTAAGTATGAAATGTAAGAAGGTATTGTATGAGTACGTGATTAACTAGAACTCACTCAGCATAGCTGACTTTTAGTATGCACGCAGGTGAGTAGAATGAGGCAGGTAGCTTGAGGAGGACACATGGCAGAGTTAGACGAAGCTGGCATCTGAAGATTTTGCTATGATGTTTTATTTTAAAAGACTATGTTTTGTTTTTAAATGACTATGAATGCTCGATAAGACAAGAATTATGGTTATGGAATGTAATGGTTTGAATGTTTTTAATGTTCCGTGAATGTTTTAATTAACTCTGATATTTAGAACTACGTTTATGAGTAAATCCAACACGAAAGTAGGGCTACCGGTAACGGGGCCTTACATTTGTAGGTAGGTTTGAATGTGTAATTAAGACATAAATACAATCAACCTACATATATGTATGTAACATCATATAAAATGGAGTGAAATTAGGGATTAATGGAGTTATACCTTCACTTCTCGCACTTCTCGCTATAATATCACTTCACGCAAGATCCATATATATATATATATACATATATATATATATATACATATATATATATATACATATATATATATATACATATATATATATATACATATATATATATATCCGAAAACGTTTAACGAAAGTTTCTATTAAGAGTTTTAATGGTGTTCGGGTTGTTAAACAAGTGTAAACATTATTAGTTTTAATATAGCAAAGCATATAATAGATAAAAATGGTTTAAAACAATTAATACAAAAAATCAACAAAAACGGGCCTGGGGGACTCGAACCCATGCCCCAGGCCGGTTCAAGGTTTTTATCCACCATGTACTGGCCATCTGGACCAGCCTTTAGTTTGTTTAGAACATAAGAACCAATAATTAAATATGACAGTTCTGGTTATTCCCCAAATTCATTATAAACCCTAAACTGAATTGATCTCAATTGAGGATTATATACCCTCTGTCGATTAAAATTGACAGAGAGGTTTTATTAAACGCTTAAATCCGAACCCAACCCACATATTAATTACCTAATATGAGAAGGATTGAAGGAGAACCATAAACTAGGGTTTCGGCTAAAACGTGATATCAAATGAGACTCGGAACGGCTTCTTAGATGCAATTGTCTTAGGGTTTTGTTTCGGGATTGTGAGGAGGTGGTGTATGCTCGTTTAATTGCATTATGGACTGGTATTTATAGGCTAACAAGATCAAGAACAGCCGCGTTCAAAGAGTTAATGAAATTGATACGATTCGATACAAATTAGCTATTAATTATGCGTTATACTATAATAGGAAGGATCGTTTATGTTTAAGAATCATCCTAATTAAACCATAACCGTGATTTCTGGGTCAATTGAATCAAAAAAAAGGAAAGGGGGGGGGGGGGGTCTGATGGCGACGGGGAGAAGAGAAAGAAGAGGGAAAAAAATGTTATTTGCAACATGGTCCCTCAAAATTAGTTTGGTGATCAATTGTAGTGAGTTGTATATTGTAAGGGTTATAAGTGCACATAATAGATACTTATAAATATTTTAATACGAGTCACGCGTAAATAAAGATAAAACCGAATAACATAATTAATAACTCAACGTTTCATTAAATGCGACGATCCGATTAAAAGCCGGTAATAAAACGAGTACAAATACTAAATTGAATTTGACGAATGTCGCAGCATTCCCAACTTTTAAGAAAATTTCGTCCCGAAATTAGGAATTAGCATCCGTAGCAAAAAGATGTGGATACTTAGACTTCATTTGGTCTTCACGTTCCCAAGTGACTTCCGCACCGCGCTTAGAATCCCAACGAACATTGACCAAAGGGATTCGGCTACGCTTGGTTTCTTTATCCATTCGATCCACTATTTCCATCGGTCTCTCAATAAAGTGCATTGTCTTATCGATACATACCTCATTGAGAGGGATATGAAGGTTCTCATCGGCTAGACACTTTCGAAGGTTCGAAACATGAAACACTGGATGGATGCCTTGAAGCTCTTGAGGGAGCTCGAGGCGATAAGCAACATCTCTGATTCGTTCAAGGATTTTGAACGGACCAACAAAACGGGGTGCTAGTTTACCCTTCATTCCGAAACGGACTACTCCTTTCCAAGGTGAAACCTTAAGGAGGACAAGGTCGCCGACTTCGAATTCCGAGGGTCGTCGTCGCTTATCAGCGTAAGACTTTTGGCGACTTCTAGAAGTAAGCAGATTATTACGAATTTGTGCAATTTTGTCGGTGGTATCTTGTACCATTTCGGGTCCAGTGAGCTGAGTCTCACCGATCACGTTCCAACAAATAGGAGAACGACATTTAGGGTCATAGAGTGCTTCGAATGGAGCCATTTTGATGCTCGAATGATAACTATTATTGTATGAAAACTCAACCAATGGAAGATGAGTATCCCAATTACCACCAAAATCGAGCACACAAGTTCTTAGCATGTCCTCAAGGGTTTGAATGATTCTTTCAGACTGACCATCCATTTGAGGATGATGAGCGGTGCTAAGATCTAGATGGGTTCCCAAAGCGGTTTGAAGTGAACTCCAAAAATGAGACACGAAACGACCATCACGGTCAGATATAATACTCAAGGGTATGCCATGGCGACAAACAATCTCGTTGACATAGATTTGAGCGAGCTGCTCGATCGAATGCTTTTCCTGAATGGGAATGAAATGAGATGATTTGGTTAATCGATCAAAGATTACCCAAATGCTATCATGTTGCCTCTTGGTTGTTGGAAGTTTTATGAAGAAGTCCATCTTAATGTTCTCCCACTTCCAAACTGGAAAGGTTGCACGAGCAAACCAGCAGGTTTTTGATGCTCGGCTTTTACCTTAGCACATGTTAAACATTTTTCGACATAGATAGCGATATCTTTCTTCATGCCGGGCCACCAGAAAGTAGTTCGAAGGTCGAAATACAGTTTATCCGCACCGGGGTGGATAGAATAACGTGACTTGTGAACTTCGTCCATTATAAACGTGCGAAGATTGTCATGATCTGGGAGCTAAAGGTGGTTAAGAAAATAGAGCAAACCATCACGCTTGGTTTCGAGTTAGAGTTCAGCACCACACGACATCTCTTTGTACAAATTGCCTTCAGTGATTGAGATGTGTTAGGCCTCAAAGATACGTAGTTGAAGATCTGTTTGGATAACAACAAATAGAAGAAGAATGCTTTTGACATGGGTTTTGAGACTAAGGGCATCAGCTACTACGTTTGCTTTACAGGGATGGTAACGTATTTCGCAATCGTAGTCACTAAGAAGTTCGGCCCATCGTCGTTGCCTCATGTAACGATTCCGGCAAAATCAGGTATACCCTAACCGGTATATACTATTTATGTGTTATTTAATAATGAATATATGAATTATGATGCGTTTATACAAGTATGTATGATTCATAGTACGAATTATACTCGATTATACAGTTAATCGTATTGGAAATACGATTAACCGATTAACGGTTATTGAAGCCCGAACGATCGGGGATTGCATTATAGACGAAATATATAATATTTAGTGATGTTTGCGAAGTATTAAAGCTTCGGGATAAGTGAATTAAAGCACAGAAAAAGGATTTCGATTTAATGATACGTCGGTACGTTAAACGAAACCTTTAATACCAAACCAAGAAAGAGACGATCGATCAAGCCGAAAAAGATGCACAATTATTAATACTATGATGTTTTAAGTCCATGAAAGTCATGGTTTAAGTTTTTAAAGTTTTTAAATCGGCTTTATATAAACTTCATTTTTAAGCCGAAAAACGACCGTTTTAGCCTCGTTTTAAGCCGAATTAAACGTTTAACCGAAAAACGAACAGAACCAGATTATCCAAAACATTATCCAGATTACGGGAATCTGAATATGTGGCTAAAAATGGAGATGGGGGTCCCACCCCACCACCTCCTTACACCGATCGGACCATATGGTCCAACCCCATTCCATTTTTCTTTTTTTTCATCCAATAATCCAACAAACCTTCAACTCTCTCAAGTTCTTGACCTAAAAACCGAGGCATTTAGCAAGAAAAACAAGGTAATGATCGTGTTATGTACGTGATTATGTTCGTTTCTTGAGTATTCTTGCAAGAAAATGAGGTTTCCAAGTGAAAAAAAAGGGTGAGAACCCGAGATGGAACCGATTCTTGCATGATCAAGTGATGTATACGGGTTATACAAGGGATCTTGGTCCAAGAAAGGAGTTAAACGAACCAACAACGAATTTTTACGGTTAAATCTTTGCTTTTAAAGCATAACCGAAACCATGAAAGAAATGGCTTGATTGTGGGTGTAACTTGCTTGGTATGGTGTTATTGTGCATGTAGGTGTTGTATCTAGTTGCTAGCAAAGGCTAGAAAGCGAGATTCTTGCGATTTGAAGCTAGAAACACAAGGTAGTTCGGTTTTTGTATGGTTTATGAATTTGGATAGATTGTGATACGTGTAGAGTTAGGTCATGAAATTTTACAGAGGTGTTAGCTATATGAAAATATGAGTTCTGTGAATTTTTGGTAAATTTAATGCTCGGTTTTGGCTAAAAATGGTGAAAAATAGGTAAATATCATGAAAAATTCTGGAAAATTTCAGATAAGCTTTTCATAACATGTACAAGTCGCACACAAAATTTGAGGTCAGTTGGAGAAGTCTAAGTAGGCTTTTGGTTAAACGAGTTCTAGGGTTTTCTAGCTCGGTTTTAGTGAAAATGGCATTTAAAAAGGGATTTTGGTTCTGGAAAAATTACAGGGGACTATGGAGATGGCAGGGGTCATCCAGGAAAAATTTGGGATTTTTCTAAGATCGTTTGGTATTTACGACATATTTAGCGTTTAAATGGTGTTTAAAAATAGATAAATAAATTTTAAATATAAAAATTAATTCTGGAAATATTTTTATAAAATTCCCCACTGTCAAAAAGTGATTTGTGCAAAATTTCAAGATCCAGACTAAACGGATAATTATTTGTGCTAAAACAAACTTTTAAAAGCTTAAAACGCGTAAACCGGTAAAGTTCACATAAGCGAGCTGACTGGTGTATAAAAACCCTAAAAATGAACTATTTTCGTATAATTGAGTTAATCAAGTAAAAATAAATCATCCGAAAATAATTCGGATGATTTGAGTAATTTTAGCAGTTTCCGGTACGCTAAAAACGGAAACGGGTCCCGCGGCCAATCGAGGCGTCTAAACCGAGCCCTAATTTCAGAACTTTAGGTAAATTATCAATTAACCACTATTTTCGGGTCGTGTGTGACCAAACACATTTTTGAAACATAAAAATGGATAACCGTGCTAGGCACGCAAAACGGGAAAAACGACTAATAGTAAATCTGACTAGGGAACTCTAAACGATATCACAATCTGAGTCCGGAGAAGTGTTTCTGGGTTAACATTGCCCCCAGAACGGATACAGTACTGGGTTAACAGTGTCACCAGATGTACCGGTTAACACGGTTACAGTTATATTAATAGTAATTATAAAGTAACGAATTTAGGGATCGTATTACAGATCCGGATTAGTAGCTGTGTATTGTGTACTGCTTGCTACGTTAAGGTGAGTTTCACGAGCCCCTTTTTCTGAATTGTTTGTAAATAATTTCCCGGGGCAGAAAGCATGTTGTTATGGAAATGTTTAAATATATACTGAACGCATGGATTTGCGTGGATTTATATATATTTTATTGTACGGGAATCGTACGGAAATGTACTAAGATGGTAATTGTCTGAGTTGCTAACATTCTAAGGCCCCGGAACACGAGTGATTAACTGAAAGCCGGTAGAGTGTGGATAGTACTATTGGTCTGACAAACCCAACTGGTCCGGCATGGATTTGCTGATGTTTCCCAGCCAGTTGCACATGTCTTGTTGTTATTTATTTTGCTATGTAATGTTAGACATAGCGGTTTGGGGCAGTTCCGTGGGCGGGGGATATGCCACGGGTCCATGGGCGGGGGGATATGCCACGGGGGTTGTGTGTGATAGTCAGAGGTTTCACTTGTGGCTCAGCATAATTACATCGCTAATATATGATTACTATAATGATTTGTCACTGTTGTTTAAATTAGTGAAACTCACCAACTATTCGTAGTTGACCCGTTTTCTTTCCATGCTTTCTAGGTACTCCCAAACTGGAATAAGTGCTACCTACTTGATGATGCGTGTTTTTGTGGAAGCTTAGTGATCATTTTGTATTAATTATGTTAATGTAATATAGGTAAAACTTATGTGCTATCGCCTAGACGGTAACTAAACTCGGAACAATGTAATATGATGTAAATTAATGTAGTGGTGTTTTCTTTATAAGCAATGCTGTTGATATCAGATGTGTCTGTTGCATCCCGTCTACGTTTCCGCTGCGGTTACGGGGTGTTATAGAACTTGGTATCAGAGCCATTGGTTATAAATGAATTAGGATGTCTTTAAAAGATACCTAAAATATAACCAGTAGCTCAAGTATTGTAGGATCTGAATATCAACTAATAAAATATAGTGACGAGATCTGGATGAACTTGGATGGACAAGTGAGTTATTATGGTCCGGAACATAATAACAGACTTGTCCGCACGAGGGAATTCAGGGGAAGTCACGGGAAACATTTATAGGTAAAATCGGCAACATATGTGTAAGTATATGATAATATTTTTATGTGACAAGGTTGTATAAATGTGTGTATATTAATTTAATTATGATTTACATTATGGAAGGAACTATATGTTTGCTAACTTGTGTACAGGTAAGGATGTCAAGATCACGAAGTTTATCAGTAGAGGAGGACCCGGAGGAGACCAGTTCCGGGGACTCTAGGAGTTTACGCTTAGCTTCCAGCACTGAGCCTACTGAGACTAGCCATAGGAGTGCTAGCTTGTCCTCCCCTGCTAAGGTTGCCAGATCCCCCACCCCACCCGCACCACAGGTCACCCTTACCCCTCCCAGACCCGGTCCCCACCTCACGGCGCGGATCAGTGCCCCTTATGTCCCACCTACCTTTACCCCACCCAGACCCACTTACCACAGGGGCGAGTCCTCCCGCCCCCAGCCCGAGCCTGTGCCTCCTCCCGTGTGGGGTACCCCTAGGCCGGTGAGGGATGAGCGTCCCTCCACCGAGGCTGCATGGCTCCGAGTGCTCACCGAGCAGATGAATGAGCACACCACCGCCTTGACAGTGGGTATTCAGAGGAGGAATCACTTGGCGGACTGCATACTGGACAGCCAGTATGCGATCGCTCAGCTGAGGAGGGAGGACGCATACTCCCAGTGGATGATTGACCGGATGGAAACACGGATCCGGGGTCTGATGGCATTGTTAGTGGTGATGGTGGCAGTGTTGGTGTGGTTGATATACCACCATGTTTAGTTATGTTAGGGTGGTAGTAGTCAGGGTCCGCTTTTTGATACTCTATGTAAGCAGTTAGTGGCGATGCTAACATAGAGTGAATCTTGGGTAGTTATAGTACAGCCACTAGCCCATAAGGGGTCGATTTTGGGGATGTCATTGTAGATACTCTTGATGTATCATTCAAGCACTGACCCATAGCGGGTTATGTCGAAATGATGCCGATGTAGGACTGATGTATGAAAACTTAATCTATGTACTGGTGTGTATGTAAAATGTACTAATGTTTATTAATGAATGGAATATGTGTTGTGTATCGAGATTGGAAATTGTATTAATTATATGTATTTTCTTAATGTTGTGTATAATGGCACCAAAACGGTCAGCTCAAATGTCAGAAGTGGATGTGAGTCGTCTGATTGCCCGGCAGTTAGAGGCGGCGATACCGGATATAGTATCGCGCATCGCCGCCAGTATTAACAATACGACCAATCCAGACCCTGCGAGCAATCAAACGACCACCAATAATGTTGGGGAACAAAATGTTAATCCTCCACCGAACGGTAACCCGATTCCGAGTAATGACGCGCCGCCTAGGGTGGTCGTTACAGACAGTAATGGCCCTATACCCAGTGTAGAAACGAACCGCGCTGAACTGACTCCTGCAACAAGGGGATGTTCAATTAAAGATTTTATGTTGTGCAAGCCCCTAGAATTTAGCGGGTCTGAGGGACCCAATGGGTTGGTTAAGTGGATTGAGAAAATAGAGTCGGTTGTGAACATCAGTAACTGCCCTGAGGAGTACATTGTTAAGTATGCTACCTGCACGTTCACGGACCATGCCTTGACATGGTGGAACACAATAGTGCAAACTCCCGGTCAGGCAGCGACAAACCGCATGACCTGGGCAGAACTCAAAGCCCTTGTACTGGAACATTTCTGCCCGAAAAACGAACTGCAGAAGTTAGAAAACGAGTTGTGGAACTTGGAGATGCAGGGGGCAGACCACTTGGGTTATACGAACCGATTTAATGAATTGTCGCGATTGGTGCCGTGGTTGGTCACCCCTAAGTCAAAGAGGGTGGAGCGTTATATATGGGGACTAACTCCAGTAGTAAGGAGCATAGTCAACGCTGGGGGACACCAGACGTTTGAGGGTGCGGTGACGCAAGCTGGTATTGTCACATACGATTTCGTGAGGAGTGGGTCACTGAAGGTGGCAGGAGAGTCTGCTGGGGGAAAGCGAGGTACGTATGATAATAGGACCCAGGGGAAGCAGCAAGATAAACGTGCTAGGCCCGCTGCCCAGAACTACGCCATGACTAGTTCAGGCGGAAGGCAGGAACCGCAGACAAGGACGTTTCCTAGGTGTGGGAAATGCGGTTACCAGCATGGTGGCGAGTGCAGGGGGGTTGTGTGCCATCGGTGTGGCAGGAATGGCACTACGCACAGAGTTGTAGGACAAACCTGAACAATCTGACCCGACAACCGCAACCTATCCGTGCGCAGCCATTTAGGACCCAACCAGCCCGACAACAATACCCACAAGGAAACCAAACGATGACCACCAGCCGTGCTTGCTTTGAATGCGGCAGCACAGATCACTTCAAGAGAAACTGTCCGAAACTGAACCAGGGAGGGAATGGGAGGCAAACCATGGGTCAGGCATCGTCGTCCAATCCGGCGAGAGGTCGAGCATTTGTGATGGGGGCGAACGAAGCACGCCAGGACCCCAGCGTAGTGACAGGTACATTCCTCGTCTCTGATCATTACGCTTCTGTATTATTTGATACAGGCGCCGATAGAAGTTTTGTTTCTGTTAAATTCCTATCGATAGCAAACCTTCCGATTAGTGAACCCATAGAACCTTATACCGTAGAAGTCGCTAACGGTAAAACCATGATAGTTAATCAGATAGTTCGGAATTGCCCTTTTATTCTGAACGATCAATCCTTCCTGATTGACTTATTACTGGTAGAATTAGGTAGTTTTGACGTGATAGTGGGAATGGATTGGTTAGCACGTAACAAAGTAGAAATAAACTGTGAAAAGAAAATCGTCAAGATCCGGGTGTCGGATGACGAAGAGGTGTTAGTGCAAGGAGAGAAGTCGGGCACAATGATACCATTTATATCCCACCTCAAAGTGTTAAAATATATACGACAGGGATGCGTGGCGTATCTAGCGAGTTTGATGGCCACAGATTCTGAGGAGAAACGGGTGGATGATATCCCGGTGGTACGCGAATTTCCACAAGTTTTCCCAGAAGAACTTCATGGATTACCGCCAACCCGACAGGTCGAATTCAGAATCGATTTATTACCTCAAGCTGGCCCTGTTGCTAAAGCACCCTACCGACTTGCACCTTCCGAGATGCAAGAATTATCCAATCAGTTGCAGGAATTATTGGATAAAGGATTTATACGTCCTAGTCATTCCCCGTGGGGTGCACCTGTATTATTCGTGAAAAAGAAGGACGGGAGCCTTAGAATGTGCATTGATTACAGGGAGTTGAACAAGTTAACAATCAAAAATAGGTACCCTCTTCCTCGAATTGATGACCTGTTTGACCAGCTGCAAGGTGCGAGCTATTTCTCAAAAATCGATCTTAGATCGGGATACCATCAGGTTAGAATTCAGGAAGAGGATATCCCAAAAACCGCATTCCGGACTCGCTACGGCCATTACGAGTTCTTAGTTATGCCTTTCGGGCTAACAAATGCGCCGGCAGTGTTCATGGACCTCATGAATCGAGTCTGTAAACCCTACCTCGACAAATTCGTCATCGTGTTTATTGACGACATTCTGATTTACTCGAAAAGTAAAGAAGAGCACGAGCAACACTTAAGAATAATTTTAGAGCTTCTGGATCAGGAGAAGTTGTATGCAAAATTCTCCAAGTGTAACTTCTGGTTACAGGAAGTGCAGTTCCTCGGTCACGTTGTAAACCATCAAGGAATACACGTTGATTCGAGTAAAATTGAAGCAATTAAGAATTGGCAAGCGCCTAAAACGCCAAAGGAAATCCGCCAATTCTTAGGCTTAGCTGGATATTATCGTCGATTTATAGAGAACTTTTCCAGCATCGCCCAACCTTTAACTCTCCTGACTCAAAAGGATCGAAAGTATGAATGGGGAGAAGAGCAGGAGATGGCGTTTCAAGCGTTAAAGCAAAAATTGTGCCAAGCGCCGATTTTAAGTCTCCCCGATGGAGACGATGGTTTTGTCGCGTATTGTGACACATCGCGTAGAGGGTTAGGATGCGTGTTGATGCAGAATAATAAGGTTATAGCCTATGCTTCCCGATAGTTAAAAGTACACGAGCAAAATTACACTACTCATGACTTGGAACTCGGAGCGGTTATCTTCGCACTTAAAATCTGGAGACATTATCTCTACGGTACGAAGTGCACCATCTTCACCGATCATAAAAGTTTGCAGCACATATTCGACCAGAAAGAACTGAATATGAGGCAACGAAGATGGGTCGAGTTGTTAAGCGATTATGACTGTGACATCCGTTATCACCCCGGCAAGGCTAATGTCGTAGCCGATGCTTTGAGTAGGAAAGATCGGGTTAAGCCATTGCGAGTGCGAGCACTGGGGATGATAGTCCAGTCGAACCTTTCTGACTTGGTTCGAGTCGCTCAACGTGAGGCATTGAAAGAGGATCAATTGGAAAAGGAGGGTCTTTACGGCAATGAGAAGAATTTCGAACAGCGCGTGGACGAAATTCTCTATTTCAAAAGTCGGATTTGGATCCCGACCCTCCATGATCTACGTGAATTAATCATGGACGAAGCACATAGATCAAAATATTCCATACATCCGGGATCGGATAAGATGTACAAGGATGTGAAGGAGTTCTACTGGTGGCCGGGTATGAAAAAGGATATCGCATCGTATGTCGGTAAATGTACGACTTGTGCGAGAGTTAAGGCAGAGCACCAGAAACCCTCGGGAATGTTACAACAACCGGAAATTCCCGAATGGAAGTGGGAGCAAATCACGATGGATTTTGTGACACATCTTCCTAAAACGTCCCGAGGACATGATGCAATTTGGGTAATCGTGGATCGATTAACCAAATCGGCACATTTTATTCCGATTAGAAATAATTATAACACAGAGAGACTTGCGCAGATTTATATAAATGAAATTGTGTCTCGTCATGGGATACCCATCTCGATCATCTCCGATCGGGATAGCCATTTCACCTCCAATCTTTGG
Source organism: Bidens hawaiensis (assembly GCF_021521415.1). Classification (NCBI taxonomy): domain Eukaryota; kingdom Viridiplantae; phylum Streptophyta; class Magnoliopsida; order Asterales; family Asteraceae; genus Bidens; species Bidens hawaiensis. Next base: position 427,822 of record NW_027491179.1, on the reverse strand, counting down.
CAAGCTGTCCAAGAAGCGATGGGAACGCGCATTGATCTAAGCACAGCTTACCACCCTCAGACTGATGGTCAGTCTGAGAGGACCATCCAAACCCTGGAGGATTTGCTTCGTACATGCGTACTGGATTTTAAGGGAAATTGGGATCAACACCTCCCACTCGTTGAATTTTCCTATAATAACAGTTACCATAGCAGTATAAAGGCAGCGCCTTACGAAGCATTGTATGGTCGGAAGTGCCGATCACCACTCTGCTGGACTGAAGTGGGCGACACTCAGGTTATTAGTGTTGGATTTTAAACAAGAATATCAAATTTCAAGTTAACCGTATTTAACTAGAAAACGCAACGGAAGCTAAGATTTTAAAACTTGTTATGAACATACCATTATGTTAAAACTAAAACCCAAAGAACAAGGATCAATATTACAAGAACAAAATGCTCACAAAATGTAAAATGTACCTCTTCTACCTTTAGAAGAAGATGTAGGTGGATGAAGATGATGATGTCTTCAAATGGCAAGGTTGCAAAGGAGAAACCCTCAAGCTTTGTATACCCCAAGCTTTGTAGCAACAACACCAATTTTATGCTAGGAATTGAACACTATATGAAGCTCACAAAACTCCCCAAAAACTGCCCATATGGCCGTGAGTTTTAGAGAGAAAGAGAGAGTATTTTTTTTGATTCAACACACTTGAAAAAAATCAAAAGACAAGATACCATTGCATGTGTTTTGAATGGAGGTAAATCAACTTGTCATCACATGGAGACAAGGCTTTTGATTGGGTAAAACCACCACCCCACATGGGTGGCCGGTTTTGAATTATTATTATTATTATTATTATTTTTTTTTGTTTTGTTTTAACAATTAAAACATCTCCATTCATTTTATAAAACTCATTTTTATAAAATGTACATACATATATATAATTATTTAACCAATTAAATAATTAATTTATATAAATAAATTATCCAGATAATTTATTTAAATCCTCAAGTGTGTTTGTTTGGAAAACCAATTTTTCTAAACACTTAGTGTTCGGTATTCGTTTAAATGATCAAATCACTAAAAGAATACATTTGGTGTTGTCTAGCTTGTTATTGGGTATGACCCGACTTGGATCAAACACAGTTAGCCACATTAGTATAAGTATGTGTCTCGGGCATACGTAATTCCAACAATCTCCCACTTGCACGAGATACATAGAAAATTAATGCAAGTGGTGAATACTGCCTAACAACAGTTCACCACCCCTAATGTGTTTGACGAAGTGCCATTCAATAACATCATCCCTTCAAGTCCCTTACTTGATATGATTTAGGTGAATCTATCATTATATCTCTTTGTTACTAGATGTCATGTTGGATCTAAGAGACATAGGCGATCATTCTCTTTACAATTCAACTTTATCAGGCCTTAGACATCTAAACTCTCAATACATAAGAGGAACAAATTCCATCTTGACTGTATACGCCTCTCACTATCACTTTTATACTCCACCTGAGCTCATCCTTATGTACCATCTTTTACGAATAGCGAAGGGGAGAGTCAAAGTGTAATACTTGGTGAAAATCAAGACCCAATATACATCTCAGGTCTAAGGATAATATGAAATTCTCCTTTACTCAAGATTACTAATGATCAAGTCAATCGACTCCATGTAGTAATATTGAGAGCGGGTCAGTCCAATATTTGTATCCCACAAATATCTATGAACTTTGGCAGCAAACCTATGCTCCATATTCATTCCTTATGAATATCCACCAATCCTAGTTCATAATAGTCTTGCTTCATATTTGTTCCCACAAATGTGATCGACTACGGACTTTTAGAATAAGATAACTTATTCATGGATTAAACATGCAAAATTAGAATTTAACTCAAGATTCCATAATCATATAAAAGAGTTAAATTACAAAAGTCTTTTAAACTTTAATACAAAATAGATCAAATCCAATTACTAGAATATCGAAGTCCTAAGCCACTCGCATGACGCTCATGTTTCGGTCTTTCTAGGAGCTTCGTGAATGGATCCGCAAGATTTTGATCAGTTCCAACTTTGCGAATACATATCTTTCCTTTTTCAACTTCATCCCTTATGTAGTTGAATCTCCGCTCTATGTGCCTTGTCTTTTGGTGCGAACGAGGTTCCTTGATTTGTGCAATCGCACCCTCGTTGTCACAAAAGATTTCTAGGGGGTCTTGAATGGTAGAGACCACCCCTAGATCAGTAATGAATTTCTTCAACCATGCAGCTTCCTGAGCTGCCAATGAAGCGGCGATGTATTCTGATTCTGTAGTGGACAATGCTACCACTTCCTGTTTTGAGCTCTTCCAAGAGACAGCTCCTCCATTAAGAGTGAACACATACCCAGATTGTGATCGAGAATCATCTCGATCAGTTTGGAAGCTCGCATCCGTGTAACCTTTTATAGCGAGTTCCTCCTCACCAGATCCATATATCAGAAACATATCCTTAGTTCTCCTAAGGTATTTCAATATGCTCTTAACAGCCATCCAATGACTGTTTCCTGGATTCTGTTGGTATCTGCTTGTCATGCTCAAAGCGCATGACACATCCGGTCTAGTACATATCATCGCATACATGATGGATCCTATAGCAGAAGCATATGGGATTTGTTTCATCATCTCTTGCTCACCCTTTGAGTTTGGACATTGAGCTGAACTCAATATGGTCCCTCTTTGAATAGGTACAAAACCTTTCTTGGAGTTTTCCATCTTGAACCTTTTCAAGATCTTATCAATGTATGTACTTTGGTTCAAACCTATCAAGCGCCTTGACCTATCCCTATAGATCTTTATTCCCAAAATATAGGCAGCTTCACCAAGATCCTTGATGGAAAATCTACTTCCAAGCCAAGCCTTAACGCTTTCCATGGTTGGAATGTCATTTCCAAATAGTAGGATGTCATCGACATACAATACTAAGAAGGTAATTATACTCCCACTAGCCTTCTTATACACACAAGCCTCATCAGCGTTTTTGATGAACCCAAAACTTTTGATTTCTTCATCAAAACGATGATTCCAAGTTCTAGATGCTTGTTTCAATCCATAGATTGATTTCTTTAACTTGCATACTTTATTAGGATGTTTTGGATCGACAAAACCTTCAGGCTGAACCATATAGACATCTTCCTCAAGATATCCATTTAGGAAAGCGGTCTTGACATCCATTTGCCAAATTTCATAATCATAATGTGCAGCTATGGCAAATAATATCCTAATAGACTTAAGCATTGCCACAGGCGAAAAAGTTTCATCATAATCAACCCCTTGAGTTTGAGTGAAACCCTTAGCTACAAGTCTTGCTTTATAAGTATCCAAGTTTCCATGCATATCAGTTTTCCTTTTGAAAACCCACTTACTTCCAACAGCTTTGGAGTTGAGTGGTGGTTCAACCAATTCCCAAACTTGGTTGTCATACATGGATTGCATCTCAACGTTCATGGCTTCAAGCCATTTGTCACAATCATTCTTGGACATTGCATCACGGTATGTGGTTGGTTCATCCGAATCTACCACGTAGCAACCTTCTACAAAAAATCCATATCTTTCGGGTGGATTGCTAACTCTACCAGATCTGCGAACGTTTTGTGTGTTTTGATCAACCACTTGATCACTTTCAACAACCTCTTGTTGAGTGCTAGTATCACCCAATTGTGTATCATCTTGTGATTCTTGATCCTCATCAAATTTCACTGTTCTACTATTAGTTCCTTCCTCAAGGAACTTAGTTTCCAAGAACTTACCCTTTCGAGCAATAATAACATTTTGCTCACTAGGGTCGTAAAAGTAATATCCTATATCATCTTTAGGATAACCTATAAAGATACATTTAGTGGATCGGACTTCTAATTTGTTTGGGGTGTATAGCTTTACATAAGCTTCACAACCCCAAACTTTTAAGAATGATAGCGATGGAGCCTTTCCATGCCATATTTCAAAAGGTGTCTTCTCCACTTTCTTGGTTGGAGCCATATTCAATATGCGAACAGCGGAAAGTAAAGCATAGCCCCAAAATGATAGAGGTAAAGTGCTTCTAGCCATCATCGATCGAACCATATCTAATAGGGTACGATTTCTCCTTTCAGACACACCATTATGTTGTGGTGTTCCAGGTGGAGTAAGTTGTGAAATAATTCCACAACTCTTAAGATGATCTTGAAAAACACCACTTAGGTATTCACCTCCTCTATCACTATGAAGTACTTTGATTGTGGTCTTGAGTTGTCTTTCTACTTCAGTTTTGAAGTCTTTGAACATTTCGAAAGCTTCATCTTTGTGTTTCATTAAGTACACATAACCATATCGACTATAATCGTCAATAAAGGTAATGAAGTATCTTTCACCATTCCTAGTCATTGGTCTAAAAGGACCACATACATCCGAATGTATGATACCCAATAATTCTTTTGACCTTTCAAAAGTTTTATTAAAGGGTTGCTTTGTCATTTTGCCTTGTAAACAAGATTCACATACATCAAATGAATCATACTCATTTGTTTCTAGAATACCACTCTTGCGAAGAGTTTGCATGCGATTCTTGCTTATATGTCCAAGGCGACAATGCCAAAGATAGGAATCACCCAAGTCCTTCTTGAGTTTCTTGGTGCTGACATTGTACATTGAACTACTATGTGACATACCACTTTGATCTATTTCATATATACCATTCATGGGTATAGCTTTAAAATAAAATATGCCATTCAACAAAACATGAATATCATAATCAATAAACTTAAGATCAAAGCCACATTGTTTTAAAAGAGACACGGAAATAATGTTTCTCCTTAACTTAGGAGCATACAAAACATTCTTCAAAATTACTTCCAAACCACTTGGAAGCTTTAACAAGTAGTCTCCTTGGGCTTGGACTTCAACTCTTGCTCCATTGCCCATAAAGAGACTAATGTCCCCTTTGTTGAGTTGTTTACTTCTTTTGAACCCCTGCAACAAATTGCAAATGTGAGTTCCACATCCGGTATCAAGTACCCATGTATTTGAAGAAATAACATTTAGTTCAATATGTATAGTAAAGATAATACCTGAGGTATGCCCCGCATCCCTCTTATCTTTTAACGCATTGAGATAGGTCGGACAATTCCTTTTCCAATGACCTATCTCTCCACACTCAAAGCATGGATCTTGCGCCGCAACCTTTTGCTTCTTTTCCTTCGGTTTGGTGGGCGTGATGGCTTTCCTCTTTCCCTTTCCTTGGACGTGGCCCTTGCCCTTAGCAACACTTGCTTTGGGGTTGGAGTTATGTCCCCTTTTTCCTTCATTGATTGTTAGAACGGGTAAAACCCTTTTACCCATTCCCGCTTCGGCCGTTCTTAGCATTGCGTGAAGCTCACCAATGCTTTTGTCCCATCCATTCATGTTATAATTCATGACAAAGGTTTCAAACCTTTTGGTCAAAGAGTTGAGGATCAAATCCGTAGCCAACTCATTAGACACGGGACAATTCAACCTACGAAGCTTTTCGATGTAGCTTTTCATCTTTAGGACATAAGATGAGACGCTTTGGGTTTCCTCCATACGACATGCATGAAACGCTCGAACCGTTTCGAAACGTTCCGCTCTAGCTTGTTGAAGGAACATTTCCTTCAATTGAGTTATCATGTCGTATGCCCCATGATGCTCGAAATCCTTTTGGATTTCGGGAATCATAGTCCCCAACATGAGGCAAGAGGCTTGCACCGAATCTTTGGTGTACTTGACCCAATTGTTATACGCCTCCTCATCTTCCACGTTAGGCTCATCGGGAATGGGATCGTCTAAGACATATGATATCTCTTCTTGCTTGAGAACTATTCTCAAGTTGCGATACCAATCCATAAAGTTATTATGGTTTAGACGATCCTTTTCAAGGATGGTTCTTAAGGATAGGTTACGGGTGTTATGGGTAGAGGTGTTTGCATTGTTAGCGGCCATCTACAAAATTTAACAAAGTTCTATTTAGTATTATAATCAATTTAATTATTAATACCCTTTTATTCCAGATTTAAAAAAAAAATAATTAAATTCTAGAATCCAACGATAAATCAAATTTCGGTTAGGTGACCTTTATCCCGTTATTTGATTTAACAAGGTAGTCAACCTTGACAATTGCAACCCTTTGCAACTTCTAGAGGTATGGGACCATTCGAAATCCTTATTTCGTGTTGGCATGTTTATCCCATCAACACCATTGGATCCCATGCTTAGGTGACCTTTATCACATGGTTTCCAATTCAAGTCGTCCTTCTTGTATAAACATGTAAGATTAACATACAAGTGGTTAGGTGACCTTTATCCCACAAATATGTTAATATTACCCTAAGTATATTAGTTTGCTCAAAAATGGTTAGGTGACCTTTATCCCATTTAAAGTTCCCTAATACGTTAAGTGTCATACAAAAGGATGGTGTTAGACTTGTTTCCTTGGTAATTATGAAAAAGGGATTTTAAATTTTCAAATATTCTAGTTGAAAAACATTATGCCATATCCTAACATGCATTTAGAAATATGGCGATTTTGAAAACCAATTTTCAAGGTTCTAGTTATAATAAAACCAATTTTATTATAGGTGAGTGATCGCTTAGTTTTAATAAACCCAGTTTAATTAAACTAATTGACGCGATATTACCAAATATATATTAGAACCCGTTTTATGCTTGTTGTCGTTCCTATGTGACGGTTTGGATATCCTAATATCTATCAACCACACATTACATAAAGTAAAACAAACAACCAAGCATACACATGCAAAATATAGTCATAACCGAAAACCGCTAATTTTGACCATACTTGTTAGCCGAAACAAGTATAGGTCATAAGTCACACCTAAGGGACAAAACATGACACAAGGATGGAATGTTGACTCCCACTTGATCTTGCATCCAAATGCTTCAAGTATCCTTTCCAAGTTGTTGTGTTCTTGTTGGGTTTGTTAATGGGCTCCAAACTTCCAAAAGTCTTCTTGGGCCCAAGAGTGAAATTTATGGGCCTAATGGGCTTGAATCCCATGATGGGCCGGTGAGGCCCAACAAGCCCAAAATTTCGGTCCAAGGCCCAAATCCACCAATTCTTGCATCTTCAATTTTTACAAAATGTATCCTAATACATATTTTTTTTAAAAAAAGGAAAATACAACTAATCTATTTATTACATACCAATTTATGAATAAATAAATTACACAAGCCTAAGATTATGAATTATTACAACCATATTGAATAATAAACATAATCAACATACACAAACAACAATCAACACATCCAAGGTCTAGGTTTCGGTTATGACACAATCAAACATACCAAATGTTCTAAGCATGCAACCTAAGCAACCAATGCCCAAATACCCCCAAAAAAGAATCGCCCCCCCCCCCCCCAAGAGGCTACGGCCAAAAATTTTTTTTTTATATTTTTTATATTCAACATCCAAATGTTAATAATGGTTTCCTAAGATCTTTCCATGCATGTCAAGATCTTACAAAACCATGAGGGGTAAAATCCACCAAATTTTCGGACTTCCCTTTTCACCCATGAAAAATCCGAAATTTATGAATACAAAAGAAGCATAAGTCCTTGTAACCGGCTCTTGATGCCATTGTTGGATTTTAAACAAGAATATCAAAGTTCAAGTTAACCGTATTTAACTAGAAAACGCAACGGAAGCTAAGATTTTAAAACTTGTTATGAACATACCATTATGTTAAAACTAAAACCCAAAGAACAAGGATCAATATTACAAGAACAAAATGCTCACAAAATGTAAAATGTACCTCTTCTACCTTTAGAAGAAGATGTAGGTGGATGAAGATGATGATGTCTTCAAATGGCAAGGTTGCAAAGGAGAAACCCTCAAGCTTTGTATACCCCAAGCTTTGTAGCAACAACACCAATTTTATGCTAGGAATTGAACACTATATGAAGCTCACAAAACTCCCCAAAAACTGCCCATATGGCCGTGAGTTTTAGAGAGAAAGAGAGAGTATTTTTTTTGATTCAACACACTTGAAAAAAATCAAAAGACAAGATACCATTGCATGTGTTTTGAATGGAGGTAAATCAACTTGTCATCACATGGAGACAAGGCTTTTGATTGGGTAAAACCACCACCCCACATGGGTGGCCGGTTTTGAATTATTATTATTATTTATTTTTTTTTTTGTTTTGTTTTAACAATTAAAACATCTCCATTCATTTTATAAAACTCATTTTTATAAAATGTACATACATATATATAATTATTTAACCAATTAAATAATTAATTTATATAAATAAATTATCCAGATAATTTATTTAAATCCTCAAGTGTGTTTGTTTGGAAAACCAATTTTTCTAAACACTTAGTGTTCGGTATTCGTTTAAATGATCAAATCACTAAAAGAATACATTTGGTGTTGTCTAGCTTGTTATTGGGTATGACCCGACTTGGATCAAACACAGTTAGCCACATTAGTATAAGTATGTGTCTCGGGCATACGTAATTCCAACAATTAGATCAGACCTGGTCCAGGAAACGACCAGCAAAATCCTTGAAATTAGGAACAATCTGAAGGCCGCGCGGGATCGGCAGAAGAGTTATGCCGATACCCGTAGAAAACTGTTGTCGTTTGAGAAAGGTGATAAAGTGTATTTAAAGGTATCACCTTGGAAGGGTGTAGTCAGATTTGGAAAGGCGGGAAAGTTAGCCCCGAGATATATTGGACCCTTCAATATTACTGCAAAAATCGGTCCCGTAGCGTACCGATTAGAACTACCCGATGAAATGAGTGCAGTTCACAACGTGTTTCACGTATCGAACTTGAAAAGATGTCTGGCGGATGAGACATCGGTGTTACCTTTAGAGGGTGTCCAAATAAATGATAAACTCAATTTCGTAGAGGAACCCGTAGAAATAGTAGACGGAAAAATCAAGCAACTTAGACACAACAAGATTTCGTTGGTCAAAGTTAGATGGAATTCGCAACAAGGCCCAGAATATACATGGGAGCGAAAGGACGAATTCCGGAAGATATACCCCCATCTATTTCCTCAAAAAGAAGTAGTCGTCGCGTAAAAATTTCGAGGACGAAATTTCTTTTACGGGGGGAGAATGTAACGATTCCGGCAAAATCAGGTATACCCTAACCGGTATATACTATTTATGTGTTATTTAATAATGAATATGTGAATTATGATGCATTTATACAAGTATGTATGATTCATAGTACGAATTATACTCGATTATACAGTTAATCGTATTGGAAATACGATTAACCGATTAACGGTTATTGAAGCCCGAACGATCGGGGATTGCATTATAGACGAAATATATAATATTTAGTGATGTTTGCGAAGTATTAAAGCTTCGGGATAAGTGAATTAAAGCACAGAAAAAGGATTTCGATTTAATGATACGTCAGTACGTTAAACGAAACCTTTAATACCAAACCAAGCAAGAGACGATCGATCAAGCCGAAAAAGATGCACAATTATTAATACTATGATGTTTTAAGTCCATGAAAGTCATGGTTTAAGTTTTTAAAGTTTTTAAATCGGTTTTATATAAACTTCATTTTTAAGCCGAAAAACGACCGTTTTAGCCTCGTTTTAAGCCGAATTAAACGTTTAACCGAAAAACGAACTGAACCAGATTATCCAAAACATTATCCAGATTACGGGAATCTGAAAATTTTGCTAAAAATGGAGATGGGGGTCCCACCCCACCACCTCCTTACACCGATCGGACCATATGGTCCAACCCCATTCCATTTTTCACTTTTTTCATCCAATAATCCAACAAACCTTCAACTCTCTCAAGTTCTTGACCTAAAAACCGAGGCATTTAGCAAGAAAAACAAGATCGTGTTATGTACGTGATTATGTTCATTTCTTGAGTATTCTTGCAAGAAAATGAGGTTTCCAAGTGAAAAAAAAGGGTGAGAACCCGAGATGGAACCGATTCTTGCATGATCAAGTGATGTATACGGGTTATACAAGGGATCTTGGTCCAAGAAAGGAGTTAAACGAACCAAAAACGAATTTTTACGGTTAAATCTTTGCTTTTAAAGCATAACCCAAACCATGAAAGAAATGGCTTGATTATGGGTGTAACTTGCTTGGTGTGGTGTTATTGTGCATGTAGGTGTTGTATCTAGTTGCTAGCAAAGGTTAGAAAGCGAGATTCTTGCGATTTGAAGCTAGAAACACAAGGTAGTTCGGTTTTTGTATGGTTTATGAATTTTGGACAGATTGTGATACGTGTAGAGTTAGGTCATGAAATTTTACAGAGGTGTTAGATATATGAAAATATGAGTTCTGTGAATTTTTGGTAAATTTAATGCTCGGTTTTGGCCAAAAATGGTGAAAAATAGTTAAATATCATGAAAAATTCTGGAAAATTTCAGATAAGCTTTAAATAACATGTACAAGTCGCACACAAAATTTGAGGTCAGTTGGAGAAGTCTAAGTAGGCTTTTCGGTTAAACGAGTTCTAGGGTTTTCTAGCTCGGTTTTAGTGAAAATGGCATTTAAAAAGGGATTTTGGTTCTGGAAAAATTACAGGGGACTATGGAGATGGCAGGGGTCATCCAGGAAAAATTTGGGATTTTTCTAAGATCGTTTGGTATTTACGACATATTTAGCGTTTAAATGGTGTTTAAAAATAGATAAGTAAATTTTAAATATAAAAATTAATTCTGGAAATATTTTTATAAAATTCCCCACTGTCAAAAAGTGATTTGTGCAAAATTTCAAGATCCGAGACTAAACGGATAATTATTTGTGCTAAAACAAACTTTTAAAAGCTTAAAACGCGTAAACCGGTAAAGTTCGCATAAGCGAGCTGACTGGTGTATAAAAACCCTAAAAATGAACTATTTTCGTATAATTGAGTTAATCAAGTAAAAATCAATCATCTGAAAATAATTCGGATGATTTGAGTAATTTTAGCAGTTTCCGGTACGCTAAAAACGGAAACGGGTCCCGCGGTCAATCGGGGCGTCTAAACCGAGCCCTAATTTCAGAACTTTAGGTAAATTATCAATTAACCACTATTTTCGGGTCGTGTGTGACCAAACTCATTTTTGAAACACAAAAATGGATAACCGTGCTAGGCACGCAAAACGGGAAAAACGACTAATAGTAAATCTGACTAGTGAACTCTAAACGATATCACAATCTGAGTCCGGAGAAGTGTTTCTGGGTTAACATTGCCCCCAGAATGGATACAGTACTGGGTTAACAGTGTCCCCAGATGTACCGGTTAACACGGTTACAGTTATATTAATAGTAATTATAAAGTAACGAATTTAGGGATCGTATTACAGATCCGGATTAGTAGCTGTGTATTGTGTACTGCTTGCTACGTTAAGGTGAGTTTCACGAGCCCCTTTTTCTGAATTGTTTGTAAATAATTTCCCGGGGCGGAAAGCATGTTGTTATGGAAATGTTTAAATACATACTCAACGCATGGATTTGCATGGATTTATATATATTTTATTGTACGGGAATCGTACGGAAATGTACTAAGATGGTAATTGTCTGAGTTGCTAACATTCTAAGGCCCCGGAACACGAGTGATTAACTGAAAGCCGGTAGAGTGTGGATAGTACTATTGGTCTGACAAACTCAACTGGTCCGGCATGAATTTGCTGATGTTTCCCAGCCAGTTGCACATGTCTATTTTGTTGTTATTTATTTTGCTATGTAATGTTAGACATAGCGGTTTGGGGCAGTTCCGTGGGCGGGGGATATGCCACGGGTCCGTGGGCCGGGGGATATGCCACGGGGGTTGTGTGTGATAGTCAGAGGTTTCACTTGTGGGCTCAGCATAATTACATCGCTAATATATGATTACTATAATGATTTGTCACTGTTGTTTAAATTAGTGAAACTCACCAACTATTCGTAGTTGACCCGTTTTCTTTCCATGCTTTCTAGGTACTCCCAAACTGGAATAAGTGCTACCTGCTTGATGATGCGTGATTTTGTGGAAGCTTAGTGATCATTTTGTATTAATTATGTTAATGTAATATTGGTAAAACTTATGTGCTATCGCCTAGACGGTAACTAAACTCGGAACAATGTAATATGATGTAAATTAATGTAGTGGTGTTTTCTTTATAAGCAATGCTGTTGATATCAGATGTGTCTGTTGCATCCCGTCTACGTTTCCGCTGCGGTTACGGGGTGTTACACCTCATGTTCAAATCTTTTTGGTCAAAAATATGTTGGAGACTTTGTGGTCGGTGAATACCACACATTTCGTCCCATACGAATAGTGTATCCAAATTTTCAACGCGAATACAACAGCACCGAGCTCGAGGTCGTGAATGCCTTTTTCGTTAACGATATGGCCAAGGAACTGGACTTCATTTAACCAAAACTCGCATTTGGAAAACTTGGCAAAAAGTTGTTCTTTCTTCAACAAGAAGAGGATATCATGCAAATGTTTTTCATGCTCAACTTTAGATTTCGAGTAAATGAGAATGTCGTTAATAAACACGATCACGAACTTATCTTGATAAGGCTTGCATACGCGGTTCATGAGGTCCATAAACGCCGCAGGTGCGTTGGTCAAGCCGAAAGGCATAACCATAAATTCGTAATGACTGTAACGAGTTCGAAAAGCGGTTTTGGGTATATCATCCTCATGAACACGCAATTGGTGATAACCCGAACGAAGATCGATTTTTGGAAAGCAAGATGTGCCTTGGAGTTGATCGAAAAGGTCGTCAATTCTAGGCAAAGGGTATCGATTCTTAATCGTGAGTTTATTGAGTTCACGATAATCGATACACATTCCAAAAGAACCATCCTTCTTTTTAACGAAAAGAACAGGTGCGCCCCAAGGTGATGAACTTGGGCGGATGAAACCTTTGCTAGAGAGTTCTTGGAGTTGAATCGCTGGCTCTTGCATTTCCGAAGGTGCGAGACGATAAGGAGCTTTGGCGACGGGTTCGCACCAGGCACAAGATCAATACGAAACTCCACTTCATGAGTAGGAGGTAAACCAGAAACATCTTCATGGAAAACTTCGGGAAAATCACGAACTACCGGAATGTCTTTTATTGTCTTCTTTTCTTGTTTCTTTTCCAAGTCGTTGGCAAGGAAAGCCACATACTTTGTAAGTATTTTTGGGCTTGAGTACACGACATAAGCTTGAGCCCCTTGGAATGGTTTTCGCCGAAAATACGCAAAATTCGATCGTTGTCTAGTGGAATTCTAATATACTTCTCAAAGCACACGACTTCGGCACGATGTTGAGCTAACCAATCCATGCGTACTATGAAATCAAAACTTCCGAGTTGCATAGGATTGAGGTCGATAGAAAAGTCATAGTCGTTGAGATTTAGAGTACAACCACGAATAACCGAGTCAATCAAGATAGTTTTACCATTCGTGACTTCAACCGTAAAGGACCTTTCGAGTTTAGAACGAGACGACGAAAGCATAGGCTGAAAATCAAAAGACACAAAACTCATATCGACACCGGTATCGAAAAAATGGATGCATAAACGTTATTAACCAAGAACGTACCATTTACCACATCATTGTTATGCTGAGCTTGATTTGCATTGATCACGAATGCACTCCCGCGAGCATTGGGGACGACGGGTGTAGCTTGAGAAGTCGAGGCTTGATTGGCTTGAACCGGTTGAATAGCTTGGTTGTCCATAAGTTGCGAAACTGGTTGAAAGGCCTGAGCTTGATAGGCTTGAGCAGGGTACACATGCGGAGTGGCCATTTGGACTTGATTTGCGAGTCGGGGACACGCGTTGCGGAAATGACTAGGATCTCCACAATTGAAACACGCTCGAGGGGTAGGGTATGCTTGAACAATGGGTTGAGCTTGAGTTAAAACACGGTTTTGGTTGAAAGTGTGGGGAGTGCGGGGAGTGCGGGGTGGTTTGGTGAGGGTTGGATGGGTACGCATGAATTCGAAACATGCGCCTAGCAGGTATCCGTAACGGCCACAATGGGTGCATTGTCGACAAGGGATGCCGAGTTGGTGGTGTCGTTGGCAAATTTGGCAAAACGGGTGTGGTCCGTGGTAAGGTTTCTTTGTAGGTGGAGCTTGAAGGTTTAGGATTTGGGTTTGGGTTTGGGTTGGTTGGTATTGAGGTTGAGGTGGGTTTTGTTGGGTTAAGGCATAGTTTTGCTTCTGTTTCTTGGAATGGTTGTTGTTGTTGTTGTTGTTGCGGTTTGGTCTGGGTGTGGCTTCGGCCATGACCTCTTTGGAAGGTTCGGCCTCGGTTTTCTCAACACCCTTCTTGCTGCCTTTGAGGGTTCCTGCCTTAACGTGGTTGTCAGAAAAGGATGTAGCAAGGACAACCGCCTCATGAAGAGTTTTGGGGGCACTACTTTGGACTAAGTCTTGGATTTGCCTTGGCAAACCCCGAACATACTTGATAATCCCACGAGAAAGAGGGGTGACAAGATGTGGCACCAAGACGCTAAGCTCGTTGAAGCGAGCGGTGTAAGTAGCGTTATCACCACCCTCTTGCTTAAGATTCCAAAATTCCACCTCAAGGTTCATGAGTTCGTTGGGTGGACATAACTTTTCGGTCATGATTTCCTTAAGTTCCTCCCATGGCAAGGCCATGGCTACATCAGCACCACGAGTGGATTTTTCTTGCACCCACCAAGTTAAGGCTCTTTTCTTGAAGACACTTGAAGCAAAGCGTGTCTTCTTGTCCTCGGGACATTCGATATGGAGGAAAGTACTCTCCATACTTTGGTACCATTCCAATAGGGCAGTGGCACCTTCAGAGCCATCAAACTTAAGAGGATTCGTATCGGTGAAGATCTTGTAATGACAAGAGTTGGAGTTCGAACCCGAAGTGGCTGAGTTCGAACTGGAAGCAATGGTTTGGTGTAGTTGAGACACCATATTCGGGAGCACAGCAGCCAGTTGCTTAGTGATCTGGGCTGTCATCTTGCGGATGGAGTTTCTTGCAGGACGACGAGGGAAACGAGCAGACATGGTGAAATGAGAGAGTATTACGTGCGTGAGTTATCGAGTGAAGATTTCGAGAAGTGGAATACTTAAACCTTTTGAATAAAAAAATATTGATAATACTAAAATCACATGAAAATTGTATTGAAATTAGGATATTCATTTACCACCATGACTTGTATGAGATTTAAGAGCAGGAATGCAACCATTCTCTATTCACAAAGGAAAATGGCCATTTCGACAACTTAAAGTAATGGTTCGTATGACGTTTGCATGGTATGATTTGGCTAATAAGTTTCAGCATCCTTTTCGAACCCTCCAGGTAAGCAACCGGGTCCCGCGTCTGATTGGGATTTATATGCATTGCTTATCCGTAGGTTTAAAAACCTTGGTGACAAGGGTTCGAAAAACAAGTGTGTCACCCTTCCAGTTACTACATACCCGTCACGTAGAACCAACTTTAAGCGGATTGAAAATCTTTTTTTTTTAAATAAATAAATAGATAAAAAAATAAAATAAATTGTTTAGGCATAAGCCTTGGAGTTTGTGTGTGAATAGGTGTACATGTGACGCTATAAAAAGTAATAAATTCGAGCGTATGAATCAACTGTTAATAAAAGTGCGGGCACATAGCAAATAGGGTATACATGCAATTCGTGGCCCTAAAATAAACTATAACTATACTAGCCCGATACGTCCAAAAACCTATCTTATAGTTACGGCTCTAATACCAATCTGTAACACCCCGGATTTAAGCGGAATACGCCCGGGTGTAACGTACAGATCACTCATAGCTCGTAACACTATTTAAAGCGACAATAATTATATCATTTCATTTCGTAACGTTACAAGTACACAATTATTCATAAATAAAAATAAAAAAAACACTTCATCAAAAAAATTAATAAGTTCTTTATTCAAATATCCTAAGGTGTACTAATGATCTTCATCCTTAGCATGCCATCGATTCAACCTGTAGCATGTTGAAAATAATATATTTGTCATCAATTAAGTTGGTGAGTTTTAAACATGGAATCGAAGAGACTGACATCTCAAAGAAATGTTGTGATGTTTTAAAGACTTTGTTTTGTTTTAAATGACTATGAATGTTTTTATAAGACAAGATTTGAAGATTATGTAATATATTATGGTTGAAGTTTTAATGTTCCGCGAATGTTTTAATTAACTCTGATATTATGAACCGTGTTTATGAGTAAATCCAACACCAAAGTAGGTCTACCGGTAACGGGGCCTTACATAGATACTTTAAACGATTATAAATATTTTAATACGAGTCACGCGTAAGTAAAGATAAAACCGAATAACATAATTAATAACTCAACGTTTCATTAAATGCGACGATCCGATTACAAGCGAGTAATAAAACGAGTATGAATACTAAATTTAATTTGACGAATGTCACATAGTTAATGCACGTAAGTTGTTTGATGAAATGCCTGAGAAAAATGTGGTTTCTTGGAATGCGATGTTATTTGGTTATTCGCAGAACGGGTTTGCAGAAGAGGCGATGAATCTGCTGGGTGAGATGGTTGTTAGAGGTGTTTAACCCGATGACACGACTTGAGTTGCTGTTATTTCAGCATGTTCAGATCGTGCGGATGCTAAACTTGCAAGTTCACTAATGAACATGCTAAATAAGAACAATGTTAAATTAAATCACTTTGTTAAGACCGCGTTAATCGACATGCATGCAAAATGTGGGAATCTTGCGGCTGCTAGGAAGACGTTCGAGGAGTTAGGTGTGTTTAGAAACGTTGTGTCATGGAATGCGATGATTTCCGCTTATACAAGTGTTGGTGATTTAAATTTAGCGTGAGAACTATTTGATAGAATACCTTGTAAGGATGTAGTTTCTTGGAATTCAATGATTTCTGGTTATGCACAAAACGGGCAGTCAACAATGGCAATTGAGCTCTTCAAGAAGATGATATGTTCTACTTCTATTCACATAAAACCGGATGAAGTAACTATGGTTAGTGTGATATCCGCCTGTGCACATTAAGGTGCATTGGAGTTAGGAAACTGGGCTTTAAACTTCATAAATAAAAATCAAATCACATTGAGAATTTCAGGTTACAACTCGATTATCTTCATGTATTCCAAATGTGGAAGCAGGAAAGGTGCCAAAACAATCTTTAACAAAATGGAGACAAAATATATTATCTCCTTCAGCACTTTAATTAACGGTTTTGCAGCTCAAGGTGATGGATTTTCAGCCATTGATTCAATGCATAAGATGAAAGAGCACGGGTTTGAACCCGATCGAATCACATATATCAGTGTTTTAACCGCCTGCAACCATGCAGGGATGTTAGATGAAGGTAAGAAGGTTTTTGACTCCATCACAAGCCCGAATGTTGACCACTACGTGTGCATGGTAGACTTGTTAGGTCGAGTCGGTAAGCTAGATGAAGCCAAGGATCTAATAACAAGAATGCCAATGGCCCCACACGCAGGAGTGTATGGTTCACTTTTAAACGTGTGTCGGATTCGTAAACGAATCAATATTGGGGAGTTTGCGGCTGCTCATCTTTTCAAAATCGAGCCCGAGAATTCTGGGAATTTTGTTTTGTTATCAAATATGTATGCTTCAATGGGCAAATAGGGCGATGTTGAACGCATTCATGACAAAATGAAACTATTAGGATTAAAGAAAGCCACTGGATGGAGTTATGTGGAATATGATGGGAAATTACATAAGTTTATTGTGGGTGACAAATCGCATGAAAGATCAAAAGACATATACAATTTATTGATGGAGTTAAGGAAGAAAATGAGGTTAAGTGGATATATAGTTGATAAGGAGAGTGTTCTTAGAGACGTTGAAGAGGAAGAGAAGGAAGAGATGGTGGGAACTCATAGTGAGAAGTTAGCACTTTGTTTTGCACTTCTTGTTAGTGATTCAAAGGCCATTATTTGAATTGTGAAAAACTTGAGGGTGTGTTGGGATTGTCATGAGGCTATGAAGGTTATTTCAAAGGTGGAGGGAAGAGAGATAATTGTGAGGGATAATAATATATTTCATTGTTTTTATGATGGTTCATGTTCGTGTAAAGATTATTGGTAGTTTGTGGAAATGGATGGGTTTTGTGGATCACGAATGACAACTTGGGGCTAAAAAAAAAGGAAAAGGAGCACGTAGATGTCTGCCTCTATTAATAGAAAATTCTAAAGTAAATAATTCTGGACATATGTCATTCTAAGATTAATGATCACTATCAAATTCCCTCCAAAATCACTTATCTTCTATTGATGGAAAAGAAAAAAAATATCTTTCAATATATAGTACTGATTATAAATTCAACATACCGTATTAGTTGGTCAATTTCCCTTAATTGAATTATTAATGCCATAAATTATTTTGTAAACATACTTGATAGACGGAATTCTTGGTCAATATGATTACGTGCTCAAACTCACAAGAAATATGTACTGCTTTCTTAGATTAGTTTTAGTTTATTTTTGGTGTGTTTTAATATAAACTTAGTAAAATCCAAAACGATATTAATTTTTCTGCTTTATATTCGATTACCAAGCTATGTGAATTGAAAATTTGAAAAAAGATAATAATTTTACTCACGATTTTAAGTTAAAAGGGTTAAGTTAAGAGTTTTTAAGGTAAATTCTTTTTTAAAGTATTATTTATGAAAAATGACATTAAAATTAGTTTTGATGGTTAATCTAAATATTTTACAAGGTTGGAAATGGTTAAACCTCCATTCGTTAAG
Source organism: Bidens hawaiensis (assembly GCF_021521415.1). Classification (NCBI taxonomy): domain Eukaryota; kingdom Viridiplantae; phylum Streptophyta; class Magnoliopsida; order Asterales; family Asteraceae; genus Bidens; species Bidens hawaiensis. The sequence continues at coordinate 409,126 of NW_027491179.1, read as the reverse complement.
ATTAATGTTCATTTGTTGCTATAATATAACGAATGAAGTGTTCCTTCGTTAAAGATATATACCGAATGTGTAACACCCCGTAACCGCAGCGGAAACGTAAACGGGATGCAACAGACACCTCTGATATCAACCACATTGTTTATAAAGAAAACTGAATACATTAATATACTTCAAATTACATTATCTCATATTTCATTACCGTCTAGGTGATACACACATCATACAATACGATACATAATTCTATTTAATATAATGTATCATAACATCTCGCACGCAAATCTTACACACATCAAGCACTTAGAACGTAAGCAATCACTTCATCTTAATCGTACCTGAAAAGCATGTGGAAAAACGGGTCAACTACGAATAGTTGGTGAGTTTCACAATTTGAGTAAACCATGATAAATCAATATCATAATATAATATTATCGATGTAATTATACTGAGCCCACAAGTGAAACCTCTGACTATCCACACACAACCCCGTGGCATACTCCGCCCACGGACCTGCCCCAAACCGTTATGCCTAACATTACATAGCAAAATAAATAACAACAAAATAGACATGTGCAACTGGCTGGGAAACATCAGCAAATCCATGCCGGACCAGTTGGGTTTGTCAGACCAATAGTACTATTCACACTCTACCGGCTTTTAGCTAATCACTCGTGTTGCGGGGCCTTACAATGTTAGCAACTCAGACAATTACCATCTTAGTACATTTCCGTACGATTCCCGTACAATAAAACATATATAAATACACTCAAATCCATGCGTTCAGTACGTACTTAAACATTTCAATAACAATATGCTTTCCGCCCCGGGAAAATATTTAAAAACAATTCAGAAAAGGGGCTCGTGAAACTCACCTTATCGCAAGCAAGCAGGTAACACAGTACGTAAGCTACTAGTCCGGATCTGTAATACGATCCCTAAGCTCGTTACTATACAATCACTATTAATATAACTTTAACCGTGTTAACCGGTACATCTGGGGACACTGTTAACCCAGTACTGTACCCGTTCCGGGGGCAATGTTAACCCCGAAACACTTCTCCGGACTCAGATTGTGATATCGTTTAGAGTTCAATAGTTAAAATTACTATTAGTTCGTTTTCCCCGTTTTGCGTGCCTAGCGCGGTTATCCGTTTTTACGCTTAAAAAATGAGTTTGGTCACACACGACCCGAAAATAGTTGTTGACTGATAATTTAATTGTAGTTGTGAAATTAGAGCTCGGTTTAGACGCCCCGATTGGCCGCGTGACCCGTTTCCGTCTTCAGTGTAACGGAAACTGTTAAATCGGGTAAAATTACCCAAATCATCCGAATTATTTTCGGATGATTTATTTTTACTTGTTTAACTCAGTTATATGAAAATAGTCCATTTTTAGGGTTTTTATACACCAGTCAGCTCGTTAGGCGAACTTTACCGGTTTACGCGTTTTAAACATTAAAAGTTTGTTTTTATTTTCTTTTTAGCACAAATAATTATCCGTTTAATCTCGGATCTTGAAATTTAGCACAAACCACTTTTTGACAGTGGGGAATTTTATAAAAATATTTCCAGAATTAATTTTTATACTTAAAATTTATTTATCTATTTTTAAACACCATTTAAACACTAAATATGTCGTAAATACCAAACGACCTTAGAAAAATCCCAAATTTTTCCTGGATGGCCCCTGCCATCCACATAGTCCTCTGTAATTTTTCCAGAACCAAAATCTCTTTTTACATGCCATTTTCACTAAAACCGAGCTAGAAAACCCTAGAACTCGTTTAACCGAAAAGCCTACTTAGACTTCTCCAACGGACCTAAAATTTTGTGTGTGACTTTTACATGTTATAAAAAGCTTATCTGGAATTTTCCAAAAACTCATAACCGAACATAAACCGAACTACCTTGTGTTTTTAGCTTCAAATCGCAGAGATCTTGCTTTCTAGCCTTTGTTAAAAACTAGATACAACACCTACAAGCACAATAACACCACACCAAGCAAGTTACACCCAAAATCAAGCCATTTCTTTCATGGGTTCGGTTATGATTTAAAAACAAGATTTAAACCGTAAAAATTCGTTTTTGGTTCGTTTAACTCATTTCTAGGACCAAGATCCCTTGTATAGCCCGTATACATCACTTGATCATGCAAGAATCGGTTTTCATCTTTGAAACCTCATTTTCTTGCAAATAAACTCAAGAAACGAAGATGAAAACGTAAATAACTCGATTTTTACCTTGCTTTTCTTGCTACAAATCCGGGTTTTTGAGTGATAATGTGGAGAGAAAGGTAAGATCTTGCAACGGTTGCTTAAAAAAAAGAAATGAGAGGCAAGGGGATATTACCCCATTCCGATCGGAAGTAAGAGGGAGGTGTGGTGGGACCCACCTTTCCATTCTTAGCCACACATTTAGATTTCGGCAATCTGGATAATGTTTTGGATAATCTGGTTCATTTCGTTTTTCGGTTAAATGTTTAATTCGGCTTAAAACGAGGCTAAAACGGTCGTTTTCGGCTTAAAAAAATGAAATTTATATAAAACCGATTTAAAAACTTCAAAAACTTAAACCATGGCATTTATTATCTTAGAACATCATATTATTAATAATTGCGCATCTTTTTCGGCTTGATCGATCGTCTACTGCTCGGTTTGGTATTAAAGGTTTCGTTTAACGTACCGACGTACCATTAAATCGAAAATTCTCTTCTGTGCTTTAATTCACTTATCCCGAAGCTTTAATACTTCGTAAACATCACTAAATATCATATATCTCGTCTATAATGTAATCCTCGATTCGTTCGGGTTTCAACAACCGTTAATCGGTTGATCGTATTTCCAATACGATTAACTGTATAATCGAGTATAATCCGTACTGTGAATCATACATACTCGTATCAACGCATCATAATTCATATATTCATTATTAAATAACACATAAATAGTATATACCGGCTAGGGTATACCTGATTTTGTCGGAATCGTTACAGAATGCGTTACATTCGTTTTCAAGTCACATTCGCTTCCACTCCATATAGCAAATGAAAGCTTATTCGTTAAACTGGTAACGAATGAAGAACGAATAAAGGGTTATTCGTTAAATCCTTAACGAATGAATGCTCATTCGTTAATTAAATTAAACGAATGAACCATTCGTGTGCCTTGGGAAACGGTTCAGGATGTACGAAGTACATAAACCCTAACAGACGAATGGAATTCCATTCGTCTCTACACTGTTACTCTTAAAAACCACACACCCTAAACAAAACTCTTGCAAAAATTTATGAACCATACCATGTTCATAATCTGTTTGTTCAATCATCGTCTAGTAATCATAAGGTATATAAAGGTATCTGAGTGTCTGTAATTTAAGTTTTGATTAGTTTTCTAAGGGGTTTAACATAAAAATCCTATGGACAAAGAATGAATTAATTGGAACTAAAACATAAACCTAAATCTAATTGTAGATTATTTGTTGCTCATTGTTGTTGTATCGATGACAATGAATCAACTTTTAAAGTAACTGGCTATATTTTGAATGATTTTAGAATTGAATTACAGTTTGAGTTTCTGGTTTCATCCTAATTTTGACTTTGACGTCTATAGTCAAATGAATGCATTCTCTAAGTTCATTCGTGTTTTTGGTAAAAAATGAGTCACATTCGTGTATTCTTAAAAACGAATGACCACATTCGTTGACGTGTTTAATGAATGACCTCATTCGTTAGTGTTTCTAATGAATGAGCGTCTGTCTTTCTTAACAGATGTGAACAATTTTAACGAATATGCCTATTCGTTATAAGGTATTAACGAATGTGCTTGTTCCTTAATTATTCTTAACGAATGAGAATTGTTTTCATTCGTTGCACTTTAATGTATAACGAATGAGGACAGTTTAGTCAGTTTAACTTATATTTCAAGCATTATTGCACTCGTTTTTGTAGATTTGGCTGATATTCCACAGATAAACGTTCCCGAGGGTGAACAAGTGCAGACTATTATTCAAGAAGCTCAAATTATACAAGCACAACAGGTTGAGTTGATAACCCCAAAGCTTAGCAAGAATAATAAGAACTCGTGGCTAATCAGTTAGTATGTATCTGATAAGAAGCATAACATTTGTGTGTTCTTGGATGATAATTTCTTTGGGCGTTCCATGTTTGGAGATGTAATTCGGTTCTTACAAAGATCAAGTATTTATCATGCTATTGCAACCGATCTTCCAGTACATTATAGTATCATCTGACAGTTTTGGGAAACTGCTCGTTATGTAGATGGAGAGAACCATATAGTACGAAGGTACAAGAGAACACAATAACCATTGATATTGAGGTGATTCGTAGAGTATAGGGATGACACGATCGATGATCCGTTTGAATTTGATCGTGATTTGATAAAGGGGTTGTTCAGGCGATTAAGGTATAAGGGATATTTGAACAAGTCTATGTATAACAAGGCCAATATGTGTGAATATTATAAGTACTTGTTACATGTACTTATTCATTGCCTTGCAGGACATAAAAGAGGTTATGGCGAATGTAAAATTATGCTTCAATCGGATTTTGTTGCTTTAATATTGAACAAACCGTTTAACTTTTCGGAGATGGTGTCATATCACCTGAAGAAGAACTGCACTACAAAAAAGAACAAGTTCTTAATGTATCCTCGCTTCCTGCAGGTTTATCATTAATCATTTAGAGCCGAATCTTGTCAAAGACCCAGAGATTAGAGCTGATAAGATTGTTTTAGAACATTTGAATGAAGATACTATGTGACGTGTGCAAGTATATCATGGTAAGACTGCACAAATAAAGCCAAGATATAAGCGTTTGATTGGTCGGTTAGCTCGCGTAGATTATGTTGCTCCACCTAATGATCGTTGGATCCATGACGATTCGGATTCTAAACGTGAAGATGGTGATGGTAATGGTAATGATGGTGGTCCAGGAGGTATGGTGGTCCAGGTGGTGATGGTGGTCCAGGTGGTGATGAGGGTGCTGCGGTTGCAGCTCGTAAACGTAAGGCGAAAGGAAATGTTGTTGCAATTGAAAAGCCTGAGAAGATAAGAACCAGAAGGGGTTCTGGTGTTGAGATACAGGAGCCACAACCACGTGTTCCAAGGGTTTTGGTAACTACTCCTGTTAACGTATCTACTCCACAAACACCGGTTGTTACTACTTCACCAGGTACACCGGTGGTTACACTTATGACTACAGCTTCAACAAATCCGCGCTTTATGTCAATTCCAAGATTTGTATTATATACAATTCCCTCTCCTCAACAAGTTATGGCTACGACAAGTCCAACAGTACCTACACGACCAATACAGAGGCCGGGCTATTCGTTCATGTCATTTAACAGAGTTGTCGGCCCGATGCAACTGATTCATTCAAGTATACTTTAAAGAAAAGTATGCCTGAAAATACTTCAAGAAAAGTGTGCAAGAGGAGACTAGTTATCCTTTGATATACAAGTATACTCTAAACATAAAGTGTACCCAAAAGTAAGGTTTGTTGGATATTTTCTGAAATTAACAAGTATGCTTGAAGAACACTTGGAATGGTTTACCAACTGACAAGTGTGCTTGAAGCATGAAGTTTGCTAGGAAAACGAAGTTTTCCCGAAAACACTTGTAATATCAGAAAATAACAGTAAAACTCTGAAGTATGCTAGACAAATGCAAATTTCAACTAAAACACCTAAGTTTACTCAAAATAGACATGTAAAACATATTCATGCATGTATCATATAATTATCAAGTATGCTAGATAATAACAACTTTCTAAACATCCAAGTTTACTCAAAAGCATAAAATCATCAAAGTTTACCGATAACACATGAATAATCCACTTAAGTACAGATAATCATTAAACTTGCCCGAATGAGTTAAACAGTCAAACAAAACACCTAAGTTTGCTAGAAAGTTCAAAATCATTAAAGCATGCTGGAAACAACATATTCATAAAATGTATCACATATTCATCAAGCGTGCTTGACAAAAACTAACTTTCTAAACAACCAAGTTTATTTGAAAGTGAATAATTATCAAAGTGTACTGAATAATATATGAATACTTATTTTAAGTACAAATAAACATCAAGTATGCTCGAAATGGATGAACTTCAGAAAAACATCTAAGTTTACCCGAAAGGTTGAAAATCATCAAACCTTACTCGAAAGTACATATTCAAACATATTCAAGGTATAATGCAACTCTTGTTGACTTAAACCACATTTCAAACAGTTTTATCATTAAAGTTCAAAGTGTAAGAGCAAATGGTGCATAATGAGATCAAATTTCAGTCTTATTTCCTTCCAAAATATTTTCTTTTCTTTTGTGAAAAGATCTCAACATGGGATCATATTGATTAAGTCAGTTCTCAATACTTCATTCTCAGCATTATTGTGACAGCTTAGGCAGGTTAATAGCAGGTCTAGACTTAGCATGAATTTCATTGCCTTGGTGATATGTTTAAGGTTCAATTAATTTGCATAAAACAGAAATTGATAACACTTATTGTGCTATGATGTCCCATATCTCTTCTCAAATCTTATTTGGCTTTCCCCAGATCACCCCAATTTGACTTCAACCCTCTGATATTTGGTCAAAATATTTTTATGACCGAACATTTAAATTTATTTGATTTTTTTTTCAAAACTTCAAATATATTGAGGTTGAACGTTGGACTTACATGCCACGCAGTTCGAACTTACAGGCCTTTCATTCGGGATGTTTAAAGGACTTATATTGTTGCCTCCACCCATGTAGTTCTATAATTAACCCTCATGTTTGCATTTTCTCAAAATTTGTGAACATAGATCAAATTTTTGTTGAATAAAATAAAAGATTTTGTTCACATTTGTTCTTTGTCATATGTATAAGATGATTCATTTTTGGTGACCAAATACCAACAGGCTCGTGTATGACTGGTTAATCACCTTTTTGCCTATCATTCGGATAGATTTATCTTGAAACATGCATATTCAACAATGTATCTCCACATTATGCTTAGAATTTTTATTATGTTTATATGACCTAAGTTTTTACACATCATAGAAAGCAACCATGATGATTGGCAAAAGTAATCAATCTACTATCATTTCCCAAGAGGTTGGATCAATTTTCATTGAAAAAATTTTTAAGCCTCTACAAAGCTTTGAACTGAAAAATCTTATCATATCTCAACACCATAACAACTTGCTCTGTGTTTGTCAAAAATTTAGAGTAAAATTTTCTTGACAACTTTTCATTTGAGCTTGCAATTTTGACACAAAGACATAATTTGACACAAACAGTAAGTAACATACTCAAGAACAATCATAACATGAATAACACAATCAAAACAAGCAGACTCCACATAAGGTGCATCCAAGACTAATTATGCATAGTCTATCATATCCTAATCATATAATCATATCAAATTATCCACATAATCAAGACATCAGATAAGCACATAAATAGATCATTTCAAACATTTATCCAGATATCACAAACATTCACTGGCATCAAACCTAAGCGTCAAAGACACTTAAGATATACAAATAATCATTTAAAGCACATATTAGTTAAGATCAAACACAAATCCACACATCAAAACATAACTCACTCATCAAGACCTCTTGAAATAAATAGTCAGTTAGCACAATGAGCACACATCATCAATTAGACTTCATCAGAGTTGATAATTCCCAAGGCTTTAAGGAGAAAGTGGAACCTGGTTCTATCTAGTGGCTTAGTGAATAGGTCCGCCAAGTTGTCACTAGTGTCAACTCTTTTCATTTCAATCAATCCTTTCCCATTACAGTCCCTAATGAAATGATGTCTGATTTCAATGTGCTTGGTCTTGGAGTGTTGAACTGGATTCTTAACAATAAACAAAGCAACAATATTATCAATGAAAATAGGGGTGTTCAAGAAATTCAAACCATAATCCAACAGTTGATTCTGAATCTAAAGAACTTGTGCACAGCAGGCAGATGCAGCAATATACTCAACTTCAGCAGTTGAGATGGACACTGTAGTTTGCTTCTTGCATTGCCATGACACCAGCCTGTCTCCCAGAAATTGACAACCTCCAGATGTGGACTTTCTACTCATGTTGAAGCCATCATAGTCACTGTCAGTATAAGAAATCTGATCAAAGGCATGGTTTTTTGGATACCATATCCCTAAATCAAGTTTCCCATTCAAGCATCTAAAAATCCTGTTGACAGCAGTCATGTGAGAGATCTTTGGACTTGATTGGAATCTTGCACAAACACAGACAACAAACATAATGTCTGTCCTTGAAGCAATCAGATACATTAGAGATCCAGTCTTTGCTCTGTACTCGTGTTCATCAACAGGCTCCCCCTTTTCATCTGCAATCATCTTTTCATTGATGTCCATTGGAGTTGAAGCAGTCTTGAGATCTTGACACTTGAACTTGTTCAAAATATCTTGCACATACTTAGATTGTCAAATGAATATCCCATCTTTCTTTTGCTAAACTTTCCGACTGTCGGTCCCCTCGATTTCAGCTGGATCTTAATTAATCATGTCATAACTCACATAGATTAATGCGTTGACAAGAGAGTTAATGACGGGTTGCTATATTTAGAAAGATATCCGTTTGTTAAAGGCGGAATCAATAACAAACATACGGTTGCAAAGAATAATCAAAGGTAGAAAGCACACTCAGGATTCACTCAAAAGATTTCCATTTATATAACATTCATCATACAAAGTGGATAATCGATTTAGGGTTTTCTATGAATCCTAGGACAGCCGTCACTTTCAAGAAATATTCTTTCTTATCCGAAAAGTGTAAAGGCTTATCTCTCTCTCTCTCTCTCTCTCTGCCCGTCCCCTGGCGGCGTGCCCTAAACATTCTATTTATAGACCTGACAACCTAGGACAGCTGTCATTCCTTCTAGAAACCCTAAATACAATCATACATACTCAAATTACATATTCAAAATAAACTAAGTGTAAAACAAGTCTTCCGGGTAGGCTTTGCATCAGTCTTATCTTTCCGAGTATGCTCGGCCATCCTTCATAACATGGTAACATAGAAGTGTGCTCGGGTTCAGTTTCCGGGTAGACTTTACTTAAAGAGTATTTCACCAAGTAAAATACTCACCGAGTAGACTTCAGTCTTCTTGACTTTGCCAGACTTTGCCCGACAACATCTTACGAGCAACCTTATTCTTCAATGATCCATTTCAGCTCTTTGCTATAAAATAACTTATTAGCAAAGTGTACTCGGGAGTACTGTTCCTTGCTTGAGCTGAACCTTGCCCGATATTACTTAAAGATATTCCTTTAGATCATCAAGCATACTTGGACCATACTTATTAATGAATACCTTGCCCGGTCTTCCAATTTCTTGGCTTCTTGGACTTGGATAACCAAACCTTACTCGGAAGAGTAATATACTTGGCTCTGAAGAACAAACTTGCTTGATAAAGTGAACCTTGCCCGGATTTACATAAACTAGTGTACCTTACTCGGCAATGCACTAATTTGCAAACCCTGCTCGGATATCCACTTAAGAAGACTACTTGTAGTAAACCTTGCCTGGTAGGCAAAACATCGTACTCGGCCAAATAAAAGCTTGCTCGGATGTCTAAGGTGTGCCCGGATCCATTACTTGGTGAATTCAGAGGAGGTTGAGAAGATTCCAATCTTCCATGTACTTCATTTAGGTCAAATCTTTGACTCAACAATCTCCCCCTTAGGTCAATTTCTTGACCCAACAATCTCCCCCTAGATTGGAACACCTCATCTGACCCAAAACATTTCTATGGTTACTTACACTCAGCAAAATACACATCAAATCAAAAATCAAAAATTACATATTCAAATAACATAAACACAATTACATAATAAGAAAGTTGTCCGAAGACATTACAAAACAAAGCCTATTCTATTAATCTTATCTTCTTCTTGCATCATGAACGGCTTGTCTTCTGTTGATTAGCTCTGAAGCAGCTTTCATCTTGAAGATATTAAGGGCTTGGTAATGAATGTGACTTTCTGGTAAGGCCAAGTCCCTTATATCCATGAGATCTTCACTGTGCAGATATGTCAAATCTTCGTCTTCCTTGATAATCCCCAATATCTTTCCATCTGAGTTTCTCAGTAAGAAGTGATCGGCATTCTTTTTGTATTCAATCTCAGCAATTATGCCATTCTTCTATACTGTGTAGTTGGGGCGTCTCATCCTTCTTCTCATACTTATGCAAGCATTCATGCTGGATAATGGATTCTGATCTCGGACATTCATTTGATAGTCTCTCTCGGCTATGTCCATTCTTCTCAACTTTGAAATCCTTCTTGATTTGTGAGACTGAATCAATCTCCAGCTCCTCTTTTCTTTTAAGAATTGGAATCCTTTATCAGCTTCTTCATGCAGGTACTTTGATAGATCATTCATTTGTCTACCTGCAAATCTGTTCCTGTTTCTGTAGTCATTCAAATGGAGTGTGGCCATCCTTCTCAACTGTTCTTCATTAAACTCACGGAAGTCACTTCTAACCACAATCTCTCTTAATAATCTGCTCTCCTTAATCACCTTGAGGGTATCAATGACATAATCATAGTACAGTTCTCTTGGTAGATCCACATTTGATTGTGGTCTTGTTCTTTGTTGTGCTGAACTGCTTGATTCACCTCTTCCTCCTTGACCTCTTCCATCTCTTGGAAATCTTCTGTGAATTGGAGGTCTAAAAGGAATGGACTTCTTAGGCTTTTGAGGTCCCAAGTTGAAGACTTTTACATAAACAGCTTCAACCATCTCAGTAGGAAGGTTAGCTAATTCAACAATATCATATCATGCTGCTTTAAGTTCTCTTAACATCTTTACCATTCCAGGAGTTCTTGCCAATCCAGCAGGTACAAACCTACCATCAGCGTAGTATCTTGGGTTCTCTCCTTCTCTTAATGCTTTTTCCCACTCAGCCTTTTGAAGGTAGAAAAGAGTCTTTAAATCCTCTTTCTCCAAGACATTGAAGTCTGCTTCAGTCATTCCTCTCTTATTTATCATTATGTTTCTCAGGATGCTTATCATTTCTTCATTTTCCCATGGCAGAAATGGTTCATCTTCAGGCTCAGGTTTCACATCTTCTTGAGGAATAGGGATTTCAACAGATTTTACTTGTTCTTTGTCTTTCTCTCTTATAGTCTGAATTCTCCTTTTCTTAGCTGGGGGTTCATCAGTTGCTTCAGCCTGCTTAGAGCTCTCAGCTTGGACCTTTTTTGATTTTTCTTTTCTTTTTAGCCTGTTATATTGGTCCACCACTGATTCTCTGGATAAATTCTCTACAATTTCAGGCTTCATACCCTTTTCCAATAAATAACCACACATGCCTCCAAACTTTTTCTTCAATTCCTCCATCTTTTCAAGTTCTTCATTTTCATTTACAGCTTTCTTAATCACTTCTTCTCTTTCACTGTTATAGAGATCTTGGAGTTGATCAAAAGTGAAATGAGACAAATCTTTTTCAGAGTAGTTGTGCCTTCTTAGATAATCTCTGTATTTCTTGGCATCTCTACTCTTTTGTTCCATAAGCCTTTTGGCTTCCAACATACTCAGCTCAATATTTGCCCTATGCACATCAGTCATTTCCACCTGTGGGGACACAACATTGGTAGCTGCACCAACTTTCCTTCCATCATTCTCAGGATCATCATTATTATCATCATCAGAATTTTCAGAGTCATCCTCACCTTCAGATAGATCATTTATGGCATCAATCTGTGGTTCATCAGAAGGTGGGTTCTCAGTAATTGGTACATTTGGCACTCCTTGCACATGTTCATCTGGCCTTAGAGTCTGTAAAGGAATTGCCCTTATAGGACTTGCTTCATCATCAGGTGTTTCAACAAAATAGTTATTCTTATCATCCCACCTCCCCCTCTTACCATATTTTTCACTTTCAGTATGCTCATAAGTCCTTTTTCTCCTCATATAGGTTTTGGCAAACCTGTTGACTTTTTCAGTAAATTCTTCATGGAGTTTTGAAAGTCTTTCTCTCTTCTGGTTAAGTGTTTCATGAAGCTCAGGCATATTTACCCTTTCTGACCAGTTGTCAGTGGGATTCTTCTTCAGATCTTCCTCTACTTGCTCTGCCCATTTCTTGGCAGCCATTGAAGCAATGGACTCACCAATCTCTTCTTCAATCATGACATCAGTATTCAAGTTGGCTGGTTCAGCAGTTTCATTTGATTGACTTTGGGGTTGAAACATGCTAACCACCATAGCTAAAGAATTATCAACTTCCTCAGCTCTATTCATCTTAATCAACTCCTCTATCACCTCTTGATCAACCACATCATCAAGTATTTCTTTTGCTATGTTGGCTTCATTGATCAAGATCTCCTGCTCTGCCATTTCTTCATGAGTTAAGGATTGGGCTATTTTCTCCCTTTCCATTGACTCTTTGATAATTATTTCTTGTTCTTTAAAGGCAGCAGCATCAGCATCATCTCTGAATAAAACATCCTTTTCAGGATATGCCTTAAGAGGCTCTTCTTCTGTAACTTTGGCCTTTCCCTTTTCCATCCTCTTCTTTAAGTCTTCTTCACTATCAGGAGGAAAGTCATCAATTTCCTTTTCAAGGGCTTCCAGTTCTGAATCATGCTCTACCCTCTTGGAACTTTCTTCTTGGTCAGTTTCTGGTTCAGTGTATATAAGTTCCTCAGTAGCAGCATTTTCATCAATGAATTCTTCAGTTTGTGGATCAGTGGCATCAGTTAGTACATCAGTAGCTAAGGAATTAGTATCTTCCTTAGTTCTCCTCTCCTCACTACTCTCCTCTCCATCTCCATACACATTCATAATCATATTCAATGCATTCACATTCTCACCTTATACACCTGAGACAGTTGGCATAGATTCATTCTCCCCCTGTTTTGGGGCAGCTGAGGTCTTCTCAACCTCCTGCTCCAGGACTTGAATTTTCAAGTTTGCCTGCACCAACTTCTCTAATAGGATCACATTCTCCTGTGTTACTTCCTCATTCCTTCTTCTCAACTCAGCATTTTCTTTCATTGGGGTTAGAAGGTCAGTTTCAGTGTGTGGTGATGTAGGTGGTGTTGTGAAGAATTGTTCATAATCAGGTTGTTCTGTGGTGTGAGTTTGGAAGGTAGATGGTTGTGGTGATTTTATATGAGGTGGGCTAGAAATAATTGGTTCAATTTGAATTGGGCTATTTGTTGGTGGTGTTTGTGGGGTTGGTGATGTGTGGGTTGATGTTTCAGGTTGGCTAAAGGTTAAGGTTTGAGGTGGTGTGTGAGTAATTTGATGTGGTGGAGTTTGTGGTGGTGACTGTGGTGGTGTAGGAATATGTTGTTCAATCATAGCTACCCCAGCTCCTCCTTCATCTCCATCATCTCCATCATTTTCATCATCAGAACTTCCATCATCATTACTCTCATCATCATCTCCTCCTTCCTCCTCTGAGCTTAACTCAGGCACAGGCATTACAGCCAAGTCATGGTCTAGAAGCCATGGCAGAATCTCAAATGGTACATCAGTATTGAATCGGTTGGCCACCCCGGATTCTTAATTCTTTTGTAAGTGTCAGGGTTTTGGAGTAGGTGAGTGATACCAATAGTTGGTAGATCTTGCAATTCTCTGTTGAATATTATCTGTAAGAACCTTGGATACTGCAAAAATCTATCCTTCTCAGCCTTGTTCAAGTTTGATACCAGACCATTAAAGATCATTTTTGAAAAATTAAACGGCAGATCATACATAATCCCTACAGTGGCATTTTCTAGATCATGACTCATCAAAGTCCATGATCCTTTTCTAGGAGCAAACCCCTGTATCACATGATGAATGAGGAATCTGTACATCATTGGAAACATCCCCTTTTGAAACTGTCCATCATGCACAGTTCCTTGATAACCCATTGTTTCTTTAAATATTCTCATCAGGTGTGCAGTTTTGATGTCTATATGGTTATGATCATCATCATTTAATCTCAAACATCTTCTAATGATCCCTTCTGTCACATGTATTTCTTGACCAGCAATGGATGCTTCAATTCTTTTCCAGAAATTAAGTGAGTGATTTCTGTAGATGACAGGATTTTCAGTAAGAGAAAAGTTGACATTTGATCGAGCCATCCATCTGATCATTGGTGCCACAGGCTCATTGTCAGGTGTGACTTGCAGAAGTGCACACATATTATGTTTCTTTTCAAAGAAATACTTTGGCTGTTCTTCTTCTGCCATATCTGAAACACATAAACAAACATATTCAAAGTGAAATTAGTCATAAAGTTCAGTACTTTAGATAATTTCAAGTTATAAAAAAAATGAAGAAGAAAGAAAGAAATCTTCATGAACTTGTTCTTCAACAAATTAATAACCTAAACACATAAACAGAGTATTAGTAATCAAGAAAATAATCAAAGCCCATTATAGTCTAATCGTGATCGGAAAACACATTATTAATGCTTACCGAGTCGGAATTAGAGGGCTGATAAAAGTTAGGGTTAGGAATAATAGAATGTGATAAGTCGGTTTGGGTTTCTTTGGGTGTAAGGATTTGCAGTGGAAGGAGAGAGAGGGAAATAATGTTGAATAATTTGCCTAAGTCCCTCTTATATACCTTTTGAAAGTGGGTTTTAAATGCTCTTTGTCTTTTTGTGAATTATTAGCTGTAAACCAGTAACATTATCCACTTGATATATTAAAAACATTTAATTTCATTTAAGTTCATAAGACCTTACTCGAAAGATTAATATATCCAAAGTCTACTCGGTATACTTCCATTTACAAACCTTACCCGGTCAAACTTTGCTTGAAAATTTTCATTTTTGAATATACAAAGTTTGCCCGAATTCGTCTATTTATAAACCTTGCTCGATCAAGCAAATTAATTTAAAGTTAAGACATAATGAAGAAAGCTTACCCGAAATACTAGATTTCTTGAGAAATTAATCACAAGGCAAATAATCAAGTATAAACATCAAATAAACATCCTTACTAGGAATCAATCAAGACACCCATATAGATTTCTCAATCTCAAATTAAAACTTATCTAGCATAAACCCTAATAAAAATCATAATCAATTTTATCATACTAAATACCATATTCAATCAAGCATACTTGAAAACATAGTGTGCCCGAGCAACCATTCAAGAGAATAGTGTGCCCGAACACCTTTCTAATGCAAAGTATACCCGAATAACCTTCATATAGTACAAAGTGTGCCCGGAAAAGGAATTCTAGTAGATAGTGTACTCGGAAAATTAAGTTTTGAAATTACCAAGTATATTGAGGGAACAAAAGTGTACCCGAAATATAAAGTGTTCCCGGAAAACAAAGTTTGCCTGAAAACACTTGTAATTTCAAAGAAATCATAAACACACATATCACAGAGCATGCTCGGAATGAAATTAAAACACATAAACATTTAAGTGTGCTATAGTCTAAAATTTCAAAGAGCTTGCCCGAAAATCCTATGTTAGCACTAAGCTTGCTAGGATAAACACATTCAATCATCAGGTATGCCCTTACCCGAGGGATTTCAACATGTCAAACCATACCCGAAAAATGACAAACTTAAATAGTAATATCTAAGCGTGCCAGGAAAGATTAACAAACCTTTTCACAAACATATTCACACAAATTACAAAGCTTACTCGGTGTACTAACTTAAGTTCACAAAGTTAGCTTGGAATAACAATCAGCATATAACATTCATAGCTTGCCCGAAACAAGAATTTCTTGTTAAAAGCTAGCTTATAACAACACATAATCATCTCAAGACTTCAAGCTTGCTCGGGAAATGAGTACAACAGTGTACTCTACCCGGAAAGTGTAAACACTTCAAAGCATGCCCGAAAATCATAAAGTTAGTCAGAGATGACTAAGCTTACTCGAAAAGTTGAAAAATATCAAACCATACCCGAAACAACATATTCACACATAATAAAATGTTTTGTACCCGGAAAGGTTGTAAATCATTAAACCTTACCCGAAAATACATATTCAAACAGTTTGTGCCCAGGAAGATTATAAGGCATCAAACCTTACCCGAACATACATATTCAACCTATTTTAGGCAAAAATGCAACACTTTTTGACTTAAACCACTTTGTCAAAATATATTTTTCTTTTCAGTTCATAGTTTAAGAGCAAATGGTGCATTTAGAGATCAAATTTCAGTTATATTTCTCTTCAAAACAGTTTCTTCCATTTTCTGAAAAGATCTCACGAATGGGATCATATTGACTAAGTAGCTATCTCAATACTTCACTCTCAGCATTATTATGACAACATAGATAGGTTAACAGCAGGTATAAACTTAGCATGAATTTCATCTCTTTGATGATATGATTTAGGTTCATTTAAAGCATAATGCATTAATGGTCAACACTGTGCTATGATGCCTCATATCTCTTCTCAAAGCTTATTTGGCTTTCCCCAGATCACCCCAATTTGACTTCAACCTCCTGTATTTGGTCAAAAATAGTTTTTGTATGACAGAACTTATTGTATTTTTGTATTTTAGATTCAAACATATATAGAGTTTGAACGTTGGACTTATAGTTAGCAACATGCCTTTCATTCAAGATGAGACAGAATTTGCCAACATCTTTGTAGTTCTTGTTGTAACCCTCTTGTTTAATAAAATATTTAAAACACTCATCAACTTTTGGTTGATTTATTCATTCTTCCCCTTGTTTTTGATATTTTCTCAAATTTTCTTAAAGCATGTTCTTTGTCATATTTAAAGATGTTTCATTTTTGGTTGACCAAATAACAACAGGCTCGTGTATAACTAGGTAATCACTTTTCTGCCTATCATTTGGAGAAATTTATCTTGAGACATGCAAAGACAACTATGTATCTCCACATAAATTAGCATATTCATTATGTTTATATCACCTTAGATTTTACATCATCATGAGAAAGCAACCATACATGTTAATGACTATACTAAGGTCTTTTTAGCCTATTAATTCCATATGATCAGCTAAGTAGTCAATGTACTATCATTTCCCAAAAACACAGTTTAATATTCGATCACCCCAATATCTCTTCATTGTCAGGTTAATGGCTATCCTGTTTGACCAAAAGTGGTCAACAGGACCAAACATACATGTGAATATATGTCCTTTCAAAGTCAGAGCTATTGACCTAGTTTTAAGTGAAGGAATAAGAAACAAGTCATAATTGCCCCAAATGCATTCAGTTTTCAGGTCAATGGCTATCCTTTGAATCTATAGAGATTTAAGGACCAAACATACACAAGTGCATGTCCTTCCAACTGGGCAAATGACATAGTTTTCAGCAAAAACAACTACTTGAGACTTCTCTTTAAAAATCCTTCTTTTAAGCTTTTTTAAAGCTTGAACTGAATAATTTTATCATATCTCAACACCATTAATCAACTTGCTCATGTTTTGACCAAAATAAAGTATTTATGCAAAATTCATTATAAAATTCATTGAATCACTTAATTTTGACATAAAACACATTTTGACATAAACAATTGCATCACACAATCAAATCTTAATCATTCTTAACATCATCAAGAAAACAGACTGTACTAACATTCAATGTCTATCCTATCTTAACAACATCAGAAGATCAGATAAAGAACATATTCAAGTAACCATAAACATGTGATTACTCATGACATCAGACAAGCATTCAATTTCACCCAAACAGATCAAACTACTTATCATAACATCAGATCAGTTAACTTGATAGTCAAAAATTATCATCAATTTCAAACAAATTGCACATATGTTTACTTAAGCACCTATCAGTTAACTTCAAACCAGTGACATATTCAAAACATATTCAATCATTATTCAGTTGAAACATATTCAAAACATATTCAATCAACATTCAGTTGAAACATATTTAAAACATATTCAATCAACATTCAGTTAAAACATATTCAAAACATATTCAATCAACATTCAGTTGAAACATATTTAAAAACATATTCAATCAACATTCATAACCAGGCACACATCCTTAATCAGATTTTATCAGAGTTGATCATTCCCAGGGCTTTCAGAAGAAAGTTGAACCTGGTTCTATCAAGTGGTTTGGTGAATAGGTCAGCCAAATTGTCACTTGTATCAACCCTTTGCATTTCAATCAAACCTTTTTCACTGCAGTCTCTGATGAAATGATGTCTGATTTCAATGTGCTTAGTTTTGGAATGTTGAACTGGATTTTTATCAGTAAAATATGCAGCATTATTGTCAATAAGAATAGGGGTGTTCAAGAAATTCAAACCATAGTCCAGCATCTGATTTTGAATCCATAGAACTTGTGCACAGCAGACAGATGCAGCAACATATTCAGCTTCTGCAGTTAGAGATTGAAACTGTAGTCTGCTTTTTACATTGCCATGACACTAGCCTTTCACCCAAAAATTGACATCCTCCTGAGGTTGACTTTCTGCTCATGTTGCAGCCATCATAGTCACTGTCTGTATATGCAATCAGATCAAAATCTTGGTTCTTTGGATACCAAATCCCTAAGTCTGGTCTTCCCTTCAAATATCTGAATATTCTTTTAACAGCATTCATGTGGGAGACTTTTGGACTTGATTGGAATCTTGCACACACACATACACCAAACATGATATATGGTCTTGTTGCTGTCAGATACATCAGAGATCCAATTTTGGCTCTATATTCATGTTCATCTATAGGCTCCCCCTTTTCATCTGCAATCATCTTTTCTTTGGTGTCCATTGGAGTTGAAGCAGTCTTGTACTCTTGACAGTTGAACTTGTTCAAGATGTCCTGCACATATTTGCTTTGATGAATGAAAATCCCCTCAGCCTTCTGTTGAACTTGCAATCCTAGAAAGAAGTTCATTTCTCCCATAGAACTCATGCTGTATTTGGACTTCATTACCCCTTAAAACTCCATACACATTTGTTCATTTGTAGAACCAAAGATGATGTCATCCACATACACTTGTACCAGAAGCAAGTCTGATCCCTTTCTTTTGTAGAAGAGTGTCTTGTCAATGGCTGTAACGATTCCGGCAAATTCAGGTATACCCTAGCCGGAATATACTATTTACGTGTTATTTAATACTGAATATATGAATTATAATGTGTTTATACGAGTATATAAGATTCACAGTACGAATTATACTCAAATGTACAACTAGTCGTATCGGAATTACGATTAATCGATGAACGGTTATTGAAACCCGAACGAATCGGGAATTACATTATAGACGAAATATATAATGTTTAGTGATGTTTACGAAGTATTAAAGCTTCGGGATAAGTGAATTATAGCACAGAAAAAGGATTTCGATTTATTAGTACGTCGGTACGGTAAACGAAACATTTAACATCAAACCAAGCAAGAGACGATCGATCAAGCCGAAAAAGACGCACAATTACCGACAATACGATGTGTTAAGTCATTAAATGTCATGGTTTAAGTTTTTAAATCAGTTTTATATAAATTTCATTTTTAAGCCGAAAAACGACCATTTTGGCCTCGTTTTGAGCGGAATTAAACGTTTAACCGAAAAACGAACAGAACCAGATTATCCACAACATTATCCGGATTACACAATCCGAATGTGTGGCCAATATTTGAGATGTGGGCCCCACCCCACACCCTATCTTGGACCGATCGGTCCACTTGTTCCCATAAACATTTCATTTTTATTTTTTCTATCACCATATTCTCAAAACTCTCTCAACCCTTCCCTCATCCAAACAAAAACCTTGGAGTTTTAAGAAGATTCATAAGGTATAAACATATTGTTATGGTTTAATCTTGGTTTTAATTCCATAATCTTGAGAAAATGAGGTTTCAAATGAAAAATGGGTGAAAACCCGAGATGAAACCGATTCTCGTGTGAACAAGAGATGTATACAAGTTATACAAAGGATCTTGGTCCAAGAAAGTAGTTAAAAGAGTCAAAAATGAATTTTTACGGTCAAAATCTTTGTTTTGATGTTTTAATCGAAACCATGAAAGAAATGGCTTGATTGTGGGTATAACTTGCTTGGTGTGACACCCGGTAAATTCCCAATCCCTTAAACCAAGTAATCAACCTAAATATTAGGTAATTTTGTTATATGCGCCCTGCGCGAGCGCGCCATGTTAGTCAGCGCGTGCATTTGTTATGTGCGCCCTGCGCGAGCGCGCCATGTTAGTCAGCGCGTGCATTTGTTATGTGCGCCCTGCGCGAGCGCGCCATGTTAGTCAGCGCGTGCATTTGTTATGTGCGCCCTGCGCGAGCGCGCCATGTTAGTCAGCGCGGGCATATTATGTGCGCCCTGCGCGAGCGCGCCATGTTAAGAACCAGCGTGGGCATATGTTATATGCGCCATGCGCGAATGTTTTGGCTTTATGTTTTCATGTAACTTAACGTTATGTTGTCTATGGGTTGACCATCCCGCATGATGCTAAGGCGGGTGCATCCTAAATCGTTTATGCGCGTGCGGAAGGGAACTAACCTCCCCGCATGGCGGGAACATTGAGAGCTAGTTTGTCTGAAGCTCCAAGATGGAATTGACTTCAACATAACTGATCACTATGTTGAAATACCAAGACCACCTGGAGAATCTACAAATGAAACTCAATGTCCCTAACTGCGAGAAGGTTACGCACCTACCCGCAGCAAAGAAATGTCCTTCACGCAGAAAGCTATGCGCACAAAGTAATGCGCACAGAACACTTAGTCTATTCTCCAGATGTAAGGAGATTACTCCCGCCCAAAAGGAAACAGTAGCGTGTTTCATAGATTTTTCCACTTTTTACTGTACACTGACAAAAGTACCTGAAAAAGCACACTGTAACATGAAAAGTCAACTGTCAGCCACCCTACTCCCACCAACCCCAGACCTGCATGTCCTGTCCAAATCAAATCAAGATCTTTTATCCACTCCTCCACCTTTAAATAAATAATAATAATTTCCATACTTTATCATCATTACACCTAGATATGAAAAGATTACAATCCCCTAAAGCAAGGGATTGTGTTCCCTTGAGTTTGCCTATAAATATGAAACCCAAATTATCACCCAAACACACTTCAAACTTCTCTCTTAAGAACTGCAAACTTGCACTAAACATCTCCCAAGCATCCGTTATTTTCGATTCCGTTCCAGTTACTAGGTAAGCCGAGGTTATAAACTTGAGATCTACTTTCCAAACCTTATATTCTCCTATTTCTTATATACTTCTTGCTATTTAATCGTATTCTAGACCTTCAATTCAAAGGCCAACACCAAGAAAACCCGAATCTCGATTAATCCCTTAACAAGAACCACAGGTGAGTCTCACAGCCCCTATTTTCACTGTTTTCACTATTTTTAAACTGTTTTCGGGGCGAGGGACACGTACTTAAATAATGTTTTATCATGGTATACTTACAAGCTATGCAAGCGATTATGTGTTTAAGTTATGTTTCATGATGAGCGATGCGAACGGTTACCTATGGTTTTTCAATGTTAGTGCACCAGATTCGAGTAAGTGATCACTTTACCATTGGAACTCTAAGGGTAGGGACTGCTGGTTTGATCCGCCCACTCGTAGGGGTCGCACCTCTTACACAGACGAGTGCCTAGTATGGTCATGGGGCAGTACTATGGGTTTGAGCCCGCTCGTAGAGGTCGCTCCTCTTACGCAGACGAGCGCCTTGTTTTCCGGCACAACGTCCGCGCGTAACCCGCGGGACGGTATTACAGTATTATTCGCTCGTAGTGGCAGCGCCACTTACACAGACGAGCACAGTTTTCCAGAAGTGTCCGCGCGTAACCCGCGGGACGGTATTACATTATTTTAGCTCGTAGTGGCAGCGCCACTTACACAGACGAGCACAGTTCCCAGAAATGTTCGCGCGTAACTCGCGGAACGATTTTATCAGAATGTGTTGATAGAACTATGTTTTACCAAGCATGTGTTTTAATGATGCTATCAGAATTATGTTTCAGAATGATTTTTATCAAGATTATGATGCAATACGATTTATCAAGTTACTAAAACTTGTGAACTCACTCAGTTTATACTGATTCAAATGTTTTACGTGTCTTTCAGGAGATAACTAGGTAGCGCATGGAGTCACACTTAGAGCACCTCACGCTGAACATCTAAAACTAGCTTTTTGGAAGATTTTAGTTCTATCCCTTCGATGCGCGTGGTTGTTCTCGCCGCGCGAGGGGATATGGCGTGGAAATCTTCAACAGTTTTATACTTGGATGTTTTTATGTAATTCTTAAACAATGTAATGTATTTGTATTAAACATTTCATGCGCAATGAAAATCTTTGAATGTTTGCAATGGCCCGTGCTTAAGTATCAATCCCCACTCGCGCGCGCCCGGCTGTTTCCGCCGTTCAGGGCCGGGTGTGACAGATTGGTATCAGAGCACTGGTTATAGCGAACTAGGAAAAGAAGTTTTAACCTAGACTATAACCGTTGGGGAATCGCATGAAATATCTTTCAAAGAAAATATTTTCAAAAGAAACTATACACACACTTAGGAACACGGGTCACACAGTGTAGTAAATAAAGAAAAACATTATGTGCTCAGAGTACATGCGCTAAGTTTAATATATTTTCACTCTTTTAAAGCGAGAATGCCTCCAACTAGAGCCAAGGGAATTACCATGACACCTGAGGAACTCGCGGAAATAATCGCGCAGGCGATTGCGACACATGAGGCCAGCAAGGCCGAATCAAGTCAGGGTCGTCAGAACGAGACCCCAGAACCCGAATCAGGAGCCTTGGACAAAGGATGCTCCTATAAGACATTCATGGCCTGTAGGCCTTGGCCATTCAAGGGTACCGAAGGGGCCATTGGGCTCTACAACTGGATTGACAAGATGGAGACAGTTCTCTCCATTAGCGGATGTAGTGAGAACCAGAAGGTCCTTTACGCGACATGCATGTTCCAAGAAGCAGCTTCATCTTGGTGGAAGCTTCAAGTGAAGACTTTGGGGCGAGAAGTTGTTCTTCACAAGACCTGGGAGGAACTGAAGGAGATGATGATGAGAAAGTTCTGCTCTCGCGCAGAAATCCAGAGTCTGCAGCAGGAATTCTGGAACCACACCATGGTAGGAACGGATATCGACGCCTACAACAACCGGTTCAACGAGCTTTGCCAGTTGGTGCCAGACATGGCAAACACGGAGGAAAAGAAGATCGAGAGGTATATTTTTGGGTTACCTCCTGTTGTTAGGGTTCCGCTCAACGCCGCAGCGCCTCCAACCTTTGATGAGGCGGTAGCGCGGGCCATCACCCTTACAAGGGATACGGTCCGTGCGGGTATGTTGACTGCGCGCGGAAACGAGCAGCGAACCTCTGACTCCAAGAGGAAGTGGAACTCGCACCACCGAGGGTCCGACTCCAAGCTGCCACCGTTCAAGAAGCAGGAAAGCGCAAGGGTTTACGCGATTCAGGCCGCGGAGCCACCACGAAAAGGATACAGCGGGCCTCGCCCATGGTGCAACAAATGCAAGTTTCACCACGAGGGTGAATGTGCGAGCGTCACGTGCGCCAAATGTAACAGGCCAGGGCACAAGACGATGAATTGCCGTGTCAGAGAAGCGGGAGCAAGCGACAACTGCTACGCATGCGGAAAGCCAGGGCATTTCAGTCGGGATTGCCCGCAAAGGGGAAACCAAGCTCGCGGGAGAGCTTTTGTGATCGGCGCGGGTGAAGCTAAAGAAGAGCCGAATGTGGTAACCGGTACGTTTTTGCTTAACGGCCATTTTGCATCTGTCTTATTTGATACTGGCGCTGACCTGAGTTTTATATCTGCTGAGTTTAAAAACTCCCTAGGCTTAGCAACCAGTAGGCTAGATACGCCTTATACTATAGAACTAGCCAATGGTAGGCAGTTATGCGCGAACGAAAGAACTGAACAATGTGTAATAGTCATGGGAGGTCACGGGTTCAATATTAACTTGTTGCCAATAGACTTGGGAAGTTTTGACATTGTGGTAGGTATGGATTGGTTAGTCGAGAACCGCGCGGAAGTTATTTGCCATGAGAAGCAGGTTCGGATCCCACTGTTGAATGGAGAAACCTTGGTAATTCAAGGGGAAAGAAGGGGAGTTGCGACAAAACTGATTTCGTGCCTAAAGGCGCGCAAGTGCCTAAGGAAAGGGTGCTACGCCTTCCTGGCGCATGTAGTAGAGAAGAAAGGAGATGAGCGAAGAATTGAAGACTTACCAGTAGTGCGCGAATTTCCAGAAGTTTTTCCTGAAGATTTGCCCGGATTACCGCCGCCGCGACAAGTAGAGTTTCGTATTGATCTAGTCCCAGGAGCTGCGCCAGTAGCTCGAGCGCCTTATCGATTAGCTCCATCTGAGATGCAAGAGCTATCCAATCAGTTACAGGAACTATTGGATAAGGGTTTCATACGCCCAAGCTTTTCACCTTGGGGAGCTCCAGTACTGTTTGTTAAGAAGAAGGATGGTTCCTTCCGGATGTGTATTGACTACAGGGAGCTGAACAAGCTGACAGTCAAGAATCGATACCCCTTACCGAGGATTGATGACTTATTTGACCAGTTGCAAGGATCCAGTTATTATTCGAAGATAGATCTACGGTCAGGATACCACCAACTTAGGGTCCATGAAGAAGATGTGCCGAAAACAGCCTTCCGAACTAGATACGGCCATTATGAGTTCTTAGTGATGCCTTTCGGGCTAACTAATGCGCCGGCTGTGTTCATGGATCTGATGAACCGCGTGTGCAAACCATACTTGGACAAGTTTGTGATTGTGTTTATAGATGATATTCTGATTTACTCTCGGACCAAGGCCGAGCATGAGCAACACCTGAGATTGATTTTGGAATTGTTGAGGAAAGAAAAGTTGTATGCGAAGTTTTCCAAGTGCGAGTTTTGGCTTAGAGAAGTTCACTTTCTCGGTCACGTTGTAAACGAGAAAGGAATACACGTTGATCCTTCCAAAGTCAAGGCCATCGAAAACTGGGAAGCGCCAAAAACCCCAACTGAGGTGAGGCAATTCCTAGGACTAGCTGGCTACTATCGACGCTTCATTGAGAACTTCTCCAAGATAGCTCTACCTCTGACCGCGCTAACTCAGAAAGACAAGAAGTTTGTTTGGGGCGAAAGTCAGGAAGCAGCGTTTCAAATGTTGAAACAGAAGTTATGTAGTGCGCCAATTCTGTCTCTGCCCGAGGGGACGGATGACATCGTCGTTTACTGCGACGCTTCACATCAGGGACTCGGATGTGTCCTTATGCAGCGAGACAAAGTCATAGCGTATGCCTCACGCCAACTCAAGACCAATGAAAAGAACTACACAACGCATGATCTGGAACTTGGAGCGGTTGTCTTCGCGCTAAAGATTTGGCGCCATTACCTCTATGGTACAAAGTGTATAATCTTTACGGATCACAAGAGCCTTCAACATATATTTGATCAAAAGGATTTAAACATGAGGCAACGAAGATGGGTGGAGTTGTTGAATGATTATGATTGTGAAATTAAGTACCACCCTGGAAAGGCGAATGTGGTAGCAGACGCGCTAAGTAGGAAGGAGCGAATAAAAACGCTACGAGTCAAGGCTCTAAGGTTGACCATTCACGCAGATCTCTCTACCCGCATCCGAGACGCTCAGCAAGAAGCCTTGAAACCGGAGTTTGTTAAAAACGAATCCCTTGGGGGTATGATTAAGGATTTGGAGCTCAAAGAGAACGGCACTCGGTATTTTGCTAACCGCATATGGGTCCCTCTCAAGGGAGGATTGCGCGAGCAAGTATTAAACGAAGCTCACAAGACACGGTATTCCGTACATCCTGGCGCAGACAAGATGTACCAAGATGTTAAAACGCTGTATTGGTGGCCCAATCTTAAAGGCGCCATCGCGACATATGTCAGTAAGTGCCTGACGTGTTCGAAGGTGAAGGCTGAATACCAGAAACCATCAGGGTTGCTTCAGCAGCCAGAAATTCCCATGTGGAAGTGGGAACAAATCTCTATGGACTTCATCACCAAATTGCCAAGGACACCTGGGGGTTACGACACGATCTGGGTTATTGTGGATCGGCTAACTAAGTCAGCGCACTTCCTGCCGATCAAGGAAACCGATAAGATGGAAAAGTTAACCCGATTGTATATTCGAGAAGTAGTTTCAAAACATGGAGTCCCAGTGTCCATCATTTCTGATAGAGATAGTCGGTTCACATCAAGGTTTTGGAGATCGTTACAAGGAGCTCTAGGTACTCGCCTTGATATGAGTACAGCTTATCATCCTCAAACGGATGGGCAAAGCGAGCGAACAATTCAGACGTTGGAAGATATGCTGCGCGCGTGCGCGATCGATTTCGGAGGAAGCTGGGATACTCATCTCCCATTGGTTGAATTTTCTTACAACAACAGTTATCACACAAGCATCAAGGCTGCGCCGTTTGAAGCTTTGTATGGGCGCAAGTGTAGATCCCCACTGTGCTGGGCTGAAGTGGGTGACAAGCAAATGACTGGTCCAGAATTGATCCAAGAAACAACAGACAAGATTTTTCAGATAAGGGATCGCCTTAAGACAGCGCGTGACAGACAGAAGAGCTACGCAGATGTGCGAAGGAAACCGTTGGAGTTTCAAGTAGGGGATAGAGTACTTTTGAAAGTCTCTCCATGGAAAGGAGTCCCCCGTTTCGGCAAGCGAGGAAAGTTGAATCCGCGCTACATTGGACCATTTGAGATCCTGGAGAGGATCGGTCCGGTTGCTTATAAACTCCGTTTACCCGCCGAACTCAGTGGAGTTCATGATACGTTTCATGGGTCCAACCTCAAAAAGTGCTTATCTGACGAAACGTTGATTTTGCCGTTGGAAGAGATTCACATCGACAAACAGCTGCACTTCGTAGAAGAACCTATAGCAGTAACCGATTGGAAAGAACAAAAGTTACGCAGAAGCAGAATCAAGTTAGTAAAGGTTCAATGGAACTCGAGGCGTGGGCCTGAATTCACTTGGGAAAGAGAAGACCAAATACGCAAGAAATACCCACACCTCTTTCAGAACATGGCTTCTGCCAGCAACGTCTCCTAAATTTCGGGACGAAATTCGCTTAACAGGGGGAGAATGTGACACCCGGTAAATTCCCAATCCCTTAAACCAAGTAATCAACCTAAATATTAGGTAATTTTGTTATATGCGCCCTGCGGGAGCGCGCCATGTTAGTCAGCGCGTGCATTTGTTATGTGCGCCCTGCGCGAGCGCGCCATGTTAGTCAGCGCGTGCATTTGTTATGTGCGCCCTGCGCGAGCGCGCCATGTTAGTCAGCGCGTGCATTTGTTATGTGCGCCCTGCGCGAGCGCGCCATGTTAGTCAGCGCGGGCATATTATGTGCGCCCTGCGCGAGCGCGCCATGTTAAGAACCAGCGTGGGCATATGTTATATGCGCCATGCGCGAATGTTTTGGCTTTATGTTTTCATGTAACTTAACGTTATGTTGTCTATGGGTTGACCATCCCGCATGATGCTAAGGCGGGTGCATCCTAAATCGTTTATGCGCGTGCGGAAGGGAACTAACCTCCCCGCATGGCGGGAACATTGAGAGCTAGTTTGTCTGAAGCTCCAAGATGGAATTGACTTCAACATAACTGATCACTATGTTGAAATACCAAGACCACCTGGAGAATCTACAAATGAAACTCAATGTCCCTAACTGCGAGAAGGTTACGCACCTACCCGCAGCAAAGAAATGTCCTTCACGCAGAAAGCTATGCGCACAAAGTAATGCGCACAGAACACTTAGTCTATTCTCCAGATGTAAGGAGATTACTCCCGCCCAAAAGGAAACAGTAGCGTGTTTCATAGATTTTTCCACTTTTTACTGTACACTGACAAAAGTACCTGAAAAAGCACACTGTAACATGAAAAGTCAACTGTCAGCCACCCTACTTCCACCAACCCCAGACCTGCATGTCCTGTCCAAATCAAATCAAGATCTTTTATCCACTCCTCCACCTTTAAATAAATAATAATAATTTCCATACTTTATCATCATTACACCTAGATATGAAAAGATTACAATCCCCTAAAGCAAGGGATTGTGTTCCCTTGAGTTTGCCTATAAATATGAAACCCAAATTATCACCCAAACACACTTCAAACTTCTCTCTTAAGAACTGCAAACTTGCACTAAACATCTCCCAAGCATCCGTTATTTTCGATTCCGTTCCAGTTACTAGGTAAGCCGAGGTTATAAACTTGAGATCTACTTTCCAAACCTTATATTCTCCTATTTCTTATATACTTCTTGCTATTTAATCGTATTCTAGACCTTCAATTCAAAGGCCAACACCAAGAAAACCCGAATCTCGATTAATCCCTTAACAAGAACCACAGGTGAGTCTCACAGCCCCTATTTTCACTGTTTTCACTATTTTTAAACTGTTTTCGGGGCGAGGGACACGTACTTAAATAATGTTTTATCATGGTATACTTACAAGATATGCAAGCGATTATGTGTTTAAGTTATGTTTCATGATGAGCGATGCGAACGGTTACCTATGGTTTTTCAATGTTAGTGCACCAGATTCGAGTAAGTGATCACTTTACCATTGGAACTCTAAGGGTAGGGACTGCTGGTTTGATCCGCCCACTCGTAGGGGTCGCACCTCTTACACAGACGAGTGCCTAGTATGGTCATGGGGCAGTACCATGGGTTTGAGCCCGCTCGTAGAGGTCGCTCCTCTTACGCAGACGAGCGCCTTGTTTTCCGGCACAACGTCCGCGCGTAACCCGCGGGACGGTATTACAGTATTATTCGCTCGTAGTGGCAGCGCCACTTACACAGACGAGCACAGTTTTCTAGAAGTGTCCGCGCGTAACCCGCGGGACGGTATTACATTATTTTAGCTCGTAGTGGCAGCGCCACTTACACAGACGAGCACAGTTCCCAGAAATGTTCGCGCGTAACTCGCGGAACGATTTTATCAGAATGTGTTGATAGAACTATGTTTTACCAAGCATGTGTTTTAATGATGCTATCAGAATTATGTTTCAGAATGATTTTTATCAAGATTATGATGCAATACGATTTATCAAGTTACTAAAACTTGTGAACTCACTCAGTTTATACTGATTCAAATGTTTTACGTGTCTTTCAGGAGATAACTAGGTAGCGCATGGAGTCACACTTAGAGCACCTCACGCTGAACATCTAAAACTAGCTTTTTGGAAGATTTTAGTTCTATCCCTTCGATGCGCGTGGTTGTTCTCGCCGCGCGAGGGGATATGGCGTGGAAATCTTCAACAGTTTTATACTTGGATGTTTTTATGTAATTCTTAAACAATGTAATGTATTTGTATTAAACATTTCATGCGCAATGAAAATCTTTGAATGTTTGCAATGGCCCGTGCTTAAGTATCAATCCCCACTCGCGCGCGCCCGGCTGTTTCCGCCGTTCAGGGCCGGGTGTGACACTTGGTGTGATGTTATTGTGCTTGTAGGTGTTGTATCTAGTGGCTAGCAAAGGCTAGAAACCAAGATCTTTGCGATCTAACGCTGAAACACAAGGTAGTTCGGTTTTCGTATGATTTAGATAATTTGGACAGATTGTGATAGACCTAGAGTTGGGTCACGAAATTTCACAGAGATGATCTACACATGAAAATATGAGATCTGTGAATTTTTGGTAATTTTTGGATAAAGGATGAATATTTGGTGAATTTAATGCTCGGTTTTGGCTAAAAATGGTGAAAAATAGCTAAACATCATGAAAAATTCTGGAAAATTTAAGATAAGCTATTTATAACATATAAAAGTCACACACAAAATTTCAGGTTCATTGGAGAAGTCTAAGTAGGATTTTCGGTAAAACAAGTTCTAGGGATTTCTAGCTTGGTTGTGGTAAAAATGGCATGAAAAATGGGTTTTTGGTTCTGGAAAAATTACTGGGAACCATATGGATGGCAGTAGTCATCTCAGAAAAATTTGGGAATTTTCTAAAGTCGTTTGGTATTTTCGACATATTTGGTGTTTAAATGACGTTTAAAAATGGTTAAATAAATTTTAGATATAAAAAATTAATTCTGGAAAAATTTTATAAAATTCCTTACTGTCAAAATATGGTTTGTACAAAATTTCAAGGTCCGAGACTAAACGGATATTTATTTGTGCTAAATGGAACTTAAAAACAAACTTTTAAAGCTTAAAACGAGTAAACCGGCGAAGTTCGCCTAAGCGAGCTGACTGGTGTTTGAAAACCTTAAAAATGGATGATTTTTATGAAACTAAGTTAATCAAGTAAAAATAAATCATCCGCAAATAATTCGGATGATTTGGGTAATTTTACCCGACTTAACCGTTTCCGGTGTATTAAAGGCGGAAACGGGCCCCGCGGCCAAACGGGGTGTCTAACCGAGCTCTAATTTCACCACTTTAATGAAAATATCAATAATAACTACTTTCGGGTCGTATGTGGTCAAACTCATTTTTTTTGAAAACATAAAGACGGATAACCGTGTTAGGCACGCAAAACGAGAAAACAAACTAATGATAGTTTTGACTAAAGAACTCTAAGTGATATCACAATCTAAGTCCTGAGAAGTGTATCGGGGTTAACATTGTCCCCGGATCGCGTACGGTACTGGGTTAACAGTGTCCCCGGACGTACCGGTTAACACGAATTTAAGTTATATTGATAGAAATTGTGTAGTAACGATTTGGGGATCGTATTACAGATCTGTACCAGTAGCCGTGCACCGTAGTACATCTTTGCTCACAAGAAGGTGAGTTTTCACGAGCCCCTTTTACTGAACTGTTTTAAATATTTTTCCGGGGCGGAAAGCATGTTTTTATCAAAGTGTTTAAGTACATGCTGATCGCATGAAAATGAACGTATTTATATAATGTTTATTGTACGGGAATCGTACGGTAATGAATTAAGATGGTAATTGTCTGAGTTGCTAACAGTGTAAGGCCCGAAACAGTGTTCTGGGGTAACCGAGTTCCCAGAGGTTATTAAATGTGTTCAGGGGTAACCGAGTTCCCAGAGGTTATTAAATGCGTTTCTGGGGTAACAGAGTTCCCAGAGGTTATTAAATGTGTTTCTGGGGTAATAGAGTTCCCAGAGGTTATTGGAAGTATTCTGGGGTAACAGAGTTCCCGGAGGTTAATCGATATGTTTCGGGATTAACAGAGTTCTCACTTGTGGGCTCAGCATAATTACATCGCTTATTTATGATTATTATAATGATTTGTTATGGTTTATTTAAATTAGTGAAACTCACCAACTATTCGTAGTTGACCCGTTTTCTTTACATGCTTTCTAGGTACACTCAAATTGGAATGAGTGATATGTGTTCGATGCTGTGTGCTATTTTGTGGAAGTCTAGAGATCTATATTTTGCATTAAATATGTTAATGTACTATCGGTAACACTTATGTGATAACGCTTAGATGGTTATGAAATTCAGAACAATGTAATACGTTTAAATTAATGTAGTGGTGTTTTCTTTATAAACAATGCTGTTGATATCAGATGTGTCTGTTGCATCCCGCGTACGTTTCCGCTGCGGTTACGGGGTGTTACAGAACTTGGTATCAGAGCCATTGGTTATAAAGAATTAGGATGTCTTTAAAAGATACCTAAAATATAACGAGTAGCTCAAGTATTATAGGATCTGAATATCAACTAATAATTTATTGTGACGAGATCGGGATGAACTTGGATGGACAAGTGGGTTATTATGGTCCGGAACATAATAACAGACTTGTCTGCACGAGGGAATTCAGGGAAAGTCACGGGGGACTTTAATATGTAAAATTGGCAACATACGTGCAAATATGTGATAATATTGTTATGTGGTCAAGTTGTATAAGTAAGTGTATATTAATTTGATTATGATTTACACTATGGAAAGAACTATATGTTTGTTAACTTGTGTGCAGGTAAAATGTCAAGAACTCCTAGTTTGTCGATTGAGGAGGACCCGGAGGAGGTCAGCTCCGAGGACTCTGGGAGCCCACTCGTAGCATCTAGCACAGAGCCTAGCGAGGCTAGCCTTTGGAGTTCCGGCCAGTCCTCCCCAGCTAGGATTGCCAGATCCCCTACCCCACCCGCACCACAGGTCGCCCCTGCACCCCCCAGATTCGGACCCCGCCTCACGGCGCGGATCAGTATCCCACATGTCCGACCTACCTCGCCCTCACCCAGACCTGCTACCCGCAGGGGCGAGTCCTCCCGCTCTCAGCCCGAGCCTGCGACTCCACCTGTGTGGGGTCTTCCTAGACAGGAACGGGATGCGGCGGCCTGGCTCCGAGTGCTCACCGAACAGGTGAATGAGCACTCCGCCGCCCTGACGGTGGGAGTCCAGAGGAGGATGTACTTGGGGGATTGCATACTGGACCATCAGTATGCGATTGCTCAGCTGAAGAGGGAGTGCTCATACTCCCAATGGATGCTCGGCCGGATGGAGATGCGGGTCCGGGTTATGATGGCTGTGTTGGTGGTGTTGGTGGCGATATTGGTGGGGTTGGTTTACCACCGTGTTTAGTTGTGTTGAGATGGGAATAGACAGGGACCGTTTTTGATACTCTGTGTAAGCAGTTAGTGGTGATGCTAACATGGAGTGAATCTTGTTTAGTTATAATACAACCACTGGCCCTTAGGGGGGTCTCTTTTGGGGTATATCAGTATAGATACTTTTGGGTATCATTCAAGCACTGACCCATTGCGGGTTATGTCGAGATGATGCCGACATAGGCCCTATGTAGGAAAACTTATCTTATGTAATGATGACGGGAAAGTATGTAAACTAACATGGATGTAATATGTACTAATGTTTACTATGAATGGAATGTTTGTTGTGTTTTATGATTGGAACTTGTATTAATTATATATATTTCTTGATGTTGTGTAGAATGGCACCAAAACGCTCAGCCCAATTGTCAGAAGTGGACGTGAGCCGTTTGATTGCTCGACAGTTGGAGGCGGCGATACCGGATATAGTATCGCGCATCGCCGCCAGTATTAACAATTCGACCAATCCAACCCCTCAGAGCAATCAAACGACCACCAATAATGACGGGGAACGAAATACTAATCCTCCGCAGAATGATAACACGATTCCGAGTAATGACGCACCGCCTAGGGTGGTCGTTACAGACAGTAATGGCCCTATACCTACGGTAGAGACGAACCGTACTGAACCGATTCGTGCATCCAGGGGATGTTCGATCAAGGACTTTATGTTGTGCAAACCTCTAGAGTTTAGCGGGTCTGAAGGACCAAATGGATTAGTTAAATGGATCAAGAAAATAGAATCCGTGGTGAATATCAGCAACTGCCCCGAGGATTGTGTTGTTAAGTATGCTGCCTGCACATTCACGGACCATGCCTTGACATGGTGGAACACGATAGTGCAGACCCGGGGCCAGGCGGCGACAAACCGCATGACCTGGACGGAGCTCAAGGCTCTTGTACTGGAACATTTCTGCCCGAAAAACGAATTGCAAAAATTAGAAAATGAATTGTGGAACCTGGAAATGCAGGGGGCAGACCATTTGGGTTATACGAACCGGTTTAATGAGTTGTCGCGATTGGTACCATGGTTGGTCACCCCAGAGTCGAAGAGGGTGGAGCGTTATATTTGGGGGCTAACTCCAGTTGTAAGGAGTATAGTCAATTCTGGGGGACACCAGACGTATGAGGGTGCGGTGACGCAAGCTGGTATCGTCACGTATGATTTCGTAAGAAGCGGGTCACTGAAGGTGGCAGGAGAGTCCGCTGGGGGGAAGCGGAGTTCACATGACCATAGGACCCAGGAAAAGCAGCAAGGTAAACGTGCTAGACCCACTGCCCAGAACTACGCCATGACTAGTTCGGGCGGAAGGCAAGAACCGCAGAAGGGAACGTTTCCTAAGTGTGGAAAATGTGGTTACCACCATGGTGGCGTGTGCAAAGAGGTGGTGTGCCACCGGTGTGGCAGGATTGGACACTACGCACCAAATTGTAAGACAAATCTGAACAACCTGAACCGACAACCGCAACCTATCCGTGCGCAGCCATTAAGACCCAACCAGCCCGACAGCAGAACCCGCAAGGAAACCAAATGGTGACCACCAGCCGTGCTTGCTATGAATGCGGCAGCACGGATCACTTCAAAAGACACTGTCCGAAACTGAACCAGGGAGGAAACGGGAGGCAACCCTCGGGTCAGGCATCGTTGTCCAATCCGGCGCGAGGCCGAGCATTCGTGATGGGGGCGAACGAGGCACGCCAGGACCCCAGTGTAGTGACAGGTACATTCCTCGTCTCTGATCATTACGCTTCTGTATTATTTGATACAGGCGCCGATAGAAGTTTTGTCTCCGTTAGATTCCTGTCGATAGCAAACCTTCCTATTGGTGAAACCATAGAACCTTACACCATAGAAGTCGCTAACGGTAAAACCATGATAGTTAATCAGATAGTTTGGAATTGCCCTTTTATTCTGAACGAACAATCCTTTCTGATTGACTTGTTACCGGTAGAATTGGGTAGTTTTGACGTGATAGTGGGAATGGATTGGTTAGCACGTAACAATGTAGAAATAAACTGTGAAAAGAAAATCGTCAAGATCCGGGTGTCGGATGACGAAGAGGTATTAGTGCAGGGTGAGAAGTCGGGCAATATGATACCGTTTATATCCCACCTCAAGGTGTTAAAATATATACGCCAGGGATGCGTGGCGTATCTAGCGAGCTTGACGGCCACGGATCCTGAGGAAAAACGAGTGGACGATATCCCCGTGGTACGCGAATTTCCACAAGTTTTCCCAGAGGAACTTCCTGGATTACCGCCAACCCGACAGGTCGAATTCAGAATCGATCTGTTACCTCAAGCTGGCCCTGTTGCTAAGGCACCTTACCGACTTGCACCATCTGAGATGCAAGAATTATCCAACCAGTTGCAAGAATTGTTGGATAAAGGATTTATTCGTCCTAGTTATTCCCCGTGGGGTGCACCGGTACTATTCGTGAAAAAGAAGGACGGGAGCCTTAGATTGTGCATTGATTACAGGGAGTTGAACAAGTTGACAATCAAAAATAAGTATCCTCTCCCCCGAATCGATGATCTGTTCGACCAACTACAAGGTGCGAGCTACTTCTCAAAAATAGATCTTAGATTGGGATACCATCATTTTAGAATTCAGGAGGAGGATATCCCAAAAACCGCATTCCGGACTCGCTACGGTCATTACGAGTTCTTAGTTATGCCTTTTGGGCTAACAAATGCGCCAGCAGTGTTCATGGATCTCATGAATCGAGTCTGTAAACCCTACCTCGATAAATTCGTCATCGTGTTTATTGACGATATTTTGATATACTCGAAGAATAAAGAAGAGCACGAGCAACATTTGAGATCAATTCTAGAACTTCTAAATTAGGAGAAGTTGTATGCAAAATTCTCCAAGTGTAACTTCTGGTTACAAGAAGTGCAATTCCTTGGTCACGTTATAAACCATCAAGGAATACACGTTGATCCAAGTAAGGTTGAAGCAATTAAGAATTGGCAAGCGCCTAAATCGCCAAAGGAAATCCGCCAATTCTTAGGCTTAGCTGGATATTATCGTCGATTTATAGAGAACTTTTCCAGCATTGCCCAACCTTTAACCCTTCTGACCCAAAAGGATCGAAAGTATGAATGGGGTGAAGAGCAGGAAACGGCGTTTCAAACGCTAAAACAAAGATTGTGCCAAGCGCCAATCTTAAGTCTCCCCGACGGAGACGATGGTTTTGTCGTGTATTGTGACGCATCCCGGAGAGGGTTAGGATGCGTGTTGATGCAAAATAATAAGGTTATAGCCTATGCTTCTCGACAGTTAAAAATACACGAGAAAAATTACACTACTCATGACTTAGAACTGGGAGCAGTTATCTTCGCACTTAAAATCTGGAGACATTATCTCTACGGTACAAAGTGCACCATCTTCACCGATCATAAAAGTTTGCAACACATATTCGATCAGAAAGAACTGAATATGAGGCAACGAAGATGGGTCGAGTTGTTAAGCGACTATGACTGTGACATCCGTTATCACCCCGGCAAGGCTAACGTCGTAGCCGATGCCTTGAGTAGGAAGGATCGGGTTAAGCCATTGCGAGTGCGAGCGCTGGGGATGATAGTCCAGTCGAACCTTTCGGATTTGATTCGAGTCGCTCAACGCGAGGCGTTGAAAGAGGAACAATTGGAAAAAGAGGGACTTTACGGTAACGAGAAGAACTTCGAACAGCGCGTGGACGAAATTCTCTATTTCAAAAATCGGATTTGGATCCCGACCCTCCATGACCTTCGTGAATTAATCATGGACGAAGCGCATAAATCGAAATATTCCATACATCCGGGATCGGATAAGATGTACCAGGATGTGAAGGAGTTCTACTGGTGGCCGGGTATGAAAAAAGAAATAGCCACATACGTCGGCAAGTGTACGACGTGTGCGAGGGTTAAGGCGGAGCACCAGAAACCTTCGGGAATGTTACAACAACCGGAAATTCCGGAATGGAAGTGGGAGCAGATCACGATGGATTTTGTGACACATCTCCCCAAGACGTCCCGTGGACATGATGCAATTTGGGTAATCGTGGATCGATTAACCAAATCGGCACATTTTATTCCGATTAGAAATAATTATAACACTGAGAGACTTGCGCAGATTTATATAAATGAAATTGTGTCTCGTCCGGTATACCCATCTCGATCATCTCCGATCGGGATAGCCATTTCACCTCCAAACTTTGGCAAGCTGTCCAAGAAGCGCTGGGAACGCGTATTGATCTAAGCACAGCTTACCACCCTCAGACCGATGGTCAGTCTGAGAGGACCATCCAAACCCTGGAGGATTTGCTTCGTGCATGCGTACTGGATTTTAAGGAAAATTGGGATCAACATCTCCCACTCGTTGAATTTTCCTATAATAACAGTTACCATAGCAGTAAAAAGGCAGCACCTTACGAAGCATTGTATGGACGGAAGTGCCGATCACCACTCTGCTGGACTGAGGTGGGCGACACACAGGTTATTAGATCAGATCTGGTCCAGGAAACGACCAGCAAAATCCTTGAAATTAGGAACAATCTGAAAGCCGCACGGGATCGGCAGAAGAGTTATGCCGATACCCGTAGAAAACCGTTATCATTTGAGAAAGGTGATAAAGTGTATTTGAAAGTATCACCTTGGAAAGGAGTAGTCAGATTTGGAAAGGCGGGGAAGTTAGCCCCTAGATACATTGGACCGTTCGACATTATTGCAAAAATCGGTCCTGTAGCATACCGATTAGAACTGCCTGATGATCTGAGTGCAGTTCACAACGTGTTTCACGTGTCGAACTTGAAAAGGTGTCTGTCGGATGAGACATCGGTGTTACCTTTAGAGGGTGTCCAAATAAATGATAAGCTCAACATTGTTGAGGAGCCCATAGAAATAGTAGACGGGAAAATCAAACAACTTAGACACAATAAGATCTCGTTGGTCAAAGTTAGATGGAATTCGCAACGAGGCCCAGAATATACATGGGAACGAAAGGACGAATTTCGGAAGAAATATCCCCACCTATTTCCGCAAAAGGAAGTAGTTGATGCGTAAAATTTCGAGGACGAAATTTTCGTAACGGGGGGAGAATGTAACGATTCCGGCAAATTCAGGTATACCCTAGCCGGAATATACTATTTACGTGTTATTTAATACTGAATATATGAATTATAATGTGTTTATACGAGTATATAAGATTCACAGTACGAATTATACTCAAATGTACAACTAGTCGTATCGGAATTACGATTAATCGATGAACGGTTATTGAAACCCGAACAAATCGGGAATTACATTATAGACGAAATATATAATGTTTAGTGATGTTTACGAAGTATTAAAGCTTCGGGATAAGTGAATTATAGCACAGAAAAAGGATTTCGATTTATTAGTACGTCGGTAAGGTAAACGAAACCTTTAACATCAAACCAAGCAAGAGACGATCGATCAAGCCGAAAAAGATGCACAATTACCGACAATACGATGTGTTAAGTCATTAAATGTCATGGTTTAAGTTTTTAAAGTTTTTAAATCAGTTTTATATAAATTTCATTTTTAAGCCGAAAAACGACCGTTTTGGCCTCGTTTTGAGCGTAATTAAACGTTTAACCGAAAAACGAACTGAACCAGATTATCCACAACATTATCCGGATTACACAATCCGAATGTGTGGCCAATATTTGAGATGTGGGCCCCACCCCACACCCTATCTTGGACCGATCGGTCCACTTGTTCCCATAAACATTTCATTTTTATTTTTTCTATCACCATATTCTCAAAACTCTCTCAACCCTTCACTCATCCAAACAAAAACCTTGGAGTTTTAAGAAGATTCATAAGGTATAAACATATTGTTATGGTTTAATCTTGGTTTTAATTCCATAATCTTGAGAAAATGAGGTTTCAAATGAAAAATGGGTGAAAACCCGAGATGAAACCGATTCTCGTGTGAACAAGAGATGTATACAAGTTATACAAAGGATCTTGGTCCAAGAAAGTAGTTAAAAGAGTCAAAAATGAATTTTTACGGTCAAAATCTTTGTTTTGATGTTTTAATCGAAACCATGAAAGAAATGGCTTGATTGTGGGTATAACTTGCTTGGTGTGGTGTTATTATGCTTGTAGGTGTTGTATCTAGTGGCTAGCAAAGGCTAGAAACCAAGATCTTTGCGATCTAACGCTAGAAACACAAGGTAGTTCGGTTTTCGTATGATTTAGATAATTTGGACAGATTGTGATAGACCTAGAGTTGGGTCACGAAATTTCACAGAGATGATCTACACATAAAAATATGAGATCTGTGAATTTTTGGTAATTTTTGGATAAAGGATGAATATTTGGTGAATTTAATGCTCGGTTTTGGCTAAAAATGGTGAAAAATAGCTAAACATCATGAACAATTCTGGAAAATTTAAGATAAGCTTTTTATAACATATAAAAGTCACACACAAAATTTCAGGTTCATTGGAGAAGTCTAAGTAGGCTTTTCGGTAAAACGAGTTCTAGGGATTTCTAGCTCGGTTGTGGTAAAAATGGCATGAAAAATGAGTTTTTGGTTCTGGAAAAATTACTGGGAATCATATGGATGGCAGTAGTCATCTCAGAAAAATTTGGGATTTTTCTAAAGTCGTTTGGTATTTTCGACATATTTGGTGTTTAAATGACGTTTAAAAATGGTTAAATAAATTTTAGATATAAAAAATTAATTCTGGAAAAATTTTATAAAATTCCTTACTGTCAAAATATGGTTTGTACTAAATTTTAAGGTCCGAGACTAAACGGATATTTATTTGTGCTAAATGGAACTTAAAAACAAACTTTTAAAGCTTAAAACGAGTAAACCGGCGAAGTTCGCCTAAGCGAGCTGACTGGTGTTTGAAAACCTTAAAAATGGATGATTTTTATGAAACTAAGTTAATCAAGTAAAAATAAATCATCCGCAAATAATTCGGATGATTTGGGTAATTTTACCCGACTTAACCGTTTCCGGTGTATTAAAGGCGGAAACGGGCCCCGCGGCCAAACGGGGTGTCTAACCGAGCTCTAATTTCACCACTTTAATGAAAATATCAATAATAACTATTTTCGGGTCGTATGTGGTTAAACTCATTTTTTTTGAAAACATAAAGACGGATAACCGTGTTAGGCACGCAAAACGAGAAAACAAACTAATGATAGTTTTGACTAAAGAACTCTAAGTGATATCACAATCTAAGTCCTGGGAAGTGTATCGGGGTTAACATTGTCCCCGGATCGCGTACGGTACTGGTTTAACAGTGTCCCCGGACGTACCGGTTAACACGAATTTAAGTTATATTGATAGAAATTGTGTAGTAACGATTTGGGGATCGTATTACAGATCTGTACCAGTAGCCGTGCACCGTAGTACATCTTTGCTCACAAGAAGGTGAGTTTTCACGAGCCCCTTTTACTGAACTGTTTTAAATATTTTCCCGGGGCGGAAAGCATGTTTTTATCAAAGTGTTTAAGTACATGCTGATCGCATGGAAATGAACGTATTTATATAATGTTTATTGTACGGGAATCGTACGGTAATGAATTAAGATGGTAATTGTCTGAGTTGCTAACAGTGTAAGGCCCGAAACAGTGTTCTGGGGTAACCGAGTTCCCAGAGGTTATTAAATGTGTTCTGGGGTAACCGAGTTCCCAGAGGTTATTAAATGCGTTTCTGGGGTAACAGAGTTCCCAGAGGTTATTGGAAGTATTCTGGGGTAACAGAGTTCCCGGAGGTTAATCGATATGTTTCGGGATTAACAGAGTTCTCACTTGTGGGCTTAGCATAATTACATCGCTTATTTATGATTATTATAATGATTTGTTATGGTTTATTTAAATTAGTGAAACTCACCAACTATTCGTAGTTGACCCGTTTTCTTTACATGCTTTCTAGGTACACTCAAATTGGAATGAGTGATATGTGTTCGATGCTGTGTGCTATTTTGTGGAAGTCTAGAGATCTATATTTTGCATTAAATATGTTAATGTACTATCGGTAACACTTATGTGATAACGCTTAGATGGTTATGAAATTCAGAACAATGTAATACGTTTAAATTAATGTAGTGGTGTTTTCTTTATAAACAATGCTGTTGATATCAGATGTGTCTGTTGCATCCCGTGTACGTTTCCGCTGCGGTTACGGGGTGTTACAATGGCTCCTCTTTTGAAACCATTTTCAAGAAGATGATTTGACAGCTCATCATACCATGCTCTAGGAGCCTGATGCAATCCATAAAGGGCTTTGTTTAACTTATACACCCTGTTTGGATACATTGGATCCTCAAAACCTGGAGGTTGAGCAACATACACCTCTTCATCAATCTTTCCATTTAGAAATGCAGACTTAACATCAAGCTGGAACACTTTAATGTTCTTTGAGGCAGCATATGCAAGAAAAATCCTAATAGCTTCAAGTCTTGCAACTGGTGCAAAGACTTCCTCAAAGTCTATTCCTTCTTCTTGAAGACATCCCAGTGCTACAAGTCTAGCTTTATTCTTAATCACCAAACCCCTTTCATCCCTTTTGTTTCTAAAAACCCATTTGGTTCCAATTGCATATATGTCAAATGGCTTATCAACAAGATCCCACACATGCAGGTCTCTAAATTGTGCCAATTCCTCTTGCATTGCTTCCACCCAACTATTATCTTTTAATGCTTGTGCTATGTTTTTTGGTTCTATTTGGGGATAGAAAACAAGAGTAAAGACAAATGTTTGCAATTTCGGAATGACTTCTTGTAACTCTTTCATGCAAATCACCAATGATGTTTTCAGAAGGATGATTCTTTTTCACATAAGGAGTTTGAACAATCATATCTGTAGACACAGTTGTGTCAAGATTTGACTCATTGAGTTTTGGTACTTCAATGATCAAATCAGTCTCTG
Source organism: Bidens hawaiensis (assembly GCF_021521415.1). Lineage (NCBI taxonomy): Eukaryota > Viridiplantae > Streptophyta > Magnoliopsida > Asterales > Asteraceae > Bidens > Bidens hawaiensis. The sequence goes on along the minus strand of NW_027491179.1, from coordinate 367,721 downwards.
CATCATGAAATTCTGGTGCTTCATCATTATGTTGTCTTGAAGTAGATGCACCATTGTTTTCTAAGTTCAATCTTTGAAATAGATCTTGAAATCTTGCTGTAGATGCAGTTTCTTCTCCACTTGCTTGGTTGCTTGTGTCACCCTCATTCTAAACTTGATCATCCTGTACATCATGATTGTCTTGATTGTTCTCAGTATGATCATGTTCAACATTGTGATTGTTTTCTTGATTAGGTTCACCAATATCACATGAGAAGTTCTTCACAAAAGTATATTCCTTTTCCTTTTCAGCAACCTTCTTCCATAATTTTTCCAAGTCCAATGACTTCTTCTTTTTCTCTTCAAATTCACTGGTCTTGTAGAAAGATTCATCAAAGTCTTCAGGATAAATCTTGAAAGACCTTATTAACTTCTCATGATCAAAAAGCCATGCTGCACCATCAACTGTATTGAATTGATTCTCATTAAAAATGATGTCAGAAGATTCTATAACACTCAAGTGATCTTTTACATAGACTCTGTAGGCTTTTGAATGTGTAGAATATCCAACAAAGAAACAATCCAGGGACTTTGTTTGAAACTTGTTCAAATAGTCTCTTGTGTTCAGTAGGAAACATTTGTATCCAAAGGGCTTGAAAAACTTAATGTAAGGCTTTCTGTTGTGAAATATTTCATATGGAGTTTTGTTAAGCCTTTTGTTGACTAGTACCCTGTTCTGAACATAACAGGCTGTATTTATAGCTTCAGCCCAAAAAGTGACAGGCAGATTAGCATCTGCTAACATGGTTCTTGCAGCTTCAATAAGTGTTATGTTTCTTCTTTCTGCTACACCATTTTGTTCAGGAGTTCTAGGAGCTGAGAATTGTTGTTGTATTCCTTTTGCTTCACAGAATTCTTGAATAACTCCATTCTTGAACTCAGTGCCATTGTCATTTCTCATCATCTTGACTGTCTTATTCAACTTGTTCTCAATCATTGTTACGCAACTTTTAATCAACTCTGCAGTCTCATCCTTGGTACTTAGGAAATAAAACCAAGTGTATCTTGAATAGTCATCAATGATCACCAGACAATACCTTTTCTTCCCAATACTTGGTACACTCACTGGACCAAAGAGATCCATGTGAAGTAATTCAAGTACTTGATCAATTGAGTTGATGAGTTTTGACTTATGAGTAGATTTGTGTTGTTTTCCCTTTTGACATGAATCACAATGATCTTCCAACTTGAATTCTCTTGTAGGTAAGCCTATGACATGCTCACATTTGACAAGTCTATTCATGTTCTTCAAGTTAACATGACACAGTTTCCTATGCCACAATTTTGACTCATTTTCAGTGGCTTTGGAAACAAAACATGCACCTCCTCTTGAAATAGCTTCTTTCATATTCATTTCATACAAGTTACCATTTCTTGGTGCCATCATCATAATCATTTCAGGTGGAATTACAAACTCAGGTTTTAAAATGAAACAGTGTGAATCATCAAAACTGACTTTGTAACCCTTATCACACATCTGTGATATACTCAGCAGATTGTACTGAAGACCTTCAACATGAAATACATTATCAAATGAGACTTTCCCATTTGTTAAGATTCCTTTTCCAACAATCTTTCCACCATTCTCGTCACTCCCAAAAGCTACTGGACCTTCATACTTCTCTTCATAATTGACAAGAGATCTCTTGTCACAAGTCATGTGCCTAGAACAACCACTATTCATATACCATATGTCATTTAGAGGAGTGGACTGTTCCTGCACATACAAATAAAATTTTATTAGTTGATGAAGTGCAAGCCTTATCAACTTGCAACTCATCAGATTCAGTTTCAGACACAGCTTGGGAAGTGAGTGTTGTTGGTTTAGGATCTTCATGAGTCAATTCTAAGTTGTCTGAGTGATCAGTTTCATAACCACATTCTCTTGGAGTTTTAACAAGTGAGGTAGGACACTGGTATTCAGTTGAGTCAGTGGCATACTCCTTTATCACATTGTCCTTCTTCTCAGAGTAGTCTCTCACATCAGCAAATTGCTCAACCTTACTCTCATTCTTAGGTTTCCAAAGGAAACCATGTGGTTCATATCCATGTCTTAGTAGAAACTTCTCATCACCAATGAGTTCTGTTGGTTTATTTCTAGAATGTGCCTCTTTTCTTCTTGTCTTCTCACTGCTTGATGATCCTTGAGAACCATCAGATTTGACTGATTGAGTATCTTGTTTGATTCTCAAAGGCTGATAGTTCTTTTTGGTAAATTTCTCATGCTTCTTAGGAGATTTACTTCTTCTTGCTAGTTCAGCTACTTTCTTCTCAATCCTTGTCTCCTTTTCAGATTTCTTTTCTTCTCTGTTCATGGTTTCAATTCCACACACCTTTCCTTTTTCCAGATATTTATCATACTTCTGTTTATACAGGACAAAGTCTTGGCCATACTTTGTTCCATCTGGTACCTGAAATGGTTTGAATTTGAATCTTTCATTACATGAATCTGTGTGGTGACCATATTCATCACACCTTTTGCACCAAACCTTGCCTTTGAATATTTCATGTTCTTTTGGTTTCTTGTATCTTTCACTTGTCTTAGGTGTCTTGACTCCTAGAGTCTTCTGATTCTTTAAACCATCAAAATCAATTGAAAAAGGAACAAATTCCTCAATCTTGATGTCTTGTCTTTCAAGTTTGCTTTTGATAAGGACAATTTTCTCCATAATCATAGGTTCTTCATCACTGCTTTCTCTAACCCTTGACGTCTTTTCTCATACTCTTCCATAGTTTCCACTTCTCCAACATCCAACACCTCATGACTAGAAAAGATTGGATAAACTGGGATAAAATTTTCTGTATCAACTTTTTCAGTCACCATCTACTTTTTGTTGTTCTGCTTTATCTTACCCAATACAGCCTTGCTTGGTGGTCTGACTGCATTGTAGTTTATCTTCCTCCTTTCACAAATATCAAAGGAAACATGTTCTCTTTTCATTTTATCATTCTGTTTCTTCAATCTTGGTGGGACTGGTGGATACTTTGGAAGTTTATCAACAGATTCCGGTTTCTTATATTTTCTTCCTCTTTCAACAGCTTTGATTTCCTTTTCAGTAATTTGATAACTCAAATCACTCAAGTCATCTTGATCCAACTCAACTGAATCAAAGTCATCCTCAGAGACTTGAACTCCAATTGACTTATCCTCTTTTACTTCTTTCTTAATCACAAACTCTCCTTCTTCATTCACTTCTACCTTTTTGTACAAATCAACAAATTCTTCCTTGTCTTGAAAGACATCTCTGAATTGTTGCAAGTATGCATCTCTTTTCTCTTTATCAACTTTTGGCATGAAGTTGTTGTTGAATGGAGGTGGAACTGTTTTGTATTTGTCTTGTTCCTTCACTTGGTTCAGTATACTGCATATATTGCCTGTTGAGACCAAATTCTTCAGAAATTCAGTTTCAACCTTCAGTCTTGTGTTTTGCACCTTTTCTTCAACCAACATCTTATTTAATCCATCAATCTCAGTGGTGTATCTGGTTTGAGTTCTGTAAATGATCATGCAATCATCTTCAAGGCTTTTAATCTTTTCATCACTGATCATCTCACTTGCCTCATACTCATTGATGATGCTTTGTTTTCTAAAACACTCACTTTCCAGCTTGCCTACTTTTGTTTTCAATTCAATGATAAGTTCATTTAAATCAACTGTAGGAGCAGAGTGTACCTGAGATGATGATCATTTTTCTTTCTCAATTATGGCCATGAATGCCACATTTGCTTTCCTGATATCATCTGCAATGTCCTCTTCATGATTGCTCCAATCAAAATTTCCTTCATGCTGTGTAGTCACTGCCACATTTCCTTGATTTCTGATCTGATTTTTATTTGCTGGAACAGTGTTGTTTGGAACATTTTGAGCTGCTTGAAGGTTTTGATTGTTATTCATCTAAAAACCTTGAATCTGTTGCATACTTTATTGTTGATTATTCATTTGAGGCTGAAAGTTGTTGAAGTTGGGGTTGTAATTGTTGTTGGGATTGAAGTTGTTCATTTGATTGATGTTGTTGTTGAATCTTGGCTGATTTTGTTGGTAATGCTGCTGACCTCTTGTTTGATTTTGTTGATATTGCTGCTGACCTCCTGGTTGTTGATTCTGGAATTGATTCATTTGAAAGTTTCTTGGTTGATTGCATTCTCTTGCAAAATGACCAGGTTGCTGACAATTGTAGCAGATTGCTTTTGACTTGTCAAATCCAATCCTGTCATTAGGACCAGAAACTAGAGACCTACCAGTTCTGTTATACAGCCTTTTACATCTCAAACACAACATGGCAGCTTGCCACTTCAAATCCATGTCTTCCAAGTCATCTGCATCAATTTGCTCTAAATCATCTTGTACCACACTTGTGTGAATTAGGTTTTTTGCAACAAATGCATTATATGACTCAGTAAACATAGACAGCAAAGCCTGTGTTTCATTTCTTTGACCATGTCCTGTGCCAGTATGAGGAACATTTCCACTTGGCATAGAGGCAGAATCAGTATCATCAATCAGTTGCACATTGAACTTCTGCTGATTTCCTTGATTACTTGTGCTACCTCCAATGAAAGATTTTGGAGTAACAACATTATGTTCAGCTGGTTCTTCAATAATGGGAATTTGCTGTTGATTCTTGGTAGACAAATTTCTCATGGGTGCAATCAATGCATTTGAAACATTGAAGCATGGCCTGTCTTCCTTAATCATCTAATTCTCTATCATTTCAAGTTATGCAGCCTGAAGAAAGCATACTACATCATCCATTTTCAATTCATTGAAATTATGCTTCTGAATGATGAACTTGCAAGCAGTATACCATTCTTTTGGCATTGAGTTGAGTAACTTTATATTCAAATCAGAGTCAGTCATTACATAATCAGTTGTCCTCAACTCATTCACAATACTTAGAAAATGTTCTAGTATTGATTTCAACCTTTCTCCATCCTTATACTTGAACCTTTCCAACTGTTGCTTCAATCTTTGCTTCTTTATGTTCTTTAGTTCAGTATTCCCTTCATACATTTCAAGGATGGCATCATACATTTGCTTGGCAGTTGTGTGATGAGCCACCTTGGTCAGAATCACCCAAGACAAACCTAGCTTAATCATAGCTAAGGCTTTGTCATCCACCTTTCTCATTTTTTCTCTTACAGCAGCAGTTGCAGCTGCATTTGCACCTTCTTCAACAGCAGTTTGTGGACCATTCTTGATGGAGTTCCACATATCAATATCATTGTAGCATACGACTGCTTCAAAGAGTACTTTCCATTTGATAAAGTTTTCCTGTCCATACAACCTTGGTATCTTGTTAGTAGACACCTCTTGTTCCTCATATCCAGACATTTTGAGAAATCAAAAATCAGTTTCTTTGTAAAAACAGAGTTTCAAAATAATCAGATCTGGAAACAGAATGCTCAGATTTGATGTGTCTGATGTGATTAGAACAAGATTTAGATATAAATATTAGAACTTTAATTGAAATAAGGAAGAGAAAACACCGGTAGATTGTAAATCTGGAAGAAAAATGAAAAACAGGGCTGCTGACGTCACAAATCAATGGAACAGTGGTCTGCTTACGTCATTCTTCTTCAAATCTTCAATCAGCAACAATCTTTCCAAAATAGCAGTGATGAGCTCTGATACCACTTGTCGGTCCCCTCGATTTCAGCTGGATCTTAGTTAATCATTTCATAACTCACACAGATTAATGCGTTGACAAGAGAATTAATGACGGGTTGCTATATTTAGAAAGATATCCGTTTGTTAAAGGCGGAATCAATAACAAACATACGGTTGCAAAGAATAATCAAAGGTAGAAAGCACACTCAGGATTCACTCAAAAGATTTCCATTTATATAACATTCGTCATACAAAGTGGATAATCGATTTAGGGTTTTCTATGAATCCTAGGACAGCCGTCACTTTCAAGAAATATTCTTTCTTATCCGAAAAGTGTAAAGGCTTATCTCTCTCTCTCTCTGCCCGTCCCCTGGCGGCGTGCCCTAAACATTCTATTTATAGGCCTGCCAACCTAGGACAGCTGTCATTCCTTCTAGAAACCCTAAATACAATCATACATACTCAAATTACATATTCAAAATAAACTAAGTGTCAAACAAGTCTTCCGGGTAGGCTTTGCATCAGTCTTGTCTTTCCGAGTATGCTCGGCCATCCTTCATAACTTGGTAACATAGAAGTGTGCTTGGGTTCAGTTTTCGGGTAGACTTTACTTAAAGAGTATTTCACCAAGTAAAATACTCACCGAGTAGACTTCAGTCTTCTTGACTTTGCCGGACTTTGTCCGACAACTTCTTACGAGCAACCTTGTTCTTCAATGATCCATTTCAGCTCTTTGCTATAAAATAACTTATTAGCAAAGTGTACTCGGGAGTACTGTTCCTTGCTTGAGCTGAACCTTGCCCGATATTAGTTAGAGATATTCCTTTAGACCATCAAGCATACTTGAACCTTGCCCGGTCTTCCAATTTCTTGGCTTCTTGGACTTGGATAACCAAACCTTACTCGGAAGAGTAATATACTTGGCTCTGAAGAACAGACTTGCTTGATAAAGTGAACCTTGCCCGGGTTTACATAAACTAGTGTACCTTACTCGGCAATGCACTAATTTGCAAACCCTGCTCGGATATCCACTTAAGAAGACTACTTGAAGTAAATATTGCCCTGTAGGAAAAATATCGTACTCGGCCAAATAAAAGCTTGCTCGGATGTCTAAGGTGTGTCCGGATCCATTACTTGGCGAATTCAGAGGAGGTTGAGAAGATTCCAATCTTCCATGTACTTCATTTAGGTCAAATCTTTGACTCAACAATCTCCCCCTTAGGTCAATTTCTTGGCCCAACACCTCTTCTCTTTCACCACAAATTCATCATAATCATCAACTTGCACCATCTTATACTTTTCAAGGAATTCTTCCTTCTCTTTAAAAACTTCTCTAAACTGGTTTAGATAGGCATTTCTCTTTTCTTTGTCAACCTTCAATGAATAATTTTCATTTAAAGGGGGAGGAACAACCTTGTATTTTTCTTCTTTTTTGATCTTGTTAAGCTTCCCACAAATGTTTCCAGTTGAAACTAGATTTTTAAGGAATTCATTTTCAACTTGAAGTGAAGTACTTTAACTTCTCTTCAAGAAACATTTTCTTTAGTTCCTCAATTAAGTGATATATCTGGATTGTTTTGAGTAACTGTCCATGTAGTCTTGTTCAAGATTTTTGATTCTCTCTTCATAGATCATGTCACTATTTTCATACACATTCATCATACTTTTCTTTTTAAAACCTTCACTTTCAAGCTTCCCAACTAAAATTTTTAATGAATCTATCATTTCAAGTAATTCAAGTTTTGGGTTTGAATGTACTTGAGATGTAGAGGATTCAGCTTCAGTCTTAAATTTTGCCATAAATGCAACATTTGCTTTCTCAATGTCACTTGCATGATTGCTTCATTCAAACTGACCTTCTTGTTATTGAGCAGTCAATGCAACATTCCCTTACTTTCTTTGAGGATTGGCATTGTTTCTGTTGGGTTTTGTGTGAGCTTGTGGAGAGTTTGGATTGTTTCTTTAAAAGTTCTGATGTTGGGGGATAACTTACTGGTGATTATGTGGTTGTTGGTTGTTGTAATTGTTGTTGAAGTTTCTCTGTTGACCTTGGTTCTGATTCTGGTATTGATATTGGTTTCTTGGTTGGTTGTTATGAAATTTCCTAGGTTGATTGCATTCCCTAGCAAAGTGACCAGGTAACTGACTGTTGCAGGAGATAGCCTTGGATTTGTCGAATCCAATTCTATCATCGGGTCCTGACACCAATGATCTCCCAGTTCTGTTGAAGAGTCTTTTGCTTTTCAATGCCAACATAGCTGCCTACCATTTAAGATCCATGTCTTCTAGGTCATCTGCATTAATTTGCTCAAGATCCTCTTGAACAACACTGGTATGGATCAGATTCTTGGCAACAAAGGCAGTACATGACTCAATAAACATTGAGAATAAGGCTTGGTACTGTCACACCCTCAAAATCCACTAACGGAGTTTTACCGTCAGAGGGTGTGAACTGGCAGGATCGGAATCATTAGTTATAACCAAACCAAAGAAAACGTTTAAATGAAAAATAAGTGCGGAAGCGTAAAACCTTAATTCAAAAGTTGCGTCACGCAGGACGACTTAAAACCAAATGTAAATGTTAAAATTAAGTTTGCAGAGTAAGATGTTTAACAATTAATGCATGCTCCTAAACCGCGCGCCCGCCTCGGCTACCTGAGAATAACATACTAAAAGGGGTCAACACGAGGTTGGTGAGTTCACAAGTTATATAAGATAAATCGTTTAGCGTTTGAGTTCAGCGTTTTCGTTAAGTGTTTTGCGTAACCACGTTACGGCGTTTAAAAGTTTTGCGTAACCACGTTACGGCGTTTAAATGTTTTGCGTAACCACGTTACGGCGTTTAAGTGTGTAACCACGTTACAGCGTTTAAGTGTTACCAGATAATGTTATGTCAAATTATATATCGATAGGTAGCTAATCTATACAACAAGTATTACTAAGTGGTTCGAGACCGAAGCTGACTGTTTATCAAGTGCCCGTCACCAGGTCAACCCAGACCATGGTAAGTGTTAGCCAAAATTACACCCACTCAACCTCCAGTTGAGCTTAGCGTCGGGTGGGGTTTGTCAAACCCAGTAGTACTACTCAACAGTGACTCGCTATTCCAAATATTAACCGGTTCGATGCGTGGGACTTCAAGGGTTACGTGCCGCTTAGCCTCTACAAGTGATATATATAATTTATAACAAAATCTTAAATATGTGTTTATCTCAAAAATGCGTTTATCGGAGTATGTTATCTCCCCCAAGTGAAAAACGTTTGAAAACAGTTCAAAGAGCGGGGTAAGTGAACTCACTGTTTGCGAAGAATATTCCAAATTAGATCACCGAGTGATGCGCGTCGCAGAAAACTCTCTAGCGTTCTAAAATAACAAAGAGATTTTCTAAGTATCGGAACGTTTAACGAGTCTCTAGACTCGGCACATAATACCTATGCACGTATCATGTTTCGTGTTTCGTTTGTGAACCGTGTGTGATTTAAACAAGTACAATTGTGATACGATACACGAGTGAGCAATTACTTTCGTGTCATGTATTAATAACATACTTACAAGCAATTATTCCCGTAAGGGCATTTTGGTCAACAAACAAAGACTAACTAACCATTATTCCCCATAAGGGCAATTTGGTCAATTCATGGCAATCAAACTAGCAACTATTCCCCGCAAGGGTATTTTGGTCAAAATACAACAATTATATAAAAACTATCATATTTCATGCATTCCTACACAACTCAGCAGCTAGTTTCATTGTGACAGAATTTCTACTTGAAAGATTGTACTATTTCACCGATCATATCATCTCAATTAATTCACCAAAAATCACCACTGAAACATACATGTCTTAGGTTTCCAGAACATATTTTATATTATTTTTATTCCATATAGATTTCTCATAATGATCAAAACACTACAGTAAACTCATATCAGTCAGATTCATGCACAACAGAATGTTATTTGCAATTCCCGGTAAACGAAAAATCCAATAAATGCAAGACCACTTGGGTTTGGTTCCTAACTCAGTGAGTCAACTTCCAGAAGTGGAACCAACCCAATTGGCCTCGTAGTTCATGAGATATAGAATTTACAATATAACCTAACAGCAGGTCTAACAGCTCAGCTTTGCATCACGTTTTTGTAAAATCATAAAAGTATACTTCCACTTATCCAAAAATTACGAATTTATACTTTATAGAAACTAGACTCAACCTAGTTTACTGCAGTACCCACAATCTCAATCAATTTTCACGTTTACACTTCGTTACAGTCAGTTAAACATCGTATATATATTCTGTCCAGAATCTGTTCACATCAAAACTCAACATCATAACAATCTATGAACTATCATGCATCCATATAACCCTCTAGACACCATAACTACTATCCATGCATATAAATCACACCATACATACAAGATTAGGGTTTGTGTTTTAATTCAAATCAAGAACAACAATCAATCATGTATCAATATCAATCTAGTTATCACTTTATCATCAAATCAATTCAAGAATCACATGAACAATATAACACCTAGAATCGGCCAGCTAGGGTTTGTTATTAACCCAACAAACATCAAATTCAATCAACAAGGATGTGAAGGATGATCAAATATACCTTCCTAGCACTTAGTTCTTGGATCAAAGACTTGAATTGATGGTGTATGTGGGTGTTCTTGTGGACGGCAGCCGTGGAGAAGGGAGGTGAGAGAGAGCCGATCGGAACTTGTAGGTTAGGGTTAGGATAATAATAATAGTTAGGGTTAAGTTAATAATATATTTATAGATATACAAGTTACATTCTAATCCCTCTACTTTCCAAGTGTTGTTTTTCTAGAACATTCTATCATACTTGCACAATAAGTTAACATGACCATAATATTATCACATAGCACATAATCCTAACACATAGTAATCACATAGTTCGTGTTTTGACGTTTGTCGTTTATTTATCAACTCGTTTGCGTTTCGGTGCAAATCCCGAAAGACTACTACACATGTAGTAAATGTTAAGCGTCATTTAAACCCTAGTTTAAATGTAATGAAGTATGCGTTATAGATTCAACGATCTTTAAAGTTTGAATTAACGGAGTTGAGTTAACGAGGTTAACCTGGAATTGACGATTGTCACAGGTACTCATTTCCCTGATTAGCATTGCCACCATTATAAGGAGCATGCCCACTGGCCATGGAGGATGTGTCATTGTCATTAATCAGTTGGACATTAAATCTTGACTGTCCACCCTGATTACTTGAACTTCCAACAACAAAACTCCTTGGTGTATCACCACCATGCTCACTTGGCTCTTCTATTATAGGAATTTGTTATTGATTCTTTGTGGACAAGTTTCCCATTGGTGCAATGAGTGCATTGGTCACTTGAAAACAGGGTATGTCTTCCTTGATCATTTCATTTTCAATCATTTCAATCTCTGCTGCTTACATGAAGCATATCACATCATCAAGCTTAAGTTCTAAAAAGTTTGGTTTCTGCCTAATGAATTTGCTGGCAGTATACCATTCTTTTGATAAGGATGAAAGCAATTTTGTATTCAGATCAAAATCTGTGACATCATAATCAGTTGTCCTAATTTCATTGACAATGGTCAGAAATCTTTCCAATACAGACTTCAGTCTTTCACCATCTTTATACTTGAATCGGTCAAGTTGTTGCTTCAACCTTTCTTTCTTGATATTCTTCAGTTTTTGTATTTCCTTCAAACATCTCCAACAAAGCATCATACATGGCTTTAGCAGTTGTATGGTGAGCAACTTTGGTCAGAATTTCCCATGACAAGCCCAATTTCAGCATGGCTAAGGCATTATCATTCTTATTCTTCATTCTGGCCTCAACGGTCTGATTGATGTTGGTTCCATCTGGCACATGGGTCCACTCTTGATAGAATGCCACATCTCTACATCGTTGTAGAAAACTACGACTTCCTCCTCTTATTATAATTTTATATAATTTTCCTATACCTACAATCTAGGTATCTTGTTAGTAGACACCTCTTATTCATCCTGAGAACCAAACATCTTTTTGGTATTTTTGAAATATTTTGAAAAACAAAGAAAATTTGATAAACTTAAACACTCTTTTGAAAAATAATCAGATCTGTGGATAGAATCCTCAGATCTGATATATCTGGTCGGATTAGAGCAGGATCTATAATAAAAATTAAAAATTTAATGCAAATAAGAGAAAGAAGATACCATTAAACCTCACAAATATTGCAGATCTGAAAAATGAAGAACATGACAGCTGACGTCACAACTTAATGGAACAGTTTTCAGCTGACGTCGCTCTTCATCTTCAAATTCAGCAATATTCAGCAACAGTTCTTCACCCAAATAGTAGGAATCAGCTCTGATACCACTTGTCGGTCCCAAGTCTCTCTATAGATAAATCTTTTACTCACTGTCATAACCCACACATTAGTGTCGACAAGAAGGTTAACGACTTACTATTTATGGTTAGAACAATAGGGTATTAATGGCGGAAACACTATCACACTAAATGTTGCTTAATAGATACAAAATAACAAGCACACACTGTAACTCAAAAGATTTCCATTATTATAATGTCAGATACAACAAAAATCAGTTAGGGTTTCAAAATGGAATGTTTGGGTTTTATGGCAGATTTCTGTGCAGGAATGAGTCAGCCGTCAAAATCACAATCAGGTGTAAGGTCTGGGTTTCTCCTAGGCGTGCCCTAAAATATTCCTTTTATAGGCCTGCCCTGACACCTGACATTCCTTCTAGAAACCCTAATGTTAGTGACATTACATATTCAAACAAAATACAATAGATTCTATGTTTTAAACAGGTCTTCGGGCAAGCTTTGCAGCTTTTGTCTTCTTTGAGCAGACCTGTTAACCATAAAGTTTGTTGGTAAACAGTTCTTCGGGAAAACTTTACTTGGAGAAAAATATCCATCTAGCATACTTCAATTCTCTTGACAATATCAAACTTTTCCCGATATAGTCCTACGAGCGAACTTGTTCTTCAGAGATCCCTTCGACCTTTTTGTTAACTTTAACTTATTGAACAAACCAAAGTGTGCTGGTAACTATGTAGCTTGTCCTTAGTTGAACCTTGCTTGGCAGAAATCTTTAAGTGAGTTCTTTATTAAGTTCCTTCAAGCTTGATGGGACCACTGCTTAATATATAAACCATGGTAGATCTTCCAAAAGACTTGGTTTCTTCAGCTTGGTGTAGTCAAGAGTTTGCTAGGAAACAAACCTTGCTTGACTTAAAGAACAAACTTGCTAGACAAAGTGAACCTTGCTTGGTCTATCACTTAAGAGGAATTCTAGAAGATAACATTGCTGGAAAAGCAAAATACCTTGCTAGATCTAGTAAAAGCTTGCTGGGAGGCTTGATTAACTTCTCAAGATCAAACATCCATGATGCTCCATCCACAGTGTTGAACTGGTTTTCATTGAAGATCACATCAGAAGATTCAATCACACTCAAGTGATCTTTCATATATACTGTATAAGCCTTTGAGTGTGTGGAATGTCCAACAATGAAACAATCTAAAGATTTTGATTGAAACTTGTTCAAATAGTCTTTAGTATTCAACAATGAGCACTTGCATCCAAAAGTCTTGAGAAACTTTATGTAGGGTTTTCTGTTAAACAAGATCTCATAAGGAGTCTTGTCATGACTTTTGTTGAGAAGACCATGTTCTGAACATAACAATCAGTGTTGATAGCTTCTGCCCAAAATGTAACAGGCAAATAAGCATCTATTAACATGATTCTTGCAGCTTCTATGAGTATTATATTCCTTCTTTCAGCTACACCATTTTGTTCAGGAGTTCTAGGGGCACTGAATTGTTGTAGAATTCCTTTTATAAGTGATGTGCTCAAAACAGTCAATAAATATTAACTAAATTAAACAAGTAATAAAAACTAGACCTAAGACTCAACTAAACAAAACACCGGCAAGTGAACCGGTCAATTGTACTAAGCTAAGTAAGTCCGGAATATCGAACCCACAGGACTCTATAAATTACATTAATTAACCAATTAGACTCGACTTACGACACGACTATTTATTATTAATGTTTTAAGGGGGATTTTAAAACTAATATTAAACTAATATTAAAATAAGAAAACAAAAAATAAAGTAAATGAGAAACAAGCAACCAAACACAAGATCGGAATCAAATAGAGAAGGAATCTACCTAGGTAAGAATCCCATGCATCAACAATCATCAAGCAGTGGACAAATAACATGATTATGGAAACTGATTTCTAAAGGTATTCATCTAACAAACCCTAAGGACCTTTGACTGAATCAAATGAAATCCCAAAGAACAATTATTAGATTATTAAGCAATCAGTATTATTGATTTCCGCAAAGTCATCAATTAGGGTTAATTAATAGTATCTAAAGCAAGCAATCTTACGAAACACTAAACCCTAGATAACTTGATAAGCTAACATGACATCATGAACATGGATCAACACAATAAGCAGGAATATTGTCACTAACTATCCTAGCATGCAATTGACTAAGACACATGAACAACTCCTCACCTTACAGCTATTGGAATTTAGCAAAACATTTAAAACCCTAACCAACTATCAACAAGCTTCTATGATCTAATGGGCCCATTTAATCACAATAATCAAAACACCAAGTAATGATTTAAACATAAACCCTAAATCTAAAGAACACAATCAAAAGATAAAAGATCTATGTGAAGCAATAGTTAACAATCAATCAAGATAATAAATACTTATATGCATCATGAAAACAAAATTTAATCTTTACTATTAAATAACGAAATCCATAATCAAACAATTATCCAAAGCAAGAACCAAGCGTCAAACATGTTCATCAAACCTAGGTAGACATGAAGTCTAGCCTAAAAACATTATTAAAAACAATCCTAAACAAGAATTAAAAACAAAGAGGAAAGCCATGACAAATAATGAAGAAGGAACGAAAGTTAGAGCGATAAAACCCTTTGCGATTGATCCTTGAACAACCGGATGAAAGAACTCTTGATCCTCCTTGGTTTCTCCTCTAGAGCAGGTGTGGGATGTCTGAAAACTTGAATAATTTCGTTCATAGGGTTTTAGGGTTTATATATATGTTTAAACATCTCCTTCCTAATATAAAATAGGTTAAAACAAGCCCACTAGGCCCACTAGAAGACAAAATAGACGTGGTTGCTGATTCTTGAACATTCTTGGCAGCCTTGGGACATGTTGGAATCTACCACATGCTTCTTGAATGGTATGACCTGGTCGCGTAGCTCGAACATGACATTTTCTGACGTTTTTCGACTTTCAGCTCGTTTGTCTTCATTTTTGCGTACCGGCTTCATCCGAGATCCGTTTTAGCTGATTCTTTTTCCATTTGACTCGTTTTCTCTCTCTCTTCAACATGGGACCTATCACATACACAAACATGTAATTTAATACAAGAATAACAAAATAATCGTTAACGTTTAAGCACAAAATAACATAAAAACTATTAGGAATCTCTTCAACATGGGACCTATCACATACACAAACATGTAATTTAATGCAAGAATAACAAAATAATAGTTAACGTTTAAGCACAAAATAACATAAAAGCTATTAGGAAAACAGGTGTGTTTTACATCACATCAACATGAAAACAAATCGAAACGCTAAGTGGAACAATCATGTAATCATTAACGAGCAAAACGTACTTAAACTTCGCATGAAAAGATAGAAAGAATTAAGTAAAACATGCAAGACACCAAAAGAGTAAAAACACGATAAATATATAAAACTTGACTCAAAACCTAAATTAATAAAAGATAAACAAAACTCAAACTTAAACGAACTTAAAACATTAAGGAAACACAACTTTACACGGGATTCGAGATGTATAAATACATGTATATCAGTAAGACAAAATTCAGTCATCACTCCATTTTTGAACTCAGTCCCATTGTCACTTCTCATTACCTTCACCCTTCCATCCAGTTGGTTCTCAATCCTTGTAGCACACCATTTAATCAACTCAGCAGCTTCATCTTTGGGATTCAGAAAATAAACCCAGGTATATCTTGAAAAATCATCAATGATCACCAATCAATATCTTTTCTTCCCTATACTAGGAGCACTCACATGACCAAAGCGATCCATATGATGAATTTGCAGTACATGTTCAATTGAGTTTACAAGTTTTGCTTTGTGTGATAACTTGTGTTGCTTACCTTTCTAACATGAAATGCATTTCTCATCAAGCTTGAAATCCCTTGTAGGTTAACCAATTACATGTTCACCTTTAACAAGTTTGTTCATGCTCTTTAAATTAACATGACAATGCTTTATGTGCCACAATTTGGTTTCATTTTCAGTGGCCTTTGACACAAAACAAGTTCTACCCCTTGAAATGGCATCTTTCATTCTCAATTCATAAAATTTCCTATTTCTTGGTGCCATCATCATAATCATGTCAGGAGGAATTAAAAATTCAGGTTTGAGGATGAAATAGTGGGAATCATCAAAACCAATCTTATAACCTTTATCACACATTTGTAAGATTCTCAAAAGATTATATTGCAATCCTTACGCATAGAACACATTGTCAAAAGAAACTTTTCCATTAGTGAGTATACCTTTCCCCATAATTTTCCCTCCATTCTCATCACTCCCAAATGCAACAGGTCCTTCATACTTCTCTTCATAGTTCACCAGTGACCTCTTGTTACATGTCATGTGCCTGGGACATCCACTATCCATATACCATACATCATTGATTGTTGTGGACTGAACCTGCACAAATCAAGGAAAATGATTAGTTGAGTGATGAAATACAAGCTGTATTAGCTTGGAAATTATCAACCATATGAAAATTTTTTGCAATGGGTTTGGGATGCTAATAAACAACTTCTATGCTTGTGTATTCTTCAATGACAAATTCATTCTTCACACTTGTTACTAGTGAATGATATGTCACTTGTGTTTCTTTGATCTCATGAATCTCACTTCTGGGTTTCCACAGAAACCCTTGTGGCTCAAAACCATTCTTCATTAAAAATTTTCATCACCATTCAGTTCTTTTGATTTTTTTAACACATTTCTTTTGGCTTTCTCTTCACCTATTGGTGACTTCTTAGATTTTTCACCTCTCACTAATTTGGAAAACAAAACATGGTTGATTCTTACTGGTTGTATGTTCATTAAATCCTTCTTCTTTTTATGCAACTCCTTCTTCTACTCTCTAGGTTTTTCATCCCCTTCTGAATCATCACCCATCTTTGTTTCCATGTTCAAATATGATGTGTTGTAAAACACACTAGTTTTCCGCACCATTTTCATTGTTTTAATCTCTTATTTATCTAATATTAAATGTTTTTAACTTGTTTTAGTATGATCTTACATGAATATGTATTTTGTAGGTTACGGGTTTAAAGAGAAAGAAATCAAGCTTTGAAAGAGATTTAGAGGCCTTTTATGCACTATTCTTGAAGAACCAAGTTAAAGGCCCGACCCGTATCCATTTGTGTGAAGCCCGTGCATGATTTATTATATTATAGCATAAAATAACAAACCCTAGAAGCCCCTAGAGCTGCTAATCCCGAAATCAGCAGCAGCTCACAAGGAACAAAGAAGAAAAAAATAGAAAACCCTAATCGTGGTGAAGAGTTTTGATCGCAGCCAACAAGAGGAGAAAGAAGAGAAGTTTAGCAGCTGAGTTTACAAGAATTATCAGGTATTTAAGCATCAAAAGAGCGGCCATTAACATCACATAACATCTCCATATACTTTGGTTTGGTTTATGTTTCATAACTCTCTTGTTTTTTATCTTAAAAGTGAATTGTTTTACAATTGAGTTGAAGATTGAGTTGTGTATGATAAAAAAAAATTATATCACCCTAAATTATATAACTATTTTCTAAGCTCGTAAAAAGATGGACATGTGTTGGTGTGCTGGTTTGAGTGCATCTAAGTCTTACCATCTCAAAGTTTTTAGATTATGGTAATCCTCCCTAAGCATCGAATTCGGTTTCACCGTTTTTCTAATTATTTGATATATAAAATTTGCTAAAGAGGACTATCAAAGCTAGTTGGGCCTACCGACACATACTAAATCAGATATGCAAACCATCTGTTCTTTTATTATTATTATTATTATTATTATTATTATTATTATTATTATTATTATTATTATTATTATTATTATTATTATTATATTTTTCAAAAGTTCCGAGAGCTTGTTAATACAACGGTAATAACATCATTTCCTTCTTAACGTAGAAAAAAAAATTTCAAGGGACATTTTCTTTTTAAAACTTTTTACTTTTTTTTACACCACACTTGTCCCTTGAATTTATCACTTGAGTCTCTCTTCTTGTATCTTTCACTTGGTCTGGGTGGATCAATACCAATGGTTTTCTGATGAGCAATTGAACCATTAAAGTTGATGCTGAAAGGTACAAATTGTTCAATTCTTGTCTCTTCTCTTGAAACAGTGCTTTTCACAAACTAGATTTCCCCCAATCTAATTGGAGTGTCATGTTTGTCATCTTTGTGTCTTGCTTGGATTTTGAGATAATCCTCCATACTTACAACTTCACCTATCAAACAACTCTTGGTTTGAGAAAACAGGGTAAATAGGAATGAACACATCATCATTCTTCTTGGTTTATTTTGTCTTCTTATTTTCCCTTTTCTATGGTACTTTATAGACTGATTTTTCATTGTTTTTCTTTTCTTTTGAACCACCACAAATGTCAAAAGGTTTGTGATCCCTTATCATCTTTTCATGGTGTTTTCTCACCTTTGGTGTGATCTTTGGTAACAAAGGAATCTTGCTTGGTGAGCTTGGTTTACTTTTTCTTTTATCCTTTGTACCATCATCACTTGAACATTTAGTACTTGAGTCAATTAAGTCATCTATGTTCAAACAGTCTTCATCAAAATCATCTTCAGACACTTGCACACCAATAGAAATTTCAGCACCCTTATCTTCTTTCACTACTTTCTTCATCGCAAACTCACCCTTGTCGTTTACTTCAACTAACTCATATCTTTCAATAAAATCTTTCTTTTCTTTAAACACTTTCCTAAACTAATCAAGGTAGGCATTTCTTTTTTCCTTATCAACTTTCAATGAATAATTTCTTAGAATACGTTTTCTTGTTTTGCAAGTTGCTAGTTTAGTATAAATAGATGGTTAGGGTTTATGTAATTTTCAGGGGTCAATATTTATACGAGAAAGAGTCAATCTTGGTTGAGATAAAACTTCGTCTTCGTATTATTGGGTTTGATTTCCAACATATAGTACCTTGATCTAGCTTCAGTTGTTGTGTCTTTAGCTATCTTGAACAGTTATTTGATAATGCTGGCAGTTTGGTATCAGTAATTTGTTATTTTACCATGATGAACAATAAATATTGGTCAGTTGTTTTTTGTTTCCGTCTTCAGTCGTTTCACATGTTCAACAATTATTACTTAATCATTTGCCTCTTGATATCATTGAGCTAACAAAATTCATTAATTTATCATGAAAGTCCTTTCCGGATATTATTTAAAAATCATGAAATTCCATTTATCTAGACCATCTCAACATAGAATAAATCCTTTAGATGAAGATAATTGCTCTAGATACAAAAAAGGGTTCTCCTCTTTCTAGATATTACTGAGTTCTTCATTAATTAGTATCATGGATTGTCTCATGGGGTGCTTGGGATTCCTTATTTTAGCTCCTTATAGTTTATAACTTATGGGTTATAAGTTATAAGGTATTTGGGAAAGTTAGGTTTTGTGAAGATATAACGAGGTAAAATAAGGAATCCGAAACACCCCCTCACATTGTTACGAGAATATTAGCGTTATGTAATTTTAATATTACTAGTAAATATTACAAGTCATTAGATGTGTATATTTTGTTTGTTCGACAGCAATGCTTTAAAGAGGCAAATATCATAGAGTACAAGGGAAAATAGGTTGTAATTATGGAAAACATCTGAAACTAACATTCAACATAACCATTCGATCTCTTTATAGTAGAATTAGACATGGCTACTTCTTGGAAAGTAAAAATTATGGATTCAGTGTGATCTTATTTTACAAATAAGTCAATTTCCAGCAAATATTACACATATTTCTGGGTAATTCGCCCCTGAACTAGATAACACATGAGACTCGGTAATATATGGATGATTGATGGTGCATTTTGGTGTGTCAGTAGTCCATAGGTTTTATGTTTGACTTATATGTAAGAAACAATGTGTTTTGTTTATGTTTTGTGTTTAAACGAGTTGGGTATAAGCGAACTTATGGGTTAAGCGAAGTTAAGATAACTTCGCCTATTATGTAACAAGCGAAAATATGTAGTATATAAACGTATCTTCGGCCTAGGGTTTCTAGTTGTTCTTTCCGGCCGTAATTGCTTGTGAAGTCTTACTATGTGTTAAAAGATATAGAGTTATAATTCAATACAAAGTAATCGTTTGGTTTAATCGTTGTTTCTATTGTTCTTGTTTGCATTAATACTGGTAGTCAAACACTAAGTAGATTCCGCACCATTAGGGTTTATGATATCTCTTGTATCAATTCATTCCAAGGACCTACAATTGGTATTAGAGCATTAAGCTCTTAATTGTGCGGTTCAGGAGTATCACACGAGTCTTATAACTTGAACAACAGATATTTCACAAGTTTCACGTTCACAATGTGTTTTAAATTACACCCCTTCTGATACCAAACACACCGACAGCCTACATTTACCCACCGACCATCTCTATAAATTTCTATACTCTAAAACATAGCCAAAAAATGAAAAACCAATTTATCCAGCCATCGCAACGAAGTTATTTCTAGGGTTTCCATAGTTCAGGCGAAGTTATAATAAGAGAAGTTCTAACAGGCGAAGTTGAAAATAACTTATGACCATGCGTAGTTGACCAAACTTTGACCAGGAGAAGTTGACATGATTGTTTGACCAGGCAAAGTTGATCTAACTTTGCTTTCACTGAGATTGATGTCTAAGAAATTATACATCTTTTCGGCACTTAAATATCTCCAAATAAGAGTAATTTCGACAATTATATTTTAATAAATAACCACTAATGTTTATAATTCTATCTATAGGTAAATATAGCCCTATGGAATAAAACAAGCTGATATACAAAGGAAAACAGAGATAAACAGGAAATCATACTCAACACACCCCACAGTTAATCAAGGCATGGCCATGTATAGGGCTTACAAAGTAAAGACAAAATTTAGGAAGACAAAATGTGGCCATGTTAACATCAACGCACCCATGTTATCAAGAACAAGAGGAAAAGACCAAATAGATGTTTCTGAAGCTTAATATGGTCGTCCCTTCCCAAAACAAGCCCATGCTTTCAGTACAAGAGAAAAGGACAAAATTTGGAATATTGTAAACTCACCACTGACGTGCCTTGCTTAACACGATCGTGCTTTCCATTACTGTATGATTTGACAAGAAGCATTCAATGCAGCAGAACAAAATAGTCACCATGGTCGTGGCTTGCTTAGCACAGCCATGTTTTGGGCACCTGATCAGCATATAAATTGAATGCTCATCTTCCACATTCAATACACCTCACAACCTCATTTACTCCACTTCAACCGCCTCTTTTTACGACCATTAATACGGGAATTATCGCATCCATCCAACCTTTGAAAATTAAGGAGATTATGCTCTTGAAAGAAGTCATTAGAATCAAGGATTAGTCATCCAAATCGGTTAGATTGTTTTAAATGATCATGTTGTATCTATTAATCTGATGAATAACATTATGTTTACTTTTGGCCAAACTTTAATGGTATCATCTTGGTTTGAAATGAATCTTAAATGAAATTTAATAATAATAGTTAACATGTGATCAGTTTTTAATACGTAGTGGTTATGTTACAGCTATCACTTAATGATGAATGTTAAAATACTCTTGAAAGATACCCCAAGTGCCAAGCTTGATGATAAGCCGAGAAATTGCTTGTCTTATGAGGCATTGGCGGACCTTAAAAAAGACACCAAGTTCCGAGCTTGACGTTAATTCGGGGAACTACCACTCTTGTAAGGGCTTGGTTGATAACTTGTTAAACTATAAAGAGACACCAAGATTCCGAACTTGATGATAAGTTGAGAAATTGTCATTCTTGAAGTGGTTGGTTGTGGAAAAAACATAAATTCTAATATTGACGTGGACCAAATAGGGGTTATTAGTAACTAATCATTTTGAAATGGGAACTATTAGCAATGTTTTGAAAACGGAGTGTTGATATTCATCCACTAAAATCGGTTAATTACTTGTTAAGTGAGTGTGCAACATAACCTATTTTAAACAACTTTTGGGGCGGTTATTACATGAGTTCTATACTTGTTCAAGAATTGTGTGGGTTAATACTTGGTAACAAAAGGTTAATCCTTTATAACTTAACTAAATTCAATTTGTATTTTAAGTATAATAAAAAGGTTATTTTACAAAAAAAAATAAAATCAAAGAGAATGCACTTGGTAATTTAAGGGATTGTTTCATCTTTAAAGTGAGTTACCTTTTGAATATCTGTTATAAACCACTTGCTTACATAAAATGATGTTTTAGTGGAGTTCATAAAGTTATGCATATCACTTTCTTTAATTATCATGGATTAACATGACTTAGGAATAAGGTGTTATTCCCACGTTAAATTACCATAGCAAGCTCACATCACACGTTTACTAACTAACTGTTAAACCAAGTTAAGAGGAATTTGAACCGAGATGGTACACTTTTATCCTTGATCTTATATTTAAAAATATTAAAACCCAAAAATATTGTCTTTTAATTGTGTCTTTAATTTCCTTTTAAAACTTACTTGTTAAACCAAAACCAATATGATATTCACTTCCGGGTAAAATAAATACAACGATTTAGTAGTAAAAATCAAACAAATGCGTTTGTGGATCGATACTTGTTTCTTACATATACTTTACTAGATATACGATAGGTACATTTTTCTATTTGTGTGTGATTTAGTTAAGATAATAATCATTTTTATAAATTTAAAACTAGACAATGTGTGAACAAAACCTTTAAAAACTTTTAACAACTTTTTCATATACCCACACATAGCATTAGAGATCCAGGTGAAGCTAAACACAATTTGAAAATTAAATTTAACAAAACTTTCCGTAAATTTATAATGACTTCAATTAATATATCAGAACTGGGTAAAATGGAGGTAGAATCTGGTTCCGCAACTAAAGCACCGAAATTACATATGGGAACTGATTTTGTATAATGGAGAAAAGATATTTAAACAATTCATCAAGTGGCAGGATGACAAAATGTGGGTGTGTTGTAACACCTCGGTCCCGGTGTCCTACTTTTACGTGGATTTACTCATAAACACAGTTCTAAATATTAGAGTGAATTAAAATTTCCGCGGAATACTTAAAACATCAATCATTCATACATAAACATTTAAAACTTAAACATGCCTTTAAAGTTCAAACATCATAAACATACAACTTCAAATCTTCATATGTCGGCTTCTTTATACTTCAACCATGTGTGCCCCTCAAGCTAGCTGTTTCATTCTATTTACCTGCGTGCATACTAAAAGTCAGCTACGCTTAGTGATTTCTAGTTAATCAGGCAACATACAATACATTCACATACTTACATATATACGTATCTGAAATATATATTGCATACTTAACCTATTTACCTTTCTTTCATACATACATACGTACATACATACCTTCATTCTTTCTTTCATAATTTTATTCTTTTAACTTGTACATCACATACATAGCAATCTATACGTTTTAAAGAGAATTTCTCCCTATAACCTTTGCATATATTATTAGGGTCTGCAACCCTGTAAACTTCGTAGATATTATCAGGTTTTGCAACCCTGTAACCTTCCCATATATTATTAGGGTCTGCAACCCTTTAACCTTCGCATATAATATTAGGGTTGGAAACCCTTTAAACATACAACCATACTACCATACATACCGTACATAATTTTAGTTATGTATATATTCTTATACATCTACGTACATAGTCTTCTCTCTTCCTAAATCATTCAAATATCTTTCATAAGCATTCATACAACATACACTTACCACTTAAAGTAAGTGTATTAAGTATTAACTAATCACATAAGAGTATGCACACAGCCTTGAAAAACATAACAGAGAAAAGGGGCAAGACACTCACTTGTGTCCTGTTTCTTTCTAAGTTTATGGTCACACCTCTTCTCAGCTGAGCACGACTAATTGTGTAGCAATTAAGAAGTGTTACTTAACTACTACTAACTATATCATATTTTTAGGCTAATAAAACCCTTAGCTAACGAGGGTCCGAGGGCAGCGCCCCTAGCAATGAGGTTCTAGGGGTGGCAACCCCTAGCAGGGTCCAAAGAGCAGAGCCCTTGGCTGGGGTTAAGCTGAAGTTCAAACCCCCGTATATGTTTCTAGTGTATAAGTGCCAACATATCCGTTGTATAACTATCAACGTAGCCGCCGTATATGTTTCATTACATATGAGCCATATATGTTAAGTAACATATGTGCCTCATATGTGTTATTGCATTTATACATCGTATATATACACTTGTACATATATGCCCGTATATACATGTGTGCTCCTACTTATGCGCTGGGCACATATCCGCTGGATATGTGCAGGTCAGCTCATCTTTAACGTGTTTTTAGGGTTTTTCAGTGATTCCAGCCCCGTCAGCCGCCGTTAACCAGGACAGTTGGCAGGAGTTTGATTGTTTATGGTTCAGGTAGCATGGGGTGGTCCAGATCCAAGCTAAGGTGACCATTAAGCTCATTTTTGATAGATAGAACACCCGATAAAAGCTAGATCTAGATCCAAAAGGCTCATTTGGCACCCTAGGGCTGCGGTGTCGGGTTCCATAATGTTGGGTCAGCTGTGATAATTAATTTCTTTCCTTCGGTTGGTCTTGGATTTTTTAATAGAATAGTGTAAGGAGTGTTTGGTTTAATTTTGTGTTTTTGATGGTGTAAACTAAGGTGTAAATTGGATGAAGATGGAACAGATTAAGTTTTAAGGGGTATTTATACTCCTTAAGCCCATTGACCTTAGGCCCATCTTCATCTTAAGTCCATGATTTAATCTAATTCCATCTATTTTAGCCTACCGTCACTTTATCATTATCATTATTATTAACTAAAATTAATTTTTCGAACGTTAATAATATCTTCATATTATTCATAGAAATCGGGAAGTTACGTGTGCGTCGAAGACACATATCATCCACTGCTACTTTTAAAGGAAGAGAGCAGTTTAAGAAATACAATTAGATGGAGGAAGAAGAAAAGAAGATGTATGAAGCAGAGAAAAAAGCCTTCTTCGCTATAAATATGGCTTTGCCTCAAAAAATTCTCCACGCGCTTAAAAAATATAAAACCTCTAGAGATCTGTGGGAAGAATTGGAGAATCTCTATGAGGGAAACGTCTCAATATGAAATTCAAAGCCAAAATTGATGAAAACCCAGTTCTATGTTCAAATACATGAAGAACGACTCTCTGGAAGACATAATCACTAGATACTACCATCTCATTACCGAACTCGATAACTATGACATAAAAATGGAAACTATTGAGATAATATAAAAGCTTCTCGATGCTCTTCCACCTAAGTGGGAGATGAATGTCGTGATGATCAGAGATGATAAGGATTTCGAGAAAGTTGAATTGGAAGATGTGGTTAATAGACTAAGAGGGTATGAGATATATATGAAGATGATGGGAACAATTATTGACCAGGTTCAGGATCCGTCAATCTATGGGGCCAAAGAATCCTCAAGTTCAAATTCAGGGCCTGCAACATATCACACGGGTAGTCATGGGGGTGAGAAAGGAATTCAGCAAGTTGTGATAAATTCGGATTGTGATATTTTTTTTCTTGTTGGAAGGTCTACTCCAACTAAGAGTCAAGCAAGTTCCGATGGCTCATCGGGTAGTCTACATGGTGTAAGTTACTCTTCTATTCCAATATTGTTAAGTTAGCTGAACAACAACTTACCTAATATGCATATTTCATAGCATCATATGAGAACTATATTAAAGGAAAGAACGTAGATCCTACAACCTAATATGAAGATTATGATCAGATTGATGCAAATGACTTGGAAGAGATGGATTTATAGTGGCAAAGGGCTATGATAGTACAAAGAGTAAAGAGGTTTATGAAGAAGACTGGTAGAAAGATTGTAGGTTAAAGCCCAGTTTTTAACAAATCTAAAGTACAAATGAAAGAGTTGAGATAAGTTCAAACCAATCAGGTAATTAGTATAATGGAGAGAACGAAGTAAAGGCTATGGTGTCATAGAAAAAAGGGGCTTGTAATTGGACTTAAAAGTAGAATAAGTTAATGAACAAGTACATTTTGCAAAGTTGGTTTTTGACAAGGAATGAAACAACTCTTTAAATGGAGATGACCATGCCTACTATCTGAGGTAAGTATTGAAATGTCTTGTTTAATGTGAAAACAGTTAACTGATCAAATAAACCATCTAACTAATTAGAACAATGAATTAAGAAAAGAGATAAAAGATATAAAAGAAGATAACCACTACATAAGAGAGAAAGAGAGTAAATATGTCATAACACTTAAAAGCTATGAAAAAGACATAAGATTAAAAGCAACACTTGGTGAAAAGGTCCAAGTAATTGATCTCTCTTATGAAGTGGTTTACGAAAAGACTAAAATTATCTCAACAAAAGATAAGAAAATGGCTTATTTCCAAGTAAAAGTAGTTGAGTTGAATAGAAAACTTGAACAATTCAAGAACTCTTCTATTGTCTTGGATCATGCGTTGAGCACCTTAAGGTCATCAAAAGAAAAAGAGGGACTCTGTTAGTGCATGAATTGGTGTCCGTAGCAATCGAATAAGTTAGAGATAGTCTAGTCCATTTATTTAATGTAAAATGGCCCATTCGCTATATATTGTATAGTGAATAAGGCCCATTCGTTATAGACCAGGTATTCGTTAAGGTATAGGCCCATTCGCAATGGACTGTATAGCGAATAGAAGCCCATTTGTTACGTAATATAATGAATGATGGCTTATTCATTAGGTTATTACCCATTCGTTATGGAGGCATAACGAATGGTGTCTCATTCGTTACTACAGTATAACGAATGAGACCAACTTAACGAATGGGAGCTGATGGCCTATAAATAGGCAACTCTTGTTCATAATTTAGGTGAGATCTGAGCCTAAGTGATTCCATACCGTTACCATGCCGATTCTCTCCATAACTTATTGTATCCACCATAATGTATATTCCACCTTTAATGTTATGAATAGTATTTAACGTATCCGTGTTCGTTTAACGTATTCGTATTCGTCTCGTTTTGATGTATCATGTTAGCAACTAGATCTTGGCTCGTTCAAACGTTTTCTCAATTGGTATCAGAGCAGACGGCTGCTCTCGATGCATCAACTTAAGGTATGTTTCATATCTGAAAGGTGTTCTTCGTGTTCATCAAGTTTTGGCTTCGTTTGATCAGATCTGGATCAAATTAATGTATGATTGATGGAATTGATGGTGGATTTGTGTTAGTTGAGGTAATACGAAGCTTCTAGTATAATTTGGTGTTAAATTATGGTGTACTAAAGAATCCACCATGGAAGAGCAAGTTCCTATTTGATTCAATTGGTGATGAAACAGTGGTTCTTAACTTAAATAGATGACAGATTCGGGATCGGGATAAAATTCTGTGTATTTGATGTGTTCTTTATGGTTAATTATGATGTTTTGATGAATCTGCCAAGGATGATGCTCAAATATGCAGTTTCCGGCAATGTAAATGATTTTTCGGGAAAATTGTTTTTCCGATGAACAGTAACAGATCCAACAACCCATTTGTTAAGTTACTGCAGCCATTAGTTACGGGAACTTAACGAATGGAGGCTATTTGTCACACCCTCAAAATCCACTAACGGAGTATTGCCGTCAGAGGGTGTGAACTAACAGGATCGGAATCATTAGTTATATCAAACACCAAAATTTAAAGTTTTAAAAATAACCAAGACATCAAGTCTTAAGTAAAGTTGCGGAAGCGTAAACTGTAAAGTAAATAGTTGCGCCACACAGGACGACTTAAAGCAACAATGATCATGACAAAATTAAAAGAGTTTTAAAAACATAAGAGTTCAGTGAATGCATTTCCTATACCGCTCGCCCACCTCGGCTACCTGAGATAAACATACTAAGAAGTGTCAACACAGGGTTGGTGAGTACACAAGTTTAAGTAAATTTAGGCGTTGCGTTTTAGCGTTACCAGATAGTGTTATGTCAATATATATCAGTAGATAGCTAACCTATCAAGCATGTATTACCAAGTGTTCGGCACCGAAACTGACTGTTTATACGATTGCATTGCCACCATGTCAACCACGACCATGGTAATGTGTTAGCCAAAATTACACCCACTCGACCTACACTCGAGTTGAGAGCTGGGTGGGGTTTGTCAAACCCAGTAGTACTACTCAACACTGACTCGCTATTATCCAATATTAACCGGTTCGATTGTTCAGAAGGACTTAGTTGGTTTGTTGCCGCTTAGCCTTAGAAAGAAATTTCGTCCCGAAATTTAATTCATACCTCCGGTGATTTTTGACGGTTTGTCGGCTTTCGCGGTTTTCGGTGATTGGTCAACCCTTCCAACGAACTTTAACGATAGGAATCTTGCTGTGTTTGAGTATTTTGGTTTCCCAATCCAAAACTTCGACTGGTTCTTTGATGAAGCGTAACTGTTCATCAATTTGTAATTCGCCCAAAGGAACTGCTAGTGTTTCGTCAGAAATGCATTTCTTCAAGTTGGATACATGAAAAACATTATGTACGCCACTGAGTTATGCTGGTAAATCCAATCGGTACACTACCGGGCCGACACGTTCAATTATTTGGAATGGGACAACGTATCGTGGATTGATTTTGTTTCGCTTTCCAAAGCGAACTACACCTTTCCAAGGTGAGACTTTCAGTAAAACCTTGTCATCCACTTGGAATTCCAAAGGTTTCGGCGCTTGTCGGCGTATGTACTCTTTTTGCGATCCCATGCTGCTGCCATGTGATTCCGGATTTGGACAATCTTTTCTGAGGTTTCAAGTACTAATTCGGGACAAGTGATTTGGCTATCACCCACTTCTACCTAGCAAATAGGCGATCGACACCTTCGTCCGTACAACGCTTCAAACGGCGTTGCTTTAATGCTGGCGTGGTAGCTGTTATTATACGAAAAATCTACCAGGGGTAAGTGGGGTTCCAAACTCTTCCAAATCCAATACACATGTACGCAACATGTCTTCCAAAGTTTGAATGGTGTGTTCACTTTTCCCATCCGTATGAGGATGGTATGCTATGCTCATATCGAGGCGGGTGCCTAGCACACTCTGTAGTGACTTCCAAAAGTGCGAAATAAAACGGGGATATCGATCGGATATGATTGAGACAGGTACTCCGTGTCTAGCCACTACTTCTTTCATGTAGATGCGATTCAGTCTTTCCATTTTGTCTGATTCCTTGATCGCTAGGAAATGCACAGACTTAGTCAACCGGTTAACGATCACCTAGATGGTATTGCATCCCGTCGGTGTTTTGGGTAAGCCTGTGATGAAGTCCATGGAAATGTGTTCCCATTTCCACGTTGGGATTTCCGGTTGCTATAACAGACCAGATCGTTTCTGATATTCCACCTTGACTCTTGCACAGGTTAAACATTTTCTCACGTAGGTGGCAATGTCGGCTTTCATGTTCGACCACCAGTAAAGTACCTTCAGGTCATGGTACATTTTGTTTGAGCCAGGGTGAATGAAATATCAGGATTTGTGTGCCTCATCCATCACTAGATTTCTCAAGTCTCCGCAACGAGGGACCCAAATCCGATTTTCGAAATATTGGACCCCGTCCGACTTGGTTTCAAGTTACTTATCCATGCCCCTCTTGAGTTCTGATGGGAGGTTTTCGTCTTTCAAAGCTTCGAATTGAGCATCACGAATCTGATCAGGTAAGTTGGCATGAATCGTGAGTTGTAATGCTCGCACCCATCTAGGCTTAAGAGTTTCCTTTCTGCTTTGAGCATCGGCCACCACATTGGCCTTGCCCGGGTGGTATTTGATGGCACAATCATAATCCTTAAGTAGTTCAACCCAACGACGCTGTCGCATGTTCAACTCCTTCTGATCGTAGATATGTTGGAGACTCTTGTGGTCGGTGTAAATGGTAAACTTGGTACAATACAAGTAATGCCTCCATATCTTAAGGGCAAACACCACAGCTCCGAGTTCCAAGTAATGGGTCGTATAGTTCTTCTCGTGTACCCGTAGTTGTCGAGAGGCATAGGCTATATCCTTCTCAAGTTTCATTAGCACGCAACCGAGACCCTGTATCGATTAATCACAATGTATTGCAAAATTCTCCGTTCCCTCGGGGAAGGCTAGTATAGGCACGCTAAAGAGTTTTGTTTTCAAAAGTTGGAAGGCAGACTCCTGTGTGTCACCCCAATTTTACTTAATACCCTTGTATGTCAACGCGATGAGGGGTTGAGCAATCTGTGAAAATCCCTCGATGAAACGTCTGTAGTAGCTAGCCAGTCCTAGGGATTGTCACACCTCAGTCGGAGTCTTAGGTGCTTCCAAGTTTTTGATGGCCTCTACCTTGCCTGGATCAACATGGATACCACTCTCATTGATCACATGTCCTAGGAAGTGAACTTCGCGAAGCCAAAATTCACATTTAGAGTGCTTGGCATACAATTGTTCCTTCTTTAGTAATTCCAGGATTAGCCTTTGGTGTTCTTCATGATCGGTCTTGTTCTAGGAGTAGACGAGGATATAGTTAATAAAAGCAATAACAAACTTGTCGAGATACGCCTTGCATACTCTATTCATGAGGTCATTGAATATGGCTAGTGCATTGGTTAAGCCAAAAGGCATAACCGAAAACTCATAGTGCCCGTACCGAGTTTTAAATGCCGTCTTCGAAATGTCTACTTCGCGCACTCTTAATTGATAACCAGATCTCAGATCGATCTTTGAGTAGTAACTCGATCCTTGAAGCTGGTTGAAAAGATCATCATTTCGGGGTAGGGGAAAACGGTTCTTGCCTGTCACCTTGGTCAGCTCCCGGTAGTCGATGCACATGCGTAAAGTCCCGTCTTTCTCTCGAACAAATAGGACCGGGGCTCCCCATGGTGATGAGCTGAGTCGGATTAAACCTTTATCCAACAAGTCATGTATCTGAGTGGACAACTCCTGAAGCTCTGCCGGTGCGAGCCGATACGGGGCTCGTGCTCTGGGTGCAGCACCTAGGGCTAAGTCGATTTGGAACTCGACTTTTCGAATGGATGGGAGTCCCGGCAAATCTTCCGCGAAGACTTCGGGAAAATCTCGCACAATCGGTATGTCTTCGACCTGCTTCTCCTCCGCTGGTTTCTCAATAACATGAGCTAAAATCGCTGGATGACCCTTTCGCAAATATTTCTGCGCCTTCATGAGGGTGATGATGCTAGTAGTAATGTCGCTCTTCTCGCCTTGTATTGACATGATTTCGCCGGAAGAAGTAGTGATATGAACTATCTTGTCATGGCATATACTCTCAGCTCTATTCTAGGATAGCCAGTCCATGCCGACAATAACGTCGAAACTACCAAGTGTAAAGGGTATGAGGTCGATATCGAAGGTATGACCCGACAGTTTCAATTTACATCCCGCTAGTACATTTTTTGTTTATATAGACTTACCTTCAGCTAATTCAATAGGAAACTTAGCATCTAACGGTGTCGGAGTTAAGTCTAACAGTTTACTAAAGGCTTTCGACACAAAACTCCTATCAGCTCCAGTGTTAAACAAAATAGACGCAAAATAGTTGTTTACAGGAAACTTACCGGTAACCACGTTCGGATCGTTGCAGGCCTGGCCTGATCCAATGACAAAGGCTCTACCCTTACTACTACCTCCGTTGCTACTATTGCCTCCGTTGCCCTCATTTTGTTTCAGTTTAGAACAGTCCTTCCTGAAATGACCCTCCTTACCACACTCAAAGCACCCTTTCGTTGTTGCTGGCTGTTTAGGATCGCCCTTTCTCGCGAGTACTCCTCTACAGTCCTTAGCCTGATGACCCAATTTACCGCACCACAGACATTTGATACCGTCGCATGGGCCAGCATGGTGATAGTTACACTTGTTGCACTTTGGGTACTTTCCAGCATAGTTACTCGAACCCTGTC
Source organism: Bidens hawaiensis (assembly GCF_021521415.1). Taxonomy (NCBI): domain Eukaryota; kingdom Viridiplantae; phylum Streptophyta; class Magnoliopsida; order Asterales; family Asteraceae; genus Bidens; species Bidens hawaiensis. The sequence goes on along the minus strand of NW_027491179.1, from coordinate 335,840 downwards.
CGCCACCGTTGTTGTTGTTGTTGGAACTCTAATTATTGAAGTTCCGAGGGGGTTCGGGTTTATGTTTGTGATGTTGCTGTGGAGAGTTCGATGATGAGGACCTCGTGTTGTCGAACTTCCTCTTTCCATTCTCAGAGTTATTGTTGTTATTGTTGCTCGAGTTTTTAACGGTTTTAGAGGTGAAACCTCTAGGTGGTAACGCACCTTGTGTTATTGCTTGATCCGTGAGCTTGTGGGCTATTCGGATCGATTGCTTAATAGTGACCAGTTTGGAAGATGTCACCATACCCTGAATCTGGTACACTAAACCATCGATGTACATCTCAATTCTTTTACTTGGCAGATCTGCCATCCGCGGGCACATCACCTCCAGTTCGTGAGAACGGGTGGTGTCGGATTCGATTTCAGAGCCCACCATCTTCAAGGCCCAAAATTCTGACTCCAGCTTCGAGATCTCCTCTCTAGGACAATACTCGTCTTTCATCATGTTCTTGAATTCTTCCTAATTCATAGCATTCGCCAACTCCAATCCGAGTATCTGCAAATTGGAATTCCACTAGGTGAGGGCTGAATCTTGCATTGTTCCAGCAGCAAACTTGACCCTGCTGGCTGGTGGATAGTTGCACATCTCAAAGACTGACTCCGCCTTCTCGGCCCAACACTGGAAACATATGGCTCCCTCAGTGCCCTTAAATGAATTGGGTTTACAGTCCAGGTAATTCTTGAAAGTACATACTCCGGCTTGGCCTCTGGCTTGACTTTGAACATGAGCAGCCAGAGCTGCCGCCGCATGATTGTTCAGTAAGGCTTGGAGTTGCAGCAGTCATGTTGATGTTACCGCGACCACGTCCAGCGTTTCTTCCAGACATCTCCTATAATCACAGCATAAAATGTTAGACATGAACTCTCGGTTTCATATGCAACACACCATACATGTAATAAAAGGTAGGAAAAACCAGATAGAAAAGAAATAAAAACATCGCATCACAACCATATAATAATCCAAATAATAATTCTTGATTAATTCCATTGTTTCCACTAAAAAGTATTTAAAATCAATCCTTAATATTTTAGAAAATATAAGCTGGATGGAGACAACCCCTCCATCTAGGTGTTATCATCCTTAGATGTCGTCGTCTGAGGACACGTCCGAGTGTGCCTCCTCCTCAGCCGGCTCTTGCTCTGGTTATTTTTCAGGTTCCTCCTCAGAATCTTCTTCAGGGTCCTCCTCCGGTTCTGCTGCGTTTGGAGCAATTTGCGCCTCTAGTGTCTCGCAACAAGCTAGAGCTACTGCTACATGGCCTCTTGCATCCCTAACTTCTTCCTGCAAGTCTATCATCTCTGATTGCATCTTGATCACTAGCTTCATTAGCTGAACATGAGCATCCTGAACTTCCTTCATGGCTTCAGTCAGGTAGGAAATTCTCTTCCTAGCCTCAGCTACATCCCTTATCAATCCAGTAACATTCGTTCTTGTCGAGTGCATAATGTCAACTTCACGATCCAGACAGGAGGCGAGAGCTGCGAAAGAGCACTCCATTGGTTGGGTTAGGGGTGGTAGTGTGTTGAAGGACATAGGACAGCCCGGGAGAGGTAGTGGGGGAACTTGCTCAAGGTAAACAAACCGCTCGATCAAACTCGGGTACCAACTCTAGTTACCGTTGTCCTCGTACGCGACTCTAGATGGGCGGTGCCTCTTCTGTGCGGGGGGTAGTAGTGTTGGGACTGCTCGAGGTGGTGATAGGTTTGGAAGCTGCGGTTCCTTCCCTAGGGCGTGGGACACCGGGTCGGATGATGATGATGGCGTTGACATCCCTACAGGATAAGTCTTATATGGTTTACGCGTGTATGAGGAAATGAGAAAAAGAAATAAAGAAAGTGAACAATAAAATATATATCATATATATATATATATATACTTATATGCAGTGCGTAAGATCATAACTAATGGGTCGTTGCGGTTATAGTCTAGTATGAATGCAATTATAGTTCGCTATAACCAATGGCTCTGATACCAATCTTCACAACCTCAAAATCCACTAACGGAGTTTTACTGTCAGAGGGTGTGAACTAACAGGATCGGAATCATTAGTTATATCAAACACCACAATTTGAAGTTTTAAAAATAACCAAGACATCAAGTCTTAAGTAAAGTTGCGGAAGCGTAAATTGTAAAGTAAATAGTTGTGCCACACAAGACGACTTAAAGCAACAGTTACCATGAAAAAATTTAAAACATTTTTAAAAACATAAGAGTTCAGTGAATGCATGTCCTATAACGCTCGCCCGCCTCGGCTACCTGAGATAAACATACTAATAAGTGTCAATACAGAGTTGGTGAGTTCACCGGTTTAAGTAACAGCGTTGCGTTTTAGCGTTACCAGATAGTGTTATGACAATATATATCATCAATAGATAGCTATCCTATCAAGCATGTATTACTAAGTGTTCGACACCGAAGCTGACTGTTTATACGATTGCCTTGCCACCATGTCAACCACGACCATGGTAATGTGTTAGCCAAAATTACACCCACTCGACCTACAGTCGAGTTTAGAGCTGGGTGGGGTTTGTCAAACCCAGTAGTACTACTCAACACTGACTCGCTATTATCCAATATTAACCGGTTCGATTGTTCAGAAGTACTTAGTTGGTTTCTTGCCACTTAGCCTTATAAGTGATATATAAAGAAATAAACAAAATCTAAAGCGTTGGAATATGTTATCTCACCTAATAAAAACGTTAAAGAGTAAAAGGGGCCGTGAAACTCACTGTTTGCAAAGTTATCAAAAATCCGAGAAAAGCGTGCGTCAAAGAAATCCTCACTAGTGCTCTAAAAACAGAAATGAGATTTCTAAGAGTTTGAACTACGAGTGAGTCTCTAGACTCGACACATAAAAGTTATGCATGAGATGTGTTCGTGTTACGTTTGTGAAACAAGTGCGACTCGGCAAACACGTTGGTGATAAGTTACAGGTGTGAACAAGTATAGTGTTAAGTGTTACTACGGTGCATCGTCAGTAAAATATCTACCACAAGGGAAAATATGTCAAACACATTGCGAACAACGGTCAAATAGTCACTTTTCATGTTTAATTAAAGAATTCAGCAGCTAAGTTACCGAGACAGATTTTAACATGTCGGATTACTCTATTTAACTAATCATAAGATGTAGATAACATAAACAAAATTCATCACAGAAGCACACTTGAGTTAGGTTTCTAAGGGTATTTTTATTATATTTTTATTACATACGGTTTTATCAAAATAATCAAAACAACACAGTTGCCACACAACAGTCATTATCATGCGCAACAAAACGTTCTTTACTATTCCTGTAACATGGTTAATCCAATTAATGCAAGGCCAATTGGGTTAGATTCCACACTCATATTATTAACTTCCAGAAGTGGAATCAACTCAATTTGTCTTGTTGCTTGTGAGATACACTATTTACAAAACAGCCTATAAGAAGGCTTCCTGAATCAGACTTGCGCAATATATTTGTAAATTAATAAAAACCAACTTCCACACGTCCAAAAATTACAAACTCAGATTATTTAGAAACTAGACTCGACCTAATACATCATAGAATCAATAATCACTTCAAAACATATCATTAACATCAAGTTACAGCTGTTTTAACATGAAATTATGATTATATCCAGCATCAGTTTTTCCAAAAATTCAACAAACTACTAATCTATGAACAAATAACCATGCATATAACCCTAACTCACCAATAATCAATATATTTAAAATTTAGGGTTTATGATCATCATATGTAATCATGCAAACTAATAAATGGAATAGGTTAAGGGAGTGTTTAGTTACCTAGTTAATACCTTAAACCTTCAAACAAGCTTGTAGGAGTATTGTATGTGTGTGTGTGAGTTTCGGCTGATCCAAGGGGAGGGGGGCTGCTGTTCGCAAGAGGGAGGGAGAGGAGAGGGAGGGTTAGGGTTTATTGATTAAGTTGTTTATATATTAATCAATTATATTACAAGTTACACATCACACCCTAAACTTCTAGTTTAGTTTAATTCGAGCATAAACTAGACAATTACATCAATAATATGATGTTATACATACATGCACAAATTTTACACATATAAACGTAACACGTAATTATACCAAGTACTTGTTTATTATATTTATTGTTTGTTCACCAACGGTTTGAGTCAACTCGTGTGTGATTCGGTGAAACTCCGAAAGACTACTTGTGTAATGATTGTCATGTGTCATTTAAACTGTAATTAAATGCAATGAGAAAAGCGTTAACTAGAACGACATAGTTCATGTGATCTTGAGTTTGAATTAACGGAGTTTGGATTAGCAGAGTTAACATGAAATTGACGAGTGTCGCACTATTCGTTATTATGTTTAACGAATGTGTTTTACGTTATGGATAATGAATGTTGGCTCATTCGTTATCAGATAAAACGAATGTGGGCTCATTCGTTATTGGATAAGGAGAATGTGTTCCTTAACGTATAGGACCTCATTCGTTCAACTGTCTTAACAAACAAGGATGGTAATTTATAACGAATGTGATGTCTATTCGTTCAAGGGTAACGAATGAAGACACATTTTTAACGCATGTGGATACTGTTCTAACGAATGAGTACACTGATTAACGAATGTGATCAGGATAACGTATGGAATGGTGAATGAAACCTCATTCGTTCTGTAAGCTCATTCGTCATTAGGTTAGAAAAATTTTCTTAAACAAATTTTTTCTAGGATATTTCTAATGTATTGGGTACTTTGCTCTCAAATTTTGGTGATATATTTTCCGACCGACTTTTTACGTGTTTCGACTGGCCAAGGGGGAGACCATGAGTAATTTAAGGAGGATTTTGTTTGTGAGCTTTGAATATTGTTAAAGACCTTGCTGAATTTTTCAAGAAATGTGGGAGATAAAACTTTCATTTGAGGTTATTTGGCTAGTATCTTCCTACCTTTGCAAGGGTTTCTTGAAAAAAAACTGCAATTCGGGTGGTAATTCATGATTACAAAGCTACGTTTGACTGAGTTCAAGACTGCAATTATTCTTTGATTGCTGATTGATTTGGTCGAGATTGAAACTTGACTATGTGGGATACGAGTGTCTGTCCGTTTACTTCTTTCTGAGAGACTTTGATCCTAACTGTGTTGGCTACGAGTATACGGCGGATTACTTCTGTTGATGGGGACGATTCTTGAATGGGTTGATCTTACTGAAGAATATACGAGTCTTGTCTTGGATTGAAAAATTCGATCATTCAGGGTTTATTAATGGAGGTTGGAACTCTGAATCATATGCCTAAAAATTAGTGCATCTTTACGAATGGGATGTAGAAGAGCTTTAAAGAGTTATCTGGGATACACGTTATCAAGAGAGGGAAAACCGAAGTGAAAGATGTTGAATGATCGGGTTATTCAAGAAGATGTGTGACGAGGTTAAACATAAAGGTATGTTTTCTTTATCGGTGCAGACAGATAGCTGATGACTTGGTGCTCATTATTGAAAGATTGAACCATATCATACGCCTGTGGATGATCGGGATGATCTTCAAGAGTTGCTCACTTTGAGGGGGAGATCTGATATGATAAGCTACAATTTATTGGTTTGCTGAAAATACTTAAAGATTGTCTTTATGCACAAGCCCGAGAATCATCAATCAAAGGAGAGTCTATTAGTGCATGATTTGTTACTGATGATTTGCAGTTAAAGTATTCAAGGTTAGAGTATTCGATAGCAACGGAAAAGGGGGAGTTTGTTAGTGCACGATTTGGTGTCCGTAGCGATCGAATAAGTTAGAGATATTCTAGTCTATTTATTCAATGTAAAATGGCCAATTCGCTATGGATTGTATAGCGATGAGTTCCATTCGTTATAGACTAGCTATTTGTTAAGGTATAAGCCCATTCGCTATGGACTGTATAGCAAATGGAAGCCCATTTGTTACGTAATATAACGAATGATGGCTTATTCTTTAAGTTATAACCCATTAGTTATGGAGGCATAACGAATGGTGTATCATTCGTTACTACAGTATAACGAATGAGACCAACTTAACGAATGAGAGCTGATGGCCTATAAATAGGTAGCTCATGTTCATAATTTAGGTGAGATCCAAGCCTAAGTTATTCCATACCGTTACCATGCCGGATTCTCTCTATAACTTATTGTATCCACCATAATGTATATCCCACCTTTAATGTTATGAATAGTATTTAACGTATCCATGTCCATTTAACGTATCCGTATTCGTCTCGTGTTAGCGGCTAGATCTTGGCTCGTTTAAACGTTTTCTCATACTCGGATTCTCTGAGTTCCCTCCACCATACAATAAATAAACCACTTGAGAAGTTCAACGAAGATCAACCTTATTCTTATCCCGAACCAACAGCTGGTCACAAGTCAAACATCGCATTGGGTACAACAACTTAGACATGACCGAAGTCCCTGACCAGGCGAACTTAATAGAGATGAAGTTATATAACTTCGCTAAATCAAACCAACAGAAATTAAGCAATTTCACCTCACCTGTTGGATAGATTAACTATCAAGTAAAATACAACACTTTCTTACCAATTAAGTATGTGAAAGGAAGCATGATGAATGACGAGGTAGGATCATTATCTAAAGAGTCGAACATTGAATTTATAAAACGTAAAAGTGGTTTAATATGTTTGCGCCCCCTTATGTTAAACAAACTGACACGATTCCGTCCTAATCATCCTCAGAAATTAACTCAAGTGACAACAATTAGTCTGTCACACCCTACCATGGGGGCTTGGTCATTTTACAGACAAATTAGCACCAAGTGTAAACAGTGGAATATTATTGATAAAAATAAGTTACAACGTTTGCACTAAATATTTATGACAAAGTCTAACTACACAACTATCTCTCCACTGACATTGTTGCAATCTAGTGGTAGGTTCTGCTAATCTTCTTGGAATTTAATCTTCATTTTTCAAGTTCGGCGTACTCCTTTATCCTTCGGCATTCTCATTACAAAGCTAATCCAAATTACTACTATCCACATGGTATCTATATACATGTTACAAAGTGTCAACTAAAAAGTTGGTGAGTTCGTGAGTTTAGTTTACATAAACATAAAAGATTTAATTCATAAAAGCGCGCTAAGTTTTCATGTATGAACGTGTAAAGCAAGGTGCACATCAATCAAGTCCATAATCACTCCGGCATTCGATCATAAGTCTCCTCTAGACTTACAACTGAATGGCACCAGTCCCTGAATGCACATCAATAATCCAAATGTTTAGGTCATTTGACGCAATGGTCTGCATACCTCAGTGTGGTTTATCAGTGTGTGGAGGTCTCATAAATACTACTACCCATACGAGTTAATGATTGTGTAATTTAAAGTGGGACAAAAACATGGCAGAAATAGTTCTTGATAAACATTACACCATAAGAATATCATAGCATGTATTTAGCCCATAAAGTTGAAGTAAAAAGGGCAGTACAAAACTCACCTCAGTCTGTATTCAATATGTGTAAAGGTAAGACAATCTATGAGCTTGCAGCTACGCTAGGGACCACCAAGTATGCCTAGTATATATATCAATCAACAATAAGTTATTGGACAACAATGTAAAACTTATTATGGGTATTGGTGCCAGGTAATTTCATATTGTTGGATCAAAGTGTTTGGTTCTTGATGAACTAAGTTCCCCTTTATGGCACGTTTACACGTGTACAAGTTTATAACATTGATGTTGTTTGTTTAAGTTTATAGTTTAGTTTCTAAGAGTTTTAGTTACTTATGTTCACTTGGTTGGTTTTGATAAAGGTTCTTGTTCTGGAAAGTTTGGGCCTTCAGTTAGATTTCGGGTTACCGTATGACCATATAATTTATATGCATTTCATTGATATCAAAAGTATAATGATTCGTATTTAAACCACCATGTCCGGCGTTTACAAACATTGACAATGCCGTCGGTTTTCAACAATGTGTTTCGAAAGAATGGTTTATCTAGACAAAAACTACTGTAAATGAAACTTCTCTTTTTCTGGAAATATATATATTAGAAAATAAGTTATTTCTAGGTCTGATTATTTCAAAAAAGTTGGTGTTGTGCGGGCTCAGTCTCCGTACCTTCGTTTAACGTTCAGTTCAACACAAATCATGTTAAAGGCTTAGTAAATTTCTATAAGATAAATAAAAAATCATATTATGATTTTATAAATTCAGTCTTGCTGTTAAAATTCAGAATCTACATATTTTTCCATTTTTCAGAATGCTTGTTCGGTTTAGGTCGATTCAGCTGTAACTTGCGGTTAAATGTAAAATCTTGACAAAGGAGATGTTATATCCATCAAGAATATTCATATTGTTATAATGAGGTAATTTAAATAAAACTTTCTTGAAAAATATACATTTTATATATTCGAATTGTTTTAATCTTTAAAAGCGTCATTCAGTTTTAAAACAAACAATACTCTTAAGCTTGTAAACGAGCTCGTTTTGTAATCCATTTTCCCATAAACATTTCAAAGCTTATATTAGGCTATTTAAAACAATAATCTTCTGTTTTAAATGTTCAGCTTTATAATTTTCAGAATTTAGGTTTAACTTATTATTCTTTAATTTAAAAAATACCCTTTTTAACAAAAATCCACTATTGGTCATCATACATTTTAAGACCTGCTATGATACATAAAAATAGTTTGTTTTGGCATTTCATGGGTTTTGAAAATATGGTCATGGCTGCATTGCTAACGAGCCCGGTTTTGGCTCTTTCAGGTCTTAGTTCGGTTTTAAAAACGATGATTCATTCAAAATGGTTCCGCGTCATATTATATATCATTAAATATTATATTTATGGCTACGAAAGTATTTATCATATTACTACTTTGGTTGCCCGACTTATTTCTTATTGAACATGTCATCAAAATGCCCGTTTGGTTGATTTTTAGTACTCGGTTTATTATTAATTTTTGGGGTTGGTCTTTACCAAGTTCAAGCCCTCAGTTATGTATACTTAACATGTGTGAATTTCTTCAATTATCCAGAAGTTAATGAGGTCGCATTCCAGGTTGGTTTTCAAGCTAGTTTCCACTTAAACGAGTCACGGCATAACTGTAAATTGGCTACAATTTAAGGGCTAAACTTTGTGTAACTTTTAGGAGTTCATGGTCAAACTTTTATGTTATAAATGTATACTTTTCTGTTATAAATTTATAAGTTTATACCTAGCTCACTTTATTTCCGAAAATGCCCTTAACCTTATATATTTGTTTTGAACTTGTTTTTAGTTGCGAAACATGTCGGGACCTGTTATAATACATGGTAACTTACAAAAAGTTTTATACCGATGTTAAGCTACTCGGAACCCAAATATGGTTTTGGCTCGGTTTGAGGCCGTTAGCACCTTTATGGTATATTTCTAACAAAACTCATTTTTGGTTAACAAGTATGTTAGGACTTGTAAAGTACATAAAATTAAGTTGTCTTAACATTACATAGGTTTTATAAATACTTTGAAGCTGCACTAACGAATACGAGCCCGGTTTTGATCCATTTGTCCTCTAGTTCGGTTTTAAAGCAATGTTTCACATAAAATAGATTTGGTTAGATTATATTCCATAAAAATATTATGAATAGGGCTGTAAAAATAAGTAATAATATTATTTAGGTTTTAGAGTTCGTTTCTTAGTTAAACATGCTACAAACATGTCGGTTTATAATTTTTAACAATTGGTTTAATATTATCACTCGAGGCTAGTCTTTTCCAGTTTTAATCACATAAATAAAATGTGAACTTCTGGAAATCATGCTAGCAGTCCAAAAGTTAATATGATAACTTATTTGTTAGGTTTTCAAACTAGTTCATCCTTAAACGAGTTACCGAATGACCATTGATACGGCCGCGGTTTTGGGGTTGCATATTTGTAATTTTAAAAGTTCCAAACCGGTAATATTTTTCCATATTCTGGAAATATTTACAAAGTTTATTAGTTTGGTTCATGGCCGGCTAGTTGGGTTTAAAAACTAAGTTTTCGGTTTAATAGTTAAAGGTTTTAGCTTCGTGGTTATGATATACCCGAGTTTAACATGTTCTTCTTTATAGTTTTATGTTACATATTAATGTGTTTTCTTTCAGTTTGTTGGTTGAGTTTCACAGGGGTTTAACACTGATTAAAAGCTTAGAATCAACACGAAAACACAGCAATGCGGGATGCAGTACTTGGTACACGTTATTGTTTAATGAGTAGGATCTAGCTCTAATTAAGGACGAATCCACGAGTCAAAACAGAAACCTCGGGCTGTGATTTTGTTATAGTTTCACTAAAAAATCAAAGAAATAAGGATAGAGAATGGATTGAACAACACTAGACTGGTGATTACCGTGTTCCTAGGGCTGGTTCGTGAGTGCAGAGAGAGGTTTAGGGTTGCCGGTTTTCTTTTTATTGTTGGGCAGGGTCTATTCTCCAAGAGGGATCAAACAGTAGCAAATTGTTTGTAAATATGAAGAATGAGAATATTAATCAAGGAATAATGATAAGAGAAGAAGGGTGTGTTTGGTAGGGAGCTTTTAAGAGCTTCTAGCTTCAAACTTTTACGAAAAAGCTCCTACTTATTAAAAAACCTTGTTTGGTTGAATGAGCTTCAAACTTTAGGTTAGGAGAAAAAACTTGAAGCTCCTACTAGTAGCGTTTAGAAAAAGCTACACGCTTTTAGTATTTACAATTACTTAAATAACCTCTTAGATATATACATTTAGTATTATGTTTTTTTAATTATGCCAATTTTGGTCATTTTATACATTAAAGCTCCAGCTACTCTGTCAAACACCTTAATGTATATAAAAAGCTACTATGACAGCTACAGGTACCAGCCAACATCTAGTTTTGCCAAACATACCCGAAGTAATCATAGGTTGTTGTAAGAATGGCCATGCAATTGATTTGGTTGGAGGACAAACTAATTAAACATGAATGGGGTAGGGGGTGCTGGTTCTATGGATTGCAATTGGGAAGTAGAGATTTGATCAGATAATTTGGAGATTTGCAAAATATAATAATATTCTGTGTTATTATTAGTATTTGTTATTTTTATAAGCTTCAGCAATTATTTTAAATAGACTAGATAAGTGAACCTGATGTCATATAAAAAGATAGGGTTATGAAATATAGATAATATCTAGCGTGTCACATATCTTATTTTCTGGTTTTTGTTTTGGAAAGTAATATAATAAATCGCTTGATATCATGGTTAAAAAAATTGGATACCCGGAAAAGTTAATAAATATAAAATGGTTCGTATAATTTTTGAAGTTATTGGGTTCGGGTCTATTTTGGTTAAATGAGTCTCAGTTTTGTTTAATTATTTTGGGAGCCCATGTTATAGATTAAGGTATATTGTTATTAGACGTATCCCTATCTCTATCGAGGTTTACATAACCACCAGGTCGAGCCCATTAATTATCATATCGATGGTTCAAGCCAAGCCAATCCCATTAATGTACATTAATGTACATACTCGATATCTAACGATAAGTTTTCAAATAAAAAATAATCTAGCCCTATTTTTAGGGTTGTTACATAGTCAATCAAATGTGACCTGAATGTAACCAGGCCATGCTTTAAGTGTCATCTTAGAGGTTATGTTGCAAGCGTATGCCCTCTAAACAAATGAAAACAGATGGAGGGAAAAGTCAAAATTCTACATAGGCCTAAATTTAACAAACTATTCATGAACTTTAAGCTAGATGTAAATGCAAAATGGAAAACTTAACCAAAGATCATGTTCGAGTTCTTATTGTCGACAAAATCAACCAAGATTTTTCACCAATCCTCCAAACTCAATGGCTAACTGGTTAAGAAATAAGTTCAATGTTAACAGGCCTCAAAGACGTTTTCCTAATGTTAGTCATCCTTTCTATAAAAAAACCAAGACACATACAATGTGTAATGTTAATAAGAAAAAGTTGACACATTTCGAAAGATCTGGACAACCCAAGACCTCAATGGCTTGGGTACTCTATACTAACTAATTTTTAATTTGATGTGCAGGAGTAGTCTGCAAGAGCGGTGAACAACAAATGGGTTGTAGACAATGGTTGTTCTAGGCATATGATGGGTAATAGGGAACTATTACAAGATTTGAATAGCATTCAAGGGGGGACGAGTAAGCTTTGCTGGTGAAAATGGTAGTAAAATCTCAGGAATGTTAACAATCACTAATGGGAAGATAAAGTTTGAGAAGGTTAACTATGTCGAGTAACTGAAACATAATCTTCTAAGTGTATCCCAAGTTTGTGACAAAGGCTACTCCATGAACTTCACAAATGAAGAGGCCTTAGTTTTGTATCCGATATATAAAATACCTGAGAAGTGGATACTAATGAGAGCTACTATATAAAAATACATACGTGATGGATATGAGAGTAACTAAAACAACTACTGAAGAATCATGTTTGCTCTCAAAGGCGTTAGAATCAAAATCTCTGTTATGGCATAGACGAATGGAACACATCCCTATAAGAAAGATAAAGTATATTGTTATTAATGGTTTGGTAATGGGAGCACCTATGAAGAGTTTTGGGTTTGAAGACAAGTGCATTTCGTGCAAGAAAGGAAAGCAACATAAGAAGTCACATATGCCCACGTTGGTGAACTCAATTGGCATACCCTTAGATCTACTCCACATAGATCTATTTGGACATATCAATGTCAAAGGTCCTAAGGAGAATCTTGCTGTATGGTAGTCACTAATGACTATTAGCGCTACTCATAGGTCTATCTTCTTGCAGCAAAAGATGAGACAGTTCAAATGGTGATCAACCTAATTACTAAGGTTGAGAATCTCATTGGTGGTAAAGTCTAGTATATTCGGAGTGAAAACGGTACTGAATTCAAGGACTATAAAATGGAGATCTTATGTTTACCAAAAAGGATTAGAACATCAATTCATACACCACATCAAAATGGAATGGCAGAAAGAAAGAACATGACTCTAATCGAAGCTGTAGGAAATATGTTGGCGGATTCTAAATTGTCGGTCATATTATGGGCAGAGTCTTTTATATCTTTAATATAGTTCTTATTGTTAAAAATGTTAATAAAACATGTTATGAATTAATGCATAAACTAAAGCCAAATCTGAAAGGATTTGAGACTTTTAGATCCCCGTGCACAATTTTAAAGAAAAAATCAAAGTTAGCTGAGGTGGATGACGAAGGTTTCGTTGTTGGCTACGTGGTTGGTTCACCAAATAAACATGTTTTTAACATTGCAACAAACAAAGTAGAAGTTATGTGCAACAATGACATTGCGAGCTACTCAAAACCTCTACCTTGCTCGGGATCAGAAAGGGCTTTCGATTGTGATAGACTCTTTAAATCTTCTAACATACCTTACGTGTTTGATGCAGATTTATATGAAAAGTTGGCAACAAAGATGATGTATAATTAAGAAGAAGCTGCAATTCCAATATCAACAAGAACCTCGAGTACTAACATTAAAGAGCTAGGTACCTCAAATGTGGAAGCAGAAGATGATGATGATTTTTATAATCCATTCCATAATCAACATAGTTCGAGAGAGATTTATACTAATATGGGTGACGATCTGGCAGTTGGCGTATCCTCAAATTTGAAAGTTCACAAAGATCATCCAATCGAGAACATCATTAATAACCCGAATGAAGGGGTGAAGACGAGGAAAATCGTTGCAGAGAACATGTGTGTGTATGTGAAGTTGCAAGAGACTGGTATCATCGATGATGTCTCTACTCATATTTCATCAGTATAGGGATGGCAACGGGTCGGGTTAGCGTCTATTTTAGGGTATTTCCAAACCCATACCAGATTATGAAAGCCTGTCCCAGACATGTCGTGTATTTATCGAGTAATTTTCCTTTGGGTTTCAGGGATCCAGACTGGTTTTGACAACATTAAACTAATTGATAAAAATCTATAAACGATAAGAAAAAAAATGATTATCTAGCTTATTTCCCATCATGAAACCACTCAAGAAATCTACAAAATACCAACAAGGGTTAAGGTAGAAATTACTTATTAGAATAATGAAGAAAGTTACAGTTCACTTAATTTATTGGCTTTTGAATTATTGGAATTTAGAGTACTAGAAGTTTGGAATGTGAAGTGGTCGGGTCTGGGAGGGAATAAATGGATTTGGATTTAAAAAATGAAGGACCGTTGACATGAACATAATATTTAGATATATAATATATTGTAGTATACTAATAAAACATATATTTAATATAAGAAACATTAAAACATAAAGCTATGTTGGGTACAACGGGTATACAATCGGGTAAATGTGTCAATGTTATAGGATAATCGGTTCGAGTAATTGAGTATATTACAAATCCCAACTCGTTCTAAACCCACCAAAAATTTCAAACTAATCCCAGACTCGTCCCAAACCCTAATGGGTCGGGCATCATCCGTCCCAATTATGTCGGGTTTCGGGTTTCATTGCCATCCCTACATCGGTCAAGTTGAACCGAAAAACTACCATATGATAGTAAAAGACAGATTCTGGGTTGAAGCAATGCAAGAGGAGTTGTCACAGTTTAAGAATATGGATGTGTGGACACTGGTGGAGAAACCATGTGATGTTCATGCTATTGGAACCAAGTGGGTATTCAAGTGTAAGAAAGATGATAAAGGGTTAATTATTTGTGATTGGTAGTCAAAGGATTTAATCGGCAACAAGGAATCGACTACATTGAAATGTTCGCACCAGTGCCACGGTTGGAAGCAATAAGGCTGTTTCTAGCCTTTGCAGCATGTAGAGGGTTTAAGGTTTATCAAATGAATGTCAAGAGCGCATTTCTAAATGGAATAGTTGACGAACTGGTGTATGTTGAGCAACCAGCGGGGTTTACTGATCCGGGTTATCCAGATCATGTTTATCATCTGAGTTAAGCTTTATATGGTCTCCATCAGGCACCCCGGGCATGGTACGAAACATTATTATAATATCTTCATGAGAATGGGTTAGTAAGAGGAAAGATAGACAACACAATGTTCGTCCAAAGGCACACAAGAGTTTTTTTGTTGGTTCAGGTGTATGTGGACGATATAATCTTCGGGGCCTCACGTGTAGAAACGTGTAAATATTTCGAGCAGGTTATGAAGAAGAAATTTGAAATTAGCTCAATGGGGGAGCTTACTTTCTTGCTAGGTCTACAGGTTGATTAAAAGGAAAATGGCATGTTTATTCATCAGACAAAGTATGTCCATGACATGCTGGAAAAAGTTAATATGGAGGACAGTGCACCATATGACACTCTCATTTGTTGAATCACAAGCTAAGACCTGATGCTGAAAGTACTAAGGATGTTGATCCAACTCTGTACCACTCCATGATATGTTCTTTAACGTATCTAACCGCTTCTAGACCTAACATTATGTTTGTAGTATGTTTCTGTGCTCGTTTTCAGGCAAATACAAAGGAGTCACACTTGAAAGCAGTGAAGAGGATCTTGTGGTATCTAAAAGGTAAACCGAAGCTGGGAATCTGGTATCCTAAAGGAGGAGATTTTGATTTGGTGGCATACACAGATTCTGATTATGGAGGACGCAGTTAGAACTAAAAATCTACACCATGCGTCGGTCAATTTCTAGGAGGAATATTGGTTTCGTGGCAATGCTAGAAGCATACATCAATTGCTATTTCCACATGTGACGCAAAGTACATTGTAGCCTCAAGTTGCTTCTCACAAGTCTTGTGGATACAACAGCAGACACGCGAATATGGTACGAATTTCACTCTTATTCCTATGTTAACTGACAATACTGTAGTAATCTCAGTAACTAATAATCCTGTACAACATAGTAAAACTAAACATATAGATATTCTTCATCATTTTATATGGGATTGTGCTTAGAAAAAGTTAATTGTGTTGGAAAAGGTCGATACACTAGAGAATTTGGCTAATTTTTTATACTAAAGCCTTTTATCAAACTCATTTTTATATTTAATTCAACTAAACGGTATGATAAATCCTGAGTAATTGTTTGAAAAATATATTAATTATTATTATTATTTGTTTTTTCAAAATCTTAAAGGGAAATTGTCACACCCCGACCAAAGGCAGCGGAACATGTCGGGGTGCAACATGATTGGACAAATACACAAGACACTATTTAAAGTGACAATATTTATTTAACTCATTTTATTTCAATAAATTAATAATCAACACATCTCGTCCACACAAACAAGTTGAATACAAGTAGCAATTATATTGTTCGTTTTACTAATATCCTAATGGTCTTGGTAACATTTTCGTCAAGTCCTCGAGTCAACAAAAGTCAAACCTGTAAGATTTCATAAAATAAAGTTTGTCAACACAAAGGTTGGTGAGCAATTCATAAGATTGAGCATATAAATATATAGTAATAAAAATCCACAAAACTTGTACACGAAACAATAAATAAAAGCCATAATTTGGATAAAATCGCTAATAGAATTACGTTAGCGACACCTAACTATAAGGGGATACCAAATAGTCTAGGATTTAATAGAATATAGTTAATTGCATTACGTTAACGACACCGTGCTATAAGAGAATACCAGATTGTTCACGGATTTATAGACTTCCACCAACCAAAAGCGATAAACACGTAGGCATAGCATAGAACACCAAATCGAGCAAGTATTTAAGTAATGTATACAATCACGTTTGTGGGTTTAAGATTCAAGTAAATAAAGCATTTAGTTTGATAAGTATGAAATGTCACCCCAAAACGAAAGATGGAAAACGGGGTATGAAAGTACTCACCTCGATTGATGAATTGAGAAACTAATAAATGATCGACATATAGAAAGCTTGTGAACGAAACGAACGAATCCGACTTGAAAGCTAATTGAAAACGAATAAATAATATATTAATGAACTTGAACTTTAGTTGAAACCACATTTGAAACAATAAACGAGAAGTTTCGGTTGTAAATCGGATTACCGGTTAATTTGTTAACGATTAGGGACTCGTACTTAATTTAATTTAAAATAAAATAATATTATTTTATAAGGCTTTTAAATAACTAAACCAATATTAAATAGAAACAAGATGGGTTTAATTTAAGAGTTCGGTTTTATAAAAATGAATAGATAATAAAGTTTATAATAATATTATTAATGTTAAAGATAGAAATGATAATAATGATTTTAAAGTATGTCTTATATATATAGATATATAAGACAATGTTGATGATATATAAAGATATACTACCACTCGAGGATTGTTGTTAAAACTAATAATAGTAATAGTAATAACAAATATAATAATAATTACTTTTGTTGTTGATTATACATTATTAATAGATTTGAATTTTTACTAATAATAATTATTATTATTATTATAATTATATATGCCATATTAATAATAACTAATTCTTATAACATTTTTAATAATAGTAGTATTAGTGATAAAAAGATATAACTCGAGTGATGATGACGTTAAATGGTAACTAGGCCCGACATGGGTTTCGGTTTAATAAAACAAGTGGATAATATTCACAATGATATAATTTAATAATATGACTTAATAATCATAATAATAATGATAATAATAATCATAATATTAATAATCTATTCTTATGAAAATAATGATAATAATAATTGTTTTGTTAAACAATAATAATAACAATAATAATAATGATAATAATGATAATAAACAATATCTTGTTAATAATAATAGTAGTAATAATATTAATAATAAATAAATATAATAGTAAGTTATATGTAATAATACTAATAATAATCTTTATGTATTGATGTTAATAATAATAGTAATAATAAATTTATTAAGTATAAAAAGAAACAATACCAAAACCGATCTAGGATGAGACCCGAACCCGAGTCCTCTCATTTAATAATTAACGTTTAAATCAGCCGAACCAAAATAACGATTGTTAATTAAACCCAAAATTGTTAAGTTACCTATTAGGGGTTTCACGAGTCGTCGGAGGAAGGTTGTCGAAGACGTGCCGAAAAGACGAACCGGAGAGAAAGAGAGTGAGAGAGAGAGAGATACGAAGAGAGAGTGAGCGAGAGGGAGAGTGTAACACCCCGCAACCGCAGCGGAAACGTAAACGGGATGCGACAGACACCTCTGATATCAACCACATTGTTTATAAAGAAAACTGAATGCATTAATATATTTCAAAATTACATTATCTCGTATTTCATTACCGTCTAGGTGATACACGCATCATACAATACGGTACACAATTCTATTTGTTATAATGTATCCTAACATCCTGCACGCAAATCTTACACACATCAAGCACTTAGCACGTAAGCAATCAGTTCATCTTAATTGTACCTGAAAAGCATGTGAGAAAACGGGTCAACTACGAATAGTTGGTGAGTTTCACAATTTTAGTAAACCATGATAAATCCATATCATAATATAATATTATCTGGGGACACTGTTAACCCAGTACACTTCCAATAACCTCTGGGGACACTGTTAACCCAGAACACTTCCAATAATCTCTGGGGACACTGTTAACCCAGTACACTTCCAATAACCTCTGGGGACACTGTTAACCCAGAACACTTCCAATAATCTCTGGGGACACTGTTAACCCAGAACACTTCCAATAACCTCTGGGGACACTGTTAACCCAGAACACTTCCAATGACATATGGGGACACTGTTAACCCAGAACACTGTTGCGGGACCTTACAATATTAACAACTCAGACAATTACCATCTTAGTACATTTCCGTACGATTCCCGTACAATAAACAATATATATAAATCCACGCAAATCCATGCGTTCAGTAAAATTAACGCAAATCCATGCGTTCAGTATGTACTTAAATATTTCAGTAGTAACATGCTTCCGCCCCGGGAAAACATTTAAAACAATTCAGAAAAAGGGGCTCGTGAAACTCACCTTTTCGTGAGCAAAGATGTAATACTGTGCACGGCTACCGGTCCGGATCTGTAATACGATCCCTAAGTCGTTACTACACAATTTCTATTAATATAACTTAAATTCGTGTTAACCGGTACGTCTGGGGACACTGTTAACCCAGTACCGTACACGATCCGGGGACAATGTTAACCCCGAAACACTTTTCAGGACTTAGATTGTGATATCACTTAGAGTTCTTTAGTCAAAACTACCATTAGTTGGTTTTCTCGTTTTGCGTGCCTAGCACGGTTATCCGTCTTTATGTTTTCAAAAATGAGTTTGGTTACATACGACCCGAAAATAGTTGTTACTGATATTTTAATTAAAGTGGTGAAATTAGAGCTCGGTTTAGACACCCCGTTTGGCCGCGGGGCCCGTTTCCGTCTTTAGTATACCGGAACTGCTAAATCGGGTAAAATTACCCAAATCATCCGAATTACTTTCGGATGATTTATTTTTACTTGATTAACTTAGTTTCATGAAAATAGTCCATTTTTAGGGTTTTTATACACCAGTCAGCTCGCTTAGGCGAACTTTGCCGGTTTACGCGTTTTAAGCTTTAAAAGTTTGTTTTTATGTTCTGATTAGCACAAATAATTATCCGTTTAGTCTCGGATCTTAAAATTTTGCAAAAATCAGTTTTTGACAGTAAGGAATTTTATAAAAATATTTCCAGAATTAATTTTTATATTTAACATTTATTTATCTATTTTTAAAAGTCATTTAAACACCAAATATGTCGAAAATACCAAACGACCTTAGAAAAATCCCAAATTTTTCTGGGATGACTCCTGCCATCCACTTAGTTCCCAGTAATTTTTACAGAACCAAAAACTCATTTTTCATGCCATTTTCACCAAAACCGAGCTAGAAAACCCTAGAACTCGTTTTACCGAAAAGCCTACTTAGACTTCTCCAATGGACCTGAAATTTTGTGTGTGACTTTTATATGTTATAAAAAGCTTATCTGAATTTTTCCAGAATATTTCATGATGTTTAGCTATTTTTCACCATTTTTAGCCAAAACCGAGCATTAAATTCACCAAATATTCATCCTTTACCAAAAATTACCAAAATTTCACAGATCTCATATTTTCATGTGTAGATCATCTCTATGAAATTTCATGACCCAACTCTAAGTCTACCACAATCTGTCCAAATCATACAAATCATACGAAAAACCGAACTACCTTGTGTTTCTAGCTTTAGATCGCAACGATCTTGCTTTCTAGCCTTTGCTAGCAACTAGATACAACACCTACAAGCACAATAACACCACACCAAGCAAGTTATACCCACAATCAAGCCATTTCTTTCATGGTTTCGGTTAAGACATCAAAACAAAGATTTTAACCGTAAAAATTCGTTTTTGACTCTTTTAACTTATTTCTTGGACCAAGATCCCTTGTATAACTTGTATACATCACTTGATCATGCAAGAATCGGTTTCATCTCGGGTTTTCACCCATTTTTCACTTGAAACCTCATTTTCTCAAGATTTTGGAATTAAAAACCAAGATTAAACCATAATAACATGTTTATACCTTGTGGATCTTCTTAAAAATCAAAGGTTTTTGGTTGAATGTGTAAAGGATGGAGAGAAATGTGGAGTTGGATTTTAGAAAAAAGAAAATGAAGTGTGTATGTGTGTGATATGGACCGATCGGTCCATGTAGTGGTGTGGGGTGAGGCCCACATCTCAAATCTTGGCCACACATTCGGATTGTGTAATCCGGATAATGTTGTGGATAATCTGGTTCAGTTCGTTTTTCGGTTAAACGTTAATTCCGCTCAAAACGAGGCCAAAACGGTCGTTTTTCGGCTTAAAAATAAAATTTATATAAAACCGATTTAAAAACTTTAAAAACTTAAACCATGACATTTATGGACTTAACACATCATATTGTCGGTTATTGTGCATCTTTTTCGGCTTGATCGATCGTCTCTTGCTTGGTTCGATATCAAAGGTTTCGTTTAACGTACCGACGTACCATTAAATCGAAATCCTTTTTCTGTGCTATAATTCACTTATCCCGAAGCTTTAATACTTCGTAAACTTTACTAAACATCATATATTTCGTATATAATGTAATCCCCGATTCGTTCGGGTTCAATAACCGTTCATCGGTTAATCGAAATTCCAATACGACTAGCTGTACATTCGAGTATAATTCGTACTGTGAATCTTATATACTCGTATAAACACATTATAATTGGTATATTCGGTATTAAATAACACGTAAATAGTATATACCGTCTAGGGTATACCTGAATTTGCCGGAATCGTTACAGAGAGAGCCGGAGAGTGAGAGAGAAAGAAGGGAGAGAGTACGGCGTTGAGGCCACGGAGGCCGGAATTCCAGTCGTCGGAAAAACGAAAACCGAGGGGAAGGGGGTGTTGCCGGAGCAGGGAGGGAAAGAGGGTGGTGGTGTCGGAGCTCGCCGGAAAATCGCGGCTGCCGGAAAAACGGCAAGGGGAAAGGTGGCGGCTGGGAATGTTTAAGTTAGGGTTAGGGGTGGTGCGTCGGAGAAAGGGGAGGTGGGTAGCCGGAGGTCGCCGGAGGTGGTGGCGGCGGAGGCGGCGACCGAACAAGAGAGAAAAAGATGGAGGCTTGTTATGAGATTTAGGGTTTGGGTTTATTCTTATTTATATGGGTGGTTTATAAATGTTACATTTTGGCCCCTCAAGTTCTAATTGTGTTTCAAACCTAGTTGAAAACATTCTAAACAAGAACAAACTTAATGAAATGACCGACCAATCCCTAAAGTTATATATATAAGTTTCTAAGTTAACAAATGTTAGATAAATAAACGCACAAAGGGTGCTTATCAGTGAAGTAACATTCAAGGATAATGTAGATCGACTATATCATTAATAAAAAAGCCCGGGTCGGGTTTACAACTACTAATACGGATTCAACGTATATTTTATTAAAATAAAACGCGAAAGAAAATCCAAAACCCGAATTTGACGAATGTCACAGAAATGATACGAATCTTCTTGTGAACAGTAATATCAACACATGAAATGTGACATTCATTACAAAAATAAGGAATACCTTAGCTATTACGTAATGAGTAAACGATTAACCGAGCGATAGTGATATTAAGGCCCTATTATGTAGAGAACCAATTAAACATAAATATTTCCGGTTAATAATACAGTATGATATTAAACGCAAATAGTAGTACCAAAACAAACATCATATCATCCGTCAAACCAAAAAAGACTTATTCAAACTTAGTTAAGATGTTTTAAACAACTTATAAATATATTTTGGAATTTTACAACGAGAGGTTAAAAATACACTATCATATTAAACACAAATAATAGTATCAAAACGAGTATTGTATCATCCGCCAAGCCGAAAAAAGCTTATGAAATACTTAGTTGAGATGTTTTAAGCAACTTATAAAATTATATTGGAATTTTACAACGAGATAGTACGTTTTATTTAATTTGCAAAAATTAAGCCGAAAAGCACGCGTTTTTGCGTTCATAACCAATTAATCTCGAGCCCATTTTAAGTTCAGGTTTGGTTTTCGGCAAGAAAAGTGGTTCGGGTGCAATAAACAACGCAAAAAGTGAGAGTTTTTTGGCTTAATTTTTGCAAATTAAAGAAAATGTACTATCTCGTTGTAAAATTCCAAAATATTTATAAAAGTTTCTTAAAACATCTTAACTAAGTATTTCATAAGTCTTTTTCGGCTTGACGGATGATACGATGCATGTTTTGATACTACTGTTTGCGTTTAATATCATATTGTATTATTAACCGGAAATCTTTCTGTTTAATTGGTTTTCTGCATACTAGGGCCTTAATATCATTACGTCAGTTATTATTATACATATATTACTTATATATGGCCCAAATATATCTTAGTCATAACCAGTATCATTCGGTTAATTTACTTATTACGTAATAGCTAAGGTATATTGATTTTGTCACGAATGTCACATGTAAGGTAGTGTAGCAGTAACATATAGACTTTGTAATCCATTTGTCGGTAGGCTCAGCCCTTGAGAATGAAAAGTAGGTTTGGCCATTGACTTGTTTGAAGTTAATAAACTTGTTCTTTTTGGGACACATCATAGGGTCGTGTTTACTTAACCAAGTTGTGCGTATGGTTATGACTTATTTGTAACAAGATCATAGAAACAATACTATTAATCAAATAAATAATAGTGTGCCGCTAATATATATAATATTGTAAAGTGATAGATTATTTTATAGGTGTTTGTTGATTAAATTTCTAGATTTCGTTTTTCGTAAGGAGTCTGTTTAGGTTTAACTTGTCAGCTTTGTCTATTCACTTTAATGAATTTATTAAACTACCTTTGATTTAACACTGTAATGTAGGATTTTGTTTAAAAGGACTCGTTCATAATTAATTAGATAACTTTAAGGAAGTTTAATATTAAAACTAGTGTTTCTAAGAATTTAATAGATCTCCATATGTGTCTTCTTGAGAAGGGTCAGGGGTCCGTTCGGGTTTTCTTTTAAGTGACAATTTTATGATCCCGGTTCCATAACAAAGCATTTTCTAATTAATTGATAACTGAAACTTTGGGGATTCTAGCGTATGTGGTTTTTCATCACCATCTGAATAAATCAACTAAATTTTCTTTTGTTTATTACACTTGTTTTTCTTAATTAGTTTAAATTTAGATTATTAGTAACCCCCCCCCCCAATAATAAAAAATTAAATTGTCATGTCAGTCAGTTGAGTCTAAATGGATAGTTTACGTAATTTAAAGAGTCTCGTGGTTTCGATATCCGGAC
The DNA here is from genome assembly GCF_021521415.1 of Bidens hawaiensis. Taxonomy (NCBI): domain Eukaryota; kingdom Viridiplantae; phylum Streptophyta; class Magnoliopsida; order Asterales; family Asteraceae; genus Bidens; species Bidens hawaiensis. The sequence continues at coordinate 312,134 of NW_027491179.1, read as the reverse complement.
TTAATTTTACTAGAGTCGATCTATCACTTGTCGGTTAATAGTTTAGTCGAGTTTTAGAGAGTCTAGAGTATACCTTAGTGTCTAAATTAGGTAAAATTAATTAATAATTATTAGACTACTTTTAGTACATCAATCTCTTATCTCGTCCTCAAAATGATAATTGATTTCGAGTCTTTTAAAATCATCAATCAGCTCGATAGCGAGTCCATACCGACTATTGTATCGAAACTTCCTAATTCTGTCGGGAGTAAATCGATAAGGAAGGTTCGGTCGTCTAGGATGAGACGACAACTTCGAACAGTTTGGTTAACAATTTTTAATTTACCGTTAGCGAGTTCTATAATATATGGATTTATTTATTCACTAACAGGCATATTCCCCAATGGTAAAAAGTTAGTAGAAACAAAACTTCTATCGTCATCCGTAACAAACAAAACTGAAGCATACTGATCAGAAATTAAGAATGTACATGTCATCACATTTGGATCCTGTCGTGATTCACCAGATCCAATTTCAAAATCGCGGCCTCTAGCCGGGTAGGAGGTTGATGCTAGTCCTTGATTATGCTTCCCTACTACACCTTGGTTCAATTTAGGGCAACATCTCCTAAAGTGTTACATACTATAACACTCATAGCAAGTAAAGTGGTTCATTATGGCTGGGGAGGTGTTTGTTGGATGGGTTGTTGTCGTATTGGTTGGGGTTGAGGTGGTTGTCGACGGCGGGGTTGGGTTGTCTAGGATGGTTGGTTTACATTGTATGTGATGGTTCTACAATTGGGGGCATAGTGCCCAATCTTTTGACATTTCTGGCACAAGGCTGATCGACATTCACCTATGTGATGAAAATAACACATTCCACACTTTGGCCAAGGTCCTTTATACCCATCTGTTTTTCACATTAGAACTGGCCATGGCATAATTTTGGGTTGTCGGATGTGCGTGTTTATTATGTTGTTTCCCCTGTATTATATTTGCATAATCAGTTTGTTTCGTACCTGATGACTCGCCTGTCATTCTCAATACACCGCTCCTTGTAAGTTCAAATGCAACAATGTTGTCTTGTGACACAACACTTTCAAGAGTTGAATGGGCTACTGAGTTGACTATACTTCAAAATTTTGGGGTTAATACCCAAACATAGTGTTTGATACGCTTAGATTTCGAAGTAGCCAACCATGGCAATAATCAGGCCAGTTCTTTGAAATGGTTTGTGTATCCCAAGTGATCGGCACCTTTCAATTCCAAATTCTAGAGTTCATGTTCCAATCTCTGGATTTCGTTCCTCATGCAAAAATGCTCCAACATGAGGATTCTAAGTTCTGATCATGTCATAGGGTTAATTACCTCTTGTCCTCGAGTTTGTACAATCGTATTCCACCACATTAAGGCATGCTCTACAAATATACAAGTAGCATATTTGACTATACAGTCCGGTGGGCAGTTGTTGTTATTGAAAACAGACTCATTCTTTTCAATCCATTTCACTAACCCGTTTGATCCTACGGTACCACTAATTTGTATAGGTTTACACGATATAAATTTCTTGTACAAACACTCCCATCAGGGGGGATCTCGGTTGTTACGACCATTAATTGTGTTTGGATAAGGATTAACGTTTGTGGCCGTATTTGTATTTGGCGGGGGATTAGTATTCATGACAGTATTAGTATTCATCGGAGAAGAAGTATTTATAGCTATATTAATACTCGGCTGAGGGGTAGTATTGGTAATCATATTAGTGCGCGGTGGTTGATTAACGTTTGCAGTTGTACGAATATCAGTAGTGACTTGCGCTACTATAGTCGGAATCACCGCTTGCATTTGTTGAGCAATCATTTCGGCCACATCAGCCTCGATTATCGAATTCGCTTTCTTTGTGGCCATTCAATAATGATAATCAATATACATTAGTTAATATGAATCCCACCATATAGTGTATCACAAGGTTATCATAATAATCAATACTTGTAATATACCAACTAGTCACATTTGTATTACACATATATGCTAATTTACATTTACACCGAAAAATATAATAACACATAAAGGCATGTGCTTATATATGCGCCCATCAAACTTTGTCACTAAGTGACGAACAGATTAAACCAGATAGGGGTCGGTGCTTATAATTGTCAATCCTAAATCACCTTCTATGTCAGTATAAGTATTCTACTTATTACAAGGTACGTACACATATCTATACACATTAGCACATAGAATTACATATATATATATATATATTTGTACATATTTTATATATATATATATAATTAACGTTATATTTTATGCACGTATGTTGCCAATTTTACCTATTCGAGTGTTCAACGACTTCTTCCCAAAGTCCCTCGTACAAGCAAGCCAGTTATTACATTCGGGACCATAATAACTAACTTGCCCATTTGAGTTCATCCCGGTTGTCATCCTTATATATTATTAATTATTATTTAATCCCATAGATAATCAATCCTACGGTTATATTCGGTATCCTAAGGGACAACCTAATTCTTTATAACCAATGGCTCTGATACCAACTTACGTCACACCCCGACTAGCAACAGCATCAGCGTAAAACGGGAATGCAACAGACACTTCTGATATCAACCACATTGTTTATAAAGATACATTAACAAACAAATTTACATCATATTACATCATTCTAACTATGTTTATAGACTAGGTGTTTCACGACAATAATCAGTTTATTAACTGCTTTATTCATCAAATCAAGCTCTTGAACTGAAAACTTGTCTATGTCTATCAAGTCCACAAATGTTGTCTTACCTCCCACATAGGTACGGTTTGGAGGTGATGTTAACCTACCACCAGTATGAAAGCATATGCTAAATAGATTTGAATATAAATCTGCAAAAACCAAACTTTTAGATGTTAATCAACAGGTTCAGAGGAACTAGGGTTATGTAAGTCCCAAATCAAGGATCTTTCAATGTGATATCAATAAAATCGTTGTTAGGCGAAAACTAACAATGAATTGATTCAAGGCAAAGTAGAATAAGCACAAATCAACACACGATGGACTTCAAAACATATTTTATATTAATGTCGGGTGCTTAAGCCCTTAACAAATGATTAAAAGATGATAGGAATTATAACCCCGTAGCCTACTAACACGCCATACACTTCGTTAATGATCGCCAACCTAAAGACCTAGTTACAATGCGTATATATAGCACCAAACACCTATAGCCAAAGCCCACACAAAAGCCCACCGAAAACATGTGTTTTCTGTATTACATTATAACCAAACCCTAGCCCAATTGATTAAGTATAAACCATTAAGCCTAGCCCAACAATTTCCCCCTTGGTTTATAGCTTGATCTTCATTCGTGCTCCATCACTTCAGCATTAGCCTCTCGGTAACCACCTACCCATAAACCCGTATGAATAATTGATCCCACCATACCTGTATACTCTTTAGCAGCTCTCTCATAAAGTGGTTCAGCCATAATTTGAAAGCCGCTAAGAGTCTTGATGTCTTTTTCTTCAAACTTGAGAAAGTCTCGTGGATTAACGATACGGTAATGACCCTTCCATAGCCGTATAATCATTGTAGCAGTCTCACCATTATAAGTCCAGAGCTTCAATTCATCAGGAGCACCTTTAGGAAATCTCTTGGTGATCGGAATGGACTTTACTTTAGCATTTTGAGGCCACATAATGTTCAGCGTCGACTTGTTAGTGTAAGGATCACGAACCCTCTTCGCTTTTTTGACAAAGGAATCAGTAGTGCGCATATTAGGGAACCCTTTCTCCACATGTTTGCTCAAAAAGTTCCAGAATTTGGTAGCCTTTGGTTCATGATTTGGGTTGAGGAAATGAGCTCAAATCACTCAAATAAACTTTCATCCACGACCCAAAATATTTTATCTTTTTGTAATATTCCATATTTCCAGAGTTGCGCTTTACCCACCAGATATCTTTATCGATATCAATCCCCACGAAACAACTCCCGAGCGATCACCATATTTATCAGAGAACTCCTTTTGGACTTCCACCACAAATTTGTCTGGATGATCTGAAGACACAACATTCTGATTTGAGTTTTTAATGATCAACGCCTTCTTTCTACATCTTTCTACTTGTTCAGCGGTCTTAGGTGGAGCAGTTAAATATTTCTCCAGTTGCGCAGAAGTATCAATATTTGAAGCATGACGCAAACTGGAACCACCAACATCCGACACATTAGGATCACCTTGCTCACCACCAACAGTTTCATCACCGCTATCATCCGCTCCCTTAACTCATCACCAAACCGCTTAATGAGGTTTTGTTGTAGATCAAAGTATAGAGCACTAATACCACCCATGCTAGCTTGAAGTTCTTGAATCTTAGATTCTTTATCGGTGTTGATGGTTTCAAGCTCTTCAATACGGACATCTTTAACCACAGAGTCTTGTTCGAGCTCAAAGACCCTGCGTTGTAGAGCACGGACATCAATAGGTTCGGGTTCTAAAGAAATCCATTTACCCTTGTCTTATAAGAACTTTTCTTGCATAGAGAGAATATGGGCAATTGTTTCAGTGGCACTTGAGGTTCCTTGAACAATCGGATGAGATGGTCCGGAGGGTTCAGTAGTTGACTGGACATGATCTTCAAAGTCAAACTCTTGCACTATGTTATCATCATCTGGATCTTGAGTGTGTTGGGCTTCAATAGATGGGCCTTGTACAGACTGAGTCTCAACAACATGCTCAGTTGGTGTTAGTTGAACGATTGGCATAGAATCACTTGCCAGCACACCAGGTCTTGGTTCTTTCTTTCGACATTTATGTGGGATAAGATCGATGGCTGGCTCATCTTCAACATCATCATCATTTGTCACGATAACTGATTGAGGAGGTTTCAACGTAATTGAGTGGAGCTTCTCTTTGAAAGTAACGAACGCTTCAAGTTGTTCGGTTTTAGGTACAGAATGTTGCACTTGTTCTTGGTGTTCTGTCTCCAAAGGTGGAGATGGAGAACAGCAGCAGTAGCTTCAGTTTCAGCAAATTTACCAAATTTTACCAGTGGATGAAGTCCCTGATAAGTCACATTGGCCCCTTTCCTTGACTGCTTTATAAGACCAAAAGTATTCGGACCCATGGCTTTCAGATCAAGCATCTCCACAGATTGATTTATCTCAGGGGAGTGAGAATCAAAGATCATCTATAGAAACCTTGGATACATCATAAACATCTCATTTTTCTTTACCATCAAGTTTCGTATCATCTCATTGAACACAAACTTTGAGTAGTTGTAATTCCAGTCCATGATCAAAGCAACAACAGCCGACAACTGAGTGTGGCTGATCTCTTCGGAGCCCCCCTTTCTTCCCGAGACACACATGAAGAATGTGTGAATCAGAAACCTCCAGTACGGATGACATTACTTCTTTATAGCAGGGGGATAGACTCTTTCATAGCGCATACGTTGCACGATCTCTGCCACAGCCTCGGTTGAATATTTTGTAGGGTAATCAGGTTGATCACCAAAACAGCAGCACTTCGCGTATAATGACCTCATAGATAATCACCGGTCTCTTCTGTATAGTAGAATCAATGGTAACCACACCCTCGGAACCTCGTTGATTGATTGAGGCATGGTTCCAGAAATCTTTCACCATCTATTTTCAAATTACAGGATTCCCTCGTAATGCATGAGAAAGACTGCATGTGTCCAATCCAACAATCAGAGGCTTGAATTCCTTGTGAGCTGGAGGAGGATCAAACAGACATCCAACAATATTGTGCGTATCAACATACTTGAGTGGTGCTTGATCAGTCATGACGGCAACAAACGAGTCAAGTTAAATACTTATTAACTTGTGTTCATGATCAAACATCTTTTATATTTCAACTCCTTGATGACATAATAATATTATAAGGACCAAATCTTGAAATGATGAAACTATAAACCCCTTTTTAGAAATTTATTTCAAATAACAATAGTTTTAAATATTATTAAATGAGTTTTATGTCCAAAAAAAGAGTTTTTGGTCAATAATAGGAGATTTCGGTCAAATGTATGTGTTCTCTATTAAATAACAATCGTTGACAGCCGAGAACCATGGGTTCTCGGTTAGCATTATAAGTTCTTGGTCAAACTTGACCGAGAACTCTTGAGATTTCTGTCAACCTCAGGGGTTTTCTGGTTGACCAAGAGTTATCAGTCAACCACACCCGAGAACCCAGAAGCCTCGAGATCTCCAATGATCTTGGGCAAGGAAACCTTTTTGTCTTCGTTTGGAAAACTATGTCATCTTCCCAAATACACCAAATCCTTCATTAACACATAACCTACAACTTCTTAAAATTCATAATATGACCATAATAAAGCACAATCACACACCACAATCATCATTCACAAATAGTTATCACAATCAAAATAACCCATTTAAACCAAAACATTCATTAAGGTCCGGAGATGTTCCACAGTGACCCGAGAACAGATCCTGAAAACATGTTCATTTACCTTTAATGATTATTGAAAGCAACTCAGTTGATCGAAGATGATAATTATAAAGACAAGTATGATTTTTGCGAATAAGAGAGAATATAATTGTCGTTTGAGTTTTTTTATAATAACAAACACAAATTATTTTAAGCGCCTTTTAAAATCAAAATTTTAATTTGGGCCGGAAACCAATGGATCCCCATCATCTTTATTTGTACAAGGCCTTATGGGCCAGAAATACAACAAAATCATACCAGGCCCCCATGGGCTGAGAACACAAATTGAACGCCATGCCTGATCCAAGTTTGATAAAAAAAATGATTTCTTAATCCATTTGTTTCTACAAGATGAGGTAAAATCAAAGACTAAAAATAAATAAAAATAAAACAAACATAAAACAAAAATGAAAATTAGTTTTACCACCCGGCTTTCAGTAGTTCTAACATATTACGGGATCAAATTTTAGTTTTTGTCATATGAGCAAACTTTTATGAAAAGGTCCTAGCTTGGAATCATATTGATTAAGATGCTTTCACAATGTTTCATTTTCGGCATTATATGACATAGACAACAAGTTGAAAGCATGTATTTAGATACTTAGCATGATTTTCATTGCATCAGTGATATGCATTAGGTTCAATTAGGCATAAAGCTTAAATGGACATCACTTATGGACCTATGATGCCTCTTATCTCTTCTCAAAGCTATTTGGCTTTCTCCAGATCACCCCAATTTGACTCCAACCCCCTAGTGCTTGATCAAAAGGTTTTTGACTTTTTCTATACAAACAAAAGTTTTAAGCTTTAAGGTTGAGCGTTGGACTTACATGTCGTCCGGACTTACAAGCCTTTCATTCAGAGTGTTTTGGATTTACTTGAATGCCCCACCCTTGTAGTTCTAGTTTGACCCTTTAAGCTTTAAAAAAACTTGACTTCAAGATTATTTACTACTATTACAACAATTATATACAATATTGTTATTATTATTATTACTTCAAATAAAGAACAAAATATTATTGGTGATCCAGACAATAACGGGCTCGTGTATAACTGGGTAATTGATTTACTGACTATCATTCGGAGAGATATATCTAGAGACATGCATTATAGCAACTCAGGTTTTCTAAATTTGTTATATACCCGACTCGTTTCGATGTTCGGGTTATTTATTCAATAAAAATATCACGTTTTTCGAGGAAATTTATTTATTTTTATATTATTGTTTAAATTATTTATAATTTATATAATTATAGCTTTCATATTTTGGCAAAATTAACCCAAAATTTTGTAACATCCTACTTTTAGTTATAATAATAATATAAATTTCGTCTATTTTACTGTGGGTCATTATCGGTTTAGATAAATAGAAATGAGTTGGCTAGTGTTGGGTTACATGGATATGGGTTATAGACTTTGGGTATAAAAGAAAGAAGTAGAGTCCATGGGCTTGAACCCATGATCCCTAAATATATAAACCTTTAATCATCCATTAATCATTCGTTTCACATATTCCATACACCATCCAAAACACACACTTAAGCTTTCTCTCTAGTTCTTCCTTTTCTCTAGCCGAAACCAAGAAGGAAACCGAGCACCAACCCAAGGTAATACTAGTATGATGTTTTATTAACTTAAAATCGTTATATTTAGTTACGAAAAACGAGCCGACACCATTACATCGTTAAAGTCACGAGATTCGGGTGGAATCGGGTATAAACCGAACCTAAGATGAGCTTAGGGGTCACCCTAGCTCAGATCTGGATCGAACGAGACGAAAAACGGTGAAAAACGAATTAAAACACGTTTTTCCGGCAATGGCGGCGCCGGAAAGTGGTACGAGGTTAAGAGGAGTGTCAGGGAATGTTCTGACCTAACCCTAGATCGCTAAGGAGGAACTAACGAATCAGAAGTAATTCGCTAGCTGATTCGTCTAAGGGAATATAACGAACTAGCTTCAATTCGTTAAGGAGAAAAGATAGCGAATTACCCTTGATTCGCTATAGTTAAAAGATAACGAATTGGAAGGTCCAATTCGTTGCATAGAATGGTTCGCTATGGACTAATTCGTTATAAGTCCAGTTCGCTAAAAGATCTAATTCATTAAGAGGACTGGTTCGTTATAAGAGTTCAATTCGTCATAAGGTTCAACTCGTTAACCAGACCAAACGAATAAGGTCTGATTCGTTATAAAGTAATGAATGGGTTCATTCGCTATGAACCCCATTCGTTAAAGGACTGGGACAAACTAGAAGTTTAACATAATGACAGAATGGTCCCTGAACTTAGAAAAAGAATGATTTAATTACAAAGAAGCTCTTGAACTTTTAAGTTAGCAAATTAAATAATGATTTAAAATCCTAATGGAAAATGTGTTACGACAGTTAATAGAAATAAAATTTTTCCAAGCTGACCTGGCAGCTCGACCCCAGCCAGGGGCTCTGCCCCTTGGACCCTACTAGGGGCTGCCGCCCCTAGACCCCGCTGTCAGGGGAGCTGCCCCCGGACCCTAGTTCTTTGAGGGTAATAATTAGATTAGAAACGCAAGATGAGTAGTGATAGTTAACTGATGCATGTACTTATTATACAGTTAGCCGTGCCCAACTGAAAAGGGGAATAACAATTAACGGTGAACATAACCGACTTCAGGTGAGTTTCTAGCCCCATTCCTTGTTATGTTTTCGGGACTGTGTGCATACTCGATGTGATTAGTTAATACACTTATCCTAAGTGATAAGTGTATGCCATATATGTATTATGTGAAATGTATGAATGGTTTCTTGTAAATACATGAACGATCTTCGGAATTGCATGTATTTCCAGGAAATGGTTGATGTTATATGTATGTTGTAAGATGAAGAATGAATGATGTATGTATGAAACTTACGATTATGTATATAGAAAAGTATGTTAAAAAGGTATGGAAGAAAGGGTACTGGACCCTAATAATATCCGAGGATGAAGGGTACCGGACCCTAATAATATCCGAGGATGAAGGGTACCGGTCCCTAATAATATCCGAGGATGAAGGGTACCGGACGCTAATAATATCCGAGGATGGAGGGCACCGGACCCTAAAAATATCCGAGGATGGAGGGTACCGGACCCTAATAATATCCGAGGTATGTAGGGCGAATGCTCAGGTTAGATATGTATGTGTATGAAAGATTGATGGACAGGTTAAGTATGTAATGCGTACCTATGGGCACGTGTATGTGTATGTAAAGTAAGTTATGTGATTAACTAGAACTCACTCAGCGTAGCTGACTTTTAGTATGCATGCAGGCAAATAGGTTGAGGCAGCTAGCATGATTTAAGACACATGGCATGGAATCGAAGACATTGGCATCTCGAAGAAATGTTGTGATGTTTTAAAGACTATGTTTTGTTTTAAATGACTATGAATGTTTTATAAGACAAGATTTGAAGGTTATGTAACATATTATGGTTGAAGATTTAATGTTCCGCGAATGTTTTAATTAACTCTGATTTAGAACTGTGTTTATGAGTAAATCCAACATCAAAGTAGGGCTACTAGTAACGGGGCCTTACAAGTTGGTATCATAGCAAAGTTTGAGAGATTTAAGCATCCTATATGCTTAAACTCGAACAAAGAATGGGATTAAAGTAAGAAAAGAAAGAAGATGCCAGTTCGAGATAGCCATGTGTCACTCAAGCAAGCTCAGTAACGGTAAAGTGTATGAGTAAATATGTGTGTAAATGTTAGCTTAATTGCTAATGAAAGAATATGTGAATGTTAGGGATAGGATTAATTGATTGTTCGATTGGTTAATTGTTTAGAGTAGAACCAGCACAAATAGACTCATAAGAGGAAGTGTATAGGACACGGAAAGTAACGTGATCAGCTAATCACAGCTGGCCACTGTTATTACCTGTTAGCCTTACTATCCTTGTACTAAATAATTCCTTGAGTGATGACATTTGTGTTTTCCTTCCAGAATACAATGGCTGGATCTAGGGCGGTTGTTGGAGCAGGGGGGCGCACTGGACGTCGTGGCAGGCCTCGTCGTGTCCAACGACCTTCGGTAGTAACAGCTTCCAACACCGAAGCTGAGGGAAGCGTAGCTAGAGGAAACCTTAACAACAACGAAGGGGTTCAGCTAGATCCCTTAATTCAAGCAGCTATTGTTCAAGCGGTAGCCACTGCTGTGAAGAACCTTAATCCCGATAGATCTGCTGGGAGCCGTGAAAGAACTGCTGAAGAGGCAGGAGGAGAAGGTAGAAAAGATGATGAGAGGGAAAAAGGTGATTCAAGTGAGGTTCAAGTTGTGAAGACCATTGAGGGAAAGAGGGGCTGAGGCGGGTGCAACTATAAGTCCTTCAAAGGATGCGACCCGCCGAAGCTGACTGGTTTGGGAGATGCAATCGCTACTCTTCAATGGATAACCACCATGGATAAAATTATCCGCATTAGCGAGTGTCGTCCCGATCAAGTTGTCGGTTATGTCACCCAATCGTTTGAAGATGAGGCTATGTACTGGTGGGAATCGATTGAGCAGAGAAGGAGCCGAGAGGAAATCAAGGCTATGAGGTGGGAGGATCTGAAAGAATTGGTGATGAAGAAGTTATGTGCTGACGCCGAAGTTGAGAGGGCGGAGATGAAGTTCCTAAACTTGAAAGCTGGGACGATGACACATCGTGAGTACACCACAGAATTCAACCGAATGTCTAGGTTGGTACCCGATATGGTCAACACTGAGGCTAAAAGAATCAAGTGCTATGTGAGGGGATTGCCACAGAAAGTTCGCATGCTAGTCAGGGCGAATAAACCTGCTACTTTTGACTCTGTTGTCGAACTCGCAGAGATGGTTTATGAGGACCTGGTTGCGGACGACGTTTTGGTGGGGGGGAGAGAAGAAGGATAAGAAGTGGGTCAATCATGCTAAGCGACCTGGTACCCAGTTATGGAACTCTAAGGACAAGAAGCAGAAGGTGTGGGAGAGAAAGACGTGCAAGACGTGTGGGAAGGTGCATGGTGGAGAGTGCAAGTGGGGCACTGGTTCGGATGTGTGTCACAAATGTGGAAAAGCTCATACTGGGGAGTGTATACTTGGAACGAATGCCTGCTATAAGTGTGGGAAGGTGGGGCACTATGCTAACGAGTGTAATGTAAAACCCGCATGCTACAAGTGTGGTAAGACGGGTCATATGGAATGAGAGTGTACTGATGGTGGAGCTGGAGGTAGTGGGAAGAAAGATGCCGATCAAACTAGGCTAAGGACTAGGGCCTACATACAAACCCAAGAACAAGCCAAGCAGATTCCAGATGTGGTGACTGGTACGTTTTTAGTAAATGGTATTTCCACTTCAGTATTATTTGATTCGGGTGCGAATAGAAGTTTCGTAGCTACCCCGTTTAGTAAATTAGCTAAAATGAAATGTTTCCGTGTGTCTGAAACTTTTATAGTAGAAATCGCTAGTGACGCTTCGGTCAAAATAATGAGAATGGTTAAAAATTGTAAGATAGAGTTAGAGGGACATGAGTTCCCTGTTACTTTGTATGTTCTGACCTTAGGAGGGTTCGATGTAGTTTTGGGAATGGATTGGTTGTCTGAGTATGAAGCTCAGATAGTATGTAAGAGTAGGATGATAAGGTGAAAATCCTTGGATGGTAGTACGGTGATGGTTTATGGTAATAAGGAAAGTTCTGGGATTAATGTCATTTCGATGATAAAAGCCGAGGGTTTGCTAAGGCGAGGGTGCGGTGCCTACCTGGCGTATGTAGTCAACGCTACGGCCGAGATGAAAGAAATGAAAGATGTCCTATCGTGCGCGACTACCCAGAAGTATTCCCTGAGAATCTTCCGGGGTTGCCACCGGAGCGAGAGATAGAATTTCAGATAGATTTAGTACCAGGAGCCCAACCCGTCGCGAAAGCGCCTTACCATCTAGCACTGTCCGAGATGAAATAATTGATGTCCCAACTGCAAGAACTCCTCGACAAGGGTTTTATTAGACCAAGTGTTTCCCCGTGGGGCGCACCAGTGTTATTCGTGAAGAAGAAGGATGGAAGTATGAGAATGTGCATAGACTATCGCGAGTTGAATAAGCTTACGGTAAAGAATAGATATCCTTTGCCAAGGATTGATGATCTATTTGACCAATTGCAAGGTTCAAGTTGGTTTTCACGATTATATCTCAGATCAGGCTATCATCATCTGAAAGTGAAAGAGGCAGACATCCCTAAAACAGCGTTTAGGACGCGTTATGGACACTACGAGTTCCTCGTTATGTCATTCGGCCTAACGAATGCTCCCGCAGCATTTATGGACATGATGAATAGGGTGTGTCGACCAATGTTGGATAAGTCAGTAATCGTCTTTATCGACGATATATTGATTTATTCCAAGAGCGAGTCCGATCATGCTGAGCATCTGAGAGAAGTATTGGAGACTCTGAAGGTAGAGAAGTTGTACGCTAAGTTTTCAAAATGCGCGTTCTGGTTGCGAGAAGTGCAATTTCTAGGTCACGTGATCAATCCTGAAGGGATTACTGTGGACCCAGCCAAGATTGAGACGATAGCAAACTGGAAGACTCCACAGAATCCGACTGATATACGAAGCTTCCTAGGATTAGCTGGCTACTATAGGAGATTCATCGAAAGTTTCTCTAAGATAGCCGCACCGTTGACCGGTTTGACTCGAAAGTCGATAGTATTTAGTTGGGGTAAGTTTCAAGAAGAAGCTTTTCAGGAGTTAAAGAAAAGACTCACGCAAGCCCCAATCCTTGCTCTACCCGATGGTGACGAGGATTTGGTTTTTTGTACTGATGCTTGGCATCGTGGGTTAGGTTGCGTGTTGATGCAACGAGGAAAGGTGATAGCTTACGCGTCTAGACAGTTGAAAGTCCATGAGAGTACTTATCCGACGCATGATTTAGAGCTAGAAGCAGTAGTGCATGCTCTCAAAATATGGAGACATTATCTGTATGGTACTAAGTGTACCATTTACACATATCATAAGAGTTTAAAGTACTTCTTCGAGCAGAAAGAATTGAACATGAGACAGAGGAGGTGGTTGGAGTTGATTAAAAATTACAACTGCGACATTAAGTACTATCCTGGTAAAGCTAATGTGGTCGCCGACGTGCTAAGTTGTAAGAACGAGGAAGTCATTGCAACAGTGAAGTCATATCAGTTGATTATGAATTCAAGTATGTTTGATGAAATCATCAAAGTACAGTCGGAAGTGTTGGTAGACGAAGGAAGGGCTAGTGAAGAAAGAAAGAATTTTTGGTTAGAAAGACGAGTTGATGGAAAACACTCATGGTGTTAAAACTAGGTTTGACCATATGTGGATCCCACGCCATGGAGATCTCAGAGGTCGAATCTTAGATGAAGCTCATAAGTCAAGATATTCGATTCATCCAGGAACTACGAAGATGTACCAAGATTTGAAAAGAGATTACTGGTGGCCAGGCATGAAGAATGATGTAGTAGATTATGTCAGTAAGTGCCTAACTTGATTACAAGTCAAGGCAGAGCACCAGAAACCCTATGGAAAGATGCAGCCTCTAGAGATACCAGAATGGAAATGGGAACACATCACCATGAATTTCATAACTAAGCTACCTCGTACAGCTAAGCATCATGATACCATCTGGGTGATAGTGGACCGTTTGACCAAAAGTGCTCACGTTCTACCCATGCGAGAGGCCATCTCGTCAGAAATGTCAGCAAGTTTGTTCATAAAAGAGGTTGTGGCCAAGCATGGAGTGCCGTTATCGATCGTGTCTGATAGGGATACTCGATTCACTTCGAGGTTTTGGAAGAAGTTCCATGAAGCTATGAGAACAAGATTGAACATCAGTACGGCGTATCATCCTCAAACAGATAGACATTCTGAAAGGACGATCTAAACCCTTGAGGATATGCTACGTGCTTGTGTTTTAGACTTTGGAGGGAGTTGGGATGATCATCTGCATCTAGCAGAGTTCTCATATAACAACAGCTACCATTCAAGTATTGGTATGCCACCATTTGAGATGCTTTATGGTAGACGATGTACAACTCCCTTGAGTTGGGGAGAGATTGGTCAGAAAGAAATAGGAAGTTTAGAAGTTGTCCACGAAACGTCTTCAAGGTTCGATCAGATTAAAGCAAGAATGAAGGCTGCTCAAGACAGACAAAAGTCTTATGCTGATAAGCGACGACGACCGATTGAGTTTAACGTTGGTGACAATGTGATGCTCAAGGTCTCGCCTTGGAAAGGAATTATTCATTTCAGGAAGAGGGGAAAGTTGAGTCCAAGGTACATTGGACCGTTTAAGATTATAGATCGTTTAGGTGAAGTGGCTTATAAGTTGGACTTTCCAGAAGAGTAAGAAGGAATTCATTCAACCTTCCACGTTTCTCACCTAAGGAAATGCCTAGCTGATGACACGTCTCATGTGCCATTGATGGACATTGGGGTTGATGAACAATTGAACTACATTGAGCAACCGATCGAGATAGTCGACCGCAAGGAGAAACTACTTCGTCACAAGGTTATACCTTTAGTGAAGGTGATATGGAAGCATCGCAAAGGTTCAGATGCCACTTGGGAAGCTGAGGATGAGATGCGAAAGTTTTACCCGAATTTGTTTATGTAATAGTTAGGTTTCGAGGATGAAACCTCTTTAAGGAGGGAAGACTTGTAACATCCTACTTTTGGTTATAATAATAATATAAATTTCGTCTATTTTACTGTGGGTCGTTATCGGTTTAGATAAATAGAAATGAGTTGGGCTAGTGTTGGGTTAAATGGATATGGGTTATAGACTTTGGGTATAAAAGAAAGAAGTAGAGTCCATGGGCTTGAGCCCATGATCCCTAAATATATAAACCTTTAATCATCCATTAATCATTCATTTCACATATTCCTTACACCATCCAAAACACACACTTAAGCTTTCTCTCTAGTTCTTCCTTTTCTCTAGCCGAAACCAAGAAGGAAACCGAGCACCGACCCAAGGTAATACTAGTATGATGTTTTATTAACTTAAAGTCGTTATATTTAGTTACGAAAAACGAGCCGACACCATTACATCGTTAAAGTCACGAGATTCGGGTGGAATCGGGTATAAACCGAACCTAAGATGAGCTTAGGGGTCACCCTAGCTCAGATCTGGATCGAACGGGACGAAAAACAGTGAAAAACGAGTTAAAACACGTTTTTCCGGCAAAAACGCGTTTTTCCGGCAATGGCGGCGCCGGAAAGTGGTACGATAAGAGGAGTGTCAGGGAATGTTCGGACATTCCCTGACCTAACCCTAGTTCGCTAAGGAGGAACTAAGGAATCAGAAGTAATTAGCTAGCTGATTCGTTTAAGGGAATATAACGAACTAGCTTCAGTTCGTTAAGGAGAAAAGATAGTGAATTACCCTTGATTCGCAATAGTTAAAAGATAACGAACTAGAAGGTCCAATTCGTTGCATAGACTGGTTCGCTATGGACTAATTCGTTATGAGTCCAGTTCACTAAAAGATCTAATTCGTTAAGAGGACTGGTTCATTATAAGAGTTCAATTCGTCATAAGGTTCAACTCGTTAACCAGACCAAACGAATAAGGTCTGATTCGTTATAAAGTAATGAATG
Source organism: Bidens hawaiensis (assembly GCF_021521415.1). NCBI lineage: Eukaryota > Viridiplantae > Streptophyta > Magnoliopsida > Asterales > Asteraceae > Bidens > Bidens hawaiensis. The sequence goes on along the minus strand of NW_027491179.1, from coordinate 296,091 downwards.
GGTTCATTCGCTATGAACCCCATTCGTTAAAGGACTGGGACGAACTAGAAGTTTAACATAATGACATAATGGTCCCTGAACTTAGAAAAAGAATGATTTAATTACAAAGAAGCCCTTGAACTTTTAAGTTAGCAAATTAAGTAATGATTTAAAATCCAAATGGAAAATGTGTTACGACAGTTAATAGAAATAAAATTTTTCCAAGCTGACTTGGCAGCTCGACCCCAGCCAGGGGCTCTGCCCCTTGGACCCTGCTAGGGGCTGCCGCCCCTAGACCCCGCTGCCATGGGCGCTGCCCCCTGACCCTCGTTCGTTGAGGGTAATAATTAGATTAGAAACGTGAGATGAGTAGTGATAGTTAATTGATGCATGTACTTATTATACAGTTAGCCGTGCCCAACTGAAAAAGGGAATAACAATTAACGGTGAACTTAACCGACTTCAGGTGAGTTTCTAGCCCCATTCCTTGTTATGTTTTCGGGGTTGTGTGCATACTCGATGTGATTAGTTAATACACTTATCCTAAGTGATAAGTGTATGCCATATATATATTATGTGAAATGTATGAATGGTTTCTTGTCGATACATGAACGATCTTCGGAATTGCATGTATTGCCAGGAAATGGTTGATGTTATATGTATGTTGTAAGATGAAGAATGAATGATGTATGTATGAAACTTACGATTATGTATATAGAAAAGTATGCTAAAAAGGTATGGAAGAAAGGGTACCGGACCCTAATAATATCCGAGGATGAAGGGTACCGGACCCTAATAATATCCGAGGATGAAGGGCACCGGACCCTAATAATATCCGAGGATGAAGGGCACCGGACCTTAATAATATCCGAGGATGGAGGGCACCGGACCCTAATAATATCCGAGGATGGAGGGTACCGGACCCTAATAATATCCGAGGTATGTAGGGCTAATGCTCTTTATAATGTAAGGTTAGATATGTATGTGTATGAAAGATTGATGGACAGGTTAAGTATGTAATGCGTACCTACGGGCACGTGTATGTGTATGTAAAGTAAGTTATGTGATTAACTAGAACTCACTCAGCGTAGCTGACTTTTAGTATGCACGCAGGCAAATAGGTTAAGGCAGCTAGCATGATTGAAGACACATGGCATGGAATCGAAGAGATTGGCATCTCGAAGAAATGTTGTGATGTTTTAAAGACTATGTTTTGTTTTAAATGACTATGAATGTTTTATAAGACAAGATCTGAAGGTTATGTAACATATTATGGTTGAAGTTTTAATGTTCCGCGAATGTTTTAATTAACTCTGATTTAGAACTGTGTTTATGAGTAAATCCAACACCAAAGTAGGGCTACCAGTAACGGGGCCTTACAAATTTAAACTGTAGCCTCTTAGTGTTTCCACCTTCAATCTACCGGGACCACGTTGTAATTTCGGGTTATTATAACCATTTGACCCGTTTACCCAAGATCCGACCTGATAACCCATGCCCGTATTCGCCAACCTTTTTCAATTGAGAAGTCTTGGACAATAATCCTCTTTCCCAATTTGGAAATTGAATCAAATAATTTGTTAATCTTACTTATTTCGTCCACATCGACGTTCTAATTACGTTAATTCAATATAAGAGATCCGATTTCCTTAACATATCTAGCCGACCCTAAACCGACTTCATTATACTATTGAACGATCATGGTAATCTAATTAATATTGCAGGCATCATCTTTAGAGCCTCAACATCAAAACCTTTATGGTTAATTAGATGGTAGAAACCTAGCAGTGCCTGTTCATAGTATCGTCACTGCCATCGCGTAATTTCCCAGTTTAGCCTCGTCAGTTCATCATTAAAGGTAATAAAATCATGTAACCAGTTCGTATTGTACCAGTAAACATTAAACCTAACATTAATTTAATTAGCATTTAGCGGATAAACGGATTAATACTCCAGGGTTTGTTCTTGATTTGGATGATTTTGGGCTACAAGTTTTAAAGGTTCTAGTGCAGGTTATAACCATCTGACACCCTAGCCCATATGGCTAGGGTGGAGGGTGTTATGTTTGTATGTAGGCTGCCGGCGTGGGTTCGAATTTCGGCAGCCGATATTGTTGGTATATTTTTGTTAAAAATTCATTTTTTAACCTTTTAATCAACTAATTAATGTTACAATATTTACAAAACCATAGATAATAAATATTTGTTAAAACCAACTTTCTAACTAACTACGTTTTCGAATTTTGGTTAAGAACCATATATGTATATATATATATATACTAGTAGATGCCCGCGCGATGCGGCGTCAATACTTTTCAACGCGACACTCATTTCTGTTAGTTTATTAGTCTTACCGTGATACATTGTATATTACTTCTGTTAGTGAGAATTACAAGCACCTTACAGTTGGCATTCGATCCGTATTTGTGTTATTTGTTATATTGACTAATACTAACCTTTAACTCATTTAATTTTTAAGTTATTTATACAAAGTATATGTGAAAGACAAACTTGTAAGTCTACTCTTTCATAACGGTTCGTAAACAACAAGCATATATATAAATATATTTCTTTCAACAAATACAAATACAGATCCCATTCATCTGTACGTATCCAAAACCAAATTCACAATGAAACTTAGTTTAAACATTTAAGAGATTGTGCACAGAATAATACCCCTTTTGCTAATATTTAAATGTTTCTTAAAAACTATGTCAAGATACTTTTGCCTAGCCGAAGTCCTAAAAAATAATAACATAAAAAAAGCAACATGAAATAGAAAGTTTTTAAAAGTTAAAACTACCTTAATTAACTAATGCAGCAAGCTATACCTCATGAAGCAGCATATTAGAAGTCTTCAGATTACGGATTATGATTTGTTTCGCTAGATTGCAAACATACCTAGCATGAATTTGACCCGCGTTGACAATGAATGTGCTTTTCCAAATAATTTTACAAACGCTAAAAATACTTCATGTTAATGCCCATTTTTACCCACATTGACCATGATTTGTTCCCAAGCATTTTCATAGCGCCTACCATTGCTGATCTGTTGAACCAATGTATATGAACTTCATAATTATAATGCTGGAAATAAAAATATTTTATAATAACCAAAACATATACTTCATAATAAAAAATATATAAAAGTACCAAGCTGCAAAAACATTATGAGGAATTACGAGATCTGACCTAGACTTTCAATGATAAAAGATGAGTCCAAAAGATAATTTTGAATCTGGTAGATCAATTTTCTTCCCACATATATAGAGCTTGAGCTAAGCTCGTTTAATTAGACCGAGCTTCATATACCGAGCTCAAGCTTGCTCACAGGCCTAGATGATTTATAGAGAGTTACTAAATTATTAAATATATAGTTACAGGTTCAGCCAAAAACTTTTGCCACAACCGATTGAATTAAACAGGTCATGTTCGGTGTTTGGGAAGTCCAACCCTACCCGAACTCAAATTTAATATGAATCCGAACATGACCTGAACCCAAAAACGCAATTGTGATATATTTCTTATTTGTAATGTTATGTTAATTAAAAAAATAACCTCTTTTCATGCTCAAAATTCTAAGAATATTTGAAGGGATGTCCTCGTATTCTTGTAATTCCACTGCAAGATTTTTTGATGGTACAAAATTAATGGCAAGATATTGAGAATGATAATATAAGAACATAAAATTTTCATATAAATAAGTCATCCAGGAACATAAGATGGGACATCATAAGGTATAACACCTGATATTGCTGATAAATCCAACCGACTTGTCTCGCCCTTCTTTCGGCTTTTTGACCTGGTGGCCTGTTTAACCAATAGCCCAGACTGTGAAGCATGTTTATGCAAATTATTGGTTTGGTATTCCTCCATAGCTTGAGAATGTCAAGTAAGTTGACTGGAAACTTTGATTTTTCACAATAGATAATGTAGACATCCGCAAGCAAATGAGATTATACTATCCAGTAGCCTTCTTATTTTCCCCTGCAAATTATGAAAGGCTATTATTGATTTGAGAAAGTCGCATTCCATCTCATGATGTTTATTATCTTCAAGGCAACCGCATTACAATTTACAAAATAAAATGAATAAAATAAAATTAAAGGAAAACAACTACAAGCTGATTATATTAAAAATAATTGCAGACTAACTCAAAATTAATTAACCCACCTGGCACATCTTAGTCTTAACAAAAAAAGGTATTTTTACTAAATAATAAGCACTTTCCTTTTTATTTTTACCTAAATATTTAACTTGACTCGTGTTGTTTAAAGGTTAAACAGTTTGTTTCAAGCGATTACTCATTATTTAGACGGTCCCATTTATGAGTTAAATTTGACTCAATATAGAATCGTAAGTAGTTGAGAAAATGGTACAAATGTAAAGATGATAAGGACATGGTGGATACGCCGCTGGTACATCTTATATATAAGTGCCCTTATCGGATTTTCATTTTAAGTGTTGCTTCAACTATTTAAAGTTTTGCATTATGATTAGTTTTAAATCATATGTATTTTTATTAAAAATTTAATGGTGTTATTATAGTATTCTTTAATTTTAGAATGAAATTCCCTAAAGTAAGGGAGACTGTAACAACTCAGGTTTTCCGAATTTGTTATATACCCGACCCGTTTCGATGTTTCGGTTATTTTTATTAATAAAAACGTTGTGTTTATCGAGGAGATTTTATTATTTTTATATTATTGTTTAAATTATTTATAATCTATATAATTATAGGTTTCATATTTTAGCAAAATCAACCTAAAACTTAAACTTTAGCCTCTTACTATTTCCACCTTCAATCTGCAGGGACCACATTGCAATTTCCGGTTATTAAAACCCTTTAACCCGTTTACCCAAGATCCGACCCAATAACCCATACCCGTATTCACCAACCGATTTCAATTGAGAAGTCTTGGACCATAATCCTCTTTCCCAATTTGGAAATTGAATTAAATAATTTGTTAATCTTACTTATTTCGTCCACACCGATGTTAACTCAATCAAAGAGATCCGAATTCTTAACATATCTAGCCAACCCTAAACCGACTTCATTATACTATTAAACGATCATGGTAATCTAATTAATATTGCAAACATCATCTTTAGAGCCTCGACATCAAAACCCCTATGGTTAATTAGATGGTAGAAACCTAGTTGTGCCTGTTCATAGTATCGTCACTACCGTCGCGTAATTTCCCAGTTTAGCCACGTCAGTTCATCGTTAAAGGTTATTATATCATGTAACTAGTTCGTATTGTACCAGTAAACATTAACCCTAACATTAATTTAATTAACATTTACCAGATAACCGGATTAATACTCTAGGTTTTGTTCTTGATTTGGATGATATAAGGCTGTAAGTTTTAAAGGTTCTGTTGCAGGTTATAACCATCTGGCACCTTAGCCCAGATGGCTAGGGTGAAGGGTGTTATGTTTGTATGTGGGCTGCCAGTGCATGTTCGAATTTCGGCAGCCGATATTTTTGGTATATTTTTGTTAAAAAAAATCATTTTTAACTTTTAATTAACTAATTAATGTTATAATATTTAAAAAACCATAGATAATTAATATTTGTTAAAACCGACATTCTAACTAATTATGTTTTCGAATTTTGGTCAAAAACCATATATGTATTTATATATATATATGTGTGTGTGTACTATAGTTATTTGTTAAATGTTTTAACTTAATATATCCATACATTTAAAATATATATCACGTTAGCTACGTATTAAAAATATAGTCCAAGTATTTTATAAAACAAATTGCAGTTTATTCAATTAATTAATATGTATTTATATTATTGATCATTTACAATACATATTTAAAAGGAATTTTTATTAATAATAAAAATATATATAAATACCTTAAACATGTTTTTAGATTGAAAAAAAAAATCTATTTATATAAACCATCCAAAATTTTATAAATATTTATTTAAGAATTTCATTTATTAATATATACTATTTAAACTAAAAAAGAATAAAAAATCTTTGTAATATTAAACTTTTGTTAGAATGCACCCGATCATTGAGTCTCGAACCATTATCTAATCTTAGTTCCGTTATTCAAATTATATTTATTTCGTAATCTTTGCTTATTAGGATATCGCGTCAGTATTTCCCAAAGGACTTGATCTACTTCGATCTTACTTGTTGAATCATTATCCCTTGCTTAATTGCTAAGGTGAGTATTTTACTCCCCTCTTTTACTTATTTTATCTTTTGAGGACATATGCGTAACTAGCTATTTTTATATTATATAGTATTCAAACTACAACTGTTTAATTCTTATGCGTTTATCAGTTTGTCTAATTTGTTATTTGCTTACTTGCTTTATTTGAATGCACTTTGGTGAAGTTCCTTATTTATAGTATGATCATACACTATCTTTGGCAACCGATGTCCATTTTTATGGCAACGGTTTAATCCTTGCTTGGTAACTAATGTCCATTTATATGGAATTGGTTGAGTCATTTCTTTATGGTTTGATTGATTATTTATGTGTTATGGCTTAACTGTTTATTTCACATTAACAGTTTGCACTTTTATTTATTATTACTATTATACTGTCTTAAATTTGGTGTTATACTCACTCAACCTAGCGTTGATAAAATTATTGTGTTGTTAACGCATATGCAGGTTATCGTGTGATGTGATTTTCATGATTGTTTGAAGCAATTTAATTTTGGATGTTAGAGAAGAAGATACAAGAATTTAATTTTGGATGTTTATTTATGAGTTTGATGTACTTGATTATTTAATTAGATTTAATAGATATTGTCACTTTTAGTATTGCATGATAGTACCTTGAGAGCTGTGAACAATCAGCTCACGCCCCGACAATTCTGCCTTAGGTTGGGGTGTGACATAAATAAATCTTCAAAATGACTCTCCACGGTATTGTTTAGCAGATTTAGTTTATGTCACTTCAGACATTTACACACCATGGAAAGCACCATGCATATCAATGACTGTTTAAAAGCCTTTTTAGCCTAATAACTTCACACGATAGGCACACAAAATCAATTTACCTATCAGTTTCAAAATGTTTGATCAAATTTTCATTTAAAAAAATTTTAAGCTTCTATAAAGCTTGTAACTAAATAATCATATCACTTCCCAATTAGAAAAATAACCAAGAGCCAATTTTTTTTTTAAAAAAAAAAATTTAACTTGCAATACACACACACACCTTTGTTGAATTTTTTTACTTTTATAACACACACTTTTTTTTATTTTTTGAATTTGCTCCCCCTAAATTTGTGCAAAAATTTTAACGAAAAAGAAAAACTTTTATATACATTTAACATCAAAAAGACTCAATCGTCGAAACGTAGCATTTTAAGGAACCCTACAAGCACATTAGATATGGCTGTTCTGACGGTTTTGTAAATAAGTCTGCCACATTATTATCATTGTGAACTTGTTCAAGATGAATCAATTCTAGTCGTAACAGTCACGAATGAAATGAATTTTTATGTCAATGTGCTTGGTTTTATAATGCTAAACCGGATTTTTAACTATAGAAATAGCAGCATCATTATCACAAAAAATAGGAGTGTCAAGAAATTCCAAATTGTAATCCAGTAATTCGTGTTGCATCCAGATAACATGTGAGCAGCAGGCAAAAGCAACAACGTACTCAGCCTCAGAAGTGGATGTGGACAACATTTGTTGTTTCTTGCATTGCAATGAAATGAGTCGATCTCCCAAAAATTGACATCCAGCAGACATAGATTTCCTGTCAATATCATCACCTCCATAAATGCTGTCAGCAAAAACATATAAATTAAAATCTGAGTTTTTGAGATACCAAAGACCTAGTTTTTTGAGATACCATAGATTAGCCTGGAAACGTGCGCATTGACAGACTGCAAACATAATGTCGGGATGACTGGCAGTAAGATACATCAGAGATCCGATCACTGATCGATATTACGTTTGATCTACGGATTTCCCTTTAGGATCAGGTGAAAGAAGAGGTCTTTCTGCCATAGGAGTCGCTGCACACTTACAATATTGGAAATCGAACTTCGCCAACATGTCCTCGACATATTTCCCTTGATGTAGCAAAATTCCTGTCGAACACTGATGAACCAATAGCCCCAGAAATGCCACCATCTCCCCTAACGAACTCATCTCAAACCTTTTCTTCATTACCTCTTCAAACTCAGAACACAAAGCATTACTGGTGGAACCAAAGATGATGTCGTCCACATAAATCTGAACCAAGATCAGATCTTTCCCAACAATTTTGAGAAACAATGTCTTATCGATGGTCTATCGCTTATACCCATGTTCCAACAGATGAACCGTCAAAGTAACATACCATGCCCGAGGAGCTTGATGAAGACCATAAAGAGCTTTGTCCAACTTGTAGACGTGAGTAGGATGCTTCAAATCAGTAAAACCCGGTGGCTGGTCCACATATATTTCCTCATTTACCTCTCCATACAGATATGACATCTTGATATCCATCTGATAAACCGTGAAACCCATGTAGGAAGCATATGCCAAGAAAATTTGAATGACCTCAAGACGAGCCACAGGAGCATACACTTCGGTGTAATCTAAACCCTCAACTTGGCAAAAACCACGAACCACAAGCCATGCATTATCTCGAACAATAACCCCAGTATCATCTTGCTTGTTGCAAAAGACCCATCTCATATCTAATGACTTCTTCCTGACGGTCAACTCAACCAATCTCCAAACCTTGAGTTTCTCAAATTGGTTCAACTCTTCATGCATGGATTCCACCCAACTTTGTTCTTGCAAGGCCATTTCAACACACTTTGGTTCAATTTGAGATATAAAATAAGAATACAAACAACAGTGATATGTCATGTCTGACTTCTGGTTGAGACGCCAGTTTCAAGGGGACCAATAACATTCAAGATTAGATGATCCCGTTTAATCTTTGTTGGAAAAAAATGATCGGGAACAGAATTAGTTGCCGATAAATGTTTTGGGTCTCCAAGGGTTTCAGAGAGCGGATTCCTCCATCCGGATGCCGAGGTACAATGCGAGTACGAGGTACTAGCAATGTATTCGTTTGGTATGAAATCTGGAAATAGAGTGCTACCAAATTTTTGACGAATGGTACTCTCCCCCTACCGACGAAACGTCGGCCGCAGGTGTCTCAGCTGTGTGCAATTAACCTCTTCAGGAGACTTTTGTGAAGAATCAGTCTCATAACATGTTCTTGTTGACTTGAAGAAGAAGGCTGAGCAGTATTAGACAATTCCGACGGATCTATACCTAGCAAAAGAAACTTTTGAAGATCAACAGAGATATCTTATTCTCCATCAACAACATTCAAAATCCATGCGCCTGAGTTTCCTGCATCAACAACTGGAAATACATTAAATGGATTAAACAATTAATTATAATAAAGTAACCAGTTAGGTGCGACACGAACATCGGTTTCATTCTCCTCTAGCCAGCGCACATCATAAGATTCCACAATCTGCTACATTGCCTTTTTATAAAATCTGTAGGTAGTGCGACCAGCATACCCAACGAAGTAGCAATCATCCACTTTAGCTCCAAACTTTGGAGTTGATTCGAGATTTAGCAGAGTGCATGGACATCCAAAAGCGCGAAGATGTGCTATAGTGGGCTTGTGACCATAGAAAATTTTATAAGGAATCATCATATGTGTATTGTTGATCAACACCCGATTTTGAGCACGTTGTTTTGACTGCTTCAGCCCAGAAGAACAGAGGTAGCTTAGAGTCGCACAACATGGTCCTTGCGGCTTCAATTAAGGTTTTGTTCCTTCTCTTAGCTACACCATTTTGTTGTGGTGTACGAGCTAAGCTGTATTGTCTAAGCACTTTTTTCCCAGCGCAAAAGTGATTCAACATTGAATTTTTGAACTCCGTGCCATTATCACATCAAATCCCTTTTAGCTTCAAATTGATTTGATTTTCCATTAGCACCACAAAGAGCTTTATCAGTTCTGCAGTTTCACTCTTATTTGACAAGAAAAACATCCAAGTAAAACGTGAATAGTCATCAGTTATAACCAGACAATATGAACTGCTAGAAAGACTCAATACATGAACAGGATCAAACAAATCCATATGAAGCAATTGAAAAACTGAGGAGATGGTATTGACTAGTTTTGGCTTGTGTGATTTACGATGATGTTTTCCTAGAGCACAAGCTACACATTTCTCAATTGTTACAAAATCTTTAAATGGCAAACCGCAGACATTGTTGTTTTTAGCAAGACGGTTTCTAGAGTTTTAACATTTGCATGACCAAGACGACGATGCCAAAGCATGACATTATGTTCCGACACTTTTGAAAATAAGCATGTAATTTCTTCAGTAACATTTTTTCCCATGTCGATCACATATGCATTATCTTTTCTTTGTGATCGAACAAGAACCCAATCTTCTGGTATGATGATACCATGTTTTAAAACTAGACACTCTTTGTTTGTAAAATGTGTTGACAACCCGTTGTCACAAATCCGTGAGACACTAAGAAGATTGTGTTTCAACTCTAGAACAAAATTGACATTTTCGAACTTAAGAACACCATTACTTATAGTACCCTTCTGTGTGATCTTCCCTCTTTCTCCTCCCGCAAAGGAGACATACCCTCCATTAAATATTTGAATTTCATGCATTTGAGAGATGTCTCCTATCATGTGCCTGGAATAGCCACTATCAACATACCAAGGTCTGATGATATTCCTCCATAGTTGTTCCTGCACGATGTGCCAGATTAGTTAGTATTTGGTACCCAGTCCATAGTAATATTGGGTACTCCTAATTCATCTATGCAAGATACAGGTTGTCATGACATGTCTTCCTGGTTATCTATATAGAACAGAAAACTTTTAGTGATTTGGACACCGAAGATTTAGGCAACCATTTGTAGTCGAGTTTCAAAAAATTTTGACTAACGCTAGCGGTTGTCCTTGTCTCTGGTTTACGGATGGAAGTCACGTTGGATTTTGGTTTCCAGATTGATTTCGATCTCGAGGCTGGATTTTGTCTCGGGACAGAAATCGATTTTCCATCACGCTTTCGAAACATGGCAGGCTTATTCTGATGGGATTTTAACATGTGAGCCTTGTTTTGTTTCCAATCACCATCAGAGGGATGCCTTTTAGTACCTTGATTAATTTGAATTAAATTTATTAAAGGTATTTTGAGGCATATTCCTCTTATTATGTCTGTAGTATGGAACATAAGGACGGTGCAGACAATTTCTAGCAACGTGACCATGAGTGCCACAATTAAACATGTTTGTCTTTTAATATAAAAATTATCGTGGCTAACCCCTCGTCTTGACCTTTTGTGTGAGCTATTTTGCCCCACTTTAGCCTGAACATTAGATCTACTACAATCATGCACACAAGAACTCCATTCTTTTACAAACTTAGGTGACAAATGTTTATGAAAACTTTTATTTTTATCAACTTTATTTGAAACCACATCACAAGTTTTAAATGTCTTAGAAGGATCAACCACACAATTGTCTTTGCTCTTAAAACTGAGCCCACACAAACATCAGTAACAACATAATCAAAAGAAGGCAAATTTAAAGAAACCATAGAATTAAAGTCTTTATTAGTTAAAAAAAATTGATCTCCCTCCTCATGAGTCCAATCCTCTATAATTACTTCATCTGCACGTGAAGTAAACACATTAGTAACGTTCACTCTCAAGGTTGGTTCAGTAGGTTGGACTGAACAATGACCAATTTTTCCATTTGCAGTCGGCTTGTCGTGCTGCATGAACGGTTCACTTGTTTCCTCTTCTTTAGTAAGAGGAAGACCAGTGTACTTATAATTATATGAATGAGGAACCACGCTGTACCCAATACCCTCACCCTTCTTCTCTTTCCATTTCAACTATTTTTAAATCATAGATTCAACAACAGCACTAGAGACATCGAATTTCTTATAGTTGAATTCAGCGTTTTCAAATTTATTAGTTGATTTTGCAATCTCCAACTTAGAAGCGTCTAACTCGGTAGTTAACTCGGAAATTTTCTATTTTGCATCTAAGTGGCGACATCATTTTACGCTAAAATCCTTTTGAAGTTTAGAGAAATTTTTTTGTTGTGCTTCTAGTTTATCTTTTAAAGATTTTTCAAGTTTCTTAAGAGTGAGATTTTCATATGTTATGCCTTCCATTCTCTAATCAGATTACTATTGTGAACTCTATACAATTCTACCTTATTAATGCAAGATTGAGAACACAATTCAGAACTTACATCAGATGAGCTGGGAGAAGTAGAGGCCATGAGACTGAAAGCTAACTGAAGATCCTTTACTAGCTCCTCTGCATTGTTCTCTTCTTCAACAACATAAAAAAGGAGCAAGGTTCGCAGTCTGATTGTTTATGTTAAGTGTTTCCATCTTGTCATTCCAAACAAACTGCTGAGCCACCAATCCACGCTCATTCAGTCTAGCACCAGCCGCAGTTTCTCCTCTAGCACCGCTCACCGGAACCTTTTCCCTATTTCCCTTCTTGGATGGATTCGTGCATTCACGAGCAAAGTGGCCCGGCTTGTGACAATTATAACACCTCAGAGTGTCTTTATTAAATCTCACCTTCTTGTCAGTTGGCAAGTTCCAGTTGTTTATGCCTGCTCTCTTGGTAAACTTCTTTGCTCTAAACACGACCATGGCTATTTGCCAAGAAATATCCATTTTCTCCACATCATCAGGACGGATTTGATCCAACTCAGCAACTACGACCGGATGAACCAAATATCTAGCAAAAAATCATTGTAGCAGTTCATAAAACCTGCCATTAAGACAATGTTTTATTGAGTCTCCTTTGAAATAGCAGGAACTTGAGTGGAAGACTGACTAGAAGACCCAACAGCCGATTGAGGCTTAGTTGTTGGAGAAGGTTGTTGAAAGAACATAGGAGTGGTTGTGGAGGTGGTTGAGTAAATTAACCTTGAGAAGATCTAAACATTGAGAAGTTGTTATGAGCTTGCTATGGCTGAGTGTATTGACCTTGAGATGACTTAAACATAGAAAAATTGTCTTGTGATATGAGTGCATTATTAGAAGCAACACTATAGCCATCCACATTGTAGGAATTAACATGATTAATGGAACGCTGCTTGTCATCCATGTCACAGGACTTAATGATTGCCATCATCTCTGACAAAGTTAATCTAGCTAGGTCCTTTGTCTTTTTGATCACTACAACATTCATGTCCCAGCTTTGTGGCAGAGAGTTGACAGCTTCTTATTTGTCTCAATAAGTGTCAGATTAATGTTGGCAGATCGCATTTCAGTGACCAAAGTAACAAATCTTTGAAGCTGTGTCTCTAAAGACTCTCCCAGAACATGATTGAACATGTTAAAATTTTGTCACAACACATCCTGTCAACTCCTTCTCATATCTTCATTTCCCTCATACACCTCAATAAGGGCTTCCCATAACGCTCTTGCAGAATGTAGCTCTCTGAATCCTTGAGCAATTTCGGTGAAAGTGTCATTGTTAGAGTGGCAAGAGCCTTCTCATCCTCCTCAATCTTTTCAAAATCCTCGTCGCAGTACATTTCGACGGGCTTTACAGCTACTTCATCACTATTTTCTCTCTGATAAGTAATAGGTTGAGGACCATTGACAATGCTTCTCCAAATCTTTGCATCCTTCATCTTCACGTACTTTTCGAACATGAACTTCCACTCAGCAAACCCCTCATGAGACAGTAGACGGGGTACACGAGTAGTAGTTCCCATAATGGAATCCAACTCTTGATGCAATGCAGCATTTGATGATGTGTTACTTAAGTGGTCAATTACAATAAAAAAATCCAAATAACAGTCCAATGGCCCAATATAAATTTCAAGTCCAATAAGCAATGGCCCAATATATCTAGGCCCAAAACTAAACTGAAAACCCGAGAACCCAAGAGCCGAAAACACTGGATTAATCCCGAGAACCCTGTATGTGAGCTGAGAACACTTGAGTAGAAAACACAATAGCCAAGAACACACAAATAGTCCTGAGAACCATTGATCTGAGCAGGAATCACCAGAAAGAACCCGAGAGCCTTGACTTGTTGACCGAGAACGACCAATAGTTGCCGCGAACGATGACTCTTTAACTTGGTAACAAATATTTTTTGAGAAATCAAGGATTTAAAGATCTTTTAAGTTTTGAAAAAGATCTTATCCCTAATCTTGTTAAACTTTCCCGAAGAACACAGAGAACACCAGGATCACCAGAGATCTTGATTTCCAGAAAATTACCCAATGAATATTAACCAAAAACACAATCTTGAATCATTGATATCACCAACACCGAGCCTAGAATAGGTCTATAGGCTCTAATACTAATTGTAAGTCCCAAATCAAGGATCTTTCAATGTGATATCAACAAACTCGTTGTTAGGCGAAATCTAACAATGAATTGATTCAAGACAAATAATAATAAGCACAAATCAACACACGATGGACTTCAAAACACATATTATATTAACGTCGGGTGCTTAAGCCCTTAACAAACGATTACAAGATAATAGGAATGTTAACCCCGTAGCCTACTAACACACCATACACTTCGTTAATGATCGCCAACCTAAAGACCTAGTTATAAAGTATATATATAGCACCAAACACCTATAGCCCAAGCCCATACAAAAGCCCACCGAAACATGTGTTTTCGGTATTACATTATAACCAGACTCAAGCCCAATAGATTAAGTATAAACCATTAAGCCTAGCCCAACAGGTTAAAAATCAGATTTGGATATGAAACATTACCATATACTTTGTCGAGGTCAACATCCTTGATTGTTTCTCGTATGAACCAGCCCGGATCACCTATCTGAGTTGACGATCTTCAATTTCATGGCAAAACCCTAACTTATCAAAGAAGAAGGACAAACACCATAGAATTGGGAACGATCGAGGGTTGGATTGGGTTTATATTGGGAGGAAATGTGAAGTGGGTATAAAGTTATGGTTATACCCCCACGTGAGCAGCACAAGACACAACTTAACAAAGAATTTTAACGGGGTTAGGCCTAAAGGACAAACGTTGTAGGACTCTGACAAGTTAAGGACAATAAACATCAATTTAGAATATAAAAAACCACGAGTGAAATTTGGGGTAAAGATAAAGAACAATTTATATAATTTTATGTATATAAAATAGACAAGTGCCTTGTAGTGTAATATTAAGATTATCTTACCCAAGGTCGAGACTCTTTTGGTTCCTGTGCGGGCGGTTTTATGTTGTATTGCTCCTTTATTATTATTATTATTATTATTGTGTTTTTAAAAGTAAGAATTATACATCAATTAGGGTTAACACACCTCTTTTCTTCCATCAGCAGCCACATGTAAGGTAAGCTTAATTAATTATATAGCAGTTGATGCTCATTCATTTTAGGCTTTTTCTCTTTATAGTTTACACTTGATCCAATTTCAAATGCTTAATTTTATAATAATATCCTCGCACTGTCTCTCACTCTCAAAGAAGAAGCAACTGCCTCACACATGTTTCGTCTAAATAAGCAGTTTGCACGAAAATGATTATTTTATTTTTCTGTTTGATTAGAGGTTTAAAGTAGATATTTTTGTCTTGAAATTTATATTATTATTATTATTATTATTATTATTATGGGTTTGAATTGTAAAGTAAGATGTTTGGATTTGATTGTGACTAGGGGCTCCAAATTTAAGTTATAGTTGATTGTTTGTGCTCCCAATTATATGTGATGTAATGGTATCCAATGCATCGGTTGATCTAGTTTCAAACCTCTTGTTATATGAGCAGGAGGTTCATTTCTCAAATGGAATGAGACTTTGTGTTATTTTCTTAATGTATACTATGCAGATTCATCATATGTTATTTAAAAGGATTTTTACAGACCGTTAAAAACTTTTAAATACATTCTATTTTTGTTTATGTGTTCTAAAATACTCATCTATCCCATGTCTCACTGTCGATTAATTGTATATATTTGGGTTTAAGACTCACATCTTCCACATCGTATCAAGGTATGTTTTCAGTATCGTTTCATTAATATATAAAATTTTGGATTTGAATCACAGGCAAACAATGTTAAGCACATATGTGTATTCATGAGTAACATATATGGCAAAATGATCGGTCAGGTTTTCCTTTCATATTTTGTTTTGTTTTTTTTTCTTCTGGTTTTAGAAGGAGAGGTCAAGGATATATCAGTCATACCACGTGCCAAGTTGAAGACGATATTTGCCTAAAGGAAGGTAAAAAATGGCATTATCTACACCATATTCGACTTTTTATTTAGACTGGTTCAGGATACGGTGATTTTAAAGTTCAATATGTCATTCAACGGTTTTTCTTTCATATTTTATTTTGTTTTTTTACTGGTTTTAGATAGGAGAGGACAATGATATATCAGTCACGACACGAGTCAAGTTGAAGATGATATTTGCCAAGAGGAAGGTAAAATATGACATTCTCTACATCATAATCTATTTTTTGTTGGTTCATGATACTAATACTCTGATTTTATCATTTCAACAATGAATATTTAATTCAACGGGTTTTTCTTTCGTATCTTATTTTATTTTGTTTTCTGGTTTTGGATAGGACATATTGGCATGCGTCAAGTTGAAGATATTAGCCAAGAAGAATGTAAAATATGACATTCTCTACACCATAATCTATTTTGTGTTAGACGGGTTCATGATATTACGAATTTAAATATTTAAGATATTCAAAGTATATAAAATACATAAGCTAAAATTCTAATCTAGAAAGAGAAGAAATGGCAAAGAAAATATATATGTGTGTTGAAAGTAGAATGGTCAAAGAATGATGGACATGTTGTCCATAGGAGCGGGCCTGTTGACCCTCAAAAGTTCGTTGTTGAATTGGCCCGTATGGAAGTTCGAACCTTTATCGTTACTTTTGGTAACTCTAGAAATTTGGTCGGTTTGGATCTTTCACTTCAATAATATGGTTGGTTTAGTTAATGGAACGTTTAGATTTAAAACATAATTTGTTAGAGATGAAAGGCTTTTATCTATTTCTTAATAAAGTTGATAGGGATGTTTGATCTTTGAGAGGTAGTAATTGATATGGTTGTTTTTTTAACTAAATAATTATAACCTGATTAATGTTTTTTTAATCTTTGCATATTTTGTTCAAAATGTTAATGCAAGGGTTGATAGGTTGTTTTAATACAGTTACGATCCAAAATAGGTTGAGTAACTATCCAAATACAGGTACATTTTGGCACGGGTTGGATTGACCTATAATGGGTTTTGTCCAACACTTAATAAAACTTTTTATGCACTTAGCGTAATTTATGTCCACATAAGTTAAAAGAATATAATATCGATTTCACATAGATACATCGTTTTAGTTTGGACAACCGAGAAGTACAAAAGGTGAATTGAATTATGGGCCTTGAAGATAAAGCTTATAGTTAAATTAAATGGTTGGTTTATGTATTCAGTGTTATGTGCCGATTTGAATTAATAATAAAAGAGTTGAAGTATATTATTTTATATCCGCGTGTTTGATGTATTTTTGGTTTAATCTAATTTGTTATTCGGATATAAATCATCTCATTAATTTATATATTTTTTTTACCTTTTTGTTGGGTCAATAAAATTGATAAGAAAAGGCTGGAATCTTCTCAACCTCTTCAATAATAGCTAAGTATGGAACTTGAGCAAATTCAGGCACTTCGAGCAAAGTTTTCACTATCCGAGCAAATTATATTATGCGAGTAAGGTTATATTCTTGAAGTTTTCTAAGTGTCAAGCTTCGAGTAAGCTACACTTCATCAAGCAAGGTTGTTATTCTATCGAGTACATTTTTCACACAACCAAACACTTGATTGTCTGAGCATAAACCAAGTTTACAAGAAAGCTTGGTGGGTTGAGCAAAGATAAAATAAATGAGGATCTCAAGTTTTCCTGTGAGAAGTAAGTGGATTTATTCTAAGTATTTCTTCAAGCAAAGTTCAATCTCGAGCAAGTTATAGTACTAGAGTATACTTTGCTTGCTCCGATAACCCTTAGTGAAGATTGAAGAGATCAAGAATAACAAGTTAAAGAGAAGACAGTTTCACGTTATAGTTTGTTTTGCAATTACTATTAACAAAAGTAAAAGCCAGTCTCCCACAAGATTGAGATATACTTGAGAGACCCGGTTTTTACACATGGTCAACTGTATGTAGCTTGATTAAGAGTGAAGAGTAAATACGGTGTTAAAATGCTTATTTTAGACAACAAGGTATAGCTACAAACAAAACAACAAATATGTTTCATAAGAAACTTTTAATATTTTTATGAACTTTATGTTTTTAAGTTTTCAGTTATGTTTGTAAGCATCGTACTATAAAACTTACTTTTTCGTAAATTTATGTTTTTAATAGCTTTGTTTCCATATGAATATAAATTGCAATTATAAATTATATTGTCATCTCAAAAAGCATATTCAAAAATATGTTTTCCTTTCAAATTGTATATGTCTACTTCAAAATTTTTATATTTTCACGCGTGTCATACAAAACCTATAGTAATATGAAAACAGTGAACCACTGAAAAGTAGTTTTTTTGGGGGTGTTTGGCCTAGCTTTTATTTTCTAGTTTATGCTTATATTTTAAATTAGCTTATAGCTTATTTTCTCTTATTTGATAAGCTCTTTCTTAGTGTTTGGATTAGCTTATATTATATAAGTTGATTATACGTCTTAATAAGTTGTTAAATCCATCATTCTTTAATTTGTTTTAGTAATAAGTGTTGGAATACCGTATGCCCGAGACACATAATTAGGTTAATGTGGCTAGTCGTGTTTGATCCAAGTCGGGTCATACCCAATAACGAGTTAGACACACACCAATTATGTATTTGTTAAGATAAGATCTATAAGACAAATACAGAACACGACACATTCAGAAAATCGGGTTTCTGAATACTTACTTGAAAGTGTTAAATAAATTAATTGGTTAATTTATTTATTCAAATAATTATTATTGGAATGATTATTTAACTATATGTTCTTTTGTAAAATGGTTTATAAAAGATGGGGTGTTTATATATTTTATAAAGTATAAAATAAATAAATAAAAAATATATATATATATAATTATGGGGCCGGTTTTGGGTGGGCCCCACACCCCAAAGTTTTGGTCAAAAATCATGTCATGGATATGGTAGAGATGGAGTGATCCTTACTTAACCAAGACCTAACCAAAGATATGATATGATTATATATATAGTATGAAAAGGACTTTCAAGAAAGATATAAAAAAAAACCAAAAGTCTTTCTTTCTTTCTTGGTTCTAGCTTACGGCCAAGATCAAAAAGGAGGCTCGGGTCTCAGTTTTTCGTGTTCAAGCTCCCTAACATAGCTCGGTGTGTGTTGGAGGCTCGGGGTATATTCTGTTTGAGGATTTTCCCTTTGAAAGTCTAGCATCAACATCATCATCTTCTTCAACATCAACTACATCTCTTAAAGGTTTAAGAATGTAAGTTTTACAAGCTTTGATAGTTTAGTTTTCCCGTATCATTTGATCCTTGCTTCGGGTTTCTAATAAATAGATTATTGGTAATCTTATAACATGAATAAATTATGTTGTTCATGTACACATTTCCTATAAACTTGTAATATATACATATATAAACACATGGATACATATGTGTAGTTTGTTTATATCACGCTTCCGCCTTAATTGTGACTAGTTAAATGGTTAACTAAATATAAAATATTCATAGAAACCCAACAAATGGCATCAAGAGCCGGGATACGGGAAACTAAGCTTCGGGTTTTCGGTTTTATATTTTCCCCTTGAAAGATTTTATACAAAAAATTAACATGCATGATTTTTTTTGTATTTAATCTTGTTATATTTTTTTGGCTTTGTTCAAAAAATAAATAAATAAATAAAACCGAGTAAATGGGCCGAAGCCCAATTCGGATGTTATTGGGCCGAAGCCCACTTCATTAGGTTAATGGGTTAACCGAGAAGAAAAAAAAGGAGGGGAGAAAGTGAAATGGGCCGAAGCCCATTTTGGTTAAATGGGCCGAAGCCCATGAGACTTTTCATTGGGCCGAAGCCCATGTGTTTTGGACATGTGGGCCGAAGCTCATAATCAAGTTATTGGGTCAAGCCCAAATGGGTTGGGCTAGGCCCGATAAGGTCAAGGGGTTTTGGAACGGGTTCCTAAGACATAACGGGTTATGTTTGTTAAAACTAGACCGAGCCGTAGACCAAATGGATGTTTGTTGTGATTGTTATTAATTATTCAAAGTTTCGGTTTGTAATAATTAATTAGGGGCAATTTTGTAATTATTTATTCATATGGGTATGTAATAAATAGATTATTTGTAATATCTTTATTTTATAGAAAAAAATGTATTAGGACATTTGTTTTGTAAATTTAAAGAAGATTGCAAAATTGGAAGTTTGGGCCTTATTGGGCCGGGTATGGTGATAATGGGTCTCACAAGCCCATTAAGGGGATTCAAGCCCAAAAGGACCTAAGCCCACCTATTGAGCCCAAATGGAAGCTTATGGAAGCTAAGGCCCAAGTTCAAGCCCAATGGATCACAACGGGGTTGAAGAAGATGCTCGAAGCATTTGGATGCGGGATCAAGTGGGAGCTACAACATCCATGTGTCATGTGTCCCTTAGGATCGGACCTAAGACACACACTTGTTTCGGCTAACAAGTGTGGTCTAACTTAGTGGCTCGTGTCTAGTATAATTGTGTATGCTTGTTAATTGATTGTTTGATTATGTGGTTGCTAGATATTAGGATATCAACTTCGTCACATAGAATTAATTAACAAAGCATAGAACGGGTTCTAATAATTATCGGTAATTACGTGACACATAGTTTAATAAAATGGATTTATTAACTAGCCGTCTCACGCCCATAATAAAATGGTTTTATTATAAATTAGAATTTTGAAAATGGTTTCAAAATAATCATGTTACTAAATGCATGTTAGAACATGATTTAAAGTTTTACAACTAGAATTATTGAAACTAAAAATCCCTTTTAAAATTAAGGATAACAAGTCAAACACCATCCTTTTGTATAACGCTTAACATATTAGTAAGCTCTTAGTGGGAAAAAGGTCACCTAACCGCATAGAGTAAATTAATATGTTGAGGTAATATTGGCATATAAATGGGAAAAAGGTCACCTAACCGTTTGTATGTTAATATTACAAGTTGATACAAGTAGGACGACTTAAATTAGAACCATGTGAAGAGGGTCACCCAAGCATGGGGTCTAATAGGTGTTGATGGGATAAACATGCCGACACGAAATATGATTTCGAACCGGTCCCATAAACTCTAGAAGTTGCAAAAGGGTTTGCAATTGTTATGAATAACTACCTTGATAAACCGACAATGGGAAAAAGGTCACCTAACCGAAGTCGTGTTTATCGTTGGATTCTAGATTTTAATTATTAATTATATTTGGTATATATAAAAGGGTATTAATAATTAAAAAGGGTAAAACACTAAAATGAACTTAATTAAAATTCTGCAGATGGCCGCACACGTCGACGACAACATAATCCCTAACGTCCAAAATGTATCTCTCCGATCTATTCTCGCTAAAGACCGTCTTAACCACAATAACTTTTCGGATTGGTTCCGAAATTTAAGGATTGTTCTAAAACAAGAAAAATTATATCATGTTTTGGAAACACCTATCCCCAACGAACCGGAAGAGGGAAGTGAGGTCGAATATATGAATTGGGTCCAACACACGGAAGATTCCATTCAAGTGTCATGCCTCATGTTGGCGACTATGGTTCCCGAAATCCAAAAAGATTTCGAAAACCATAATGCGTACGACATGATTACTCAACTTAAGGAAATGTTCCTTAAGCAATCAAGAGTTGAAAGGTTCGAAACGGTTCGAGCCTTGCATGCATGTAGAATGGATGATAATCAACCAGTTTCAACTTATGTGCTTAAGATGAAAAGTTACATTGATCGCCTCGCCAAGCTCAATTGTCCCATCTCAAAAGAGTTAGCTACGGATTTGATCCTTAACTCTTTGTCGAAAAGGTTCGACACTTTCGTGTTAAATTATAACATGAACGGGTGGGACAAAAACATTGGAGAACTTCACTCAATGCTTAAAACAGCCGAGGCGAGCATGGGTAAAAGGGTTTTACCCGTGTTTGCGATCAATGAAGGTAGATCCAAGAATCGATCTCAACCCAATCCTAAGGCTAAGGTAGCAAAAAGAAAGGGTCCTCCTGTGCATCTTAAGGGTAAGGGCAAATCACCGGTTATGGCAAAGAAACAAAAGGTTGTGGAACCGAGGGGTCATAAGGATGATCCTTGTTTTGGTTGTGGGGAGACCGGACATTGGAAACGCAATTGCCCGGTCTACCTAAAAGAGCTAAGAGACAAGAGGAATGCAGGGCATGCCTCGGGTAATGTCTTTATGATTAATATTGAGCTAAATCTTATTTCTTCTAACACATGGGTATTGGATACCGGATGTGGAACTCATATTTGCAATTGGTTGCAGGGGTTCAAAAGGAATGAAGACTTAAAGAAGGGCGAAGTGAGTCTTTTCATGGGCAACGGTGCAAGGGTGCACGTGGTCGCTAGAGGAGACTTCACTTTATCGCTTCCAAGTGGTTTGGAAGTTGTTTTGAGAAATGTTTTGTATGCTCCTAGTTTGACTAGGAACATTATTTCCGTGCACCTTCTTAGACAATGTAACTTTG
This sequence comes from Bidens hawaiensis, assembly GCF_021521415.1. Classification (NCBI taxonomy): domain Eukaryota; kingdom Viridiplantae; phylum Streptophyta; class Magnoliopsida; order Asterales; family Asteraceae; genus Bidens; species Bidens hawaiensis. The sequence continues at coordinate 273,394 of NW_027491179.1, read as the reverse complement.
ACTTTAAATTTGTAAAATCAGAAATGCATGTATTATCTAATGGTATCTTTTATTTTAAAGCTGTACCAAACAACGGTATTTATGAATTGGTTCATGACAATACCTCAAATAGCTCATTATATCAAACTTCCACTAAAAGACTCAAAAAGGATTTGAGTGATTCCTACATTTGGCATTGTCGTCTTGGACACATAAACAAGAATCGTGTAAATACTCTCCAAAAGAATGGTCTTTTGAAAACAAATGAGTTAGGTTCGTTTGATGAGTGTGAATCTTGTATTCAAGGCAAGATGACCAAAGAACCTTTTAAAGGTACAAATGAAAGGGCTAAGGACTTGTTAGGTATCATACATACGGATGTATGCGGACCTCTCAAGCCCACTAGTAGGAATAGTGAAAGGTACTTCATTACCTTTACCGACGATTTTAGTCGATATGGGTATGTGTATCTAATGAAACACAAACATGAAGCCTTTGAAATGTTCAAGGATTTTCAAAATGAAGTACAAAATCAGCTCGACCGAACAATCAAGGTACTCCGCTCCGATAGAGGAGGCGAATACCTAAGTGATGCTTTTCAATGTCATCTTAGAGATTGTGGAATTATTTCACAGTTCACTCCTCCTGGAACTCCTCAACATAACGGAGTATCCGAAAGGAGGAATAGAACCCTGTTGGACATGGTTCGATCAATGATGGCACGAAGCTCACTACCGCCATCGTTTTGGGGATATGCGCTACTTACAGCGGCTCGTATTTTGAATATGGCCCCGACCAAAAAGGTGGATCGAATACCCTATGAAATGTGGCATGGAAAGGTTCCATCCTTTTCATATTTAAGGGTATGGGGATGCATAGTTTATGTTAAACGTGACACCCCAAATAAGCTTGAGGCTCGATCCATCAGGTGTATCTTCATAGGATACCCAAAGGATGATATAGGATATATATTCTATGATCCTAGTGAACAAAAGGTGTTTGTTTCACGCAAAGGATACTTCTTAGAAACTAAGTTCCTTATGGAAGGACCTAGTGAAAAGAGAGTGGAACTTGAAGAGGTTCAAGAATCACTGGATGATACACAGTTGGTCGATACTAGTTTTCAACACGAGGATGTTGAAGGTGATCAAATGGTTGATCATACACACGTTGCTCGCAGATCTAGTAGGATTAGTCGACCTCCCAAGAAATATGGATTTCTCGTGGATGATTGCTACTTGGTCGATTCGGATGAACCGATCTCCTACAAAGATGCTATGTCACAACCTGATTGTGACAAGTGGCTTGAAGCCATGAGCGCCGAGATGCAATCCATGCACGATAACCAAGTTTGGGAATTGGTTGATCGTCCACTTAACTCCAAAATGGTTGGATGTAAGTGGGTCTTCAAGAAGAAGACCGATATGCATGGAAATTTAGATACTTACAAAGCACGACTTGTAGCAAAAGGTTTCACGCAAACTCAAGGGATTGATTATGATGAAACCTTTTCGCCGGTCGCGATGCTTAAGTCGATCAGGATATTATTTGCCATTGCAGCTCATTTTGATTATGAGATATGGCAAATGGATGTCAAGACCGCTTTTCTTAATGGATATCTTGAGGAAGATGTCCATATGGTTCAACCTGAAGGTTTTGTCGATCCATCTAATCCTGATAAAGTATGTAAGTTAAGGAAATCAATCTACGGGTTGAAACAAGCATCACGGATGTGGAATCATCGTTTTAATGAAGAAATCAAAGCGTTTGGTTTCGTCCAAAACGGTGATGAGGCGTGTGTGTATAAATGGGCTAGTGGGAGTATAGTCATTTCCTTATTTTGTATGTCGATGATATACTTTTATTTGGAAATGATATACCAAGTATGAAAAGCGTTAAAGCGTGGTTAAGTAGTCGTTTCTCAATTAAGGATCTTGGAGAAGCGACATATATCTTGGGAATAAAGGTCTATAGGGATAGACAAAGGAAATTGATCGGACTCAATCAAAGTGCATACATTGATAAAATCCTGAAAAGGTTCAGGATGGAAAACTCTAAGAAAGGTTTGGTACCTATTCCTAGAGGAACCGTGTTAAGCTCATCCCAAAGTCCTAGCTCTAAGGAAGAGCAGGATAGGATGAAGCATGTTCCTTATGCTTCGGCAATAGGATCTATTATGTATGCAATGATGTGCACCAGACCGGACGTCTCGTATGCTTTAAGCATAACGAGTAGATACCAGCACAACCCAGGTGACAGTCATTGGATGGCTGTCAAGAATATATTAAAATACCTTAGAAGGACTAAGGATATGTTTTTAATATATGGGTCTGGTGAGGAGGAACTCGTCGTAAAGGGTTACGTGGATGCGAGTTTCCAAACTGACCGAGATGATTCTTGGTCACAGTCGGGATATGTCTTCATTTTGAATGGAGGCGCTGTCTCTTGGAAGAGTTCGAAGCAGGATGTTGTCGCGTTATCCACTACAGAATCTGAGTACATCGCCGCTTCAATGGCAGCCCAAGAGGCTGCATGGATGAAAAAGTTCATCATGGATCTAGGGATTATCTCTACCATTCAGGAGCCCCTAGAGATATTCTGTGACAATGAGGGTGCTATTGCACAGATCAAGGAGCCTCGTGCTCATCAGAAAACGAGGCACATTGAGCGCAGATTCAACTACATAAGGGATGAAGTTGAAAAAGGAAAGATATGTATTCATAAAGTTCATACCGATCAAAATATTGCGGACCCACTCACGAAGCTCCTCGATAGGCCAAAGCATGAGGGTCATGTTTGTGCATTAGGACTTCGGTATTCTAGTGAGTGGATTTATCTGTGTTTAGTGTTTGTATAAGAACAAATGTAATGGGTATCTCATGATAATTAATTGTGTTTTAATTTTTCAATGAGTTATGTTCTATATTTGCATGTTTAATCCATGAATGACTTATGTTGTTCTAAACGTCCGTAGTCGATCATACTTGTGGGAACAAGTATGAAGGTAAGACTATTATGAACCCGGATTGGTTGATATTCATGTGATGAATATAGGGCATAGGTTTGCCACCAAGGTTCATAGATATTTGTGGGATACAAATATTGGACATGATCCGCTCTCAAGGATCACTGCATGGAGTTAGTGCAACTGATCATAAGTAATCCTTGAGTAAAGGCGAGTATCATTGTGTCCTTTGACCTGAGATGCATATTGGATCTGGTTTTTCGTCAAGTCTGATAACTTGACTCTCTTCTTTGTTATTTCGGTAACACGATGACGTGTAAGAAAGAGCTCAGATATCATATGAGATGTCAACGAGGATGTATGCAGTCAAGATGGGATTTGTTCCTCTTATATGTTGAGAGTTTAGATGTCTAAGGCCTGTTAAGTTAAATCATTGAGAGAATGATCACTCTGTGTCTCTTCGATTTGACAGGACATCTAGTAATAAAGGGATGTAATGATAAGACTTACCTATATCATATCAAGTATGGACTTGAAGGGGATGATGTTATTGAATGGCACTTAGTCAAACACACTAGGGGTGGTGACCTGTTGTTAGGCGGTATTCACCATTAGCATTAACTTCCTATGAGTCTCGTGCAAGTGGGAGATTGTTGGAATACCGTATGCCCGAGACACATAATTAGGTTAATGTGGCTAGTCGTGTTTGATCCAAGTCGGGTCATACCCAATAACGAGTTAGACACACACCAATTATGTATTTGTTAAGATAAGATCTATAAGACAAATACAGAACACGACACATTCAGAAAATCGGGTTTCTGAATACTTACTTGAAAGTGTTAAATAAATTAATTGGTTAATTTATTTATTCAAATAATTATTATTGGAATGATTATTTAACTATATGTTCTTTTGTAAAATGGTTTATAAAAGATGGGGTGTTTATATATTTTATAAAGTATAAAATAAATAAATAAAAAAATATATATATATAATTATGGGGCCGGTTTTGGGTGGGCCCCACACCCCAAAGTTTTGGTCAAAAATCATGTCATGGATATGGTAGAGATGGAGTGATCCTTACTTAACCAAGACCTAACCAAAGATATGATATGATTATATATATAGTATGAAAAGGACTTTCAAGAAAGATATAAAAAAAAACCAAAAGTCTTTCTTTCTTTCTTGGTTCTAGCTTACGGCCAAGATCAAAAAGGAGGCTCGGGTCTCGGTTTTTCGTGTTCAAGCTCCCTAACATAGCTCGGTGTGTGTTGGAGGCTCGGGGTATATTCTGTTTGAGGATTTTCCCTTTGAAAGTCTAGCATCAACATCATCATCTTCTTCAACATCAACTACATCTCTTAAAGGTTTAAGAATGTAAGTTTTACAAGCTTTGATAGTTTAGTTTTCCCGTATCATTTGATCCTTGCTTCGGGTTTCTAATAAATAGATTATTGGTAATCTTATAACATGAATAAATTATGTTGTTCATGTACACATTTCCTATAAACTTGTAATATATACATATATAAACACATGGATACATATGTGTAGTTTGTTTATATCACGCTTCCGCCTTAATTGTGACTAGTTAAATGGTTAACTAAATATAAAATATTCATAGAAACCCAACAATAAGTTGTTTCAATAATATTAATCCATCATCATTTGAAGGCAAATGGTAATTTACCCTCTTAAACAAATAAGCTTCTTCAAATAAGCTAAAAAACCATCTTCAAATAAACTTATCAAAATTAGCTTATATAAGCTTATAAGCATAAGTTAAAAAAGCTAAACCAAACACTAAGGGGGTGTTTGGGATTGCTTCTTAAAACTGCTTATGGCTTTTTGGATTGGCAAAATATCCAAAATGCCCCTCCAAAAGCATCTAAAAGCTCCAGTTTGAAGCTTATTTGGAGCTTCTAGGTGCTTTTGGAGGGACATTTTGGACAATTTGCCTCTCCAAAAAGTCATAACCAATTTCTAAAAGCAATCCCGAACATGCTATGAGTTAAGCTTATTTTATAAAAAAAAAAAAAAGAAGCTAAAAAAGCTATAAGCTCTACTAAAAAAGCTAGGCCAAACACCCCCTTTATCCACCGCTTACAGTTACACCAGGCTCATAAATCGCCGCCGATATCTACTACAGTTGGGTACATCTTCACCGGCGCTTCATGTCGTTAACTATTCAAACTGTGTTTGAACTGAAATCATCTCAAGATCCATCCTGTAATTTACTATTAGCCCTGCGGTAACCAATCCTTGTTCGGCTATCATTGTTCAATTTGTATCGAACACTTCTGCTCAATCAGGTAAAGGTGTTCATTTAAATACTGTCTTCTATTTATCCTTTGATTGAATGTTCGACGTTATGCCCGTGAGTGATATGTAGGGCATGATTTGCAAAACACCTTTCTTTCTACTATGGATGCTAGAAATTAGGCTGCCAAAATTGCATTTAAACACGTCTAACCATCCTCGGTACGCGTAACTGGCACTGGAATGCGTGTAACTTGCATTAAGAACGCTCAACCTACGCTGTGCGCGTAACCAAAATGCGTTTAACAGGCATCAGAAACCAGAAGCAAAGCTGAATTGGCCCGACTAGAAATCCGTTCCGACCACAAACCTTCTTGACCCGAACCAAAATAACCTCTTTCTGAACCGTCACATTCTAACACGTGACCCGAACCGACCGACCCGTTTGCCAGTCTACTAGAAATAAGTACATCAGAATGTTAACAAAACTTAATATTCTTGTTGTTTTATTTTAGTTAAATGCTTCCTCATGTCTAATTTTTCTTAGCCTCCCTTCATAATTAGTTAGGCTGGATGCTTCACAGTGTTTGATTTATCTTCTTTCTTATTGTCTTCAGGCACAGAGTAGGATACATTTTGCAACCAATACATAGGTGACTTACAAGCAACAATCATTAGTTACTACAAACAATAAATTATGCCATGTCTCTTGCATTGCTTCATGCTCTTTCACGCCGCCGTGCTCACGTTACTATATTCCTACAAAAGAATTTGATCCATGACAGCATTGAAAGTAAAAGTTCTATTGGTATACAGTTCAACAAAGGTAACTGTTATGAAATTTTAGTGTCTTCAAACCAGAGAAACGTGATCTTAACGTGCTTGTCTTTGTTTAATGCTTACTTCCAGGTGGCATTAAAACAACAATTTTAGGTTCCAATCTTTTCAACTTAGTTTCACACTCTCATCGTTCTACATTCGAGTATAGAAGATGGTTCTCTGTAGCTCCAACTCAAGATGATGTCAGCGATAGTAACATAGATGTTGGTGCTGATATCAGCAAATTTGAAAGTGGAAAACCTGTTGAGTTTAGCAAAGTAGATGCACAATTGCTTCCAACTATACTCCTCATTGGTCGCCCAAATGTTGGCAAATCTGCGTTGTTTAATCGGTTAGCTATTCTAATATATGTGTCATAAAGTTTATACTTGTTTATGCATTCACATTTGGCTGTTATGAACATGATAATTTAGTTTAATAAGAAGACGAGAGGCACTTGTGTACAACACTCCTAATGATCATGTGACTCGTGACATACGCGAAGGGATTGCCAAATTGGGTGATTTACGGTTTAAGGTTTTGGATTCAGCCGGCTTAGAGGCCGAGGCTTCATCTGGTTCAGTTCTTGGTAGGACTGCAGAAATGACAGCAAATGTTTTGAGAATGTGTAATTTTGCACTCTTTCTTGTTGATGCAAGGTTAGTTTATCTTCATTAGGTTTTGAAGCTGGTTTTTGTTCACATGCACTAGTTTTTGGCATAAGAACAAAATAAATCTATGTGAATTTGCTAAATGTTTTAAATCCTTTTTGTTTTATCTTCATGTGATACTAAGGCTTTTTAGATTGACTGCATTTCATGCTAATTGCTATTACGAGTCTAAGGGCGTTAACAGGATCGTGTTGGCGGGTCCAACCCAACACAAACTCTGAAATTTGACACGAACCCGAACATGACCCATACCCAAAGACTGTCTCAGACACGTGAACCCGAACATGACATGCATATTGACCTGAAAGTTTTTTTTTTAGTTTTTATTGTTATCACATATTAATACTTTTTATATACATTATTATCAGAAAAAAAGAAAAATACAAATCTATTACATTTAAAATTGTTAACTATAAAATCTTATGTCAATTTTCGTTTTAGTTTTAGATTTTGGCATAAGATACCCAACCAATTTAAATTATTACATAAAACACATTAAAAAAAGGGGTTACACGGGCCAACCCGCTGGGTTGACCGTCGTTTTGAAGAAATTCACACCCCTATTTACTACTTGCTAAGCATGTCTAGCGTTTTGATTTACCTTTGATGTTTAGATGTTGTAGCAAGCACCACTTTCAAGTGATGCACATGCTTACATGTTTTTTTTGTTTGCGGCTCAACCTTACCCAACGTGTACCAAAATTTTTCATGTTTTTACTAGCTAGTGAACCCTCTGATACACCTAGTCACCTACCTTGACATCTCTACTTTTTTCTTCTATTCTGTATGATCTTTCTTCAATATAAAATTAAAAAAAAAAAAAAGAAAATGATTTGACAGGCGTGTATGATATGTATATAAATCACATAGAAAATAAGTGGAAAATGGAAATGCTTTTATGGTTCAGTCAAGCAAAATAATAGCTCACAAGTGGAAATCTCAGTTAATGTATTTCTGTAAAGACAAAAGGAATAACAACAATAAATCTTAACATTGTTATAACCGAGAAATCTACATGTTTTAAAAATTCTCTTTGGTTATCGAGTGTAAATTGACGCTGCATGCAAAGTAATAATTTGTTGATCATGCATGTAAAGGATGATGACCAAAAAAGGAAACACAAAGGGTTGAAGGGTTTAGGTCGAAATTCACCTAAAACGAATTCTAATCATACAATCTTTTACATTGCTTTATGCAAAATATTAGTTTGGTATTTGTAATAACCAATAATAATTTGTTTGTGTGATGTAGAGATGGGTTGCAACCCATGGATTTGGATGTTGGAAAGTGGCTAAGAAAACATGCTCCGGGACTCAAGATTATTATGGTAATGAATAAAGCTGAATCACTTGATGATGGTTTCGGGTCGGTTATTTCGGCTGCTAGTGAGGCCCGTACATTAGGGTTTGGTGATCCCGTTGCTGTCTCTGCTGAAACTGGTTTAGGGATGAATGATTTGTATGATGTTCTTAGACCATTGCTTGATCAACATATGCTAGTTCATAGTGTAGATGGTAAGATTATTTTTCTTTTTTGTCCTTAACTTAGGTAAATAACATTTAGGTCCCTTAACTTTGGAATTTTCACTTCTACTCTTATTTTGTTGATAATTTTTAGGCGTGTAAACGAACCGAACGAACACAAACGGAGCATGTTCAAGTTCCTTTGTTTTACTCTAAACGAACAGACGTAAAAACACAACAATTAAATGAATATGATTTTCTTGTTTCTGCTTGTTCGTTAAAAAAATGAACCTGTTCGTGCATTTAACTCTAACCGAACAAATGATTAAACATGAACAATTATATGAATATGTTTTTTTTGTGTTCGTTCGTTAAGAAAATGAATGTGCTCGTGCTCGTTTATGTTTGTTCATTTAACTCTCACCGAACAAAAGATAGAACACGGACAGTTAAACGAACATGGTTTTTTTTGTTTGTGTTCGTTTGTTAAGAAAATGTCCATTCGTTTAACTCTAACTGTACAAACAATTGTAACAGAAACACTTAAAATGAGAATGGTTTTTCTATTCATGTTCGTTTGTAAAGAAAATGCACGTGTTCGTGTCTGTTTATGTTCGTGTGGCTCTAACCAAACAAACACGAACAAAAGAATAAACATGGTTTTTCTATTCGTGTTCGTTTGTTAAGAAAATGAACATTTACGTGTTTGTTTTTGTTTATGTTCATGATTGAACAATAACAATTAAATGAACATTTGTTTAGGTCGTTTGTTAAGAAAATGAATGTGTTCGTGTTCGTTTATGTTCGTTTGTTTAACTCTAAAGGAACAAACGATCTAGCACAAACATTTAAATGAGCATTCTTTTTGTCGTTCGTTAAGAAAATGAACGTGTTCGTTTTATGTTCACGATATAAATGAATGGTTTACGAATGTAAACAAAAGATTATACGCAACATAGATAAACAAAAATAAGTGAGATAAAATTAATTAAAAGTTAATGTGAACATTGTGTTAGACCTAAAAAAGTTAATAAAACTATACAAAATTGTAACGGGCCTATAGGTTTTAATTAATATCTGTACAAACATAAACAAATGAACTTGCTAGATCACTTGGTTGAGGCAGATGCCTCTTAGAGGGGAGGTCTCAAGTTCAACCTGGGTAAGGGAGTAGTTTAGAATTATTGGTGTAAAGTAGAGTAGGGGTAACATTGTTAAAAAAATACAAAATAAATGAAAGTTCACGAACATAAATAAGACATGTGTTCATGTTCGTTTGTTTAAATAAATGAATAAAAACTTCCGTTCATCTTTGTTTTTTTATTAGTTGAACAAACATAAAAGAAATTTCCACCGAAACAGCTCACGTACAGTTCACTGAACATGTGGTTCGTTTACAAGCCTAATAGTTTTTACTTATTTTAATTATTTGTCACTATTTTGCATCTTCGAAGCTGCTGATGAAACTAATGAAGCATGTGAGTCTTGTGTGGAAGAAGAGTCAAAGCTACCACTCCAGTTAGCATTTGTGGGCCGACCCAATGTAGGAAAGTCAACCTTGTTGAATGCGATTCTGCAGGAAGATCGTGTTTTGGTGGGCCCAGAGGCGGGCTTAACAAGAGATTCGGTTAGAGTTGAGTTTGAATTTGAAGGAAGAACGGTATACATGGTAATTTAAATTTCTAAATTTGAAAAGTTATCATCATATTATCTTAATCATTGATTAGTTTTGCTTTATTCTATTCGTTACTTATATAAAGGAAAATACTAAAAACCAACATACTTTCTGTTTTCACTCAAAAAAGTCTCTTTAAGAATATTTTGCACATATAAATCAACATGCTTTCTGTGTTTTTATTTTTTGCTTTTTTTATCTATTTTTTTTATCATAAATTTCCCTTAACATATTAATTTTGAAGAACAAGTATCTTTTAATTATGATTTGATGAACCATGAAAATAACACATTACATTATAATAGCAATAAAAATCATTTGCTTACAACTTTCTAACAGTTTTAATTTCTACAAATTATTTTATATTCTTTTAGTTTTTTATTTTATTTTGAGTTACGCGTCCACGCAGATGTATTATTATTATATTGTTTTTGAAAGATTATTATCAACTTATTGAAATGAAAAACAAGAAAAAACGAACAATGAATCCTAGCCACATGTCCAACTTATAACATCAACACATTTCAATTCTTTCCTCACGTAGCATTAAAAAGTTAATAAAAGCTAACAATTTGTTCAAGTTTAATATGTAGAGGGACTTTAATGTGTAAAAAGTTGTTAATGGACTTTTGCAAGAAAAAAAATACCATAAAGTATGTTGGTTTATTTATACCATTTGCTTTTTATATGATCGAAAATTTGGTTGATTTTTAGGTGGACACAGCAGGTTGGATGCAAAGAACAAAGTCAGAAAAAGGTGCATCATCTTTGAGCATTGTACAATCTAGAAAAAACCTGATGAGGGCTCACGTTGTTGCTTTAGTCCTTGATGGTCACGAGGTTGGTCAAAACATGCTATTTGTCTACTTTCTATGGATAAGACATTAACTATATGAAAGTGCTGATATCTCTAATGCGCTTTTATGGGTGAAAACTAGATTTCAAAAGCTAGAAAAAGTTTGACACATGATGAGGTAGTGATAGCAAGGCGAGCAATAGAAGAAGGACGGGGCTTGGTTGTGATTGTGAATAAAATGGATCTTTTAGAAGAAAAGTTATATGATAGGGTTGTTAAAGCTGTTCCTGAAGAAATTCAAATGATAATTCCTCAGGTTTGTTTGTAGTGAATGTTATCTTTCTTTCATGGTGTAAACTGGGTTAACAAACATGCATTGTTGTTGACAGGTGACAGGGATACCTGTTGTGTTTGTTTCAGCACTAGAAGGGAAAGGTAGAATAGATGTAATGCAGAACGTCATTGAGACATACCAAAAGTGGTGTTTGAGGTTATCAACTGCTCGCCTTAACCGTTGGCTACGCAAGGTTAGTTACTGTTCACACCTATTATTATTATTATTTTAATTTTTTTCGTTTTTTGTCCGGCCTGCCAGTTCCAGTATTCTGATATCCTAGCAAATTAGTTTAAATACAAAACTATAATTATAGTTGTGGGCAATTTAATATACCACCTATACATACTTGGAGAATATCATATATACGATGCAAAACTAAAAATATCATATATGCCCCTACAAAGTAGTTATAATGTCAAATGCACCCGATTCATTATAAACAAATTTAATAAATGACGATTTGCTTATTGTCGTCGATCAAAATAGTAGGGTTTAGACAAATATAATGGAAAGGGATAGAATGGTCATTAAGTGTAATTTTGTCAAAGCTGGGAAATTTAAAAGTTTGTAAGGGTAGTAATGCTAATAATATAGTCTTTTATATAAGATGATATAGGACTGTAAGAATATAAATACCCATTTGGCTACATTTGGCTTATTATGAGTAAAACACCACCAAAACTGATAATCTTTTATATAAATAAAAGGGTTGATAGAAAGGGTCTGAGTTGAGTTGTCAAAACATTGTTTCAGGTAATGAGCAGGCATTCTTGGAAGGATCTAGCAGCACAGCCGAAAGTGAAGTATTTTACTCAAGTGAAAGCCCGACCGCCCACTTTTGTTGCATTTGTTAGTGGAAAGACGAGACTTTCAGACACAGACTTGAGGTTCTTAACAAGATCTTTGAAGGAGGACTTTGATATGGGTGGGATCCCTGTTCGTATATTGCAACGAGCGGTTGTGAAAAATAGCAGTGATAATAGTAGTAATAGCAGTAGCAAGACCAAGAAGTATGGTGGGAAAGTTGCTGCGGGAGAGGCATCTGATAAGAGGATACTCACAGTAGACACGACTTAGATACGCTGTTATGAGTGTTCGATACTAATAGAAATGTATGTCAAAGATAGGTTGTGCATGTGTTTTTGCCATCGATTTAATGTTTGCCTTATGGTTCACGGCCGTTTAACATGTCTTTTCATGAACAATTCTTATCAGTTACTAAAATATGATATTAAGCTATTTTATACTCTACTTTTTTTAATCTAAAATTACAAAACTATTAAAAGGTTTAAATTGTTAAACCTCGCAGAAACTGGTAGGTGTGGTTTGTCTTTTATAAACCTTGGCTAGCGGTTTTGTCTAAATTACGGTTAAATGTGATTTGCTAATAGACTTTAAAGATAGATGAAGTCCAATAAAGTATATAATTGGTGATATGTGAAAATAAATGTGGTTTATTAAAGAGAATTTAAAGATGGTTTCTATCCTAACCATCTTTCACGTTATCTCTATTGCACGTAAGTGACGTCATTGCATCTCTAACTATTTTTCAATCATGAAATTGTACTTCATTCATCACAACCCATCTTTCGTTTTATATTTTTATTTTTCCTGAAAGTAAATTATTTACAAATTAATAAACATAATATAGAATTATTAATTACAAGTGAAAGAAAATTATTTTCAAGGCTTAAAATTCATTAATAAAAAGGTTATATCATTAATAAAAAAAACATAAGACATAAATTAAATACTAAATTCATAAATATGAAATTAATCCGTCATATTGGAATCATATGTGTCGGAGTCATGAGTCATGATATTAAATCTGAACCGGAGCTGCAACCGCAACCACAATAGCAAATATGTTTTAGAATATCCAACACGGCGATGTGACTTAAAACTGGCATGAAGAAAAGAGGTTTTGAATCGACTAACACATTCCATTTTTTGATTGGTTTCGGGCCGACTAACACAACCTGGGTTCGTGTTGTATGTACGTGTGAGTTAGGGTCAAAATCTTTGATACAAATAAAAATATGAGCAGGTTTTAAGCTTGTTTCTTTCTATGGCGTGTTTGGTCTCCTTCATTCTCACTTCACCTAAACCCCTAATAATTCAGGTCCTCATTCTCTAGAATCTTCTTCTTTCTGCAAGTTTTAAGGATAACTATAAGTTTTACCTACGCAACTCTAAAAATAGTTTGATTGAATGTTAACTTCAGTTTTATTGCGTCACTCCTTTCTCTTACGAACTCCTCTGAATGAGAATATTGGGGCGGGGGATCATTATTATCATTATTATTATTGTTATTATTATTATTATTATTATTGTGCTGGACTTTTTAATCCTATGGGTTATTTGTCTGTTTGGATTCAAGATTTTGTTAGAAATCTTTTAACAAAATCAAGAATATTAGGGATTTGATCTGCCTTTTCATTTCCTGGTTGCTAATATGTCATTCTTTTTTAATGCAGGTATTTATTCATAAATAAATATAGTCTATTTGTGGATAGGATTTGCTTATCTATGTTTCTACTTTACTTACATTAGCATTATGTTTGGATTTTGATTTTCTTTTATTTTTTTTTGTTCAAAGGATATACAAGCACAAAAAACACACAATCGCAGGCTGCTTTTTACTTCATCAACCTTCTTAAATGGTATGTCCACACACACAAATATATATATATATATATGTTATATTGGGAACATAGAAAGCGGGGAGGGAATCGGCTCAAACGAACTCCGGGTTAACTCATTCTAGCTAGAGAATTGCTAGAACTGCATAGTAAAGAATGATGCTTTAGGGTTAGGGTTTAGGGTTTATTGTTTACATTTTAGGTTTAAGTTTAGCCGTTAGCCTTGCAGTTTAGCTTTAGGGTTTAGAAGTATGGTTTATGGTTTAGCTTTAAGGTTAGGCTTCGACGTGCCGGTTTCAACGCCGTTGTAATGAGTTCAACTGGAGTTCGTCTAAGTCAGTTCCCTCCGGTTCCCTACTTTTTTGGAGTTCCCCAATGAACTCACCCCTAGGTATGCATATACATCCATGTGTATCATATATTCATATATAAGATACATATGCATGGTTCTGACCGTTTAATATAAAACCGGTCTTAATATAGAGAATTGCTAGAACTGCATAATGAAAGAATGATGCTTAATAAAACTTCGAAACGCGACAATTATATCTGCATATGAATGTCAACTTTGATGATGGAAGTTCACACTTTGCGATTAAGGTAAATTAAAAAACATATTAAATTATACATAAGGTTAATGTTGGAATGATTGTTACTTAGACGAATACAATAAACAAGATCATTCTTTGAGATAGAAAGTTGCAGGTGCATGTCAGTTAATATTTCTAGAATAACGAATGAACCGAACATGTTTTGAACATATGGCTGATGGGCATGTTTCCGGTCCCATGACATCTGAGGCTGGTAGGATCATCAGGCCCAACCCAACCCGATCCTAGACTGGCTTTCCTCTATCAAAATCACTAACCAACCGTGATGTTATTTTACTATTTCGGGTTCTGTTTTCTTGATGACTGTATGAACAAAGTCTGTTTCATTTTGTATCTTTGTCATACTTACAATTATAATTATAATTTCAAGGAATATGTTTTCTGGCTCTCAAATCGCACAGGGAAGACATGCTTTTGATGAAGCTGCATCACAATACTGTTGCTGCTGTTTTTCATAATTATGAAGTATTTTGTACCCCTAGAGTGATATCTGGATTCTGGGTTGGACCAGATGTTGATGATGGTTGGGGTTTTGTTGAAGCTACTGTAAACCAAACGCTTGATTTTTAATTTGAAAAGAAAATTATACTAGGCTAATTAATCAATGTTTTTGATAAGACACTGTTGGCTATTTTAGACGACTTGTATTGAGTTCTTGATATGAAGAATATACTTTTATAGGTTTAGTTTGATTAGTTTAATTTTAAATCAATTAATAGATTGGGTTACAAAATTATTTGTCAAATGTTTATATGCAGCCAAAGAAAAAAAAAGTTGTTAGCCTTAACAGGTAAATGACATGATATTTGGGTCACTTTAGTGTTCAATTAGTGTTTGAGTTTGTCGGTTCATGTCAAGTTCGGCCACGAACACGACTCATTTAGCACGCTTAACTGATATCCTGCTATGGAATATGGTATGTTAGTTGGAAAAGATTACCAAACTCTTCCCATAATACAAAGTCACTCACAAACTTACTTACACTTACAGTTCAAAAACTAATTGGATCTGTCTCTAAAGCCTGCTGTTATCATTCTCGAGTTTTGGCACAACGAACGAATTTAAGTCATATTTTAATAAAATAACTATAAATTTAAGAAAACACATGGGTTAAACGGGCAACCCGGTAAACCATGTTGACCTGAACTGTCCTATTTAGCTAAACGTGTTTAAGACTCGATCCGAAACTTATTTGAATTTGTTTAGAGTAAATTCAAACATATAAATTTTATGTTAGGTTCGGATCAACAAAAAGTTCACACCTCTAATGAGTTTATGAAATTATGTGGTCAAAGATTACAACAATTGCATATAATTTCAAGTTAAGGGACAAATTCTCAACAGTTAAGCAGTGGTTCTTGAAGGTGTTGCATATGAGTCTATAAACTCCCAACCAACCAATTCCGGAGGTAGTAAGCTTCATGTCTTATCCGCATCTGCCATTGGCAGGACAGAACATTGAAGTGATGGTTAAAGTTGACAAATTGTCCGAAATTTTAACGAACTCTGTTTTGAGGTAAGTGGAATCAAGGGACTTCCTCATCAAGATGACTGAGAGTAGTGCTTTGCAAACTGGTAATGTAGACCTTGTAACCAATGTTACAGTGGTTATATGACAGGGGTTAAAGTAGTCATAAATGAAAGTTATTAGTACAGGGACTTAAATTGTATTAGTTAGGAAGTTGTGGTCTTGATTGTTATAGAGTAGGTAAGTCGATGGGTCGGTAGTCTGTACAAATGACGACGTTACTAGTTGTAATAGACAGACTTGATTTGGTACGAACCCCTTCTCATTTTGATGATCAACCGATCAATTCTAAATCGTCGCCCGATGTTCTAACTTTTACCATTTGTCTAATGTGGTCTTATTGCTTAACCACTTGTGTACAGTAAAAATGGTTTTATTATGGAGACCGACATACGAAATGTGCTCACTAGTCATCTCTAAATGTAAATATATAAAAAAAATAAAATAATAGTAGACTTTGGCATAAAACCCGATTCCGGATCCGGCCCGATGTACCGGAACACAACCGGACCCGTCTTACCCAACCCGTGGGTACAAACTAGGTTCTAGTTCCTCAGAGAAACCGCACCCGGAACCGAATCAGAACCACCGGAACCGCTCTAGCCGTTCAGAACCTGTTTCCGACCCAACCAAAAACCGATACAAACCCAGTATAGAACTCAATCATACCCGGAAGTCCGGAACCGGTTCCTACCCGACCTAGTTCTTAACTTTGTTGATTAACTTCATAACCGGTTTTATGAAAAAACCCCGTTTTGTGCACCTTTAATTAAATAGAGTTCCTTTGTAAGCAAAGTGTTCCTTTCAACATCAATTTGTTCTTTTAATATTGCTGTTGGAGTCCATCTCGGCCCACTTAGTCGTATCAGATGCCTCTCTCCCTCACCTATTCTAGTAATAATGTGGTAATATTATTGTTTTTAATGACACAACTATATATGACTTCTTATGTTGTATCATCAATTACAAAACTTTTAATCCTTTTCAAATAGATAGGTTTAATATAACCTTTTGTTTATGTGTTTCGTGTGACATATTTTCTGTAACATCCGGCCCCTCGCACCACTAATATTGTCCACGAAGAGCAAACGGATTTATTTTTTGTTTGCTCAGACAAACCTAGCTGAGCACGCTTAATTGTGAAATCTCCTCTCATCCACTACCATTAAACCCAAAGAGCGTTGGTGATTTAAGAGGCGAGACATTTATTTATGAACCAAGGATCTCTTTTGTCCATGGCCGATGTGGGATTTGCCTAGGATGTAATTACATTTTCTGTCTTTTAGCATAATCTTCTAGATCATATCCCGTTTTTCATTCATTACGCTTTGGTAGAAGACTTATTAGTATGTCCCGCTTTTAAGATCAAAGTTTATACTCGACACCTTCCTCCTGATCGAGTCCAATACTTGATCATCGTTGTCATACTCCTTACCAGTTCATATGCCCTATGATATTGGCTAATTAAGTAAATAGTAAGGCCTACCTAGTTCTTGTGTCCAAATGTAACTGTACCTAACTATGTCCAAAAAAGATGCAATAACATTTGTATCAGCTAGCTAGAATCCAGATTAAACTTCATGTAATATCCTTTGAAGCTTTGCCCGCGTGTGTAAGTCACTTGAATCCTTCATAACCACACATCCACTGATGATCCATCATTTGTCGGCGTAAGGTTTTAGCCCGGCCAATAGTCGTAAGATATTTATTGCATGGTAAACAATCAAGATATCAAGGATTATATCTCCTTCATCCTTGTCTACAAGCAAGGTAGCATCCTGTAATTACATTTTTTATACCCTGATCACACTTAATACATCTCAAAGTTACTATATACAACGGATAATTGTCTGTCTAGTGATACTTTGTGAAGCAATTTGAATATGCTAATTCCTTTTTTTCATTTGATTATTTAGCAAATCTAAGACAAGTATATATGATACTTACAAAATTGCAATATAATATAAAGTGCATTTGATTAGAATGAATTTTTAGAACAAAAATTTAACAAAAAGGAAAAAGACGGGCATCAACATCATTATCTTTTCAACACTACCATAACACCAGATTAATTAAAGATAATATCTTATCATTTCCCTTAATGAATGAAACTGAACAATGGTCCACATGGAAAATCAAGAAAACACAAACCCTTAATTTCGAATACCATTTAGCTTCATGTCACCTAAAATGGGCGCACAAAACGCCGTGGAGCCACAGTTTGAGTAGGGTTCAGCGCGTTAGGGTTGATTGTTGTATTTATAGTATTTTATTATACAAATAAACGTCATTAGTGTTGGAAATAGTGGACCGGTTCGGTTAATTTAACGCGGCCGACTGAGTTACGATCCGTAAGAGTTACACCTTGGGCAACGAACTAAAATTCGCTTAAATTGTTTAACCGGTAAATGACGAATATAGGTGTGACATAATTATAATTTATAATTGTTATAAATTATATTGTTTATTTAGTGATTAAATAAACTGGTTCAGGCTTTAAACGATAGTTAAAACGGGTTGGGCTTTGGATGTGATTATACCATATTGTTGATAACAATAAGATAATATAAATAATCTTATAATAACAATAATATGGGAAACCTACGTGATCTTCTTGGAGGCGTCTCCAAGAAAAGTGGAGTAAGTCACCGCCAAACAACCTTAACCTATTTCTTTCGTTTACGGCCGATAATAAACAAGAAATCCACCGCCGCAACAAGCAACCGGCCACCATTGTACGACGCCGCGTAATCCGCGACGCCCTCCGCTGCTGCCCGCTTACAGAAGACGTTGTTGCCTCTCGCGCCACCGTCCACACTCCGTTTGTTCGGTTCGTCAACTAGCAACGTTCGTTGAACCTCGGTGTCTCAACCGGTTATTCATTAACCGAGGTAAAATTAAATAATGTCGTGAATATTATTATTTACTATGGTTGTTTAGACTCGTACTCGTATCGTATGTAACCGGATCCTGTATGGTTCCGTTTTTGGTGATTACTGGTTTTATATTCCGCTGCGTAATCTTTTATTAATAGGATTAATAACTATGAAAGCTTTATAATTAAAACCGGGTTTAAAGGTTAAACCGTTGACTGATCACCACTGGATCCCAACAGTGGTATCAGAGCCTTGGTTACAACATACGAGTCGAATCCGGTCTTTTCACCGGATCTACATCATAAACTTCAAGCTAGTTGAATATTTTATTTGACCGAAATATTGCTCAATTTTATTTTTATTGAATATGTAAATCTGGCCCGACCTTGTTTGTTTGGTTGAATGGTTTTTGGTTTTTGGCCATTTGGATGGTTCAAAAGTTGTATTTACTTTTCGGTTTTATTTTATGGTTTTTTGGCCACTTTGTTGGTTCAAACTTGTAATAGATAGGGTTTAGTTTTTCATTACTTGTATTAGTGAATATTGTAATGAAGAAGACCCGAAGGAAAACCGAGGACGAGCTCGTGGAGTTCTTGAAGTCAGTGGGAGTTAGCAAAGATGACCGGATGCACCAGGAGTCCATCCTTGTGGTCGTTTGTGTTGTGACCCCTTGACCCGATTGGTCTTGCTAATAGGCTCTAGCAAGACCAATCACCTTTTGGCCATTTAAGATTTACATATTCGTGTTTGCTATTGTGGTTGCTTGCTTGATTATAATAGGTTATAATACCACCAACCTAATACAAAATATATTAAAATAAATTTTTTTAATCAACCAATTAATTTTTTGCAAAATTAAACTAAATTTGATTTTCCAAAACCTTAAAACTTAATAGTTTTCTATTAACTTAAAATTGGTTAGACGTATCGTGACAAACTTAGTTTTTTAATAGGTTATTTAAAACTAAGTGTCCTGAGAGATGAAATGGTTCATCAATTTTGTCCCGATAATAAATACAGTAAAATTTGACTTTTACTCTATTTGGTAATTTTAAAATTAATCCCAATTTTAAAACCAATAGTTTATGCCAATCCTACTACAAGTCACACTTGAGGCATACTGCGAAATTTCGAGTGTTTGGAGCTACATCACCGCACTTGTTTTCTAGCCTATCCCATCAAGGTGAAAGCGTTTCGTTGACACATCCGACCCTTTCACACGTCACTATACTAGGACAACTATTACTTTACTCTCATGTTACGTGCTAAAGCTGTCTGGAGACTTAAAGTGGGCAAAGATGAGGCTAAACGTATCTATACAGACAATCGTTGTCTCTATAGGCCTCATAACCGAGAGTTGTGCTCTATTCACAATTGACAATCGTTGTCAGTCTGCCTAACCACTTATTAATGTTGTGTGCTACAGCTGCCTTTAATAACTGGAAGCCAGATTCTCATACTCCTATTTCGTTAATGTTATTGGGTCATTAATAATAGGACTACTACATCGAAAATACTAATTAAAATTTACTTTTGTTTTTAATCAGATGTCGTCAAATGAAATCACACCCTACGCCCTTAAGACTATCGAGAAGGATAAACTGAACGGTACCAACTTCATCGAATGGCACCGCAACTTAAGACTAGTTCTTACAATGGCAAAGCGCCTGTATGTTCTCGATGGACCTGTTCCAAACAAGCCTGAAAACAACACAGCCGCTGCTCGAAAAGCTCTTGATAAGCATAGGGATGACTCGGCTGAGGTCTCTTGTATTATGCTAGCCACCATGACTTCTGAGCTTGCTAAAGGCTTAGAAGACTTTGGTGCATATGAGATGCTGGAACAACTCAAGGGCATGTTCAGAAACAAGCCCGTCAGGAACGGTTCGATACCATGAAACAACTCATAAGTTGCAAGATGGCAGAAGGGTCTCCCGTCAGTGCGCATGTTCTTAAGATGAAGGGGCACATCGATCAGCTCAAGAAACTTGATTATACCATGCTTGATGATATGGCATCGGATTTCATCCTCAACTCTCTCCCCAGCTCTTACGACCTGTTCATAATGAATTTCAACATGAATGGCTGGGTAAAGACAGTGCCGGAGCGACACAACATGCTCAAAACGGCTGAGATGAACATTCCTTCTAGGACCAATCAAGTTCTGATGATCCGATCTGCTGGTATAAAGAAGCCTAAATCCAAGAATCAGGGTTATAAGGGAAAAGGCAAGAAGAAAGTTACTGTTGCTGCCAAAGCTGCCACCAACACTAATAAGAAAGTTGCAAAGGCACCACCGCCGCCTCCTGAGGAGCGCCAGTGCTACAAGTGCAACAAGATGGGGCACTGGATGCGTAACTGCCCCGAGCATCTAGTTGAGCTAGCAAAGAGGAAGACCAATGGTGAAGGCTCTTCTGGAGGTATTTCCATATACGTTATTGAACTTTTCACTGTCTCTAGCAACACATGGGTATTTGATACCGGATGTGGTTTCCACATTGTTAATATCTTGCAGGAGCATGAGAAGTGGAAGAAACTGAATAAAGGCAGCATGGAACTCATCGTTGGAGATGGGAAGAGAGTACCAGTTCTGGCAACTGGAGTTTTTCATTTTACTTGTCCATCTGGCCTAGTTTTTCCTTTGAATAATTGTTTGTATGCTCCTGGTTTGGCTAGAAACATCATTTCATTTTCATTGTTGCTTGAACAAGGTTTTAAGTACGTTTTTAATGGCATGGCTATTTCTGCTTACTTAAATGATATCTTTTATTTTGAGGCTCAACCTCGAAATGGTATTTATGAGATTGATGTTCAAACTGAAAATAACGTATATCATATTTCAAAACGTATCAAGACTAGCATCAATGATACTTTTCTATGGCATTGCCGACTTGGCCACATAAGCAAGGCAGAGTTAAAAGACTCTAATCCGAAGGGATTATTGAATCCACAGGATCAGACTCGTTTGATGATTGCGAATCTTGCTTAGATGGCAAACTCGCCAAAGACTCTTTCACTCATAAAAGTGAACGAGAAAAGAATCTGTTAGGACTCATTCATACTGATGTATGTGGACCCTTCAGAACCATGACTAGAAACCATGAAAGATACTTCGTTTCTTTTATCGACGATTATAGTCTATACGCTTATGTATATCTTATGAAACACAAGCACGGAACTTTAGAAAGGTTCAAAGAGTTTCAAAACGAAGTGGAAAAACAACTTGGTAAAACCATTAAAATGCTTCGATCAGATCGAGGTGGAGAATATCTCAGCTCAGAGTTCATCACTCATCTAAAAGAGCATGGAATTGTTTCACAGCTCACTCCACATGGCACACCCCAACATAATGGCGTGAGCGAGAGGAGATCGAACTTTGCTAAATATGGTTCGATCGATGATGTGTAGAACTAACTTGCCTCATTCCTTTTGGGGTTATGCCCTTATGACCGCCCCCCGCATTGTCAATCTAGCTCCAACTAAGAAGATAGACAAAACCCCATATGAGATATGGCATAAGGGAAAGAAGCCCAAACTGTCTTACATTAGAGTATGGGGATGTGATGCTTACATCTCAAGTGAGTCTGATGACAAACTTGATCCCCGCGACGTAAAAGTTGTTTTCGTCGGATACTATAACCAAACGGTTATTTCTTTCATCCTGATACAAATACGATTTCTATCAAGAGGAAAGGCCACTTCCTTGAGAAGAAATTTCTCAATCGAGGAACTGGAGATAACATTGTCGATCTTGAAGAAATTCAAGAACCACAAACAACCGCTGAGGAAGTTGGAGCGTCTGATCAACAAGTTGTTGTTGCTGATACATCAGACGTGAACACGAGCATTCGCAGAAGTAGTAGGACTCCCGTACCAAATTCTAGATACTTATGGCATCTAGATGGTCCTGAAGTCTTATTAGTAGCCGAGTCTGGCGACGAGCCTACTAAGTACAAATCTGCTATCTTGGATCCGGAATCCGAGAAATGGCAAGATGCCATGAACGCCGAGATGCAATCCATGCAGGATAACCAAATTTGGAACTTGTTTGAGCTACCCCCCGATAGTCGGGCAGTAGGGAGCAAATGGATTTTCAAGAGAAAAACCGACATGCATGGAAATGCGCAAACCTATAAGGCACGGCTAGTCGCGAAAGGTTTTACTCAAACTCAAGGTGTTGACTATGATGAAACCTTCTCGCCCGTTGCTATGACTAAGTCAATAAGGATATTACTTGCCATAGCCGCGTACTATGACTACGAGATATGGCAAATGGATGTCAAAACCGCTTTTCTTAATGGACATCTTTCTGAAGATGTTTATATGGTTCAGCCTGAAGGTTTTGTCGATCCTAAATATCCTAATAGGGTTTGCAAATTGAATAAGTCCATTTATGGACTTAAGCAAGCATCTCGAAGCTGGAATCTTCACTTTGATGAGAAAATCAAAGAGTTTGGTTTTGTCAAAAATGAAGATGAGCCTTGTGTTTACAGAAAGGCTAGTGGGAGCACTATATCATTCCTCATATTGTATGTGGATGATATACTGATCATTGGAAACAACATTCCTATGCTTAAGGAAGTTAAGCACTGGTTGGAATCTTGTTTTGCAATGAAAGATCTTGGAGAAGCCGCTTATATTCTGGGAATAAAGATCTATAGAGATAGATCTAGCGGATTCTAGGGCTAAGTCAAAGTACTTACATAGACAAAGTAATGGCACGCTTCTCAATGGAAAACTCCAAGAAAGGAGCTGTTCCAATGAATAAAGGAACCGTGTTGAGCAAATCGCAATCTCCGGCAACGGACATTGAATCTAAGCGTATGTAAGCAATTCCATATGCTATGTTATGTACTAGACCTGACGTCTCGTATGCCCTGAGCATGACCAGTCGTTTTCAGCAGAGTCCTGGCATTGCCCATTGGACTGCCGTAAAGAATATTCTAAGGTACTTGAATAGGACTAAAGATATATTCTTGGTGTTTGGGGGAGTGGAAGAGGAGCTCACTATAAGGTGTTACACTGATGCTAGCTTCCAGACTGACCGAGATGATTCTCGCTCACAGTCAGGTTTCGTTTTCACTCTCAATGGATGAGCCATTTATTGGAAGAGCTTCAAGCAGAGTGTAGTGGCGGATTCTACCACCGAATCCGAATATATAGCTGCATAGGATGCTGCTAAGGAGGCTGCTTGGATGAAGAAGTTCATCACCGATCTCGATGTGGTTCCGAGTATTCGCAAACCAATCGAGGTGTTCTGTGATAACCTAGGTGCTATTGCTCAGGCTAAAGAGCCCAGATCTCATCACAGAGCCAAGCACATTCTAAGGAAGTTCCACCTCATACGGGAGATACTGGAACGAGGTGAAATCACAATAAGCAAAGTAGGCACAGATCAAAACCTAGCAGACCCGTTCACTAAGCCGATGACTCAGGACAAGCATGACCAACACAGGGATGTTATCGGTCTTAGATTAGCTAGTAATTTGTTTTGATTTAGTATTTGGATGTATGAACATTTAAATAGTTATACTTTTGAGTTCACTTTTAATTTACTGGTTAAATGAAAACGTTGAATATTATAACTGTGTTCATTTTAATACGTTTAATCCATGAATATTGTATTCTAAATTATCCGTAGTCGGTCAGACTCGTGGGAGCGATTCTGAATTAAGACTATTCTGACTTTGGACTCAAGGGGTTGACTTCCAAACTCACAGACCTCATTGTGAATGACGTTGGATGTAACTCGCATCAAATCATCTTCATGGATCTTAGTCATAAGATGCATTTGATATTGGTATGCTCATTTAGTATCCTAAGACCTGAGATGCATATTAGAATTTTCGTTTACTAAAGGTATTCTTTGATCAGTGTCAACCACTGTCGCGTAACTGCCAGTCATAAAGGCATTGGTTGGGAGTATTCTGAAGTTCAGTGGGAGTTGTATGTAATCAAGATGGGATTCTGTACTCTTACATGTTATGTAACAGTTAGACATTTGGCGCCTTCGTTGATTCAAACTGGTAAAGTGTGAGGCCTCACCCAAACTTACTGTGTGTTTGATTGGACCACACTGACTCGAGAACGAAAACGATAATGATTGAACGCCATATGAGATTGATCTTATCCATGTCTTATTGTTCGATTGGTGTCTAATACAGAAAGGATAGATGACAACGATTGCCATAGGCTCATTATCTTGCAATAGCGTATTCCAAGATGTTTTGGTTAATGACTTTAAAGTGTCATAACTTGTTGGGGGCAGCCATGTGTAGTTAGAGCACCGCTGACTGTCTGCGTTAAGGATATTAATCGAAAGCCGTCCAAGTGTGAGACTGTTGGAAATAGTGGACCGGTTCGGTTAATTTAACGCGGCCGACCTAGTTACGACCCGTGAGAGTTACACCTTGGGCAACGAACTAAAATCCGCTTAAATTGTTTAACCGGTAAATGACGAATATAGGTGTGACATAATTATAATTTATAATTGTTATAAATAATATTGTTTATTTAGTGATTAAATAAACCGGTTCAGGCTTTAAACGATAGTTAAAACGGGTTGGGCTTTGGACGTGATTATACCATATTGTTGATAACAATAAGATAATATAAATAATCTTATAATAACAATAATATGGGAAACCGTGATCTTCTTGGAGGCGTCTCCAAGAAAAGTGGAGTAAGTCACCGCCAAACAAGCTTAACCTATTTCTTTCGTTTACGGCCGATAATAAACAAGAAATCCACCGCCGCAACAAGCAACCGGCCACCATTGTACGACGCCGCGTAATCCGCGACGCCCTCCGCTGCTGCCCGCTTACAGAAGACGTTATTGCCTCTCGCGCCACCGTCCACACTCCGTTTGTTCGGTTCGTCAACTAGCAACGTTCGTTGAACCTCGGTGTCTCAACCGGTTATTCATTAACCGAGGTAAAATTAAATAATGTCGTGAATGTTATTATTTACTATGGTTGTTTAGACTCGTACTCGTATCGTATGTAACCGGATCCTGCATGGTTCCGTTTTTGGTGATTACTCGTTTTATATTCCGCTGCGTAATCTTTTATTAATAGGATTAATAACTATGAAAGCTTTATAATTAAAACCGGGTTTAAAGGTTAAACCGTTGACTGATCACCACTGGAACCCAACAATTAGTTACCTCATGTTTCTTAATAAGAAAATAATAAGAAAAGAAACATCACCGTATTACCGTACAATATAGGAGAAAGTGAATACAGTGATTTTAGCCGTTTAGGCTTAGATGCAAAACCTATCAAAACTACGTAGTTTTGAAAAAAATTATCTCAATTTCTTAATCCTTTCCAAAAATAAAAAGAATAAAAGATATCTTTTTCCAATTTTGTGTTTGTTGACTTATTCTTTATCTACCTACACATCGATAGATTACAAACACAATTATTTGCTTATAACATGATTTAAGATTTGCATCATTTATATTTCTTCGTGAAGAAAGATGTAGACCGGTCGCTATGGGGCGTCGTAGGGGGCGAATGCGGGCGCCGTTGGGCGCTGAACACCACCACGGGGTGCCCTTGGTGGTGGGGCGCCGTCCTGCCCGTCAACCCAACGCCCGGCGCGGTTGAATGGAAAAAGGTGGCCCCCCCTCAACGACTGTAATAATGTTACCTTAAAAAAATCAAAAGATATTATATAATATATATACAAAAACATATCCTACACTCTTAAAACTTATATAATTTTCTCCAAAAATATGTCTTCAGAATCATCTTCGACACACGACTACTACCCCGATCCCGACGTTATTTCAGACTCGGATTTAGGGGATGAAGTGATATTTAGTGCTATTCTAGATGCTGTGCGAGTCTTATTCAAGCATTGCGAAGGCTCACAACCACGAACAAGAAGACATCATCTTCAACGGGATAGTGTAGGTGCTCATGAACGGTTGATGAAAGATTATTTTTCGCCGAAAGCTACTTTTGATATGGAATGATTCCGGTGCCGTGTTCGGATGAGTCACCAACTTTTTTTTACGAATAGTTGGTGATTTAGAACACGATTATGCGTTTTTTAAACAATGGGATGATGCGAGAGGTAGACCAGGTTTTTCTCCATTGCAAAAATGCACGACGGCGATTCGTCAACTAGCGTACGAGACCGCGAGCGACGCCATGGAAGAGTATTTACAAATGTCGGAGACAGCGGCTCGTGAAGCCCTTTACACGTTCTACGAATTTGAGTATTATTATCATTTTAAATATTTATTTATAAATCCTCTTATTTTAAATGCAAACTTTATAAACTAATCTTAATATTAGGTATTCCTCAACTATATCATAAATTATATTCGTGGAAGACGACCAAAACCGACATACAAAAAATATATGAGGTGCATGAACAGAGATACAATTTTCCCGGGATGCTTGGTTGTCTTGATTGCACACATTGGGATTGGGAAGCCTGCCCAGTTGCTTGGCAAGGTCAATATCATCGGGATGATCATGATGGACCAACAATTATCTTTGAGGCTGTTGCATCATTTGATCTTTGGATATGACATGCGTTTTTTGGGATGCCCGGTGCAAACAATGATATAGCTGTGATAAATGCGTCCCCTATTTTTGACCGTCTCATAAATGGAGTTGGACCAGACACCTCATTTTCCACGAATTGTGTCAACTATGAATACTGATATTATTTAGTCGAAGGAATTTATCCGTATTGGGCCACGTTGGTTCATAGCTTTACATGACCGACTGACGATAAACGAATTTATTACAAGAGAAAACACGAGTCGGCCAGAAAGGACATTGAAAGGGCATTCATGGTATTAAAGAAACGTTGGTCTATAGTTAGACATCCGGCTCGTATTCAACAAATGGATATGTTAAGAAATGTAATGTACACTTGTATTATCTTGCATAATATGATATTGGAGGACTCAGGTAGAGAAATTTGTAAAGACGAGTACAACGATGCGCTGGAGCCGATCACAACACTAAACGAAGATGAGAAATTTGCTAGTTTATTAAGAACACGAAGAAAGGAAACGAATTTCAGTCTTCGATCAGATTTGGAGAAACAAACAACAAAACAGCGGCGGTGGCGACGACGACGACTAAAAATAGTTGATTTTTTAGGTATATGTTTTTAAGTTGAATTTAGTTTGTATTTTATTATTTTTGTATTTAATAAATTTGTTGGTTTTTTGGTTTTATAAAAAAATAAATAAATAAAGGGGCTTCGAAGCCCCCTCACCATAGAGGGGCATCTTTGGGGTGGGGCTTTGAAGCCCCCATTGCCCACGTGGCGCTGATGTGGCACTGTGGAGGGGCTTCGAAGCCCCTCACCGTAGAGGATGGTCAAACTGCCAAGTGAAATTTACTTGGGAAAATGGACCAAATTGTATTTAAAACCGTCTTTAAAAAACCAAAGAAATTTTATTTGAAACTGAAATCACATTGGTGCCGTCTCGATACCAAATTTCAAATTTTGAATCACATCAGCGGCTCAGCTCCTACTCGGTATCAAATTGTAGACAACAAATTGCGAATCAACTTGTTTATCATCCCATTTTTTTCTATGGTTTGCAAGCCTACAACTTATTTGTTTTATTTGAAGCATAGTGAAGAGAAGAAGGCGTTGATTATATGTAAGAGAGGAGCAACGAAGCAAAATTGGAAAAAGTGGAACATATTTCCTTTTTATTTTTGAAACGAAATAGGATTTATATTTTTTTATATATCAGAACTACATAGTTTTGAGGGTTTTACGTTTAAGCTTATATGGCTACATAGTTTCCCCTACGATATATTATACATTGACGATTTACGTATCACCTGTAAGCCCTAGACTCCAAATTTATTTAGAGAAATAAATTCAAGAACTTTCAACCTTTTTAGGTTTTTCATTTTCAAGGTCTCTTTACAGGTTAGCCCAACCCTAATTTAGCTGCGAAGACGCGGAGGAAATTCAGGCTGAAACCGTTTAGTTTGTTAGGGTATCGATTCGTACCATATTAAGAATTGTAGGGTTATGTAATGTAACGGAGATTGAGAGAATGAGGGTTACAATATCAAAAAATTTGTGTGGGCTAATAATGTAATTATTGGAGCTTTAGGATTATTATCATATATTTTAAGAAGTTGTGAGGTTAATTATATAACTGATGTCGTGGGTACCCTAATCCACTCATGAGCCAGGGAAACCTAGGAATTAAAAAGCAGCAAACATAAGTTGCTAGACCTGGAAGCTTGAAGCTTCCCCACAAAGACTCCTAGGTTGACTAGGGAAGCTCCTCGCTATAGTAAACCTTAAAAAAGTCAAGTCTGATGTGACGTAGAGCTGAAACCTGCTATAAAGCAAGAATGACGACATGTAGGTAAAACACATAATACAAGTAACATGTAAATGGTATTACTTGTCCGCATGAGAGGAGTTGAATTTTTCCCTTAAAAAGCTTAAGCTTCCCTAGAGAAGCTTCCGGGTGCCAATATAAGGAACACTTCACTCAATGGTAATTCATACTTACTCTTTTCATACTGTGGGGGGGGGGGGGTCTCCTACAATCAACCTCCGGTGTGAGAATCAGTGATATGATACGATGATGAGGTGGTAATAGAGTAAGTATGAAGAGAGAATATAGAGAAATAGGATAAGTGACCCTAACAAGAGGGTTCCTTAGAACGATGATCGGCCTCAAAATGATTCCTTGTCGGAGGATGATATTGGCTATTGTTCTCCCACAACAGACAGATCTCCGGTCAGACCATCAACACAAACTTTCCAGTTTTAGACACCTTCGTCTAGAAGTGGGATGTTCTCTCTAAGGGATGACATTTTACTCCCCATAGGGAAGATGGATATGACCCTGGAAGGTGTTAAACAAAACTTTGTTTAGCTCAGATAGCTAATAAACAACTGTGCTAAGGAAGAACGAACAAATGGGGTGAGTATTAGGCTAGACTATACCGAAGAGCCTGACATCGCACTCTCCCCGATGTCTAGTCCTCCAAGCATGAGTACACCTTCCCCACGTGGAAGAAATACTCAAGGACCATGTAACTCACCAGGTGAGGAAAATGAAAAATGAACTCCCACGGGAACAAGAGAGTATACCATGGAGCAGCTGTTCCAAAACTCACCCGCTGCAATACTTTTACCAACGAGTACTTCCTTGGCAAAAGCTTTGACGACTTTTCCTTTGGAAAGAAAGATGGTCGCCTCATTGTTGGTAGGAGCCACGTGTTCCATGCCTCAGGCGTACCTACAATCAGGCGTCATGCCACCTGGCATGACATATCCTTAGATGACTGTACTCATTATGTCACAGTATGGCCAACCATGGCTGGGAAGCTTACAATGACAAGCTTCTCAAGTTTCCCAGCTATGAGTCAACCTGTGGTGACCCATGCTCCAAGAATTGTTACTACCCGTGCTGGTGACTTAACACACTTGGAATCTTATCAACCTTACAAGCCTTCAACCTTATCATTATTCTCTGAACAAATAGCAAAATTTGAGTTCCAAATGAGGTTAATATGCCAGATAACATAAAGACTTGCGATGGAATGGAAGATCCAAAAGATTATATTCATTCACCGGAGCAACTACTGTAGAGAGATGGAATAATGCCGAGTATTGTCACATGTTTATGCAAACCTTAATAGGACATTCTAAGCTCTGGTTCAATGCTCTTTCATCTAGAAGCATAGCTTCCATTGATGATCTCTACCAAAGCTTCTTAACTAAGTTCACATAGCAAAGAAGGTGCACCAAGGACGCTGCGGTCCTACACCAGATCAGACAAAAAGAGCATGAAGACCTTCGAATCTTCATGGAAAGATATAAAAAAGAGTGCTTGAACTATAGTGATGCTATAGAAAAGATTTGTGTTTAAAGTTTCATGAACGCCATCAACACAAAGAAGCTCGTGAGAAGATTCCATGAAAACTTCTCGCAAACTATGAAGGAGGCTTTCGATAGAACCGAAGCTTACCTTCGAGGGGAAGAAGCTTTGGATAACCAAGAAACGAGAAAATGTTACCATGGAAATTTGAGAAATCATTCCTCAGAAGGAAAGAAACCTTGATTGCAGTCCTTTGTTGAAAAGCATTGATGTATATAAATTTATTCATCTTTTCAGCACTAAAATATCTCCAAATAGGTATAATAGCAACAATTATATGAGAATAAATAACAAGTAATGTTTATAATCTCTATTTATAAGTAAATATGGCCTTGAAAAATAAAACGAGCTAATATGTGAAGAAAAACATAGAAAACTGTGAAAATTGACTCAACACACCCCACATGTTGAAGCAAGGCATGGCCATGTTACAAGCATACAAGAAAAAACAAAATTAAGAAGTTACAACATGGCCCATATTGACAACTACACATCCCCATGTTGAAAGTATAAGAGAAAAAGACAAAATAGAAGCAATCTGACTCAACACGGGCCATGTTGACATCAACACGCCCCCATGTTGGAGAAAAGAAAAAAATAGAAGCTTCTAGGCTCACCAGTGGTTGTGTTCAGAGTCAACACGGGCCGATACTTTCTAACAACAAGCATTTAATACAATCAGACAAAATGATCAACATGGGCCGTGTAGAGAGCCATGCTCAGCCTATAAATTGAATGCTCATCCACCACGTTCCATTGGACTTGGAGGAACACTTAATCACTCCACCCATTTACTTTAACTACCATTAATAAGGGAATTATCCCATCCATCACCCTTTGAAGATCAACACCCCCCCCATGTTGACATCAACACACCCCTATGTTGATATTACATGAGAAAATACAAAATAGAAGTTTCCAGGCTCACCACGGCCGTGTTCAGAGTCAACACATGCCGTGTTCTCTTTCCTGTTGTCTTTCTGACAATGAGCATTTAGTACAATCAAATATAAGGATCAACACGGCCGTGTTGAGAGCCTTGCTCAGCCTATAAATTGAATTTCCATTCACCACATTTAATGGACCTGGAGGAAGACTTAATACACTCCACCGCTTACTTTTACCACCATTAATAATGGAATTATTCCATCCATTCACCCTTTGAAGATCAAGGAGATTTAGCTCTTGGAAGAAGTCATTAGCCTCAATGATCAGTCATCTAAATTGGTTACATTGTTTTAATTTAATCATGTTTGTATCTAGTGATTTGATGACATTATGCTTAGTATTGGCTAAACATTCATAGTAACATATTGGTTTATAATGAATGTTAACTAAGCTTAATAATAATGGTTAAACATGTGACCTGCTTATAAAAAGTAGAGGTTATGTTGTAATTACACTTGATGAGGTACGTTAAAACACTCTTAAAAGTTATACCAAGTGTCGAGCTTGACCATAAGTCGGGGAATTGAAACTCTTGTGAGGCCTTGGTTAATAAAATATGAACCTTAAAAGAGGCACCAGATGCCGAGCTTGACGATAAGCCAGAGAACTGCCACTCTTTTGAGGCCTTCGTTGATGAAATATAAATCTTAAAAGAGACACGAAGCACCAAGCTTGATGATAAGCAGGGGAACTTCCATTCTTTTAAGGGCTTGGTTGATAAAAACGTAAATCCTAATATGAACATGGACCAAATGAAGAATTGGTTGTACTTGATCATCTTTAAAATGGGGATCTTGACAATGTTGTGAAAACAAATTGTTGATGTTAATCCTCAAAAATTGGTTAATTACTTATCAAGTGAGTGTATAACATAATCTACTTTAAACAACTCTTGGCTTGTTATTACAAAGTTCTATAATTATCCACGAGTTGTGTGGGTTAATATTTTATAATTCAAGGTTGATCCTTTACAACTTAACTAATCTTAATTGGTATTTTAAAGTATAATACAAAGGTTATTTTTACTTAAATATCAAGGACAGTTCACTTAGTGGTTGTTTGTTTCTCACTGAATGGGAGCATTCAGACCCATATATCTGACTCGCTCAGATGTAAAGAGCATAAAGAGCGTTTGGCAACACATCTGAATGATTTCTTCAACCTCTGATTTGGTAAATGATGAAATGAATCTGAATGACGTTCAGACCTAATTACCCTTCCCCTTCCCTCAGTCTTTAGATACCAATGCTTCATCCTCCCACCATACCACAATCGACCACATATGCTCACCAAGACTTCGTCGTTCGTCAATTGACCCATCGATTAAGGTGATTTTATTGTAAATTTGCTTATGTGGTTCAATTTCTATGTCTTTCAGTTTGATTTATGGTTCATAATCTATTCTGTTAAACGTTTAGTATTTTTCCATTTTGGGGTTTAGGGTTCATACATTGGTTTCAATTGGGTTTTCAGATTTTATTTTCGTTTTCTAAAGTAACACAAAAAAGACCAGTCGAATTTGCTTTGTTCTTCCATCTGCTCCGCATGTATACAGTTTGTGTGTTTATGTTTTGTAATATGGATTAATCAGAATGATAGGATTCTTAATTGTCGAATATTAGGGCTTAAAAATATATTTTTCTTCAAAAGGGTGAAATAAAGTGGGATTGGTACGATGTATACTGTGTTCGTGTTAAAGTGCTAACAAGCTGATTTTTAAAAGGGCCTGCTAATACTATATGTGGTGTTGTTATGAGTATACATGTTGGTGTTAGTAACATATGTGGAAACGTTATGTTGGTTTTTTATATGTTGTTATGGTTTTATGAAAATCGGCTGTTTGAAACATTGGATGTTGCTAATATGTTTTTATAAAATTGTATAAAATCAACCATAGCTCCAATAAAGGTGTATTTTATATGGACGGAAAGCTCTCCTAGTTTTCTACGTTTTATATTTGAACATGTTGAACTAACTCAGGTTTTAAAAAAGGTCAAAACACAGCTTGAGCGCCTACTGCACAAAACCTGCAGCACGGAAATTAGAGTTTTATGATACTAAAGTTATATCATATGATTAGGCTTTTATGAGAGAGCTAAATAGAGGTAAACATGTTGAGTTAGCTATCCATATGGGTCATAGCACACATGAACTAGATATGAGTTTAGTTTGTCATGTTGATGCCTATAATGTTATTGTCGGGCGTAGAGTGTGTTGTTGTAAATAAAAGATGAAGTTAGTTGAGCTGTCTTATAAACAATAATACTTGTTTGTACTAGGAAATCATTGCATAATGATGATGTTAAGTTTACTAGTAACATGATTGATGCTTGTAAATTGTTAGTTTGTCGAAAGCATAAATTTTATATGTAAAGCTTGAGGATTGTTATGAAAAAGTGTTTATCCCTAACGGGCCAAATGCATATGCCCTAGAATAGTGGTTAATTACTTGAATTGATAGTATGATTAACCATTTTATTTGCCTAAAATAATTATGTTGATTGCAGTGCGTATAATTCATTAACATCTTATGATGTTGTGGTGTGTAGGAAAAATCTCCGCAGTGATGGCCGTGTGTGGTCAAGGCTTAGAACTTGTAAACCGACACGTCTGAAAATGCCTTAGTGGTTGCTAAAATAATTATGTCGATTCCGGTGTGTCAACGCTTCACATGGAAACGTACAAGGACTAGTATCGTGGATGGGTGATGTTGTTAATGAAAAGTTGAAGGAAGGCGTGAATGACATGACACGACACGTAACAGAGTTGAAAGGGCGCTCTGATTGGGTAGGATATTTTTGTTAGACTTTTCGAAGTTTATTTGGGATTTTATGTTTTCTATCGTTTAAGAATATTTGGGATTTTATGTTTTAGTGACGGTAAATCTTAAAAGTTTAGACATCACATGTTTATGTTATATTTATTGTTAATGTTTAATCGTTTTTGCTTAACAAACACTTTGTTATTCATAGTAATATGTTTGTCAAAGCAAAAAAGACAACACATTTTTTAAGTTATATTGATTGGTAATGTTTAGTCGGTTTTTTAAAATATGGATTTGTGTTTAATTAAAGAGCACTTGTGTTATTTACAATAATATGTAACCAAAATGGAAAATAAATTAACAAATGTAAAGACATTGAGTTAAATCTTCAAACTAGATAAGATTAAAGAGTAGCAAACCGGTATTAGTAGCTCTGACTAAACATATAAATTTCATTCATCACGAAATAAAGCACGAAAAGTTCAGAGGGGTAAAATAGTCATTCTGCACAGTTATTCAGATTTCCAACCAAAAAACAGTTAGGCCCTGTTTGTTTTTGCCTCTTTTCTCTGAATAGAAGAAAACGTCTGATTCGGTCAGAAGTAATCAGACGTGGGGCTGTTTGTTTTTTTTCTGGCATTAAGAGGTTCAGCGTCTTAATAGCATCTAAACCAGTAAGGGCTTTTAGTGGGTCTGAAAACATCTTAACCCAAAAAAAACATACGTTTGTCTCCGACCTCCATTAACTTCTAACCCGGAGACTAGGCTCCATCTCCGACGACTAGAGGTTCGTCTCTAGCCTCCACCTCTTAATGATTCAGATTTCAGACATTTGAACCACCTCTTAACATTCAGATGTGGTATTCAGATTCAGACTTAAATCTCTAAAAAAAACAAACAGGGCCTTAGTGGTTCAGCACTTACTGATTCAGAGTCTCTTAATCATTCAGACCTCTTACTGGTTCAGCACTTAATGGCTCAACATATGCCAAACAGCCCCTTGGAGCATTCTCATTTCATTCTCCATCTCCATCTCTATAATTACACTAAAAACACCATCTTTTCTCTTCCATTTTCAATTAAATAATAATTTTTTATACTTTTATCATTACATTTATCTCTCTTTCACTCACAACCACTTTCAAAAACATTAAAAAATTATAGAGGTGAATAGTGTGTTTCTCAAAATTTAACCATGAACAGTTACAGTTTCTCTCTCCTCCTCTCACAACCACTTTTAACCATCTCTAAAAAATTGGAGATTCCCCTCACATTAATTGGAGAATGGAATGGGAATGCTCTTAGTAATTTAAGGGATCGTCTCATCTTTAAAGTAAGTTATCTCATAAATACGCTATACAAACCACTTGCTTACAAAAAAATGATGTTTTAGTGGAGATCATGAAGTTATGCATATCTCTTTCTTTAATTATCTTGGAATAACATGTCTTAGGAATAATGTGTTTTTCCCACATTTAATACCAGAACAAGTCTATACCATATGCTAACCACTTAATTGTTAAACCAAGTCAAGATGAGTTTTAACCAAGATGATACAATTTTATCCTTGACCATCTCTATAAAAATTTATGAAAAC
The DNA here is from genome assembly GCF_021521415.1 of Bidens hawaiensis. Lineage (NCBI taxonomy): Eukaryota > Viridiplantae > Streptophyta > Magnoliopsida > Asterales > Asteraceae > Bidens > Bidens hawaiensis. The sequence goes on along the minus strand of NW_027491179.1, from coordinate 237,565 downwards.
CCAAAATTATTTTTTTTAGGTTATGCTTTTGAATTTCTTTTAAAAGTTTACTTGTTAAATCAAAACTACTATGATGTTTTCTTCCGATTAAAATAAATACAACGATTTTGTTGTAAAATCAAAGAAGTGTTTCCATGGATCGATACTTGGTAATTACCCATACTATACTACATATACGATTGGTACACTTGCCTATTTGTGTGTGGTTTATTTAAGATAAAAGTCATTTTTATAAATTTAAAACATGAAACAAACCTTTTGAAAACTAACAACTTCTCGTAACCACCACACAAGCGTTACGAGCATAGAAGCTCAGGCGACATATTCCATCCTTCTCAACAACACAGACCTCAAGAGATGCAGAAGATGATCTTCACTATGTTAACTAAGGATCTGCAAGAGATATTGGCAACCGAGGAGGTTAAACACAACTTCCGTCCTCCTCTCCCATTATTTAAACCAAAAAGCAAATGTGATGCACGAAAGTTTTATGCTTTTCACAATGACATTGGTTATCCTACCAATGATTGCTTCCGGTTGAAGAAGTATATTGAAGATGATGTTTAAAGAAGTGAGTTAGCTCACCTGCTCATGGATCCAAAAGAAGGTAAAGGATATGGAAAGAAATTTTTTAGAGTAAACATGGCTCATGTTTGTAGCAAGAGGTAACGAACCCTTGCCTGGAACTAACAAAGCAAATGCTTTCCTCCAACTGATCCTTACAACAAGGTAACAACTCCAGTCATTGTAGAAGCTGAGCTAAATTGTTTCCTCATAGACGAAGCCTTTATGTATTGTGGGGAAATAACGGAGGTGATGTATGCAAGATGCTTCCCTCAACTTGCACAAGAAATACAGAAACAGCTCCAACACCCTAATAATTTTCTTAAAAACTTCACTGGAGAGAAGGTAATTCCACTTGGGAAGCTCACTTTAGATGTCCGATTCAGAGATGGATATCTATCTCGAGTCGAGAAGCTTAGTTTCATGGAAGCTAGGTACCCTTCCAATTATAGCATACTCATTGGAAGGACTGGGATTGCTAATTTTTATGTAGTAGTCTCTACAGCTCATATTGTGGTAAAGTTCCCAACCGTGGGAGGTATAACTACTACGGTGCCAACGCCAGAAGCTTTGCTCATAGCTGCTACTGAAGAGCCATGGGAGCTTGAGGAAGACATGTATGACAGACCTGTACATGAGATAAGCATCAACTTAGCTTACATTGAACAAAATTTTAGATTCAATAGTAAGCTTCCATCTAAACTATGAGTAACCTCATAACTTTATTACAAAAAGGTAAAGATGATTATGCATGGTGTCCAAATGGTATGATTGGGGTTCCAATGGAATATGCTGAACATTCCTTGAGCATCGCACCCACACATAAATCGTTCGCTCATAAGAAAAGAAGCTTGGCTGTTGAAAGAAGCCCAACAGGCTGAACGAGGTAGACAAGCTTTTTAAAGCCGATATACTTTGAGAAGTAAGGTACCATTCCTGGATCGCAAACCTGGTTATGGTCAAAAAAATTTGATGGATCTTGGCGAATGTGTGTGGACTTCAAGGACCTGTACAGAGCTTATCCATAGGATAGCTACCCATTTCCAAAGATAGATTGGAAGGTGGTTTCCCTTACAGGCTTCATGTACAAGTGTTATTATAGGTCCATGGAGTGGATCGCTACAGGAGATACTACAAACTCACAGGGTGCGGAATCCCCTATGTGTTTGATTATGAGTATTAGTAGCAAAAAAGAACACAAGAACAATGATTAAACCAAACAATTACTTGTATTGAATAATAACACAATATCTTTCAATACACGGTAAAGGTACTTCATAAGTTCTACGGCTAGAATGAACAACTCCTATACCCTAGGTCCAAGATGTGTTTATATACTACACATCTTCGCCTGTTACATAATAGGCGAAGTTATCACAACTTCGTGTAAGCCTTAACTTCGCGAAACATAAAGCCGTCAAAAACAAAACACAAAACAAAACATATCGTTTATTATAAACAAGACTAACAATAAACCTATGAAGTACTAACACACCAAAATGCACCAATAGAATCCCCCTTGGCAGTATTTTCATTTATTTCTTGTTTTTCTTCTTCAGTCTGCAATCGAATGCAATCTTCATGCAAAACTTTTCGCATGCACTCCATGTCTCACACAAACCGAGACAACTATTTGGAACTTCTTCTCCTCTGACTTCCATGCAGGAATATATTAAATTTTGATCACTGAGTACCTGCAAATCAAATTTAGAAAGATTTACCAAGTGCATTGGATCATACACTCTCAGCAACTCCTGCTCATCTTCATCTTCCATCACCACTTCAGACGTCTCACTATCAATCCCCCATAACTTCATATTCTTTAACACATCTTGAGGCATTGGCTTCATCAGAATCTTCTTCAAGCATTGAACATGTTTGTACTTTACCGTCATCCATGGCCTCTCGTTTGATCTTACACCTCTGTTAACATCCTCAACATGTTTTCCTTATTGAGGCTTGAGTAGAATAAACTTTTTCCCACTCACAACTTCTTTCCAAATAATTTTCTTGACCCGATCAGCAAAATCATCTTTTCCCCGATTTATTAACTTCATTCTGGCCAAGTCTTTAACCTCACACTCAGGTAAGGTATTAAATGATCTCAAAAACCTTAGTAAGTACTGAAATCCATCATATATTTTCAACACAAATAGTTTCAACTTCTCATCATATAACCAGCTAATAATCCCTTTCTTCGATTCTGTAAACCCCTTGTTGTTATATGACTTTTTAAATGAGGGAGGAACTGCTGGTATCATTCTCTTCACAAACCATTCAACACGCCATTATTTCCACTTGGGCTGCTCTTCCCATTCAGACTCCTCACTCTCTTCCTTAAAAAAATTAGATCTTTTATTTAAATCCACTGATTTACCACCATCAGTGTTAATCCAAATCGGTTATCTCTCCTTCCTCTAAGGACTCATCTATAACAATCTTCTCTTCTGTCTCTCTTATCTCTCCATCTTCTAACTCATCATCAACATTTGACATTGCATCAAATCATCTTGGTCACGAGGAGCAAAAATCTCTACATCAATTATCACCGTATCATCACCTCTAGCACCAGGACCTGGTTCACCTGACTGCCCATGAGTTGTAGCTTGAGTACCAAGAACTTGTGAAGTGCTTGGCATCTCACCACCTGCACCTTTCCATGCATTACGATCATCGTCAGTATCATCACGTCTAACATTCTTCAATGTATACCCTTTGTAACTATTATCCTCCTGAGTTGCTAAGAACTTTTTAAGAGCATCTATAACTTTAGTGTGTTCAACAATAAGAGACGTTTGTTACTGATTCTTAGATATTAGCTGATGAATATCCTGATCTGAATAAGATTAATGCTAGACAGTTCAGCCACCACTCATTCTAGTTCAACAATTCTTTCAGTAAGAATGAGAAGCATCAAAATTCACATGAACCTGTGGCACTTCATAGGTGTAAGGTGGAGGGAAATCAACATCTGCAGAAGAAATTAGCAATGAAGTAGACAGTGGCAGCAAAGTTACAGGCATACCAGATGTAGTCATAATGTCGAATCAACAAACAAAGACACTACTTTCGTAGGTGTCAAAGAAATATGTGGTAATGAAATAATAGCAGGTGCATATAAAGCCACCGTAGGTGTACCACTAGTAACAATCCCAACACTCACATCAGCAACTTACAACATGAGCCACTATATGGGAAACGAAAAAAACCGGAACAAAACCTGATCGCTCTCCAACTCGGGCTCGATTGATTAGTCTCACCAACTTAAACTATTATGCTTCTAACTCTTCATCTCTGTCAATCTCAAAATCAGAGTCGTCATCACCAGCAGTTCACTTTTTTTTTGTAGGTTCCCTGCCAGATCTACGTAGGAGTATCTCGTACACAAAGGGTGCAGAATCCCCTATGAATACGATTATGCGTGTATATGAAAGAATGAATCGGAAACGTATGACAAGTAATCACGTAAAGAAAGTACTTATTTGTTATTAGCAACTCAGTGCTCGAAACCCATAAGAAAACCAGCGTACAAAAGTTATGACCAAAAGCTACTAAAACCTACGGCCAAGTTAGGTTTAATAGGCTACGACAACTTCGCCTAATATAACCAGGCGAAGTTGTCCCTAACTTCGCTACTAGGCTAACATCGCCTATATCATAATGCTAAACAGCAAGTTCACCAAAACGAAAACATAATAAACAATATTCTGATTATAGACATGATAAACTGAAGAATAATGAACTACTGGCACACTGCACCAACAGACTCCCCCTTGGAAGTAGCTTCATTTCTCTTATAGCTTCGTCTTGTCTTGTAATCCAGAAAGCCATATCAACCATCTTCAGGCATGCACACCTTGTCTCACACAAACTGCGACCTCCCTCTGATACTTCCTCACTTCATCTTTCAATGCCGGAATATAAAAGATCTTCTTTTCATTACGTACATGCAAATCAGCTTGAGACAAGTTAACCAGGTGCATAGGATCATACACCCTCAAGATCTCTTGTTCATCCTGATCTTCCATCACAACTTCAGCAGTCTCAGAATCAACATACCACCATTTCAGATCTTTCAGGACATCCTGAGGCATGACCTTCATCGAATTATTTTTCAGACATCGAATGGGTTTGTATTTCATAATCATCCATGGTTTACCATCCGCTCGTATTCCCCTCTTAGTATCCTCAATTAACTTTCCTTTCTGAGGTTTCAACAACTCAAACCTCTTCTCCTTCACCACTTCATTCCACACAATCTTTCCAATCCAACTAGCATACATATCACTACTCCTTTTAATTAGTTTCAAACGAGCCAAATCTTTTACCTCACACTCAAGCAATGTGTTGAACGATCTCAGCTTCTTTGCAAAATACTGAATCCCATCAAATCTTTTAACCACAAACACTTTATGCTGATCATCATAGAGCCAACAGATGATTCCCTTCTTTGTGTCATTATACCCTTTAATATTATAACTCCTTTTAAACATCGGAGGCACCTCTGGTTTCTTTATTTCTACAAACCAATGAACACATTCCTCATTCCACCTAGGTTGTTCTTCCCATTCTTTGTCACCACTTACACTATCACCTTGGTTAACCTGTTCTTGACCACTACTAGGAATATCATGTTCAACATCATCTTCCAGTATCTCCCCTTCCTCCAAACCACTATCAATCTCAATTTGTTCCCCAATCTTTTCGATATCACTATATGACAGCACATCTTCAGTAACATCAACCTCATCATCAACTTCTATAGCATCACCACCTGCACTAACAGTCGGAGCACTAGACTCTCCCTGAGATATGGAAGTCCCAAGAGATTGAGAAGTTCTTGGCAGCTCACCACCTGCATCTTTGGATGCATTGGGATCATCGTCCCTGTCCTCCATTTGATTTGTTCTCAACTCGCCTCCCTTGCAACTGCTCTCCCCCTAAGATGCTAAGAACTGTTTAAAGCATCAAAAAGTTTACCGTGTTCAACCAGGAGAGCCGACTGAAGTTGATTCTCAGCTACCAGACGCTGAATAGCCTAAGTTTGTATGACATTAATCCTTGATTGCTCAGCAACTACTCATTCCAGAGCCACAATCCGCTCGAAATCCGATAAAGTAGAGTCAAAATCAAACGACATATGAGAAATATCCTGAGCATATTGTGGAGGAATTCCCAAATTTACTGGAATCTCAGATGAAGGCGGAATAGTAACTGGAGGTGGAATAGAAATCGAAGACCCAACAGTAGCAACCAGAGTAGACTCCACAAACATAGCAACCGCTTCAGGTTGGAGTAATAGATCGAGGCGGTAAAGAGACATTCTCCGGTGCTAACAAAGCCACCTAAGAAGGCACAATAGATGGTACTGACAAAGCCACCGTGGTCACGCTAGAAGTCACTGGCATAGAGGTTGCAGTGGACGGTACAAGAGTAGACGTGCCAGATAACTGTGGGGGGGGGCAAAGTGAACTACCCTTGAGCTCTCACCGGCCTGAGCCTTCTTTGATCTACGAACCAAAGCATACATTTTGTCCTCAAAATCAGATTCACCGTCATCATTAGAACCCTTAGGCACACAAATGCAATTTACCTATCATTTTCTAAAGGTTGGATCGATTTTCATTTTTAAACCAACTTTGATGCTTTGAAAAAGGTGTAGACAGAATAATTATATCACTTCCCAAATAAAATAGAAAGACAATTTTACATTCAATCGCCCTGGTCACTTCTTAGTTCTCAGGTAAATGGCAATCCTGTATGTCCACAGTTGGTTAACAGGACCAAACACATATATAAATACACGTCCCTCAAACTTAGAGCTACCGACATAATTTTCAGCGAAGGAATTAAAAAAAACACATCACAATCTCCCTAGATGCTTTCAGTTTTTAGGTGATTGGCTATCCTTTAAATCTAAAAGTAGATAAAAGAACCAAACATATACAAGTATATGCCCTTCAAACTTGAGCAACTGACATAATTTTAAGTGAGAGTGATTTTTTTAAACAACATAAAAGGACTCGGTTACTCGGGATTGATCATTCCATTTAACTCAATAAGGTTTTGAAATCGAGTTCTGTCAAAAGCTTTTGTAAAAATACGGCAAAGTTATCCAGAGAATCAACCTTTTCAAGCATAATTAATTTCTTCTCAGCACAATCCCGTATGAAATGATGACGGACGTCAATATGCTTAGTTTTACTATGCTTTACGGGATTGTAAGTTACTGAGATAGTAGCAGTATTATCAATGCAAATAGGAGTATGAGTGAAATTCAGACCATAATCTCGCATTTGTTGTTGTATCCACAAAACCTAGGAGCAACAATTTGATGCTATCGTATACTCTGCTTCACAAGTGGATATTGCAACCAAGGTCTGCTTCTTGCATTGCCAAGACACCAATCTGCCATCAAGAAACTGACAGCCACTTGTAGTCGACTTCCTATTCTGGTTACAACCTCCTTAATCAGAGTCGGTGTAAGCAACTAGATCCAGTTCACCTCCCTTTGGATACCAGAGACCCAGCTTAGGCTTTCCTTTGAGATATCGTAGAATCCTCTTAACGCCTTTCATGTGAGACTCCTTCGGATTAGCCTGAAAACGCGCACAAACACAAACTGCAAACATAATGTCAGGTCTAGAAGCAGTTAAAATACATTAAAGAACTTATTATTCCGCGATATTGAGTGGCGTCCACATATTCATCACTGTCAGAATCAGCCCCGAGTTTGTGGTTGACGCATATTGGAGTATCACACGGAGTACTTTCTTCCATCTTGAATCATTTGAGCACGTCATGAACATATTTAGTTTGATGAATAAACAGCCCGTCCTTCTTCTGATCTACCTGTTAACCCAAAACGAAGGTTAGTTCACATATGGCACTCATCTCAAATCTTTTCTTCATGACCGCTTCAAACTCCTGACACATTGAAATTTTTGAGCCCCCAAGATAATATCATCCACATTGACATGGACCTGAAGAAAATCTTTTCCTTTCCACTTCACAAACATCGTACAGTGAATCTTCCCTCTCACAAAACCATTCTCCAGCAGGTAATCAGATAAAGTTGCATACCAAGCCCGGTGGAGCTTGATGTAGACCATATAATGCTTTGCTGAGTCTGTATACATGATCTGGAAAGTCTGGATCTTGAAAACCTGGAGGTTGCTTGACATATACCACTTCGTCTACCTTTCCATTCAGAAAAGTACTCTTAACATCTAGTTTAAACACCTTCATCTCTTTGTGAGCGGCGAAGGCCAAGAAAAGGCGAATTGCCTCCAGCTTTGCCATAGGAGCAAACACCTGATTGTAGTCGATCCCTTCTTGCTGATTAAATCCCTTAACTACCAGTCTTGCCTTGTTCCGGACAATTACAACTTTCTCATCTCTTTTGCACTTAAATACCCACTTAGTGCCAATTGCGTGCACATCATGTGGCTTCTCAACCAAACGCCATATTTCCATTTTGTTAAACCGAGCCAATTCTTCCTGCATGGCTTCAACCCAAGAGCTATCCTTCAAATCCATCTGATAGTTTTTCGATTCTATTTGACTGATGTAGCATGCATACAAACATTCGTTCATAATACCAGTATCCTTGATGCTCACATACACACATGTGTTTTCTTCCAAGCTACTTCTGGTTCGCACACCATCAGAAGGATTACCTATCACATTCTCTAGAGGGTGATCCTTGTGGATTCTTGTTTTTTTGGACAGGGGAAACTACCAAGTCTTCACCCAGATTAGGAGTGATTTTGTTGGTATTACATTGATTGTGAAACGAATTTATGAACTCTTCTTCATCTGAGACAGTGGGTCTTTCTTCAACACTAGACACGGTTGGTCATTTATCTTCAACATTTGAGCTATGCATGATAGCCTCTTCTTCATCAGTTAACATCTGAGTGGCCATTCTTTCTTCCATATCGATGGCTGAAATTTTTCCTCCACTTTCTCCTGCAAAACTTACTCTTTCTCCTTGTACAGCCTTCCGGTCAAGTAACAATTTCTTGTTACCTTTCATGTACCGGGAACAGCCACTATCGACAACCCACCTGTTGTTAACAGTCCTTTCAGACTGTTCTAGCACATTTAAAGAAAAAAATTAAAAGCGGGGGACCCAAGACCTCCTGGTCTTGGGTTGTTTAAACCTGTTAAACGACATCCATCTAGCTGGTTGTCTAGAGTTCCTTTGAGGAAACATGTCGTTTATCCGAAAGAACAATTTCTAGAGAAACAGTTATGAGACTAACCAAAAATCCCTGAATTTTTAGTATTAAAAGTTTCGGATGACTCAAAGTTACGGGTTTTATGGTTAACCGGGAAAAAACGAGGTTGATTTCTTTGAAATCTAGAATTTACCCAAGGTTTGGTGTTAGTGGAATTGACACTTGTTCTAACACTAGTTTTAGGTTTCGTTTTGTTCTAAGTTTTGTTTGGTCTCACACTCTTAGTTTTCTCCCTTTTCATGGGACAAATACTGGAAACGTGTCCCTTGTTATAACATCTAAAGAAACTGTTATTCAAATTACCTGTGGTCATCTGAACATCCTTTTCTGGAGTTACTTCAGAATATGAGGTTGGTTTACTAACAATGAGTTTCACATAGGGGGAATGAATGGGTTTAAAGATGATTTCTTTTCACTAAAAGTAACATTCGACCCCCCTTTTCAGTAACACAACTTCATCATTCATTTTACCAGTGTTGACAGGATTACTAGACTGGGACTCTTTATCAACAACTTAGGAATTTGTCTGAAATGATTCGTTAACATCCTTGTCTATCTCCTCAAAGTTGACAGGGTCAAGGGAGGTTTGAATAACTGAACCTTAACGGGTGATTTATCCAAGTTTATGGTACCCGGTATGGTTTGCTCAGTCTGAACACAGACAGGTGGCTGATTACTAGGATTATAAGTGTAGTTATTACTAAAAGATGGTGGAACCTCCGAGAATCCAATTCCCTCTTTATTGTTCGAGAACGTTGAACACTTAGGACATTATTTAGAATCATGGAGGAGTTCCTAAACTATTCAAGTTTTCTATTTAGTTCCACCACTTTCACTTGGTAATCAGCTATCTGTTTGTCTTTTTCAGCTATAAGTCTGGTCTTTTCTTCCACCACCTCATAACTTAAATCGATTACTTGAATTTTCTCAGCTAGGGTAGCCTTAAGGCTTCTTATGTCCTTTTCACCTGATTTTATTTCACAGAAAAGCTGTTTTCTTTTTGTTTAGAATAATGGTGTTCTTCTTTTAAACATTTTAATTCCTTTTCCAACCTCATATACTGATCAGTTAAAGAACTTAATTGTTAAGACAGTTTCTCACATTGTTCACACTGAAGTTCAGAACATACCCCTAAGAGCTGATCATTCATTTCTGACATGTAAGCTTGGTCCTCCACTGGTTCCTTTTCATATCTTTCAGACACAATGTTCACCAGATTAGCTTGTTCAATAACCTCTTCTACTTGGATGTTCCAATTATACCCACCATCTTGTTGAGACACCATGGCTCTTGTCTCAGTACCATTTCCATTTCCATTCTGATGAGTAGACCTATTCTGAATTTATCCAACCCTCTCATTAGTACATTTCTTGCAAAGTATCCATTTTGTTGGCAATTGTAACATCGAACTTTGGACTTGTCAAACCCCGGTCTCTCTCCCACGAACTTTCTCCCTGTCTTCTTCATAAACCTTTTCACCTTTCTAACTATCATAGCCTTTTGCCATTGAAGATCCGTCTCCTTCATATCATCAACATCAATTTGAACATAATCCTCATCTAAATTCACAGGGTCAACTATCTTTCCTTTGATGCAGTTCTCACAAGAAGCAATGAAAGAAGCATAGAGTGCAAATTGTTGTTCAGCAGATTTTACACTCATAGGCATCTTTGAATAGTTCACACTTGGTGAACTTGCAGAAGAGTTACCAGCTGAAGATTGAGGTTTTGAGGAAGTACCTCCACCAGCAACAAAGCATATGTCTCCATCCATGTTCATCATCACATGACCATATTGAGTTGAGTTTGTTTCACTACCTGAGTAATAAGCAGCCAATGCTGCCTTAGAGCTTGAATTTTGAGAAACTTTTGCACCATACATTCCCGGATCCTGAACGTGATCAGTAGGCGTCTCCTTCCTTATCATATTAAGCTCATAGGTACGTAACTTGTTGACGACTTTCTCTAAATCAAAATTTTCAAAATCTTTGTCTTCTTTCATCAACACAGTGTGCATCTCTCATTTTGGTGGGAGAGCATCTTGAAGCTTTTCTACTATATCACTCTTAGTATACTCTATAGAGTAGTTAGTCAACTCAGTCATCAAATGGTAGTATCTTATGATGATTTCATCAAGTGATTCATTTTTAAAGTACTTGAACACCGATAATTGAGTTTTCAGCAATTTTGTCTTTGAGTTTCGGATTCTCACATTTCCTTCAAAACAATTTTCCAATGCTTCCCACAACTCTCTAGCAGACTTATATTATCTGAATGTATGTAGAATCTATTGAGGCAGTGCAATTGTTATGGCAGGTAAAGCTTTACTTTCTTCTTCATACATCTTCTTCTCATCATCCTTCATCTTATTATATTTCATTAGTTGTTCCCGTCCTTCAAATTCTGTTGTTGGAGGAATATAACCATCTCGAATATATACCCACATCTTCGCATCCTGGTAGTTCACATATTGCTCAAATCTATCTTTCCAAGCAACAAAGTCAGTACCTTTAAGTAACTTTGGAGCCTTAGTCGCTGAACCAGCCTCTACCTCCATCTTACCAAATCTGAGATATTTATCGAAGTCATGTTCAATCGAAATGAAAAACGAAATTCAGTTAATCAAAATTTTTTATTTATTTATTTTTTTGTTCTGTGAATAGTGAAGGGCGAAGTTAAATTAACGTCGATGAGGGCGAAGTTAACTAAAACCAAGGTCTCACTTTAACTTCGCTACAAATTAACTTCGCTAGTTATATCTTCGCTTAAACCCTAAATATTTGACGTCAAGTTCGCCGACTTCACTGGAACTTTAGGATTTCTATTTCAAACTCAGTTTGCTCTTTTCTGGTCTGGTTTTTGGATAAAGGATGAAAGGTGAGTACTGTGAAGGATAACAACGGGTAGTATTTTTTTGTGTAGGAGACTCTTAAATCCTCGCGGAAGGATTTTTAACACTAGTGTGATAATCCCAAACCACACAATCAAGAGCAAAAGCTCTGATACAAATTGTAGGTTCTCAGCCGGATCTACACAGGAGTATCTCGTACACAAAGGGTGCGGAATCCCCTATGAATACGACTACGAGTGTATATGAAAGAATGAATCGGAAACGTACTCCAAGTAATCACGTAAACAAAGTACTTATTTGTTATTATAAACTCGGTGCTCATAACCCATAAGAAAACCAACGTACAAAAGTTATAACCAAAAGCTACTAAAAACTACGGCCAAGCGGACAACTTCGCCTAACATAACTAGGCGAAGTTGTCCCTAACTTCGCTACTAGGCTAACATCGCGTATATCATAATGCTAAACAACAAGTTCACCAAAACCAAACCATAACAAAAAATATTTTGATTACAGACATGATAAACTGAAGACTAATAAAATACTGGCACACTGCACCAACATTTTTCTTACCAGCTTGAAGTCATCATTGTAAAGCCAGATAACGAATAGTCTCATCAATACCATCCGATAAACTATCAGATTCAGTAGCCTCAGAAGAACCAGCAGCAGTAGTTTCAGTAATAACTTCAGAAACAACAACACCTTTTGTAAAAACAATCATGTCCAACCTGAAAGCAAAATTAAGATCAATGTTCTCAAACACTTGAGGATCAACAACCTCTTGTTGAATAATTGGGTCCTACGAAGGAGGAAAAACTATTGTGGAGGTTGCTGTTGATGGAAATCCCTCATGACCAAAGGCATCAAGGAAACCATCAATCGGTGGAGGCATATAAAATGGATTCACAATAGGCCCAAACAACGGAGTAGGTTGTGGTCTCAACTTAGGTGTATGTTGCGAACTGGATGAACGACATTGAGCATATATCCTCTTATTAATACTATCAACATAGTTAATTGGTCGTCTCTGAGGCAAATCAGAAGCAACATGATTCAAGATCATCTGTAGAAATCTAGGATACAACGAAAACCATTCCCATGCAGTTGCTCTCGTTTGATTCTCAATCTTATTATACATCACACGACTAAAGCAATACGACTTATAATACACCAACGAATCCATATTTGATTGCATAGCCGCTCCCATACCATTAGAACCTGCCTTCCTACTCGACATACACACTATCAACACATGCGTCAAAAACCTCCACAGACCCAAAGGAAAACCCTTACGTCTCTGAGAGTCACCAATAGGACCCGAATACCCTATTCTCAGAAAAAACCCTATTACGAAATAAATAGGAATAATCCGTAGGACATGTATCATCAGCCACTATCCCCAACTATAAGGCTGTGCAATTTCTTCATTATTAACAGTAGCCAGAAACACTGGCGTTTCAACGCGGCAATCATAGCCAACTGTGTTCCAAAAGTCTTCTATGTTTGATTTGAATATCGACAACATGGTAGAGATAGCATAAAATATCCTTGAGCATAGCAATAAGTTTATCATTTCGTGGTAATCATCAAGTCCTCATTGATCCGGTTCTAAAGTCACAAACGTTTTATGAGCTGGAACAATTCTCATGAAATCATCATCACCGTCATCTCCACCTGCACCACCAGCACTGACAACAACTACCATATCTGCACAAACTAAGCAAGTTAGTAAGTTTTAGAAACTCAACAACCTCTAACTTCACAAATAACCAGATTAGCGAAGTTAGGAACTATGCAAGTTAGTAACTTAGTTAACTTCGCGTGATGAACAAGTTCGCCAAGCACGACCACTGTTCACCAGAAAACATCAAGAGTAAGATTTAACCATGTATATTTCAAAGACAATCAACTAAGGTACTATAAGTGCCAATAAACAAGATGATGATCTCCGTTTTCACATAAAGTTAACCCATGGTACGATTTGATGTTAGTTAGGTTTAAAAGCAATTATCAGTCATAAATTTTACACATTTTAATGTAGACGAAAAACTCCGTTTAGCACTTAAAAAAGTTTCAAAAATTTGTAGGATAACTTTGCTGTTAGTGTATAAGATGTTTGACCAAATTTGACCTAAACCCACTTTTATAGATTCTGACAAAAGTTAGGCAAAATTACATAAGTTCGCTTGACAGGTGACGTTGGCTAACTTCGCCTAAGTAATTTGAACTGTCAGATTCCCACTTTCTTAGGATCAATTGATCCACCTCGAACAACGTGCAAACACCAAAACTCTTCAAAATCAAACGTAAAATCATCAACACGTTCTTCTTTCTTAGCAACCACGTAGAACGTTAAGCCATTAACAAAGAAAGCCATGTTTCGGGTTTTAAACACCAAAGCCCACACTAAACAATCGCATGAACAACTCATGCACAAAAAAACCAGAGAGTAAAAACATAAAATTGAACACCAAAAGTTATCAAACCATTCCACCTTACCCGTAAATCTGTTAAAGAATCATGAAAAGTAAGATCGATTCACGGTGGAATGAACACTGGTCCGGGCCATCACGTGCAAACAATCATGAAATGAACCAACGTGAATGCATCAAGTCAGAAGACATTCCCATTAAGCCGCACGTGGAAAATGTAATTCTTTTAGACGAGTCTTTCAATGTTATGCGGAAACTAACAAGAGATGACTCAATGTTATGCAAACAAACATACGAAGAACACAAATAATCTTCTCCAAAACACACGTATATTACGTCTGGTGCTTAAGCACAATGGTTACACCAACTACACCAACATCTCGTTCTCTATATTATGAACGGCCAACCTATGATAAGCCTAGATACATAGTTTATATAGGCAATGCAATCAAGCCCAAAACAATCCAAAAGCCCACCGAGATCCAAGAGATATCGGTTTACAATATAAGCCCAATACCAAGTACAAACCATACTAATACTAGCCCAACAATCTCCCCTTGGTTTGATTCTTCATCGTTAATTGTGCTCAAGAATATTTGCGTCCGCTTCCTTGTAAGCACGTCCCATAAACCTGTTCTGATGATCGATCCCACCATCCTTGTATACTCTTTAGCAGCAGGCTAAACATTGGTTCGGCCATAATCTGAAAAATTTCTAAGAGTTTTAATGCCCTTCTCACCAAACTTCAGCATATCACGTGGGTCGACCAATCAAAATTGTCTTTTTCGTAGACGGGTAACGACCGTAGCCGTCTCACCTTCATACGTCCAGAATGTCATCTCATCTAAAGTCCCATATGGAATTCTAGTAGACAAAGGAATTTGAGTTGCCTTCTTAGTTGCAGGTCATATAACGTTGACTATCTTCTTCCCCGTCTTTGGATCTCGGACCCCTTTGGCTTTCTTTAAAAATGTCTCAGTAGTAGTCATATTTGGGAATCCTCGTTCAACTTAATTCCTCAAGTTCCAGAAGTCTAGCGCCTTCTTGTCATTGTTAGGGTTGTGAAAAAGAGCATTAATAAAGTCACTGAGATCAACCCTCGTCCAGGATCCAAAATCCTTCATTTTCCTATAATATTCGGTAGTCCTAGACCTTCTTTTCACCCACCACATGGCTTTATCAACACTAAACCCCCAAGACAGAACGCCCAATCGATCACCATACTTGTCTGAAAATCCTTTCATGAATTCAACAATAAATTTATCTGGGCGATCGAAAGATTCCACGTTCTGATTTGAATTCTTCATGATAAGAATATTCCTTTGAAGCCTTTCTGATTGTTCGGCTGTCTTTTTAGGGGCAACAAGGTATTGTTCTAGTGCATCAGAAGCTTCTATGTTTGAAGTAGGACGCGCTCTGGAACTACCACCTTGACCATCAGCAGGTGCCTTTGCAACAACGTTCTCACCACTTTTAAATTCCTCTCAAAACTTCTGAATAAGCTTTTGCTGGAGGTCCAAGTACATCATGGTGAAACCACCCATGTTAGCTTGAAGTTCATAGATCTTCAAATCTTTATCAGAGTTTCTAGCTTCAAGCTCTTGGATGCGTACATCCTTCACAACTGAGTATTGTTCAAGTTCAAAGACTTGTTGTTGTAAGGACTGTACATCAACAAGTTTAGCATCAAAAGTGATCCCCTTGCCCTTATCTTGCAGAACTTTATCATGCATTGCAAGAATGTGAGCAATCTTATCAGCAGCGCTAGAACTTGATTGATCAATCGGGTTAGACGATCCCGATGGCTCATTAGTGGACTGAATATTAGCCTCAAACTCGAACTCGTGAGCAATGCCATCAAATATTTGATCTTGAGTTTGAGGCTCAGCAGTGGACGAACTAGTATCACCTTGAGATTCAATGGTTTCAAGCTCAGGTTCTCTGTGTTGACTGGTTTGTGTAGTTTCTGTAACCAGCACACCCAATCTCGAATCTTTCTTCCTCATTTTCCTTGGAATGAGATCGGTGGCTGGTTCTTCAGGGAAGATCTTCATCTTGTGTCATAGTGACTGATTGAGGAGGTTTCAATGCAGTCGACAGAAGCTGATCTTTAAACATCTCAAAATATTTCAGCAGATCTACAGTAGGTACAGTATGTTCTTCTTGGTGCTCAATCTCCATTTGTTGTGATGGAGAACTTTCTGGCTCATCGTCATCAAAAATAGTCTCATATGATGCAGTGAACCTCTGAGCAGGTGTCACATGCTCATCAGCAATCGAGGCACTGGAACTAGCAGGAGTAGCCTTAGTTTCCAAAAACCTTCCAAACTTGACAAGTTCGTGAAGGCATTTGTATACTACTTTCGCCCCCTTTCGAGATTACGTCATTAACCGAAATGTGTTGGGGCCCATAGCTTTCAAATCGAGCGTTTCTACAGATTTGACAAGGTCAGGGTAGTATTAGTCAAATATCATCTGCAGAAACTTAGGAACATCATAAACATCTCTTTCTTCTTCCCCTTAAGGTTGCTCATCATCTCATCGAACATTAACTTGGAGTAGTTGTAATTCCAGTGTATGATCAGAGCAGCCACAACCGACATCTGAATGTGGCTGATCTCGTATGAACCTCCATTTCGTCCTGAGGCACACGTGAAAAACATGTGAATCAAGAACCTTCAGGAAGGATGGAAAAGTTTCTTGATGGCTGGAAGGTAGGATCCTTCATATCCCATTCTTAAAGCAACTTCAACAACAATATCCGTGGAGTATTTAGTTGGGTAGTCGGGTTGATCACTGAACAGTAGAACTTCACGAATAATAGCCTCTGAAATAACAACAGACTTCTTTTGAATCATTGAGTCAATTGTTACAAATCCCCCAACACCCCTTTGATTAATGGAAGTGTTGTTCCAGAACTCCGTCACCATCTTTTTGCAAATAACAGGAGTTTCTCGTATAGCATGAGAAATCCTGCACGTGTTGAGCCCCACTATATCACGGACTTGAATTATTTGTGTACAAGAGGTGGATCATATAGGCATCCGACAATATTGTTAGTATCTACAAACTTCAATGGTGCTTGATCAGCTATGACTGAAACAAATGAGTCAAGTTAATAAAGCATTCAATTAACTGAACAATCACTCAGTATTATAAGGACAAATAAAAAATTGGCAAAAGAACAAGGACCAAGAATGCAGATTTAGATAACATTGGTCATTGATTGTAAATTAATGTCAAATTTAGTATAAAATAATATGTTTTCGGTCCAAAATTTAGTAAACTGTTCATCAAAGTCCAACAAAGTCAAAATTCACCGAGACCATGAGTTCTCGGCACTCAGTGTTGGTTCTCGGTCAAATGGTCAACCGAGAACCCTTAATATTTCAGATGAACCAAGGAGATCTCTGTTTGACCAAAGTTTTTCGGTCAAACATCCCAAGAACCCTAGATCCCTAGATATATGGATATCTCGGCCAGGAAAACCTGTGAGATTCGTGACAAAACGAGGTATACTATATTCGCTACATAGCGAGGAAACGATAAATCGGTTAATTCGTAGTGCTTAAACGAGTAACCGACTGATACTGATTATGACCCGTATATATATACTGATGGGTCATATACGAGTTATATATATATTATAGTGGTTAACATATTGATATTTAGGCTCCAGTACGTTTAAAACCATTTAAACGAAAAAGGTTTCGTTTATTGATACGCTATGAGTTTAAACGCAATCGTTAACATCAAAACGAGCATTTTAGCATCCGTTAAGCCAAAAAAGATTTATAAAACACTTATATGACATGTTCAAAGCAATTTGTGAAAATATTTTAGGTTTTCACAACCTTTTAATATGTTTTTATTATTTTGCAAAAAATAGTCGAAAAACGACCGTTTTCGCGCTATTTTTCGCACTTGAATTAATTTTCTTGCGAAACACCGGACGCCGAATTAAAATTTGGACCGACTTTTATGCGTGACATGAAAACCGAGGCACCATTGGGCCAAAAAGAGGCCCAATGGGCCCCTTATACTTGCGTACGCAAGGGGTAAAATACCCCACCCTATTCTTGTACATAGTATATAATATAATACATAAGATATTTTTGGAAAACAAATTCCGGAAAACTCAAGACCAGATGATCATCTTCATCTTTTTACCAAAACCCTAGAGGTAAACTTCATAATTTTTTGATTTTCATACTTGATTTAGCAAAGTTTAACAATGAAAAATTAGTTCTTGATTAGTTTTAAACATGTTTAACCATTCAAAAACCATAAAAATCAAGTAAAATGGTGTTTTGATGTTAAACATGTCTAAAAAGTAGAAACATATAGATTTTTGACCAAAAACACGGATTAGAACCTTGAAACAACCTTTTTACGGTTTGAAACCAAAACCGAAACCCTAGTTAACAAGGCTGTTCAATGGATGATTTATGCTTCGTTTGATGTTATATTATATGTAGATACACTGAGTTTGCAACCCAATACCCGGAGAGTCGTTTAAGCCATCGAAAATCGCCAAAAACCGACAAGGTTTTACCGGTTAACTCGTTTAGGGGCTGTTTGTGTTTCGATTGTGACGTGCTTCTTTTTGGTAACTTTTTGATACACGGAGAATATTTGGCGAATTTATTACCGTTTATTGGCGTTTATTCGGGAAAAATAGGTAAACTTCATGAAAAATAATGAGATTTGGCTTGGAACCATGAAATGTTACGTTAAGATCACTGGAAAAAATTGGGAACATTTTGAGATGTATAAGTAATTTTTGTGCAATTGTGTTTTAATAGCCGAAAAACATGCAAAAAGGCATTTTGGGTAAAAGTTTAGATTCTGGAGATTTTACAGGGTCTATGTGATGATATTGAGACCACTTAGAAAAATTATAGGATTTTTCGGATGTCGTTTGGTATAAACGGGCTATTTGTGCTTCGGTTAACTCGTTTAGGGGCTGTTTTACCGGTTAACTCGTTTAGGTTACGAAACTTTGCAGGGACATCAGGGATCACATAAGTGAGTCCCTGTTCAAATTTGGTAACTTTTTGATACACGGAGAATATTTGGCGAATTTATTACCGTTTATTCGGGAAAAATGGGTAAACTTCATGAAAAATAATGAGATTTGGCTTGGAACCATGAAATGTTACGTTAAGATCACTGGAAAAAATTGGGAACATTTTGAGATGTATAAGTAATTTTTGTGCAATTGTGTTTTAATAGCCGAAAAACATGCAAAAAGGCATTTTGGGTAAAAGTTTAGATTCTGGAGATTTTACAGGGTCTATGTGATGATATTGAGACCACTTAGAAAAATTATAGGATTTTTTCGGATGTCGTTTGGTATAAACGGGCGATTTATCACTTAATTATAACACATTAAATGAATTTTTATAAATAAATAATTAATCATAAAATTTCTGAAAATATTTTTATAAAATTCTACATATTTTAATTTATTTTTACAAAAATTTCCATATTTTATATATAAGTACATAATTAGTTATGATTAATCAAATATTTAAACTATAATTGTTTTAACGAAACCGGCAGTTTTGTGTTTAACAGACTGACAGGTATGTCAAAATGTCAAAATTGGTCAAATATCGTATTTTTGGATGAATTTAATAAAAACAAACTTTCTACGAGAATTCCGGACAATTCGGGTGGATTGTACGCGTTTTGTATAATCAAACCGGTGTGAAAACGGAAACGAACCCTATGATCAAACCAGATACCGAAACTTCAAAATTCTTTCATAAATCAAATCATTTATTCAATCAATATGTTTACTAAAGTTGGTGTGAACTTACCTAATCTCGAAACGCATAAACGATCAACTTGACTAGGCTCGGAAAACGGTGAAACTGAGCCAAGTCTGATTTTGCACATTTCATAGTATACAACGTCACAATCTAAGACTATGGTCATGTTCTGGGCCTAACAGCTACACCCAGACTAGTTATACAGCCCGATTTAGCTTAAACACTGTACTAGTATTAACAGTACGATACCGGTTATAATAGTCAAGCTATAATCGAGGAACATTACTTACTGATAAATATTACCAGCTTGAACTACGATAAGGTGAGTTTCACGACCCCACTTTTTAAACTGTTTTACGAACTTTGGGTGGAAAGCATGTTTACATATACTTATATACTTGAAAACGTGTGATGATGTAAATTATCTAAGTACTAACACTTGAAAGTCCCCACAAACACAATTGATTAACTTCGTGCCGCTGACGTGTGGATAGTACTATCGGTTTGACAAACCCAACTGACAGGGCCGGTGGGGTATGCTGGAACATGTTAACCCAGTTGCACATTGTCATTATACTTATTACATTCTGCTATGTGGTGTTAGACATAGTATATATTTGGGGCAAAGTGGCTGTTAAATGCCAACGGGAGTACATGGGCAAGGGTGGCCATGCATGCGAGCTGTCTTGGTTTCACTTGTGGCTTAGTATAATGCATCATACAAATACTTATATACATACATACTATGAACTTTACGAACTCGTATACTGATTTTGTTCGTACTTGTGAAACTTGAAACTCACCAACTAGACGTAGTTGACCCGTTTTAACATGCTTTTCATGTAAGCCGAAGTTGGAATGAATTGTTTACGTGCTTGGTGATAGAAGCAAAGTTGAATAGTTGTGAATAGATGCATAGATGCAAATACTTAGTAATGATTAAGAAGCCCGTGAACTGGTTATGTGATTTTCATCTAGTTTGTAAACTTAGTACCGAACCATGTATTATGATGTAAATTAGTTTGTTGAATTTCTTTATAAACAATGTGGTTGATAGCAGTGTTATCTGTTACATTCCCGTATTATGCTTCCGCAACTACCTAGTCGGGGTGTGACAGAAGTTGGTATCAGAGCCATTGGTTATAAAGAATTAAGATGTCCCTTAGGATACCCTTATATAACCTTAGACTCGATTAGCTCTGGGAATAAAACAATATTAAATAATATATACTGATGATTCTCGGGATGAATTCGAATGGACAAGTGGGTTTTTAAGGTCCGGAACGTAATAACGGACTTGTTTGTACGAGAGAATTCGAGAAGGAGTCGTTGAACAATCTAATAGATAAAAACAACAACATATGTGTATAAAATATAATATTAAATAATTATATATCTATATAAAGGATTATCTATGCTAATGTGTGCGAATACGTGTAAGTACTAAATTGTAATTAATATTATACATTATTATAATTAATGTTATCAAGAATTGTTATTATTATAGTAACCTTTGTAAAGAGGGATGCCGAGAACCAGATATGATGCAACTGATCAAGTACCAACACTATCTCTTGAGAAGGAAGAACCAGGAAAAGACTCAGAGGAGAACAAATATGTAGAAACAGATAGAAATGAGAGAAATGAGGTGAATCCATATGAGGCGCCATTGATAACCCTTACTTATCAGGCTATAGATGAGACAGTTATTCCCCTAGAACATCACCCAAGCATGAGGTAGGATTCACCAATACTTACTACTAGAACTCCTAGATCTCCCATACCATCATCACATCATACCCCGGTGACTGCACCCACTCATAGAGCTAGTCAGACTGACCGTACGTGTGTACCATCACCTGATAGTATGCCTTCCCCACCAATATTGACTTATCATATGGGAAGAACCTTCAGTATCGATGTTACCAAGATACCTTTCCTTGCATGGAGTATACTTGTACTTAATCCAGAACCTCCCCATTTAGCCGACTCAGCCTGGTTAGCTATATTGACTAATCAAATACTAAAGCACTTAATAGCTATAATCACCAACATATAGAGAAGACGTGAGCTATATGATTACATGCTGGATATACAACAAGTAGTGATGAACTTACATTGATCCGATACTCATTATTGACGGCTCTTGGACATAGTGACAACCAATTTATGCGGTTGTCAAGCAATTATTGCAGCCTAAATAGTTGTTTGTGTGTGGTTATTGTATTATATACATATGGATATATATAATAAAAGTAGTATGGTTTGTTATACGTAGTCTTTTGATACCCCATGCAGCACTAGTAGTAGCATATTGCGCTGACATGGAGGATGTTTTTAATCTACTATTGTTACAAGCACTGACCCTTACCGGGTTAAGCCTCTATATAGTGACAAATTTTAGTATATCTATTTAAGAGCTGGCCTATACCAGTTAAGTCCATGCGCTGGGTTTGGATTACATACGTACAGTAACAATTATGTGTAATACAAATGTGTTCTTTAGCATAGTTGTGTGTTTATATTTATTGTTATAGAATGGTCCCGGAGAAAACTAATAATATATTTGAGGCGGAGGTGGCCGAAATGATTGCTCGCCACCTACAAGTAGTGATACTGACTATTGTAGCGCAAGTTACTTCTGGCATACGTGCAAATACAACGGTTAACCAACCGTCGAGCACTGATACAACCGCTAATACTACACCTCCGCCGAACACTAATGCAGCTACGAATTCTACTTCCCCGTTGAATACTAATAATGTCACGAATATAACTCCCCCACTGTATACTAATATTTTTGGTAACACGAACTCCCCGCGTCGAGAATGTTCGTATGAAAAGTTTATGTCGTGTAGACCTATAAATTTCGGTGGTACTGAGTACCTAGCGGATTGGTGAAATGGATTGAAAAGACCCAGTCCATAATTAACATTAGTGAATGTTGACCAAAGCATATAGTCAAATTCGCTACGAGTATGTTTCTGGATGATGTTTTGATGTGGTGGAATATGATTGTACAAACTCAGGGAAGATAAATGATTAACAGTGTGACATGGCCTGAACTTAAAACCCTAGCATTAGAAAATTTTTTCGGGTGCGAGAAATAGCGCGAAAACGGTCGTTTTTCGACTATTTTTTGCAAAATAATAAAAACATATTAAAAGGTTGTAAAACCCAAAATATTTTCATGGATTTCTTTGAACATGTCATTTAAGTGTTTTATAAATCTTTTTCGGCTTAACGGATGCTAAAATGCTCGTTTTGATGTTAACGATTGCGTTTAAACTCATAGCGTATCAATAAACGAAACCTTTTTCGTTTAAATGGTTTTAAACGTACTGGAGCCTAAATATCAATATGTTAACTATAATATATATAACTCGTATATGACCCCTCAGTATATATATACGGGTCATAATCAGTATCAGTCGGTTAGTCGTTTAAGCACTACGAATTAACCGATTTATCGTTTACTCGCTACGTAGAGAATATAGTATACCTTGTTTTGTCACGAATGTCACATTCCCATGCAGCACTAGTAGTAGCATATTGCGCTGAGATGGAGGATGTTTTTAATCTACTATTGTTACAAGCACTGACCCTTACCGGGTTAAGCCTTTATATAGTGACAAATTTTAGTATATCTATTTAAGAGCTGGCCTATACCAGGTTAAGTCCATGCGCTGGGTTTGGATTACATACGTACAATAATAGTTATGTGTAATACAAATGTGTTCTTTAGCATAGTTGTGTGTTTATATTTATTGTTATAGAATGGTCCCGGAGAAAACTAATACTATATTTGAGGCGGAGGTGGGCGAAATGATTGCTCGCCACCTACAAGCAGTGATACTGACTATTGTAGCGCAAGTCACTGCTGGCACACGTGAAAATAAAACAGTTAACCAACCGTCGAGCACTGATACAACCGCTAATACTACACCTCCGCCGAACACTAATGCAGCTATGAATTCTACTTCCCCGTTGAATACTAATAATGTCACAAATATAACTCCCCCACTGTATACTAATATTTTTGGTAACACGAACTCCCCGCGTCGAGAATGTTCGTATGAAAAGTTTATGTCGTGTAGACCTATAAATTTTGGTGGTACTAAGTACCTAGCGGATTGGTGAAATGGATTGAAAAGACCCGGTCCATAATTAACATTAGTGAATGTTGACTAGAGCATATAGTCAAATTCGCTACGAGTATGTTTCTGGATGATGTTTTGATGTGGTGGAATATGATTGTACAAACTCAGGGAAGATAAATGATTAACAGTATGACATGGCCTGAACTTAAAACCCTCGCATTAGAAAATTTTTTCCCAAAAAATGAGATCCAGATATTAGAACACGAACTTTGGAATTTGAAAATGAGAGGCACTGATCATTTAAGTTACACAAATCGGTCCAATAAATTGACTCATTTAGCACCATGGTCATATATTCTGGAATCCAAGCGCATTGAGCGCTATATTTTGGGACTTACCCCAGCCATGAGAAGTATAGTCAATTCCACAGCCCACCCAACTTTAGAAAGTGCCGTGTTACTAGCCAGCGTCGTTACTTTGACCTTACAAGAAACGGTGTATTAAGAGTACCAGGAGAATCGTCCGGTTTGAAACGAACTAGTTATATCTCTATAACACAAGTGAAATCTCAGAATAAACGAATCTACCCTACAACTCAGAACTATGCTAAGACCAGTTCCGACATGAAACAGGATGCATACAGAGGGTTGTTGCCAAAGTGTGGAAAGTGTAATTTGCATCATACTGGTGAATGTCGAACGACCATATGTCAAAGATGCGGAATGATTGGGCATTATACCCCAAGTTGTAGAACTATAATGAATACTTCAAACCAACAGTCTCAAATAACCCAACCTCGTTGTCCACAAACACCTAGTCCCCAACCAATTAGACAACAATCTAATCAACAAACCCCATCTTCAATGAGCCTCCACACATGTTATAAGTGCGTTAGTACAAAACACTTTAGGCGACACAACCCCAAATTGAAACCTGATGAAGTAAAACGACAAAATCAAGGGCAAACATCAACTTCCTATCCAGCTAGGGGATGCGCTTCCGTAAATGGATCGGGCGAAGCGCGACAAGACCCACATGTAGTAATAGGAAGTTTTGATGTTATAGTCGGTATGGATTGGCTATCTATGTTTAAAGTTGAAATTTTCTGTAAAGATAAGACTGTTAGGATACCTCTTCCGAATGATGAGGCGATGATTGTTCAAGGTGAGAAATCGGGTACTGTACTGCCTCTCGTATCCCAACTTAAGGCATTAAAGTATTTGGGCCAAGGTTGTACATTATACTTGGCAAGCGTAACAGTCAAAGACCCTGATGAAAAGCGAATATAAGACTTCCCAGTGGTACACGAGTATTCAGATGTATTTCCCGATAAGTTGCCTGGTTTACCACCGACCTGACAAGTCAAATTTCGTATAGACCTGATATGGGAGCAGCTCCCATTGCTAAGGCTCCTTACCGACTTGCACCTTCTGAAATGCAAGAACTGTCCAACCAATTACAAGAGTTACTGGACAGGGGTTTTATCCGACCTAGTTATTCGCCGTGGGGAGAACCGGTGTTATTTGTGAAAAAGAAAGACGGAATTTTTCGGATGTGTATTGATTTCCGGGAATTGAATAAAGTGACTATAAAGAATAGATACCCCTTACCTCGAATTGATGACTTGTTTGATCAGCTCCAAGGTGCGAAGTATTTTTCAAAAATTGATCTCAGATCGGGTTATCATCAAGTAAGAATTCAGGAAGAAGATATCCCAAAAACAACTTTCCTAACTCGGTATAGTCACTATGAATTTTTGTTTATGCCGTTTGGGTTGACAAATGCACCTGCAGTGTTTATGGATCTTATGAACCGAGTTTGCAAAACCTACCTTGACAAATTCGTGATAGTGTTTATCGATGACATTTTGATATATTCGAAAGTAAGAAGGAACACGAACAACATTTGCGGGTAATATTGGAGTTATTGAGGCAAGAAAAGTTGTATGCCAAGTTGTCCAAATGTGAATTCTGGTTACAAGAAATACAGTTTTTAGGACACGTTGCGAATCATCAAGGAATCCATGTAGACCCCAGTAAAATTGAGGCTATTAAAGATTGGCAAGTACCTAAATCGCCGAAAGAAATTCGCCAATTTTTGGGATTATCCGGGTATTACCGACGATTTATTGAAAACTTTTCAAGTATTGCTCAACCTCTAACCCTCCTAACTCAGAAAGATCGAACGTATGATTGGGGAGAAGAACAGGAAATGGCCTTCCAAAAGTTAATACAAAAGTTACGTGAAGCTCCAATATTAAGCCTTCTAGATGGAACGAATGAATTGGTGGTCTATTGTGACGCGTCTCATAAAGGTTTGGGATGCGTACTGATGCAACGAAAGAAAGTAATAGCGTATGCCTCCCGACAATTAAAGGTACATGAGAAGAATTATATGACCCACGATTTGGAATTGGGAGCAGTTACCTTTGCATTGAAAATCTGGAGACATTACTTGTACGGAACCAAATGTACCATTTATACCGATCACAAAAGCTTACAACGCATATTTGAGAACTATTAAATGACTATGATTGTGAAATCAAATACCATCCGGGAAAGGTCAATATAGTAGCTAATGCTTTAAGCCGAAAAGACAGAGTTAAACCGCTGAGGGTACGAGCACTCGGAATGATTGTCCAAAATAGCCTAATCGAACAAGTTCTTGTTGCACAAGACGAAAACTTAAAAGCAGACCAGTTTGAAAAGGAAGAACTACACGGGAACTAAAAGAATTTTGAGAAGAAAATTGATGAAATATTCTATTATAAAAACCGGGTCTGGATTCCGACACTTCATAAACTTCGCGAACTGATTCTTGATGAAGCACACAGTGGGAATGGGAACAAATAACCATGGATTTCATAACACATCTGCCTAAAACCTCCCGAGGAAATAATGCGATTTCGGTAATTGTAGACCGATTAACCAAATCGGCACACTTTATTCCGATCCATAACAACTACACCACCGAAAAACTCGCTCAAATTTATATTGATGAAATTGTATCTAGACACGAGATACCTCTTTCGATTATTTCAGATCGAGACAGTTACTTTACTTCACATTTCTGGCAAGCAGTTCAAGAAGCTCTGGGAACCCGAATAGACCTGAGTACCGCTTACCATCCCCAAACAGATGGTCAATCCGAACGAACTGTCCAAACCTTAGAAGATTTACTTCGTTCTCGTGCACTGGACTCTAAAGGGAATTGGGATCAACACCTCCCGCTCATTGAATTCTCTTACAATAATAGTTACCATAGCAGTATACAAGCAGCTCCTTATGAAGCCTTATACGGGCGAAAATGTAGATCACCACTTTGTTGGACAGAGGTGGGTGATACACAAATTTCAAGATCTGATTTGATTCAAGAAACAACCGATAATATTCACAAGATTAAACAAAAATTGAAAGCCGCCCGGGACCGACAGAAGAGTTATGCCGTTGTTTGTAGAAAACCGCTATCTTTTGAAATAGGCGACAAGGTGTTTTTGAAAGTATCGCTGTGGAAAGGTGTTATAAGGTTTGGAAAGACCGGTAAATTAGCCCCGAGATACATTGGACCTTTCGAGATTATTGCAAAAATTGGTCCTGTAGCCTACCGATTAAAACTATCCTTAAGATTGAGCACTATTCACGATGTATTTCGTGTATCGAATCTGAAAAAGTGTCTGACTGATGAAACGACAATAGTACCACTGGAAGATGTTCAGATTAATGAAAAGCTCAACTTCGTAGAGGAACCAGTAGAAATTGTGGATGGGAAAACCAAACAGTTACGACACAATAAAATATCATTAGTAAAAGTTCGGTGGAACTCGAAACAAGGACCCGAATTTACTAGGGAACGAAAAGATGAATTCCGAAAGAAATACCCACACCTGTTCCCTAAAAAGAAAACCGATGACACATTAAATTTCGAGGACGAAATTTATTAAAGGGGGGAGAATGTGACATTCGTGACAAAACGAGGTATACTATATTCTCTACGTAGCGAGTAAACGATAAATCGGTTAATTCGTAGTGCTTAAACGACTAACCGACTGATACTGATTATGACCCGTATATATATACTGAGGGGTCATATACGAGTTATATATATATATTATAGTGGTTAACATATAGATATTTAGGCTCCAGTACGTTTAAAACCATTTAAACGAAAAATGTTTCGTTTATTGATACGCTATGAGTTTAAACACAATCGTTAACATCAAAATGAGCATTTTAGCATCCGTTTTGCCGAAAACGATTTATAAAACACTTATATGACATGTTCTAAGCAATCTGTGAAAATATTTTGGGTTTTTACAACCTTTTAATATGTTTTTATTATTTTGCAAAAAATAGTCGAAAAACGACCGTTTTCGCGCTATTTCTCGCACCCGAATTAATTTTCTTGCAAAAAACCGGACCCCAAATTAAATTTTGGACCGACGTTTACGCGTGACACGAAAACCGAGGCACCATTGGGCCAAAAAGAAGCCCAATGGGCCCCTTATACTTGCGTACGCAAGGGGTAAAATACCCCACCCTATTCTTGTACATAGTATATAATATAATACATAAGATACTCTTGGCAAACAAATTCCAAAAAACTCAAGACCAGCTGATCATCTTCATCTTTTTACCAAAACCCTAGAGGTAAACTTCATAATTTTTTGATTTTCATACTTGATTTAGCAAAGTTTAACAATGAAAAATTAGTTCTTGATTAGTTTTAAACATGGTTAACCATTCAAAAATCAACTAAAATCATGTTTTGATGTTAAACATGTCTACAAAGTAGAAACATATAGATTTTTGACCAAAACCACGGATTAGAACCTTGAAACAACGTTTTTACGGTTTGAAAGTTCGGTTTGAAACCAAAACCGAAACCCTAGTTAACAAGGCTGTTCAATGGATGATTTATGCTTCATTTGATGTTATATTATATGTAGATACACTGAGTTTGCAACCCAATACCCGGAGAGTCGTTTAAGCCATCGAAAATCGCCGAAAACCGACAAGGTATTACCGGTTAACTCGTTTAGGAGCTATTTGTGCTTCGATTGTGACGTGCTTCCTTTTAGGTTATGAAACTTCGCAGGGATATCAGGGATCACATAAGTGAGTCCCTGTTAAAGTTTGGTAATTGTTTGATAAACGGAGAATATTTGGCGAATTTATTACCGTTTATTGGCGTTTATTCGGGAAAAATAGGTAAACTTCATGAAAAATTATGAAATTTGGCTTGGAACCCTGACATTTTATGTTAAGATCACTGGAAAAAATTGGGAACATTTGGAGATGTATAAGTAATTTTTGTGCAATTGTGTTTTAATTGTGTTTTAATAGCCGAAAAACACGCAAAAAGGCATTTTGGACAAAAGTTTAGATTCTGGAGATTTGACAGGGGCTATGTGATGATATTGAGACCACTTGAAAAAATTATAGGATTTTTCGGATGTCGTTTGTTATAAACGGGCTATTTATCACTTAATTATAACACATTAAATGCATTTTTATAAATAAATAATTAATCATAAAATTTCTGAAAATGTTTTTATAAAATTCTACATATTTTAATTTATTTTTACAAAAATTTTCATAATTTATATATAAGTACATAATTAGTTATGATTAATCAAAGATTTAAACTATAATTGTTTTAACGAAACCGGCAGTTTTGTGTTTAACGGACTGACTGGTATGTCAAAAATGTCAAAAATGGTCAAATATCGTATTTTTGGATGAATTTGATAAAAACGAACTTTCTACGAGAATTCCGGACAATTCGGGTGGATTGTACGCGTTTTGTATAATCAAACCCGTGTGAAAATGGAAACGAACCCTGTGATCAAACCAGATACCGAAACTTCAAAATTCTTTCATAAATCAAATAATTTATTCAATCAATATGTTTACTTAAGTTGGTGTGAACTTACCTAATCCCGAAACGTATAAACGATCAACATGGCTAGGCTCGGAAAACGGTGAAACTGAGCCAAGTCTGAATTTGCACATTTCATAGTATACAACGTCACAATCTAAGACTATGGTCATGTTCTGGGCCTAACAGCTACACCCAGACTAGTTATACAACCCGATTTAGCTTAAACACTGTACTAGTATTAACAGTACGATATCGGTTATAAGAGTCAAGCTATAATCGAGGAACATTACTTACTAATACATATTACCAGCTTGAACTACGATAAGGTGAGTTTCACGACCCCATTTTCTAAACTGTTTTATGAACTTTGGGGTGGAAAGCATGTTTACATATACTTATATACTTGAAAACGTGTGATGATATGAATTATCTAAGTACTAACACTTGAAAGTCCCCACAAACACAAGTGATTAACTTCGTGCCGGTGACGTGTGGATTGTACTATCGGTTTGACAAATCCAACTGACAGGGCCGGTGGGGTATGCCGGAACATGTTAACCCAGTTGCACATTGTCATTTACACTTATTACATTCTGTTATGTGGTGTTAGACATAGTACATACTTGGGGCAAAGTGGCTGTTAAATGCCAACGGGAGTACATGGGCAAGGGTGGCCATGCGTGCGAGCTGTCTTGGTTTCACTTGTGGCTTAGTATAATGCATCATACACATACTTATATACATACGTACTATGAACTTTACGAACTTGTACACTGATCTTGAAACTCACCAACTAGACGTAGTTGACCCGTTTTAACATACTTTTCATGTAAGCCGAAGTTGGAATGAATTGCTTACGTGCTTGGTGCTATAAGCAAAGCTAAATAGCTGTGAATAGATGCAAATACGTAGTAATGAATTAGAAGCCCGTGAACTGGTTATGTGATTTTCATGTAGTTTGTAAACTTAGTACCGAACCATGTATTATGATGTAAATTAGTTTGTTGAATTTCTTTATAAACAATGTGGTTGATACCAGTGTTATCTGTTACATTCCCGTATTACGTTTCCACAACTACCTAGTCGGGGTGTGACAAAACCCTTGGGTTTCTTCTCGAAATATGAGTCATCTTCTCCTTGTCACCAAGAATCACCATTGATAAATATACATGCAACTTCAAGAAACTCTCAATATACCAAAACACAACCCACAAACATTATAATCTTTATCCTAAACAATATCCATAACATGATTAACAATAATCTATTAGTTCCGTCCAAATAACATCCACAGTGAACCGAAAAGCCCCTTTTCAAGCTTTCATTTACCTATTTGTCAATGTAGATCCGAGAAATGAAAAACATGACAGCTGACGTCACTAATCAATGAAACTGTAGTCAGTTGACGTCATTCATCATCTTCAAATCAGCAATAATCAATAGTAATCATCAACAGTTCTTCACCCAAATAGCAAAACAAGCTCTAACTTTGATACCACTTATTAGTCCCGAATATATCACTTAATCACTATGTCCTAGCCCACACATTAAGTGTCGACAAGAAGGCTAATGACTTGCTAATTTAGGAAAGAACAATAGGGTATTATTGGCGGAAACACTAACACACTAAATGTTGCTTACTAGACACAAAGTTAACAAACGCACACCGTAACTGAAAAGATTTCCATTAATATAATATTTCCGAAACAATAGGAAATCAATTAGGGTTTCAGAATGGAATGTTTTATCCGTGCGTATCAGGTGTAAGGATTAGGTGTCGTCTCTTCGTCTCGTAGGCGTTCCATAAATTATTCCTTTTATAGGCCTGCCCTGACAACTGACATTCCTTCTATAAACTCCAATCATTTATATATAATCATAAAAACATATTACAAAAAATATTCTAAGTGTAAATAGGTCTTTGGGTAAGCTTTGCAGCTTTTGTCTTCTACGAGCAGACCTGGTAACCAAAGTGTGCTGGGGAACAGTTCTCCGGATAGACTTTACTTAGAATATTTTCCTAAGAAAATATTCATTTAGCCGACCTCAAACCTCTTGACCATAGCAAACTTTGCTCAATATGATCATACGAGCAAACTTGTTCTTCAGAAATCCCTTCAACTCTTTGTTAACTTTAACTTATGAAACAAACCAAAGTGTGCTGGTAACACTGTATCTTGTGCTGGTAGCAATATAGCTTGCTCTGAGTTGAACCTTGCTAGAATAAGTCCTTAATATATTTCTTTATCAACTTTCTTCAAGTCTGCTGGGACCACTATTTATTAAGAATAAACCTTGCTAGATCTTCCAAATGACTTGGTATCAGCTTGGTTTAGCCAAGGGTATTCTAGGAAACAAACCTTGCTTGACTTGAAGGACAACCTTGCTAGACAAATTGAACCTTGCTCGGTTTAACACTTAAGGGGAATCCAGAAGATAACTTTGCCCAGAAGGCAAAATACCTTGCTATGATTAGTAAAAGCTTGCTGGGAGCCCTAAGTGTGCTCGGTATCCATACTTATCCATTTTCAAAGAGGTTGAGAAGATTTCAATCTTCTTTATGTCTTTTCTTGTTAAATCTTCGACCCAACACTGCTATTGATTTTGTTGCCGCTTTTAGGGAATTGGAATTGGTGACCTTCCCCTACCTTGAAGTCGTTGCCCGTTGTCATGATCTACCATTCTCGGTTTCTCAATACATCAATCCGGAAGGTCTCAAGAAAAACATTACTCAGCAAGTGATAAAGAGTACTCGTGTTAGAAGGACATCCGTGGGGGAGAGTGTGACCTCAGCTTCCTAAGTATAATTTAACCTTATTCTCACCCCCTTAGCTTGCTCTTCATGAGCATAATTATTTATCAACTCCCTGAGCTGAAGGAAGTTCCGTTTAACACCCTTTGGCGTTATATCAATTTGTTGGTCCCGTATATATCGCTCACAATACCAATGTTCTAACCCACACGGTTAAGTGTTGACAAGAAGGTTAACAACTTGTTATTTAGGGTAAGAACAATAATGTATTAATGGCGGAAACACTAACACACTAAATGTTGCTTAATAATCACTAAGGTAACAAACACAAACTGTAACTCAAAAGATTTCCATTTATAGAATCATTAATACAAACGAAAATCAATTAAGGTTTCAGAGAGGGAAGTTGTATCCGTACGTAATAAAGACAACCATCACAGTCAATGTCAGGAATAATATCAGGTGTCTCCTAGCCGTCTCTCTCGTGTGTCATAGGCGTGCCCTAAATTATTCTATTTATAGGCCTGCCATGACAGTTTTCATTCCTTATAGAAACCCTAATAAGTGATACATAATCATAAAATCATATTACAAAAAGATTCTAAGTGTAAAACAGGTCTCCGAGTAAGCTTTGTAACTTTTGTCTTCTTCGAGCAGACTTGGTAACCAAAGTATGCTAGGGAACAGTTCTCTGGGTAGACTTTACTTAGAATATTTTTCCAAGAAAATATTCATCTAGCAGATTTCAATCCTCTTGACCATAGCAAACATTGCTCGATATGATTCTACGAACAAACTTGTTCTTCAGGAATCTCTTCAACTTTTTGTTAATGATAACTTATTTGAACAAACTAATGTGTGCTGGTAACAATGTAGCTTGCTCGTAGTTGAACCTTGCTAGAATATGTCCTTAATATATTTTTTTTATCAACTTACGTCAAGCTTGCTGGGACCACTGTTTATTAAGTAAACCTTGCTAGATCTTCCAAAATACTTGGTTTCATTAGCTTGGTTTAGCCAAGGGTTTTCTAGGACACAAACCATGCTTGACTTGAAGAAAATCCTTCCCTGACAAAGTGAACCCTGCTCGGATTGACACTTAAGAGAATTTATAGAAGATAACCTTACCCGAAGGGCAAAATACCTTGCTAGGATAAGTAAAAGCTTGCTCGGAGGCCTAAGTGTGATCGGTATCTATACTTAGTCATTTTCAGAGAGTGTTGAGAAGATTCCAATCTCTCTTATGTCTTTTCTTGTCAAATCTTCGACACAACAATCTCCCCCTAGTTTGAAACACCTCAGCTGTACCAACACACCTCTATGGTTACATACACTTAGCCAAAATACACATCAAATTTTAGAAGTACTTTCACATATCATAATCAAAAAGTATTACATGTTGGATATTCTGTCCAATGGACATTACAAATCAAACCTAAGCTAGAAAAATAATCTTTATCTTCTTGAGCTTGAGGCTTCTTGTCTTCTAGCCAACTTGACACTTGCGGCACTTACATTGAAGATAAATAACTACGTGTGGTTTGGATGATCAGTGGGAATAGTCCAACTGATAATGTCATTGAGATCTTCCACATGCAGGTATTCCAAGTCAGTATCCTTCTTTATGATGCCCAAGGCCCGTCCATCAGAATTTCTGAGAACGGAGGATCCATCTTTATCATCGATGTCAATGCTTGTAATACTTCCATTTATCTGGACTTCACAGTTTGGCATTGTCATCTTCCGACTCATATTGATACATTCCATCATTGTTGCAAGAGGGTTCTTGCTTTTGTTCTTTGCTTTGAATGTCTCTTCAGTGTACTTGATCTCCCTCATCTTCTTTAACCTCTTGTTTCTTTCAAACTGAGAGAGTTTCCATTTCCTCATTTTGTTAAGCACGGGGAACCCGTTTGTAGCATGGTCTTTGAGATGTTTAGATAAGTCGTTTCTTTGTCTCCTAACAAATCTATGTCTGTCATAGTAGTCATATAGATTCATAGTTACCATCTCAGCCAGCTGCTCCCTTTTGAACTACAAGAAATCATCTCTGAATATCACTTCCTTCAACTCACCACTAGACATGTTCACTTTAAGATTTTCGATCCGAGAATCAAAGAAAAACCTCTTTGGTAGGTCCACATTAGAAGGTGGCCTTTGTTGTCTTTGGTGAGCGGCTCTAG
The DNA here is from genome assembly GCF_021521415.1 of Bidens hawaiensis. Lineage (NCBI taxonomy): Eukaryota > Viridiplantae > Streptophyta > Magnoliopsida > Asterales > Asteraceae > Bidens > Bidens hawaiensis. The sequence goes on along the minus strand of NW_027491179.1, from coordinate 202,781 downwards.
TGGTGGGAATTGAGACACTTACAGCTGAGGGCCTAGAAGTAGGTTTCTTCTTAGGAACAGTGGCCCTTACATGCCCAAATCTCTTTTCAAACATAGAAGTTACCATTCCTTGGGCATCATCATCAGATCAAGAAAATTTTCTCCTCCTTCTTTAGAAAGTTTAGTGATCATGCCCATCAACTCTTCATCACCTAGTTGACCTGCAGGGATAAATCTTTCTCCCGTAGGTCCACATTCAAAGTTCATGAGGTCTCTTTTTTTAGCCTCTAATTGCTCCCATTCAACTTTCTCAGTATAAAATAAATTCTTCAGTTGGTCTTCGCCAAGATTGTCAAATACCCCTTCAACCATACCCCTACTCAACATCAACCCTTTAAGGGTCTTGATTTTGTTCTCATCTTCCCATGGCTCAGGGTGTTCACTTGGTTCATGTTTCACAAATACAAATGGAGGAACCTTGGAAGCTCTTGAAGATTCAGCCTTTTCATGATCATCCTTTTCCTTTTCAGAATTGTATAAGCCTAGCTTTACTTTTCTACTCATGCTTTGGGTTTCTTCAGTTCTCCCTCTAACTTTCACTAATATATCAAGGAGTTTCAACTGCTCATCCTTCCATTTCTTCCTTTTCTCATCCTCTTCCTTCTCAGCTAGAGTCACAATCCTTGGCCTCCTGGTGGTTCTTTCAAATTTGATATTTCTTGAAATTCTTTTATGGTGTGTTTCAACTTGTTCTCTGCTCAGACTGTCAACCAATTCACAAGAGTATCCATATTCAACCAGCAACCTGCATTTTCCATCAAACTTGGCATACAACTTTTCAAGTCTTTCAGTTAGATTACCCGCTTTCTTTATTCTTTCCAGCTCCTCTCTTCTTACTCTATCAACAGTCAAATTATAGTGGTTTTCTAATTCATCAAACCTCATCATACTCAAATCTTTATCAGGCAATACATGAATCTTCAAATAGTTTATGTATTTCAGTGAGTCGCGGTTCTTTTTCTCCATCTTCACTTTAATATCTCTCAATTCACCATCAATCAACTCCTGCAACTCCTCATCATACATAGGAGCCAGGGTCTCATACTTGTAACCGTGCTTTATCAGATTAAGAATCAAGGGATTATTCCTCCTTGCATTGTCCAACATAGTCTGTATATTCTTCCTATGTTCATCTATCATTTTAATGTTTGGGGAGTCAATATTATCATTATCCTGTTCAGTTGATTCTTCAAGAGCCTCTATACGTGGTTCATTCATTCTAGGATCATTTTCAGGCATAAATCTTTGTAAAGGAACAACCTTGACAAGACTGCCCTCAGGACTTTCAAAAATGTACTCAGTCCTTTCAGCATCATTCTTAACAGGACTCTTCACAACTTTGGGACTATCCACATCATATTCATCTTTATCAGCATTTGCATCCCTCTTCCTCTTCCTTGTATATATATTTCTAAATTTCTTTCTAGCCTCATCATCATAATTCCATTCATCAGGGTGTTTCTCAAAATCTTCTTCAACCTCCTTGATCCAAGCTTTTGTTGCAATTCTTGTCACAGACTCTCCAGCTTAATCAGTTACCAACTGTTTTTCAGGTTGAGCTTGTTTAAACTGATACATGACCACGGCTAAGGTATTATCAACCTCTTCAATTTTCTTCAACTTTATAAGCCCTTCTATTGCTTCTTAGTCAATCTCACATTCTTCAATCAATGTTTTGACTATATGAGCTTCCTCTAACATGGTCTCTTGTTGCACAAACTCTTCCTCAGTCAAGGATCTAGCAATCCCCTCTCTCGCTCTCTAATATTCTCAAACAAGGTGTCATCATGCCTTTTTGCAGCTTGTTTATCAGTTTCATTGACATCCAAAACATCATCAATGACCTCTTGTTTGTAGAGTCCAAGGGCTGAAATGTTCTTCATTTTCAGCTATTGATTTGCACTTGGCCTTCCTCCTCTCTTCCTCAGATTCCCTCACCTCATTAGGCTCACTGGGAAAGTTGTCAATATCATCAATCAAATCTCTCATCTCCTCATCAATATCATTAACCTTCTTGGAAGTTTTATCATGAATGTCTTCCTCAGTCAACATCATCTCTTCGGTATCTACACCTTCATCAATCACAACATCAGTTTGTGGCTCTAAACCAATAGCATAAGTTGCTATGGCTTCAGTCAGATAATTCTCAATATTAGCCACAAATTTATCATTTCCAGTTTCTTTCTCCAACTACTCCTCTGTCTCCATATCCACATTCTTTTCAAACACAGACTTCTCAACGTCATAGTTTTGTTCTCCACCATCTGATTTATCTCCTTCATAACCATCATCATTCATTCTCCTCTTTTCACTACTTTCCTCATCACTTTCTCCATATAAACTGCACAGAGTTTTCAAAACATTTTCTTCAACATTCTCAGCCACTCTTACAACTTCCAAAACAACCACATTGTTCACAGAAGAATTCTCCCCCTGTTTTGGTACAGCTGAGGTCTTCTCAACCTCAGCCTCGAGGGTTTGAATTCTGGGTTGTGCCTGTTCCAACTGTCATTTCATATCAACATTTTTTGTATCAACTCAGCATTCCTCCTTCTCAAATCAACGTTTTCCACCACTTGATCCAAATGTCGTTCGAATAAATAAGCACCAGGGGAAAGGGAACGGGTTGGTGGGTCAGAAAATGGATCCGCTATACTGGTTGGGAATTTAATGATATTAGGGATTGTGGAGGGTAGTTGATTTATGTTTTGGGTTGATGGTAAGGATTTGTGGGTTTGGATAATTTCAAAGGTTGGTTGGTTGGGATGGTCTAAGGTTTGGGATTGGGTTGGGGATTGGTAAGGTGTATATGGTAGGTTAAGTAGATGGGCTGGGATGTGTTCTGGGATGTATGGTTCATGGTAATGTAGGTCTTGGGGTGGGATAACGAGTTGGTTTTGGTTTTGAGGTGGACTTTGGGTTTGGCTTGATGGTGATTGTGTCTGTATGGGTGGGGATGGTATATTAGTTTCATTTTGTGGTGGTGGGGAAGGTGTTTGTTGGGGTGGGCTAATTGGTGTGGCTGGTGGTGTAGGTAAGGGCTGGTTTAAGTTCTCCCTAATTCCTGTGCATCATCAACCAAATTTCTTCCAACGTTTCCTCCAATACCTTGATCATCATTTCCTGCATCTCCATCATCACCATCATCTGAATCATTCCTCCTCAGAGGTCACACGAGGTGACTTTGGAACCGGCATAATCTCCAAATCATAGTTAACCAACCATGGTAACACATCAAATTCAACTTCAGGATTGAAAAGGCTTGTGGAAGACAACTTTTCTATCCTTTTAAAGATATTGGATCTTATAGCAGATGAGTTGTCCCAATTGTTAGAAAATCTTGTAGTTTTCTGTTCAATATTATTTGAAGAAATCTTAGGTAAACCAAGAACTTACCCTTGTTGGGCTTCCTAAAATTTGCAGCCAGACCATCAAAGATCATCTTTGAAAAATTGAATGGTCGCCTAAACACCACTGCCACTGTGGCATTTGCAAGATCACGGCTCATTAATGTCCAAGAGCCTTTCCTCAGGTCATAACCTTGTACTATATGGTGTATTAAGAAACGGTACAAGTTGGGGAACATTCCCTTCTTGAACTGGCCTTCATGTACATCACCTTGATAGCCCATACACTCCTGAAAGATTGTCAATAAACGATTTGTGGAAAAGTGAATTGGGTCATCAAATGCATCATTCAAGTGTGGACTTTCCAATATCAGTTGCTCAGTTATCACAATCTCTTGACGATCAATGGTAGCCTCTATTCTCTTTTCTTCCACACCTTTGATCAATTGGCAGAGTGTGATGTACATATAAATATACATCTTTTCGGCATCAAATAATCTCTAAAAACTGCAATTTCTATCTAATAACATAGCATAAAAGACTACTTATCATAATAAAACATAATTTCAGGTGAAACCAAGCCCCAAACAAAGAAACAAACGAAAAGACGAAGAAAAACAGATGAAAACACAAGAAAACGAAGAAACACGCCCCCATGATTCTAACATAAGAAAAGACAAAATCTGGAAGAAAAAGCAGGGGGGCGTGCTTATCACGCACGGGGCCGTGGACGAGGATACAGACTAGACAAAAAGAATTGAGCACGTGTCACTAAAAAAGCACGGGGCCGTGCTTATCACGCACGGTGCCGTGGACGAGAATACAGAAAATACAAAAAGAATTGAGCACATGTCACTAAAAAACACAGCGCCGTGCCTACCAAACACGGGGCCGTTGCCACCTCACACAAAAGACAAAAAAAATCTGGCACATGTCATAAAGATACACGGGGCCGTGCTCATCATGCACGGGGCCGTGCCTCACCATCCAGATTGCCTATAAATAGTGGCTCATGTTGCATTCATTAGGTGTGCCTTGAAAAGAATTCTCTCCGGTTTTCACTTATAAAAACACACACTAACACTCACTTTGAAGATCTAGTGAAGAGTTTGAAGGTTTGGAGGTCATCACCACTAATCATCATCATCAACCATCATTACCATCATTAAGAAGAAAGATTCATCTACATTTGGTTAGATTGTTCCAAGTTTAATCATGTCTTTGTTATTATCAATCATCTTAATGTCTATCATCATGCTCATTAAGAGCTAAACTCCTTTTACCATCTAAAATCTATGAAGAAGCTTTGTTTTACTTGATAATTAATCAAGACATGTGATGTAGTCTAGTAAAGTACATGGTTATATTACAATTATCTTTTGATGAGAAATGTTTCACCATCTTAAATCACTAATTCAAATTTGGTGGTTGTCAATATCATTGGCAATCGTTCATGATTGATTCATGTTCTTGAAAGATAGAAATACTTTGATATATAATCGAAACATGGATCCTTATATTGTACTTAGAAATGATGAGATATAAGTTATGGTGTATTTTTCTAAACCTTGGTAACCCGAAAATGGCTTTGCTTAGGATATCAAATTAGCCAAAGAAACCATATGTTAACGGAATGTGTAATTATAACCTACTTAAATCAACCTAGGGGATGTTGTGTGATGAACTACAACCACCCGAAGTTGTTAGAATTGGTATTCGAGAAATTGAAGTCAATCCTAATCTTTCTACTTTACGAAACTACTTGCCAACTTAAATTGACATCATTGAGATGGTATGACATTAGGAAAGGGTGGACTTTAAAATGCGCATACCATCTCCTTAATGCCAAAGATGCTCACTTAAGGTTTAAGGAGCTATCTATCATATATTGCTACGGCAAGTTTATCACATGTCTATATATTACTTATCAATGTTAAAATGGAGTGGATTCTTGATCTTAGATGGTAACCTTCGCATAATTGAACAACTCGTTTAGAATTTCTTGTCTTGGTCATCTATATATTATATATAAGTATTTACACTTTATAAAAAGTTCAAAAAATTAACCCCAAAATGACTAAAACCTCCGATTGAAGTAAAACAACGATTTATTATTAGAAACATTTGTGTCCACGGATCGATACTTGGTTCTTACCTATACTATTCTACATATACGATAGGTACACTTGCCTATTTTGTTTGTGTTCAGTCTTTGTAGAAATCACTTTTATAAATTTAAACACGATCTTGTGCAAAATCTAAATATCCAATCCATCATATTTTATACAAGCCGCGCACACGCACATCAAAGTTTTTGGCGCCGTTTCCGGGGACATGGTACGTTTCTAAGAACGATCCAAGATTTAATTTAATCATTGTCTATAATTGTACAAATTTTTAACTTCTATTTTATTTTATCTTTATTATACCAAATAATATAATTTTACGGCTAGCCTACTTTTTACCTTTATTTACCCTGCCTTACTTTAGCTTAATTAACTTAGACCTTAGATAGTTTAGAATAGCTTAGCCTAACTTGTAGCTTAATATTAGACTAACCTTTTAGACTAACTTTAGCTAAATTTCACTTTAGTTTACTTTTGATTTAGTCCCATGTATGTCCTCTACTTTTGAGCCTGAGCTTGTTTCTCCAATTTCTGAACCGGAACGACTCTTTCGTCGAAAAACTCGTAAACGGACCACAAAAACCGCGAAAATAATCAAAGACGAATCGGTAGACGCCATAAAATCAGGAGAAAATCAAACCGAAGAAATGATGGCGACCCATAACAATGAGCCGAACATGAGCCAGTATGCCAAGCCAACTCTCGAAGGCTACGGCAATGGAGTGGCTCCACCTAAAATCATAGAAAATTTTGAAATCAAATCTAACACCATTCATATGGTGGAAAATTCAGTTCAATTTCATGGTCTCCTCGACGAAGACCCTCTTTCTCACATATCCCGATTCTTGCGAATCTGCGGAACCTTTAAAATCCAAAACTGTTCAGAAGATCAAATCAAACTCAAACTCTTTCCTTTCTCTATATGGGGCAAGCCCTAGAATGGATAGAATCTCTTTCTTCTGGTTCCATCACCACTTGTGACCAGATGGTTGAACAGTTTCTCCTTAAATATTATCCGCCCAATAAAACTGCCAAATACCGAGCCAACATTACCGGATTCCGGACCGATAATGATGAATCGTTACACGCAGCATGGGAAAGATACAAAAGTCTTCTAAGAAGATGCCCACATCATTGACTGAGCGTATGGTTACACGTTCAAACTTTCTTTGACGCACAATCCAGTCAAAACAAACAGGCCATCGACCAAATCGCTGGTGGAGACCTGGGATCCAAATCATCTAACGAAGCATTTGAAGTCCTGGAGAAAGCCGCAAAAAAGAGTTTCGCTTACAACCCGCCAAGATCTACACGTACCCATAAAGGAATACACCACGTTGATTCCAACACTCTTGTCACAGCACAGCTTGAAGCCCTTTCTAAAAAATTCGAACAACTTCAAGCCGAACTATCAAAAACCAGACTCACCAGTGACACTTGTGGAGGAAATCATAAGATGAGTGACTGTAAACAAGTCATCATGGCCATGGAAGAAGTCGATTTCATCGCTCGATAGAACAACGCTTTCAGCAACAACTACAATCCAGGATGGAGAAACCACCCGAATTTCAGCTGGAAAGACGGAGGTAACACTCAACCTTTATCCGGATTCGAAAAAGACCAATGAATCAACCCTTCCAACCTAAACCTCAATACCAAGATCAAAGTTCTAGTATCCATCAAAACCCAAGCTACTCTAAGATCGAAGAAATGTTAATCCAGTTAATGACCAAAACAAATGAAGTAGAAATGAAAGCCGACTCAAGAGCTGTTGATATCAGCGGAGTATTATTAAAACATGAAGCCGATCTCAAAAGTCAACAAGCATCACTTCAAAACCTAGAAACCCAAATCGGACAAATTGCCCGAAAATTATCCGAAAGACCACCTGATGCTCTTCTAAGTAATACAATCACCAACCCGAATGCAACAGCTAACGCCGTTACACTCAGAAGCGGTACAACCACTGTTGTCTCACCAACTTCAGAATCAGTTATGGAGAAAAAGTCTCTTGATGAAACACAGGAAAAGCTGACCCCAACAAGCATAATCCAGCCTAAGGAGCCAGTCCGAACCTATGTTCCACCTATTCCTTACCTTGGAAGACTGAAGTTGGAGCGATTGGAAGCCCAGTATGGTAAGTTTCTAGAACTTTTTAAACAACTCCATATCAACATCCCTTTTGTCGAAGCTATTGCTCAGATGCCAAAATATGCCAAGTTTCTCAAAGAAGTGCTGACAAACAAAAGGAAGCTGGAGGAGCTCTTACATGTAACCTTAAGTGAAGAATGTTCAGCTGTCCTCCAAAGCAAGCTAACGACAAAGATGACTGATCCAGGGAGCTTTACTATCCCTTGTCTCATAGGAAATTTATCTGTTAGCAATGCCCTGGCTGACCTAGGAGTTAGTATTAATTAATGCCTTATGTGGTTTTTGCAAAACTAGGGATAGGAGAACCAAAACCCACCCGCATGAGCATTCAGTTAGCTGACCGATCCGTTAAATATCCTCGGGGCATTGTTGAAAACATGCTTGTCAAAATTGACAAGTTTGTTTTCCCAGTAGATTTTGTGATTCTACACATGGAGGAAGACAAAAGTGTACCTCTGATTTTAGGAAGACCCTTTTTAGCCACCGCAAAGGCTATCATTGATGTTTGCACTGGTAAACTCACTCTCAGGGTCAATGACGAGGCAATCACTTTTGACATAGGAAAATCTATGCAATATCCACAACAGCACGATGACACTTTATATTGTGTTGACATCATAGACTCTATCGTGAATTGCTATATGCGAGATTACTCCATCAACACTCCCTTAGAAACACAAGTCTTAGACAAAACACTCAACAAACCCATTTTTGAGAACGAAAATTTCAATAATAACCACCAAGAAGAATCAGAAATGATATGCGAAATCATTGAAAACAATGAAAAATCAAAACTATCAATCGAAGAGCCACCAGCCTTAGAGTTAAAAGAACTACCAAAACATCTCGAATACGCCTTTCTAGTGAAAGATTCTCAACTCCCAGTAATTATTTCTTCTCACCTTTCTAAAGAAGAGAAAGACGAACTTCTTAAGGTTCTCAAAAACCATAAGAAAGCTATCGATGGAAGATCATGGATATCAAGGGCATCGGTCCTTCCTTTTGTACTCACAAAATTCTCATGGAAGAAGAATACAAACCCGTGGTCCAACATCAAAGACGTCTCAATCCAAACATGCAAGATGTGGTGAAGAAGGAAGTAATCAAACTACTTGATGCCAGATTAATCTACCCGATCTCGGATTCACCTTGGGTTAGTCCTGTTCAGGTAGTACCCAAGAAGGGAGGAATGACGGTCGTAATGAACGAGAAGGAAGAACTAATACCAATGAGAACCATTACAGGCTGGCGAGTTTGCATTGATTACCGGAAGCTTAATGATGCCACAAGAAAAGATCATTTTCCACTTCCTTTCATAGATCAAATGCTCGAACGATTATCTGGAAAAATTTTCTACTGTTTTCTTGATGGATTTTCCGGATACTTTCAGATTCCCATTGCTCCTGAAGATCAGGAGAAAACTACTTTTACATGTCCATACAGAACCTTCACCTACCGAAGAATGACATTTGGACAATGTAATGCTCCAGCCACCTTCCAACGTTGCATGGTGGCCATCATTCATGAAATGATCGAAAACTCTATGGAGGTTTTCATGGACGACTTTTCAGTCTTTGGAAACTCCTTCGATCATTGTCTAAAAAACCTAGACAAAATGTTAGCTAGGTGTGAAGAAGTAAACCTAGTGCTCAACGGGGAAAAATGCCACTTTATGGTAAAGGAAGGCATTATTCTAGGACACAAGATTTCTCAAAACGGACTAGAGGTTAATAGGGCCAAAATAGAAACCATATCCAAACTTCCGCCACCAACTTCAGTCAAAGCCATTAGATATTTTCTAGGTCACGCAGGTTTCTACCGCCGCTTCATAAAAGACTTCTCAAAAATCTCAAGACCTATGACCAAACTTCTGGAAAAATACGCACCATTTGTCTTCTCCGAGGAATGTGTTGAGTCATTTAATACACTAAAAGACAAACTTGTCAACGCATCAATCAGGCACGGACACGGGTTAGTAGTATTTTATGAACTTATTATGTGTGTTCTAAACAATTTACTTTTCATCGTACTTGTTTGTTTATTTTTATGTTGGTTTGATATTTTATGGCCGGGGGAGCCAAAGACATTATGCTAGGTACTAATTTAGCCCGGTAGGGCAAGGGATGGATGATTCCATACCCAATTTTCGTTTTGCATAAATTTATTCTCAATATTACAAAACTTCTTTTACTTTTTCACTTTTATAGTGATTGGTTGTTTGCAAAAAAAAAATTCTTGGTTTTCTCTTTAGGTTTTTAAGTAATCTTTGTTTTACTGCAAAAATATTTGTTTTAGAGAATTTTTATAATTAGTTTGACAAAAAATTTGGTCAAGTAATTCCCCTCCCCACACTTGAATCTCACATTGTCCTCAATGTGACAAGATTTATGAAAATATAAAAATTCTAATTAAGTATTATGGGTTAAAATGGAGAGTTACTTCCCTACGGGTTAATGAAATTTTGACAGAGCATCCCCTGTTTTTCGTCCATTTTCCTGTTTTTGTACCTGTATAATATAAAACTGCACACATCCACAATTCCTCCGTTACTGTGAGATAAACATCATGCCATATAAATTATTTTTTCGAAAGCTTTGAGTGAGTCATATGTTTCATGTGATTAGAACTTGTCGCAATTATTCATTTCAAGACCGCATGAAGCGTTGTATATAGAAGAAGGTAATATCTACACAATTCCATCAAACCCATTATCAAATTACAAAACCCAAATCCGATCACCTTATCCACTTTCACCGGTAAAATACAACATTGGTCTTTTACCGGCAGACCCTAAAGAACTGGAATTGCATTCTTTCGATTTCAATTTACTTTGCTGCATACACCTCACAAAACCTAGGTTGCCTCCAGAACTTAGGGAGAGAATCTTTCTCTTTAGCAATGAGGTGAGGAAAAAGTGGCGCCAAAACGAACAAAGGCCACCATTCTGAGGAATTTCCAAAAACGCAATGAAGAGAAGAGCAAAAAGATATGAACGACTTTAGGTTGCGGAAACTGGTCCCACGAAGGAAGATGTAGAAAAAGTCAAACTCAGTCTCAGCATGAATATATCGAACTAATGAGGGTGGGGGCTATTAGGCTCAAAGCCGAACGATCCATTAGAGTTGGAAGTTATATTCAGAATAGGATTGAGGAAGAATTAATCCACATCCTTGATAAAACTGGTCTTGACGATCTGACCTTAAAAGAGTCATTAGGTATATAATGTCAAAAAAAAAACAAAAAAAAAACAGTGGAAGTTGTATTTACCATTAAACTTTAACCACCACAAAATATCAATCCCTACTCACACTAAACCGAAACCCCTTTTTACAATCTGATCTATGCAACTCTTAAAAAGGTGGAGATTTAAACTTGTTACAAGCTTATTTATTACAGGTTGCATTTTGACTAAGAGTGTTCACATACATACATCACAAGTATGATCAGATATAAAACCGAGTGTTAGTGAACATTGTGAGAACGTGACGTTTTGCATAAACGAAAGCTCATAAAAATAAAAGTTCACTCTTATTTATCACTAACATAAAGATTGGTTATTTTGTTTCACCTTCTTGGAGCTCACTTAAGGAATAACTATAACCTAAATTTGCTGGTTTTTTTTAGAGGATATTTATAAGAAGATTGCTTGAGGACAAGCAATGTTCAAGTGTGGGGATGTTTGATGTACATATAAATATACATATTTTCGGCATCAAATAATCTCTAAAAACTGCAATTTCTATCTAATAACATAGCATAAAAGACTACTTCTCATAATAAAACATAATTTCAGGTGAAACCAAGCCCTAAACAAAGAAACAAGAGAAAAGACGAAGAAAAACAAAAGAAAACAAAAGAAAACAAAGAAACACGCCCCCATGCTTTCTAACATAAGAAAAGATAAAATCTGGAAGAAAAAGCACGGGGCCGTGCTTATCACGCACGGGGCCGTGGACGAGGATACAGAAAAGACAAAAACAATTGACCACATGTCACTAAAAAAGCACGTGGCCGTGCTTATCACGCACGGGGCCGTGGACGAGAATACATAAAAGACAAAAATAATTGAGCACATGTCACTAAAAAACACGGGGCCGTGCCTACCAACCACGGGGCCGTTGCCACCTCACACAAAAGACAAAACAAATCTGGCACATGTCATAAAGATACACGGGGCCGTGCTCATCATGCACGGGGCCGTGCCTCACCATCCAGATTGCCTATAAATAGTGGCTCATGTTGCATTCATTAGGTGTGCCTTGAAAAGAATTCTCTCCGGTTTTCACTTATAAAAACACACACTAACACTCACTTTGAAGATCTAGTGAAGAGTTTGAAGGTTTGGAGGTCATCACCACTAATCATCATCATCAACCATCATTACCATCATTAAGAAGAAAGATTCATCTACATTTGGTTAGATTGTTCCAAGTTTAATCATGTCTTTGTTATTATCAATCATCTTAATGTCTATCATCATGCTCATTAAGAGCTAAACTCCTTTTACCATCTAAAATCTATGAAGAAGCTTTGCTTTACTTGATAATTAATCAAGACATGTGATGTAGTCTAGTAAAGTACATGGTTATATTACAATTATCTTTTGATGAGAAATGTTTCACCATCTTAAATCACTAATTCAAAGTTGGTGGTTGTCAATATCATTGGCAATCGTTCATGATCGATTCATGTTCTTGAAAGATAGAAACGCTTTGATATATTTTTCAACAAAAGGAAGAAGAAACAGAACACTTATTGAGGCTACAAGAACCATGCTAGTAGATGCTTTCTTGCCTGTTACACTGCTTGCTATGTTCAGAACAGAGTACTTCTCAACAAAAGTCAAGATAAAACTCCCTATAAGATTCTGTTCAAAAGAAAGCCCTACATCAATTTTCTCAAGCCATTTGGTTGCAAATGTTCACTATTAAGGACTATCATAACAAGTTTCAATCAAAATCCTTAGATTGTTTCTTTGTTGGGTATTCAACACACTCAAAAGCTTATAGAGTTTATGTTAAAGACCATTTGCGTGTGATTGAGTCCTCTGACGTAGTATTTAATGAAAATCAGTTTAATACAGTGGATGAAGCATCATGGATGTTTGATCTTGAGAATATAATCAATTCTTTCAAGATTTATCCTAAAGATTTGATGAAACATTTTACAAAACAAGTGTGCTTGAAGAGAATAATCAAAAGAAGATTAATTTGGACAAATTGTGGTCTAAGTTTGCTGATAAAAGGACTGAATATAGATTTATTAATGATCCCTCAGTGGCTGAAAATGAACAAGTTCAACATCAAGTTCAAGATCCAGACCAAGGTTATAATCCAGGACAAGATCAAAAACATGGTAATCAAGACAATCAAGAAGTTTAAGATGACCATGTTTTGAATGAGGAAGATCCTAGCAACCAGCAAGATCAGAGTCAAGAACAGGCTACAAGAGAAGCAAGATTTGAAACTTTGTTTCAAAACTTGAATATTAGAAATAATGTTGCTTCCACTTCATAACAGTTTCCTGAAGAATCAACTGAATTTCATGATGCAACACCTGATTTGGTCATTGATGAACCTGATCTCAGTAACACAAATCTTGATTCCAATGTGTCTACTAATGTAATTGTGCAAACTTCCTATGTTGAAAGAAATCATCCACCTAAAAACATCATTGGGGATATTAATGAAAGAGTTACAAGAAGTGCATCCGAAACTGCTAGTATCTATGTGTACTCCTGTATTCTATCCCAAGTTGAACCCAAGAACATAGCTCAAGCTATAAAAGACAATAGTTGGGTAGAAGCAATGCAATAGGAGTTGCCTCAATTCAGAGATCTGCAAGTGTGGGAACTTGTAGACAAGCCAAGGAATAGGTATGCCATTGGAACCAAATGGGTTTTTAGGAACAAGAGGGATGAGAGAGGGATTGTTATAAAGAACAAAGCTAGACTAGTTGCACTAGGCTGCTTACAAGAGGAAGGTATTGACTTTGAGGAAGTGTTTGCACTAGTGGCAAGGCTAGAGGCTATCAGAATATTTCTGGCCTATGATGCTTCAAAGAATATTAAAGTGTTTCAATTGGATGTTAAATCTGGCTTTCTAAATGGAAAAATAGAAGCAAAAGATGTATCTGACTCAAGCACCAAGTTTTGATGATCCTGATTATCCTAACATAGTATAGAATTTAAACAAGGCTTTGTATGGATTGCATCAAGCTCCAAGAGCTTGGTTTGATGAGTTATCAAACCACTTTCTTGCTAATGGTTTTCAAAGGGGAACCATTGATAAGACCCCGCTCTACAAAGGAGAGGAAGAGATTTACTCCTTCTACAAGTTTTTGTATATGACATCATCTTTGGGTCTAAGGATGGCATATTCATTTGCCAATCAAAGTATGTGCAGGACATTCTGAACAAGTTCAAGTGTCAAGACCTCAAAACTGCTTCAACTCTAATGGACACCAATGAAAAGATGACTGCGAATGAAAAGGGGGAGCTTGTTGATGAACACGAGTACAGAGCAAAAATTGGATCTCTAATGTATCTGACTGCTTCAAGTTCAGACATAATGTTTGTTGTCTATGTTTGTGCAAGATTCAAATCAAGTCCAAAGATGTCTCACATGACTGCTGTCAACAGTATTTTTAGATACTTGAAAGGGAAACCTGATTTGGGAATATTATACCCAAAGAACCATGCCTTTGTTCTAATTGCTTATACTGACAGTGATTATGATGGCTGTAACATGAGTAGAAAGTCCACATCTAGAGGTTGTCAATTTCTGGGAGACATGCTAGTGTCATGGCAATGCAAGAAACAAACTACAGTGTCCATCTAAGCTGCTGATGCTGAGTATATTGCTGCATCTGCCTGCTGTGCACAAGTTCCTTGAATTTAAAATCAGATGTTGGATTATGGTTTGAATTTCTTGAACACCCCTCTATTTATTGACAATACTGCTGCATTATTTATTGTTATGAATCTAGTTCAACACTCCAACACCAAGCACATTGAAATCAGACATCATTTCATTAGACTCTGCAATGAGAAAGGATTAATTGAAATGAAAAGAATTGAAACTAGTGAAAACTTTGCTGACCTATTCACCAAACCACTAGATAGAACCAGATTCCACTTTCTCTTGAAAGCCTTGGGAATGATCAACTCTGATGAAGTCTGATTGATGATGTGTGCTCATTTTGCTAATTTACTATATATAGAAAGGTCTTGATGAGTGATTCGTGTTTGATATGTGAAACTATGTTTAATCTTAACTGATATGTGCTTCAAATGATTATTTTTGTGACTTAGATATCCTTGTTACTTAGGAATGATATCAGTGAATGTGTGTGATGTCAGGATAAGTGTTTGAAATGATATAATTGTGTGCTTATCTGATGTTTTGATTATGTGAATAATCTGATATGATGATGTGATTAGGATAGGATAGGCTTTGCATAATTTTTATGGAGTCTGCTTGTTTTGACTTTATCATTCAGGTTATGATTATTCTTGATTATGTTACTTACTGCTTGTGTCAAAGTATCTCTTTGTGTTAAAATTGGATGCTCAAATGAAAAACTTTCAAGAAAATTTTACTCAAATTTTTTTGACAAAAACAAAGAAAGTTGTTTTGGTGTTGAGATATGAAAAGACTATTCAGTTCAGAGCTTTATAAGAGCTTAAAAAAGGGGTTTTGAATGAAAATTGATCAAACCCTTTGGGAAATGATAGTACATCGATTACTTTTGCCAATCATATGGATATAATAGGCTAAAACGACAATTTAGTGCAGTCATTGATATGTATGGTTGCTTTCCATGAAGTGTAAAAACTGAGGTAATATAAACATAATGAAAATGCTAAACTTAATTTGGAGTTACATTGTTGTCTATGCATGTTCTAAGATACAACTTTTCACATGATAGGCAGAAAAGTGATTATTTAGTCATACACGAGCCTGTTGGTATTTGGTCACCAAAAATGAATTATCTTATAAACAATGACAAAGAACAAATGTGAACAAAATTTTTCTCTTTATTTAACCAAAAGTTGATATATGTTCAAAAACATTGAAAGAAAATCCAAACATGAGGGTTAATTATTGAACTACAGAGACGGGGGCATAAAAGTAAGTCATTTCATGTCTCGAATGAAAGGCCTGTAAGTCCAAACTGCGTGGCATGTAAGTCCAATGTTCAACCTCACATATGTTTGATGTTTTGAAAAGAAAAATCAAATAAATTTATATATTCTGTCATTAAAAAGTTTTGACTAAATGTCAGGTGGTCGGAGTCAATTCGGGGTGATCTGGAGAAAGCCAAATAAGCTTGAGAATAGATATGGAGCATCATAGCACAATAAGTGTTATCCATTTCTGATTTATACAAATTAATTGAACTTTAATCATATCACTAAGGAAATGAAATTCATACTAAGTCTAGACCTGCTATTAACATGCCTAAGCTGTCACAATAATGCTAAGAATGAAGTATTGAGAAGCGACTTAATCAATATGATCCCATATTGAGATCTTTTCACAAAAGAAAAAGAAAATGTTTTGAAAGGAAATAAGACTGAAATTTGATCTCATTATGTACCATTTGCTCTTAAACTTTGAATCTCAATGATTAAAACTGATTCAAATATGGTTTAATACAAAAAGAGTTGCATTCTACATTGAATATGTTTGAATATGTACTCTCGAGTAAGGTTTAATGATTTTCAACCTTTTCGGGTAAACTTAGATGTTTTGTCTAAAGTTCATCCATTTTGGGCATGCTTTGATGTTTTCCAAACTTTTGAGTAAACTTGGTTGTTTTTTTTGAAGTTTAACTCATTCGACCAAGCTTAATCCTTTACTTTGTCTGAATATGATATTACTAGAAAGCTTTGATGAATTTGAATTTTCTAGGAAACTTAGGAGTTTGGTTTGATTGTTTAACTTATTAGAGCAAGCTTAATGTTTAAATATACTTAAATGAATATTTGTTAATTTTTATAAATTTATTAGGTAAGGTTTATGAATGTTCATATATTCGAGCAAGGTTAACAATTAGAAATGTTTCTGAGTTATTATTATTGGATTCTTTATTGATTCCAAGCAAGGTTGCCTATTGGATGCTTTATACTTGATTATTTTTCTTGTGATTTATTTCTCGAGAAATCTTGTATATTTGAGTAAGCTTCCATCATTTTATTCACTTAGTTATACTTTTGAATTGTTTATAATATTTGAACAAATTCTGGAACGAGCAAACATTAAACATCAACTTAACCTAGCAAGATTTGTGAATAAACTTTTCCGAAAAAGGTTCGCAAGATGTGATTTAACGAACAAGGTTTTAAAAGAGACAAATATATTTACTGAGATACTTTGATAGTTGTCTCACACTAAAAGATAAAATTTTTATAAAACCCACTTTCAAAAGAATATACTATAAAAGGGGGAGATAGAAATATTTTACATTTCACTTTTTCTCCCTCCTTCCACTGAATACATTATTGTCGTTTGCTCGTAAACAGAAGTTCAATCGTTTTTCTATTGTGACACCCGGTAATTTCCCAATCCCATAAACCAAGTAATCAACCTAATTATTAGGTGATTGTGAATGTTATGCGCGCCATGTTATGATCAGCGCGGGCATATGTTATATGCGCCATGCGCGGATGCGATGCGCGCCATGTTATGATCAGCGCGGGCATATGTTATATGCGCCATGCGCGGATGCGATGCGCGCCATGTTATGATCAGCGGGGGCATATGTTATATGCGCCATGCGCGGATGCGATGCGCGCCATGTTATGATCAGCGCGGGCATATGTTATATGCGCCACGCGCACAGGTTTTTGTTGTGTTTTCATGACAACTTAATTTTATGTCGTTTCTGTCTAATGGGTTGCATACCTCTTCAATGATCAATAAGTAAAACTATGTTCAAACAATATCCTAATTTCCTAATTAAGACCCAAATCATTTATGCGCGCGCGGAAAAAGGGAACTAACCTCCCCGCATGGCGGGAACATTGAGAGCTAGTTTGTTTGAAGCTCCAAGATGGAATTGACTTCAACATAACTGATCACTATGTTGAAATACCAAGACCTCATGGAGAATCTACAAATGAAACTCAACGTCCCGGACTACGAGAAAGTTACGCACCTACCCGCATCAAATAAAAAGGTGTTATGTGCGACACCTGCGGGAAGAATCCCCGCGGGACACCTTAAAACTAAACCCTTTACGCATGAACGTCTGCACAGAAACCAACCACCTTTTCGCTTAAATCCAAAAGTTCACCCTGTTAATAAACTCTGAGAACGCTGGTTCCAGCAGGGCCAGATGGACCCGCAGGATTCCTTATAAGGACGCCTGCGCAGTGATACGCGCAGGATTCGCTACAAGGACGCTTGCGCGAAGACCAACTGGAGCCGCCGGACCCACAACGTTCAAAGAAATGGCCTACACGCAGAAGGCTATACGCGCAAGGTTACGCGCACAAAACACTTAGTCTATTCTTCAGATGAAAGGGGATTACCCCCGCCCAGAAAGAACCAGTTGCGTGTTTCAGAGATTTTTACCTTTTGACAGCACACTGACAACAGTACCAGGAACAGTACTGTAACACGAAATGTCAACTGTCAGCCGCACCTACTCTCACCAACCACAGTCCTGCATGTACTGTCAAATCAATCAGAATCTTTATAACCACTCCCTAGGACATCACCCCCATCCCTAAATAAATAATAATAAACCCCATACCTAGTCATCATTACACCCAATATGATAAGATCTCAATCCCATAAATCAAGGGATTGTGTTCCCTTGAATTTGCCTATAAATATCAATTCTTGAATAAAAATATCACAACCACAAGAAACACACTCCAAATTCCTCTCTTAAACCTGTAATTCTGCACTAACCATCTCCCAAGCATCCGTTTCCAGTTCCATCGCTAGGTAAGCCGAAACTTTAGTCTTGAGATTTACTTTTCTGACCAGCCCTTATATTCTTCGATTACTTGGTCTTAATACACATATTTCTTGTTATTTAAACATATTCTAGACTTCCAATTTCGAGGCTAACACCAAGAAACCCGAATCTCGTTTAATCTCTCTAAACCATCACTTAACAAGAATCACAGGTGAGTCTCACAGCCCCTATTTTCACTGTTTTTTTTTAAACTGTTTTCGGGGCGAGGGACACGTGTTTCAATTATGTTTTATCATGGTATATTTACAAGCAATGCAAACGATTATCTGTTCATAGTGTCTATCTTGGTTATCAATGTGAGTGCGCAAGAACGAGAAAGTGATCACGAAACAATGGAACTCTAAGGGTAGGGACTACTGGTTTGATCAACCCGCTCGTAGGGGTCGCACCTCTTTGCATGGACGAGCGCCTAGTATGGTCATGGGGTAGTACTACTGGTTGTTAAACCCGCTCGTAGGGGTCGCACCTCTTTGCATGGACGAGCGCCTAGTTTTCCGAACAACGATGTCCGCGCGTAACCCGCGGGACGGTATTATTAAATCCGCTCGTAGTGGCCACGCCACTTTGCATGGACGAGCACATAGTTTTCATCGATGTCCGCACGTAACCCGTGGGATGGTACTATCAAGAATATGTTTTAATGATGTTATCAGAACTATGTTTCAATATGGTTTTATCAAAAATATGATGCAATACGATTTATCAAGTCACCGAAACTTGTGAACTCACTCAGTTTATACTGATTCAAATATTTTTACGTGTCTTTCAGGTGGTAATTAAGTAGCGCAAAGGGTCACACGTAGAGCACTTCACGCAGAACAGCTATAAAAATGGTTTTTGGAAGATTTTAGTTCTATCCCTTCCACACGCGTGGTTGTTCCCGCCGTGTAAGGGGATATGGCGCGGAAATCTTCAACGTTTTTCATATTTGGATGTTTTTATATGTTCTTCTAAACAATGTAATGTATTTTGTACTAGACATATCATTAGAAATGGGAAATTTATTTGAATGTTTGCAATGACCCGTGCTTGATTATCAATCCCCACGCGCGCACGCCCGGCTGTTTCCGCCGTTTAGGGCCGGGTGTGACAGATTGGTATCAGAGCACTGGTTATAGCGAACTAGGAAAGAAGTTTTAACCTAGACTATAACCGTAGGGGAATCGCATGAAATATTTTTTTCAAAGAAAATATTTTCGAAAGAAAAATCACACACACTTAGGAACACGGGTCACACAATGTCTAGTGAACACTAAGGATAAAAAAATTATGTGCTCAGGGTACATGCGCTAAGTTTGATATATTTTCACTCTTTCAAGAAAAACGAGAATGCCTCCAACCAGAGCCAAAGGAATTACCATGACACCCGAGGAACTCGCAGAAATAATCGCACAGGCGATCGCAACGCATGAGGCCAGCAAGGCCGAATCCATTCAGGGCCGTCAAGAGACCGAAACCCCAGAACCCGAATCAGGAGCTTTGGACAAAGGATGCTCCTATAAGACATTTATGGCCTGTAAGCCTTGGCCATTCAAGGGCACCGAAGGGGCCATTGGGCTCTACAACTGGATCGACAAAATGGAGACAGTTCTCTCCATTAGCGGGTGTAGTGAAAGTCAAAAGGTCCTTTACGCGACCTGCATGTTCCAAGAAGCGGCCTCGTCTTGGTGGAAGCTTCAAACGAAAACATTGGGACGAGAAGTTGCTCTCCACAAGACCTGGGAGGAACTAAAGGATATGATGATGAAGAAGTTCTGCTCTCGCGCCGAAATTCAGAGTCTACAGCAGGAATTTTGGAACCACGCCATGGTAGGAGCTGATATCGACGCCTACAACAACCGATTCAACGAACTTTGCCAGATGGTGCCGGATATGGCAAACATGGAGGAGAAAAAGATCGAGAGGTATATCTTTGGGTTACCCCATGTTATCAGAGTTCCGCTCAATGCCGCAGCGCCTCCAACCTTTGATGATGCAGTGGCGCGGGCCATCACTCTTACAAGAGATACGGTCCGTGCGGGCATGTTGACCTCGCGCGGGAACGAGCAACGAACCTCTGACCCCAAGAGAAAGTGGAACTCTCACCACCGAGGGTCCGACTCCAAGCAACCACCATTCAAGAGACAGGAGAGCGTAAGGGCTTACGCGATACAAGCCTTGGAGCCACCACGAAGAGGGTACAATGGGCCTCGCCCATGGTGCAGCAGATGCAAGTATCACCACGAGGGTGAATGCGCAAGCATCGTATGCGCCAAATGTAGCAGACCAGGGCACAAGGCGATAAATTGCCATATCAAAGAAACTGGAGTAAACGATAACTGCTACGCATGCGGGAAGCCAGGACATTTCAGTCGGGATTGCCCGCAAAAGAGAAACCAAGCTCGCGGGAGAGCCTTTGTGATCAGCGCGGGCGAAGCAAAAGAAGAACCGAATGTGGTAACCGATACGTTTCTACTTAACGACCATTTTGCATCTGTCTTATTTGATACTGGCGCTGACCTAAGTTTCATATCCACTGAGTTTAAAAACTCCCTAGGCTTAGCAACCAGTAGGCTAGACACGCCTTATACTATAGAACTAGCCAATGGTAGGCAGATACGCGCGAACGAGAGGACTGAGCAATGTGTATTGGTCATGGGAGGTCACGGATTCAATATTAACTTATTGCCAATAGACTTGGGAAGTTTTGACATTGTGGTAGGCATGGATTGGTTAGTCGAGAACCACGCGGAAATTATTTGCCATGAGAAGCAGGTTCGGATCCCACTGTTGAGCGGGGAAACCTTAGTAATTCAAGGGGAAAGAAGTGGAGTTGCGATAAAACTCATTTCGTGTCTAAAGGCGCGCAAGTGCCTGAGGAAAGGATGCTACGCCTTCCTGGCGCACGTAGTAGAGAAGAAAGGAGAACGAAAGATTGAAGACTTACCAGTGGTGCGCGAATTTCCAGAAGTTTTCCCTGAAGATTTGCGCGGATTACCGCCACTGCGACAACTCGAGTTTCGAATCGACTTGGTTCCAGGAGCTGCACCAGTAGCTCGAGCACCCTATCGACTAGCTCCATCCGAGATGCAAGAGCTATCCAATCAGTTGCAGGAACTATTGGATAAGGGTTTCATACGCCCAAGCTTTTCACCCTGGGGAGCTCCAGTGCTTTTCGTGAAGAAGAAGGATGGTTCATTTAGAATGTGTATTGACTACAGGGAACTGAACAAGCTGACAGTCAAGAATCGGTACCCCTTACCAAGGATTGACGACTTATTTGATCAGTTGCAGGGATCCAGTTATTATTCGAAGATAGATCTACGGTCAGGTTACCACCAACTTAAGGTCCATGAGGAAGATGTGCCGAAGACAGCCTTCCGAACTAGATACGGCCATTATGAGTTCTTAGTGATGCCCTTCGGGCTAACTAATGCGCCGGCTGTATTCATGGATCTGATGAACCGTGTGTGCAAGCCATACTTGGATAAGTTTGGGATTGTGTTTATAGATGATATTCTGGTTTACTCCCGAACCAGAGCTGAGCATGAACAACATCTGAGATTAACTTTGGAAATGCTGAAGAAAGAAAAGTTGTATGCAAAGTTTTCTAAATGTGAGTTTTGGATTAGAGAGGTTCACTTTCTCGGTCACGTTGTAAACGAGAAAGGAATACACGTCGATCCTTCCAAGGTCAAAGCCATCGAGAATTGGGAAGCGCCAAAAACACCAACTGAGGTGAGGCAATTCCTAGGACTAGCTGGCTACTATCGACGTTTCATTGAGAACTTCTCCAGGATAGCTTTACCTCTGACTGCGCTAACACAGAAAGATAAGAAGTTTGATTGGGGCGAAAACCAGGAAGCAGCGTTTCAAATGTTAAAGCAAAAGTTATGTAGTGCGCCAGTTTTGTCTCTGCCCGAGGGGACGGACGACATCGTCGTCTACTGCGACGCTTCACATCAAGGGCTCGGATGTGTCCTTATGCAGAGAAACAAAGTCTTAGCGTATGCCTCTCGTCAACTCAAGGTCAATGAAAGGAACTATACAACGCATGATCTGGAACTTGGAGCAGTTGTTTTCGCGCTAAAGATTTGGCGCCATTATCTTTATGGTACAAAGTGTTTAATTTTTACGGATCACAAGAGCCTTCAACATATATTTGATCAAAAGGATTTAAACATGAGGCAACGAAGATGGGTAGAATTATTGAATGATTATGATTGTGAAATAAAGTATCATCCTGGAAAGGCGAATGTGGTAGCAGACGCTTTAAGTAGGAAAGAGCGAGCAAAGACGCTACGAGTTAAGGCTCTAAAATTGACCATTCGCGCAGATCTCACTACCCACATTCGAGAAGCTCAACAAGAAGCCTTGAAACCAGAGTTTGTCAAGAACGAATCCCTTGGGGGTATGATTAAGAATTTAGAGCTCAAAGAGAACGACACTCGATACTTTGCTAACCGCTTATGGGTCCCTCTCAAGGGAGGATTGTGCGAGCAAGTATTAAACGAAGCTCACAAAACGCGGTATTCCGTACATCCTGGCGCAGACAAGATGTACCAAGATGTTAAATCGCTGTATTGGTGGCCCAATCTTAAGGGCGACATCGCGACGTATGTCAGTAAATGCCTGACGTGTTCGAAGGTGAAGGCTGAATACCAGAAACCGTCGGGGTTGCTTCAACAGCCAGAAATCCCCATGTGGAAGTGGGAACAAATCTCCATGGACTTCATTACCAAACTGCCAAGGACACCTGGGGGTTACAACACGATTTGGGTTATTGTAGACCGACTAACTAAGTCAGCACACTTCCTGCCGATCAAGGAAACCGATAAGATGGAAAAGTTAGCCCGATTGTATATTCGAGAAGTAGTTTCAAAACACGGAGTTCCGGTATCCATCATTTCTGATAGAGATAGTCGGTTCACCTCAAGGTTTTGGAGATCGTTACAAGGGGCTTTAGGTACTCGTCTTGACATGAGTACGGCTTATCATCCCCAAACAGATGGACAAAGCGAGAGAACCATTCAAACATTAGAAGATATGTTGCGCGCATGCGCAATCGATTTCGGAGGTAGCTGGGATACTCATCTCCCATTGGTTGAATTTTCATACAATAACAGTTACCACACAAGCCTCAAGGCTGCGCCATTTGAAGCCTTGTATGGGCGCAAGTGTAGGTCCCCGCTGTGTTGGGCTGAAGTGGGTGACTAGCAAATGACTGGTCCAGAATTGATCCAAGAAACGACGGACAAAATTTTCCAGATACGGGATCGCCTTAAGGCAGCGCGCGACAGACAGAAAAGCTATGCAGATGTGAGAAGAAAACCGTTGGAATTTCAAGTAGGGGATAAAGTACTTTTGAAAGTCTCTCCATGGAAAGGAGTCCCCCGTTTCGGCAAGCGAGGAAAGTTAAATCCGCGATACATCGGACCATTTGAGATCCTGGAAAGGATCGGTCCAGTTGCTTATAAACTCCATTTACCCGCCAAACTTAGTGGAGTTCACGACACGTTTCATGTGTCCAACCTCAAGAAGTGCTTATCTGATGAAACGTTAATTTTACCATTGGACGAGATTCATATCGACAAACAACTACACTTCATGGAAGTGCCTATAGCAGTAACCGATTGGAAAGAACAAAAGTTGCGAAGAAGCCGAATCAAGTTAGTAAAGGTTCAATGGGACTCAAAGCGTGGACCTGAATTCACTTGGGAAAGAGAAGACCAAATGCGCAAAAAGTACCCATACCTCTTCCAAAGGATAGCTCCTACCAGCGACACCTCCTAATTTCGGGACGAAATTCTCCTAACAGGGGGAGAATGTGACACCCGGTAATTTCCCAATCCCATAAACCAAGTAATCAACCTAATTATTAGGTGATTGTGAATGTTATGCGCACCATGTTATGATCAGCGCGGGCATATGTTATATGCGCCATGCGCGGATGCGATGCGCGCCATGTTATGATCAGCGCGGGCATATGTTATATGCGCCATGCGCGGATGCGATGCGCGCCATGTTATGATCAGCGCGGGCATATGTTATATGCGCCATGCGCGGATGCGATGCGCGCCATGTTATGATCAGCGCGGGCATATGTTATATGCGCCACGCGCACAGGTTTTTGTTGTGTTTTCATGACAACTTAATTTTATGTCGTTTCTGTCTAATGGGTTGCATACCTCTTCAATGATCAATAAGTAAAACTATGTTCAAACAATATCCTAATTTCCTAATTAAGACCCAAATCATTTATGCTCGCGCGGAAAAAGGGAACTAACCTCCCCGCATGGCGGGAACATTGAGAGCTAGTTTGTTTGAAGCTCCAAGATGGAATTGACTTCAACATTGTGACAATCGTCAATTTCAGGTTAACTCCGTTAACTCAACTCCGTCAATTCAAACTTTAAGATCGTTAAATCTATAACGCACACTTCATTACATTTAAACTAGGGTTTAAATGACGCTTAACACTTACTACATGTGTAGTCTTTCGGGATTTGCACCGAAACGCAAACGAGTTGACGCAAACGATTGATAAATGAACGAAAAACGTCAAAACAATAATTATGTGATAATTATGTGTTAGATATATGTGTGTTACTTGATTATGTTATGTGGAATGTTAAACAAGAAACAAGAACCAATTAGTTAGGCTAGAGATGTAACACTTGGAAGTAGAGGGACTAGAGTGTAACTTGTATAATTATAAATATAACCTTAACTACAAACCCTAACTTATTTTCTTTTCTTTTCCCCCACACCACAAACCCCGATCGGCCCTCCCTTTGTTCTCCACGGCTGCCGTCCACAAGAACACACACATATACACATCAAATCAAGTGATTAATCCAAGAACTAGGTGCTAGGAAGGTATAATTGATCATCCTTTACCTTCTTGTTGTTTAATTTTGATGTTTAATGGGTTAAGTACAAACCCTAGGCAGCCGATTTTGTTCATGTATATGGTTAATATGATTGTTGTTATTTGGATAATGAATTGATAACTAGATTGATGTTGTTGCATGATTCATTGTTGTCTTTGATTTGAGTTAAAACACAAACCCTAATCTTGTATGTATGGTGTAATTGAGATGCATGGATAGTAGTATTAGTGTCTAGCATGTTATATGATTTATTTGTGATCCATGGCTAGTGAAATTGTTAAGTTTTGATGTGAACAGAATCTGGGCAGAATGTGTATACGATGTTTAAATGACTGTAACGAAGTGTAAACCTAAAAATTGGTTGAGATTGTGGTTACTGCAGTAAACTAGGTTGAGTCTAGTTTCCATGAAGTATAAGTTTGTAATTTTTGGACAAGTAGAAGTGTACTTTTATTATTTTACAAAAACGTGGTGCAAAGCTGAGCTGTTAGACCTGCTGTTAGGTTAAGTTGTAAATATTATATCTCATGAACCACGAGGCCAATTGTGTTGGTTCCACTTCTGGAAGTTGACTCATTGAGTTAGGAACCAAACCCAAGTGGTCTTGCATTTATTGGATTTTTCGTTTAACGGGAATTGCAAATAACATTCTGTTGCGCATGAATCTGACTGATATGAGTTTGCTGTAATGTTTTGGTCATTATAAGAAAAATATGTGGAATAAAAATAAGATAAAATATGTTCTGGAAACCTAAGATATGTATGCTTCTGTGGTGATTTTTGGTGAATTAATTGAGACTTTATGATCGGTGAAATAGTACAATCTTTCAAGTAGAAATTCTGTCATAATGAAACTAACTGCTGAGTTGTGTAAAAATGCATGAAATATGATAGTTTTTATATATTTGTTATGTTTTGACCAAAATACCCTTGCGGGGAATAGTTGCTAATTGATTGCCATGAATTGACCAAATTTCCCTTATGGGGAATAATGGTTAGTTAATTTTGTTTGTTGACCAAAATGCCCTTACGGGGATAATTGCTAGTAAAGTATGTTATTAGTACGTGACACGAAAGTAATTGCTCACTCATGTATCGTATCACAATTGTACTTGTTTAAGTCACACACGATTCACAAACGAAACACGAAATCTGTTACGTGCATAGGTATTATGTGCCGAGTCTAGAGACTCGTTAAACGTACCGATACTTAGAAAATCTCTTTGTTATTTAGAACGCTAGAGAGTTTCTACGACGCGCATCACTTGGTGATCTATATCGGGATATTCTTCGCAAACAGTGAGTTTCACTTACCCCGCTCTTTGAACTGTTTTCAAACGTTTTTCACTTGGGGGAGATAACATACTCCGATAAACGCATTTTCTGAGATAAACGCATATTTAAGATTTTGTTATAAATTATATATCACTTGTAAAGGCTAAGCGGCAAACGTAACATTTGAAGTCCCACACATCGAACCGGTTAATATTTGGAATAGCGAGTCACTGTTGAGTAGTATTACTGGGTTTGACAAACCCCACCCGACGCTAAGCTCAACTGGAGGTTGAGTGGGTGTAATTTTGGCTAACACTTACCATGGTCTGGGTTGACCTGGTGACGGGCACTTGATAAACAGTCAGCTTCGGTCTCGAACCACTTAGCGATACTTGTTGTATAGATTAGCTACCTGTCGATATATAATTTGACGTAACACTATCTGGTAATGCAAAACACTTAAACGCCGTAACGTGGTTACGCAACACTTAAACGCCGTAACGTGGTTACGCAACACTTAAACGCCGTAACGTGGTTACGCAACACTTAAACGCCGTAACGTGGTTACGCAACACTGAAACGCCGTAACGAGGTTACGCAAAACGCTAAACGATTTATCTTATATAACTTGTGAACTCACCAACCTTGTGTTGACACTTTTAGTATGTTATTCTCAGGTAGCCGAGGCGGGCGCGCGGTTTAGGAGCATGCATTAAATGAAAACACTTTTATTCTGCAAACTTATTTTTAACAGTTATCTTTGGTTTTAAGTCGTCCTGCGTGACGCAGCTTTTGAATTAAGGTTTTTACGCTTCCGCACTTATTTGCATTTAAACGTTTTTATGGTTTGATTATAACTGATGATTCCGATCCTGCCAGTTCACACCCTCTGACGGTAAAACTCCGTTAGTGGATTTTGAGGGTGTGACAGATTGGTATCAGAGCCATTGGTTATAGCGAACTAGAAGCGGCATGCATACTAGACTATAACCGCGACGACCCATTAGTTATAATGATACGCACTGCATAGGTTTGTGTAGTCTGGTAATCTTATCTCTTTATCTCTTTCACTCATACGCGCGCATACACGGCTTACCTGTAGGAATGTCGACGCCACCCTCATCATCATCCGATTCGATGACGCATGCTCACGGGAAGGAACCTCAGTTACCTACCGCCTCGCCACCCCGCGTAGTCCCGGAACTCGAAGCTCCCGCACCGAAGAGGTACCGCCTATCCGGAGGCCTTTACGAAAACGACGTTAGCTGGGATTGGTACCGTAACATGATCAGACGTATGGTCTATCGCGAACAAGTTCCCCCGTTGCCTCACCCGAACCACCCTGCTTATCCCAACACTCTACCACCCATAACCGAACCTGTGGAGCGAGTTCTCGCAGCTGTTGTTTCTTGTTTGGAGCGTGATGTGGGTTACATGAGCTACACGAGAGAAAATGTTGCCAGACTGTTTAAAGACGGAACCGAGACTCAGGAGGAGATTGCCCGCATGGCAGCGGCAATGAAAGATATGCAAGAGACTAGTGAGCAACAAACGAAGGTTATGATGAAGATGCAAGCTGAGATGATAGACTTGCAAGAGCAACTCCAAGAAGCAAGGACCCGAACTGAGATAGAGTTAGAGCGTTGCGATGTCTTACAAATGCAACTTGCTCAGAACGCAGCCGAACCTGAGGCAGAGCCTGAGGCCGAGCCCGAGGCAGAGCCTGAAGTAGAACCTGAAGAAGATCCCGAAGAGGAGCTTGAGGAAGATCCCGAGGAAGATCCCGAGGAGGAACCCGAAGAAGAACCAGAGGAAGAACCGGCTGAGTAGGAGGCACACTCGGAGGTGTCCTCAGATGACGACATCTAGTGATGATGACACTTAGATGGAGGGGTTGTCTCCATCCGAACTATTATTTTCTATGATTTTAAGGATTGATTGGAAATACTTTGTAGCGAATACAATGGTTTTAATCAAGAATTTTTATTTAGACTAATATGTGGTTGTGATGTGATGTTGTTTCTTATTTTCTTTCTTACCTATTTTTTTTTTACATGTATGGTGTGTTGTATATGAAGGAAAAATTCATGTTTAACATTTTATACTGTGATTCTAGGAAATGGCCGGAAGAAACGCTGGACGAGGACGTGGTAACATCAGCATGACTGCAGCTGAACTCCAAACTCTGCTGAATGACCATGTGGCGGCCGCTTTAGCCGCACACGTTCAGAATCAAACTGGAGGTCCGAGTGGAACGTGTACCTTCAAGAACTACCTAGACTGCAAGCCCAGTACGTTTAAGGGCACTGAGGGAGCTATAGGCTTCCTGCGTTGGGCTGAGAAGGCCGAGTCGGCTTTTGAGATGTGTAATTGTCCCCCTGCCAGTAGGGTCAAATTCGCTGCTGGGACACTTGAGGATTCCGCCCTCACTTGGTGGAATTCAAACGTCCAGATCCTTGGGTTGGAACTGGCTAACGCGATGAACTGGGAGGAGTTCAAGAGCATGATGCGAGAGGAGTACTGTCCGAGGGAAGAAATTTCGAAGTTAGAGTCGGAGTTTTGGTCGTTGAAGATGGTGGGTTCGGAAATCGAAGCCTACACCACTCGTTCGCGCGAGTTGGCTGTGATGTGTCCGCGGATGGTGGATCCGCCGAGCAAGAGAATAGAAATGTACATTGATGGTTTAGCACCGCAAATTCAGGGCATGGTGACGTCTTCCCGACCAGCCACGATCCAACAAGCGATCCGTTTAGCTCACAAACTGACGGATCAGGCTGTGACCCAAGGTGCGTTACCACCTAGGGGTTCGACCACTAAAGCCCGTGACAACCCGAGTAATGACCACGTCAGCAACAGTAACAGCAACAGCAACCCGAACAGCGGGAAGAGAAAATTTGACAACACCAGATCTTCATCCTCGAACCTCCCACCGCAACACCACTACCGTAAGCCCGAATTTACTCGGAGCTTTAACACTCAGAATCACAACAACAACACCAACCACAACGGTAGCGGGCAGGTTTCGAGCGGATATGCTGGGAAATATCCAAAGTGCAACAGGTGCAACTTTCATCATGTTGGCCAGTGTGACCGTGTCAAGTGTCAAAGATGCGGAAAGATAGGTCACCAAGCGAAAGAATGTAGAGGAGACCTTGCGGCAAAGGGTGCTCCTAAGCCACCGATGACAACTAAGGGATGCTTTGAATGTGGGCAGGAAGGTCATTTCCGGAAGGATTGCCCCAAGCTGAAACAGAATGACAATAACGGGGGTAATGGAAGTGGCAGTAATGGTGGAGGCAATGGCAAAGGAAGAGCGTTTGTGATTGGATCGGGTCAAGCCAGCAATGATCCGCATGTGGTGTCTGGTAAGTTCCCTGTAAACGATTGTTTTGCTTCTGTTTTATTTGACACTGGAGCTGATAGGAGTTTTGTGTCGAAAGCCTTTAGCCAACTTTTAGACCTTACTCCAACCCCGTTAGACGCTAAGTTTCCTGTCGAATTAGCTAACGGTAAAACTGTAGTAACAACTCATATACTTGCGGGATGTAAGTTGAAACTGTCAGGTCATGTCTTTGATATCGACCTTATTCCTTTTACGCTTAGTAGTTTCGATGTCGTTGTCGGCATGGACTGGTTATCCGAGAACCGAGCGGAGATTATATGCCATGATAAGATAGTCCATATTACCACCCCTTCCGGCGAGATAATTTCGGTCCGAGGCGAGAGAAGCGGCATGACCACCAGCGTCATTACCCTTTTGAAGGCACAGAAGTATCTACGAAAGGGTCATCCGGCAATTTTGGCGCAGATTGTTGAGAAACCCGCGGAGGAGAAACGAATTGAAGACATACCGGTTGTGCGAGACTTTTCGGAAGTTTTCCCAGAGGATTTGCCCGGACTCCCTCCTATTCGTCAAGTCGAATTCCAAATCGAGTTGACACCCGGTGCAACACCCATAGCACGAGTCCCGTATCGGCTCGCACCGGCGGAACTTCAGGAGTTGTCCACTCAGTTGCAAGATTTGTTGGATAAGGGTTTTATCCGACCTAGCTCATCGCCATGGGGAGCCCCTGTCTTGTTTGTCCGAAAGAAAGACGGGACTTTCCAAATGTGCATCGACTACCGGGAGTTGAACAAGGTGACGGTCAAGAACCGTTATCCTTTACCCCGAATTGATGATTTGTTTGACCAGCTTCAAGGATCGAGTTACTACTCGAAGATTGATCTACGATCCGGTTACCACCAGCTGAGAGTGCGCGAAGAAGATATCTCAAAGACGGCTTTCAGAACACGGTATGGTCACTACGAGTTTTCGGTTATGCCTTTTGGCCTAACCAACGCGCCAGCCGTATTTATGGATCTCATGAATCGAGTATGCAAGGCGTACCACGACAAGTTCGTGATTGTTTTCATCGATGATATTCTCGTCTACTCCAAGAACGAGACTGACCACGAAGAGCACCTAAGGGTAATTCTGGAACTATTGAAGAAGGAACAACTGTATGCTAAACTCTCGAAATGTGAATTTTGGCTTCGCGAGGTTCACTTTTTAGGACATGTGATCAACGAGAATGGTATACATGTCGATCCCGGTAAGGTAGAGGCCATCAAAAAACTGGGAAGCACCTAAGACTCCGACTGAGGTGCGACAATTCCTAGGACTGGCCGGCTACTACCGGCGTTTCATCGAGGGATTTTCAAAAATTGCTCAACCCCTCACCGCTTTGACCCACAAGGGCACTAAGTACAACTGGGGTGACGCGCAAGAATCCGCTTTTCAACTGTTGAAAACCAAGCTTTGTAGCGCCCCTATTTTAGCCCTCCCCGAGGGAACGGAAAATTTTGAGGTACACTGTGA
Organism: Bidens hawaiensis; assembly: GCF_021521415.1. Lineage (NCBI taxonomy): Eukaryota > Viridiplantae > Streptophyta > Magnoliopsida > Asterales > Asteraceae > Bidens > Bidens hawaiensis. The sequence goes on along the minus strand of NW_027491179.1, from coordinate 171,121 downwards.
CGCATCTATACAAGGTCTCGGTTGTGTGCTGATGCAACTCGAGAAGGTTATAGCCTACGCCTCTAGACAACTACGGGTTCATGAGAAGAACTACACGACCCATGATTTGGAACTCGGAGCTGTGGTGTTTGCTCTTAAGATATGGAGGCATTACTTGTACGGTACCAAGTTTACCATTTACACCGACCACAAGAGTCTCCAACATATCTACGATCAGAAGGAGCTGAACATGCGATAGCGTCGTTGGGTCGAGCTGCTTAAAGATTACGATTGTGCCATCAAGTACCACCCTGGCAAGGCCAATGTGGTGGCCGACTCCCTCAGCAGAAAGGAAACAGATAAACCCAGACGGGTGAGAGCATTGCAACTCACGATTCATGCCAGCTTACCCGATCAGATTCGCGATGCGCAACTGGAAGCTTTGAAAGATGATAATCTTCCGTCGGAACTCATGCAGGGCATGAACAAGCAACTTGAAACCAGATCGGACGGGGCCCGATATTTTGAGAACCGGATTTGGGTTCCACGATACGGAGAGTTGAGAACTCTAGTGATGGACGAAGCTCATAAGTCCCGATATTCTATCCACCCTGGCTCAGATAAAATGTATCATGATTTAAAGGCACTTTACTGGTGGCCGAACATGAAAGCCGACATTGCCACCTACGTGAGCAAATGCTTGACTTGTGCCAGAGTCAAGATAGAATACCAGAAACCATCTGGTCTACTGCAACAACCGGAACTCCCAATGTGGAAATGGGAGCACATCTCAATGGACTTTATTACGGGTTTGCCTAAGACACCGACGGGATGCGATACCATCTGGGTGATCGTTGACCGGTTGACTAAATCGGCACACTTCCTAGCAATTAAGGAAACGGACAAAATGGAAAGACTGACTCGCGTATACATGAAAGAAGTGGTGTCTAGACACGGAGTGCCTGTCTCGATCATTTCCGATCGAGATTCTCGTTTCACCTCGCACTTTTGGAAGTCGCTGCAAAGCGCACTGGGCACCCGTCTCGATATGAGTACAGCATACCATCCTCAGACGGATGGGCAAAGTGAACGGACTATTCAGACCCTGGAGGATATGTTGCGTGCATGCGTTTTAGATTTCGGAAAAAGTTGGGAACCCCACTTACCCTTGGTAGAGTTTTCGTATAATAACAGCTACCACGCAAGTATTAAGGCAGCGCCGTTTGAAGCGCTGTACGGACGGAGTGTCGATCACCACTCTGCTGGGCAGAGGTGGGTGACAGCCAAATCACTGGTCCGGAACTGGTACTCGAAACCTCGGAAAAGATTGTTCAAATCCGAAATCGCATGGCAGCAGCAAGAGATCGCCAAAAGAGTTACGCCGACAAGCGCCGAAAACCTCTCGAATTTCAAGTGAACGATCGGGTGTTACTCAAAGTCTCACCTTGGAAAGGTGTGGTTCTCTTTGGAAAGCGAAACAAACTCAACCCACGGTATGTTGGTCCGTACCGGATAACTGAGCGCATTGGTCCGGTGGCGTACCGACTGGACCTACCAACAGAACTCAGTGGCGTACACGATGTATTCCACGTATCAAATTTGAAGAAATGCCTATCTGATGAATCCCAAGTAGTCCCTTTGGAGGAACTACAAATTGATGAACAGTTACGTTTCATTGAAGAACCAGTCGAGGTTTTGGATTGGGAAACCAAAACGCTCAAACACAGCAAAATTCCAATCGTTAAGGTTCGTTGGAACTCGAGACGTGGACCGGAGTTCACGTGGGAACGCGAGGATCAAATGATGAAAAAGTATCCTCACCTTTTTGAAGGGCTAACCAAACACAGAAAACCGCGAAACTCGGCAAACCGTCAAACATCACCGGAGGTATGAATTAAATTTCGGGACGAAATTTCTTTCTACTAGGGGATGATATGACAAACTGAAAAAATTTTTTTTACTCTTTCAGACTCTCATCACGACTTGACTCAAATTTTCGGGACGAAAATTCTTTAACATGGGAATGATGTGACAATCGTCAATTTCAGGTTAACTCCGTTAACTCAACTCCGTCAATTCAAACTTTAAGATCGTTAAATCTATAACGCACACTTCATTACATTTAAACTAGGGTTTAAATGACGCTTAACACTTACTACATGTGTAGTCTTTCGGGATTTGCACCGAAACGCAAACGAGTTGACGCAAACGATTGATAAATGAACGAAAAACGTCAAAACAATAATTATGTGATAATTATGTGTTAGATATATGTGTGTTACTTGATTATGTTATGTGGAATGTTAAACAAGAAACAAGAACCAATTAGTTAGGCTAGAGATGTAACACTTGGAAGTAGAGGGACTAGAGTGTAACTTGTATAATTATAAATATAACCTTAACTACAAACCCTAACTTATTTTCTTTTCTTTTCCCCCACACCACAAACCCCGATCGGCCCTCCCTTTGTTCTCCACGGCTGCCGTCCACAAGAACACACACATATACACATCAAATCAAGTGATTAATCCAAGAACTAGGTGCTAGGAAGGTATAATTGATCATCCTTTACCTTCTTGTTGTTTAATTTTAATGTTTAATGGGTTAAGTACAAACCCTAGGCAGCCGATTTTGTTCATGTATATGGTTAATATGATTGTTGTTATTTGGATAATGAATTGATAACTAGATTGATGTTGTTGCATGATTCATTGTTGTCTTTGATTTGAGTTAAAACACAAACCCTAATCTTGTATGTATGGTGTAATTGAGATGCATGGATAGTAGTATTAGTGTCTAGCATGTTATATGATTTATTTGTGATCCATGGCTAGTGAAATTGTTAAGTTTTGATGTGAACAGAATCTGGGCAGAATGTGTATACGATGTTTAAATGACTGTAACGAAGTGTAAACGTGAAAATTGGTTGAAATTGTGGGTACTGCAGTAAACTAGGTTGAGTCTAGTTTCCATGAAGTATAAGTTTGTAATTTTTGGACAAGTAGAAGTGTACTTTTATTATTTTACAAAAACGTGGTGCAAAGCTGAGCTGTTAGACCTGCTGTTAGGTTAAGTTGTAAATGTTATATCTCATGAACCACAAGGTAAATTGGGTTGGTTCCACTTCTGGAAGTTGACTCATTGAGTTAGGAACCAAACCCAAGTGGTCTTGTATTTATTGGATTTTTCGTTTAACGGGAATTGCAAATAACATTCTGTTGCGCATGAATCTGACTGATATGAGTTTGCTGTAATGTTTTGTCATTATAAGAAAAATATGTGGAATAAAAATAAGATAAAATATGTTCTGGAAACCTAAGATATGTATGCTTCTGTGGTGATTTTTGGTGAATTAATTGAGACGTTATGATCGGTGAAATAGTACAATCTTTCAAGTAGAAATTCTGTCATAATGAAACTAACTGCTGAGTTGTGTAAAAATGCATGAAATATGATAGTTGTTATATATTTGTTATGTTTTGACCAAAATACCCTTGCGGGGAATAGTTGCTAATTGATTGCCATGAATTGACCAAATTGCCCTTATGGGGAATAATGGTTAGTTAATTTTGTTTGTTGACCAAAATGCCCTTACGGGGATAATTGCTAGTAAAGTATGTTATTAGTACGTGACACGAAAGTAATTGCTCACTCATGTATCGTATCACAATTGTACTTGTTTAAGTCACACACGATTCACAAACGAAACACGAAATCTGTTACGTGCATAGGTATTATGTGCCGAGTCTAGAGACTCGTTAAACGTACCGATACTTAGAAAATCTCTTTGTTATTTAGAACGCTAGAGAGTTTCTACGACGCGCATCACTTGGTGATCTATATCGGGATATTCTTCGCAAACAGTGAGTTTCACTTACCCCGCTCTTTGAACTGTTTTCAAACGTTTTTCACTTGGGGGAGATAACATACTCCGATAAACGCATTTTCTGAGATAAACGCATATTTAAGATTTTTTTATAAATTATATATCACTTGTAAAGGCTAAGCGGCAAACGTAACATTTGAAGTCCCACACATCGAACCGGTTAATATTTGGAATAGCGAGTCACTGTTGAGTAGTACTACTGGGTTTGACAAACCCCACCCGACGCTAAGCTCAACTGGAGGTTGAGTGGGTGTAATTTTGGCTAACACTTACCATGGTCTGGGTTGACCTGGTGACGGGCACTTGATAAACAGTCAGCTTCGGTCTCGAACCACTTAGCGATACTTGTTGTATAGATTAGCTACCTATCGATATAAATTTGACGTAACACTATCTGGTAATGCAAAACACTTAAACGCCGTAACGTGGTTACGCAACACTTAAACGCCGTAACGTGGTTACGCAACACTTAAACGCCGTAACGTGGTTACGCAACACTTAAACGCCGTAACGTGGTTACGCAACACTGAAACGCCGTAACGAGGTTACGCAAAACGCTAAACGATTTATCTTATATAACTTGTGAACTCACCAACCTTGTGTTGACACTTTTAGTATGTTATTCTCAGGTAGCCGAGGCGGGCGCGCGGTTTAGGAGCATGCATTAAATGAAAACACTTTTATTCTGCAAACTTATTTTTAACAGTTATCTTTGGTTTTAAGTCGTCCTGCGTGACGCAGCTTTTGAATTAAGGTTTTTACGCTTCCGCACTTATTTGCATTTAAACGTTTTTATGGTTTGATTATAACTGATGATTCCGATCCTGCCAGTTCACACCCTCTGACGGTAAAACTCCGTTAGTGGATTTTGAGGGTGTGACAAACATAACTGATCACTATGTTGAAATACCAAGACCTCATGGAGAATCTACAAATGAAACTCAACGTCCCGACTACGAGAAGGTTACGCACCTACCCGCATCAAATAAAAAGGAGTTATGTGCGACACCTGCGGGAAGAATCCCCGCGGGACACCTTAAAACTAAACCCTTTACGCATGAACGTCTGCACAGAAACCAACCACCTTTTCGCTTAAATCCAAAAGTTCACCCTGTTAATAAACTCTGAGAACGCTGGTTCCAGCAGAGCCAGATGGACCCACAGGATTCCTTATAAGGACGCCTGTGCAGTGATACGCGCAGGATTCGCTACAAGGACGCTTGCACGAAGACCAACTGGAGCCGCCGGACCCACAACGTTCAAAGAAATGGCCTACACGCAGAAGGCTATACGCGCAAGGTTACGCGCACAAAACACTTAGTCTATTCTTCAGATGAAAGGGGATTACCCCCGCCCAGAAAGAACCAGTTGCGTGTTTCAGAGATTTTTACCTTTTGACAGCACACTGACAACAGTACCAGGAACAGTACTGTAACACGAAATGTCAACTGTCAGCCGCACCTACTCTCACCAACCACAGTCCTGCATGTACTGTCAAATCAATCAGAATCTTCATAACCACTCCCTAGGACCATCACCCCCATCCCTAAATAAATAATAATAAACCCCATACCTAGTCATCATTACACCCAATATGATAAGATCTCAATCCCCTAAATCAAGGGATTGTGTTCCCTTGAATTTGCCTATAAATATCAATTCTTTAATAAAAATATCACAACCACAAGAAACACACTCCAAATTCCTCTCTTAAACCTGTAATTCTGCACTAACCATCTCCCAAGCATCCGTTTCCAGTTCCATCGCTAGGTAAGCCGAAACTTTAGTCTTGAGATTTACTTTTCTGACCAGCCCTTATATTCTTCGATTACTTGGTCTTAATACACATATTTCTTGTTATTTAAACATATTCTAGACTTTCAATTTCGAGGCTAACACCAAGAAACCCGAATCTCGTTTAATCTCTCTAAACCATCACTTAACAAGAATCACAGGTGAGTCTCACAGCCCCTATTTTCACTGTTTTTTTTAAACTGTTTTCGGGGCGAGGGACACGTGTTTCAATTATGTTTTATCATGGTATATTTACAAGCAATGCAAACGATTATCTGTTCATAGTGTCTATCTTGGTTATCAATGTGAGTGCGCAAGAACGAGAAAGTGATCACGAAACAATGGAACTCTAAGGGTAGGGACTACTGGTTTGATCAACCCGCTCGTAGGGGTCGCACCTCTTTGCATGGACGAGAGCCTAGTATGGTCATGGGGTAGTACTACTGGTTGTTAAACCCACTCGTAGGGGTCGCACCTCTTTGCATGGACGAGCGCCTAGTTTTCCGAACAACGATGTCCGCGCGTAACCCGCGGGACGGTATTATTAAATCCGCTCGTAGTGGCCACGCCACTTTGCATGGACGAGCACATAGTTTTCATCGATGTCCGCACGTAACCCGTGGGATGGTACTATCAAGAATATGTTTTAATGATGTTATCAGAACTATGTTTCAATATGGTTTTATCAAGAATATGATGCAATACGATTTATCAAGTCACCGAAACTTGTGAACTCACTCAGTTTATACTGATTCAAATATTTTTACGTGTCTTTCAGGTGGTAATTAAGTAGCGCAAAGGGTCACACGTAGAGCACTTCACGCAGAACAGCTATAAAAATGGTTTTTGGAAGATTTTAGTTCTATCCCTTCCACTCGCGTGGTTGTTCCCGCCGTGTAAGGGGATATGGCGCGGAAATCTTCAACGTTTTTCATATTTGGATGTTTTTATATGTTCTTCTAAACAATGTAATGTATTTTGTACTAGACATATCATGAGAAATGGGAAATTTATTTGAATGTTTGCAATGACCTGTGCTTGATTATCAATCCCCACGCGCGCACGCCCGGCTGTTTTCGCCGTTTAGGGCCGGGTGTGACATCTATAATCCTATCCTAAATTGGTCAGCCCTCTAGTTCCGACTTGGTAAGCTTCGATTGATAGTTTTCCGAGATTGCTCGTACGGAATTAGAGTTTTAATTTCATTTCACTAATTTCTCTGTTTTCTACGTAGGTTTACAATTTGTCGAAGAACAGGATCTTAAAGAAATTCTTTCTTTTCGTCTTCAAATTATAACCTAAAACATATCAAAGTTGTGAACTTTATGACTAATTTTTTCTTTGAATGTATTTTTGCTTGTGTTTGACAGTTATGACAAAACCGACGTATCCATTCGAGAAGAAGCACAATATGTGCGCTCTACTCCAAATCACTCCTGATAATCAACCGGTGGCTCTGTTGATTAGATGGATACAAGGATCAAATTTATGATTTTCATTTACAGAGTGCCCAATTATTTATAGAAATCATCAACCGGATTTCTAGCACTCTTCCCAACTCATTGAAGATGCCGAAGGTAGACGGATTGAGGCTACTGTTTCCTGACAGGAGATAGTAATAACTGAAAAACTTATCCGGGCAAGCCTACAGTTGAATGATGAAGTTGCAGGCCCAATCTATTTCTCCACAAACCATCTGTCGACTATCTTTCAGAAGACAATGGCTATCAGGGTGATGTACATGAAGGCCAGTTTAAATGGGATGTTCCATAACTTTACAGGTTCCTAATACATCATATTGTTCAGAATTATGCACCACGAAAGGGCTCTTAGACTTTGATGAGTCGTGATCTGGAAAATGCCATTGTGGTTGTTGTGTTTAGACAGCCATTCAACTTTTCAAGGATGATTTTTGAAGGATTTGCTGCAAATCTTAGGAAGCCTAACAAGGAAAATTATTGGTCTATCCGAGATTCCTGCAAATCACAATCATTCTGGTATTACCTGATTTGCCAACCTTGGGCATTACTCATACATTGCAAGATCCAAATGTCTACAAGCGAATAGCGAAGTTGGCTGCACAAAGCAACTCCAACCTGGATGTTGAGTTTGATATACTTCTATGGTTATTGAACAACGATTTGGAAATCATGCTTGTACCAGAATCACCTCATGTGACTTCTGAGGAAGAGGAGGAGAGTGAAGATGATAGTGATGATAGTTCTGATGATGATGCATAAGATGATGGAGGAAATGGTGATCATGATATACGAGGTGATGGTGTTGAAATTATTGCTGAAAACATTGATGATTCATCTCAGGGGGAGAATCAACCATACCTACACCACCAACCTCACCCCAAAACCAGCCACTTAACCAACACACATCACCACCCTAGACCACATTCCCAATCCAAAACCAAAACAACAAACCGTACATCCCATCCTCACCTACCCAAAGCCCACCTCAAACACAAATTTAAAACCAAGACCATATACAATCACAAACTCTTGACCAACCCATAAACCTAACCAATGAACCAATCCAACCACAATCCCATATCCCTGACCCATTCTCAACTACTCCTTCTAGATCCCCTTCCCCTTATGAACATTTATTTGGAAGATATATGGATGTTGTTGAGAAAACTATTGCTTGAGAATGGAAAATGAAGACCTGAAAAGGCAAAATACTGAGTTGAAGGCTCTATTGGCACATGCACAACACAAGATTCAAACCCTGTAGGCTGAGGTTGAGAACACCTCAGTTGTACCAAAACATGGGGAGAATCTACCTGTGGTCAATAAGGAAAGGGGGGATGCTGTGGTGAATGAAGATATATTGAAAAAACATTGTGTTGTATATGAAACAGTAAGGATGATAGTGAGGATAAGACTGATGATGATATTGGATATGAATCTGATAGGGGTAAACAAGACTATGATGCAAATGATAAGGTGATTGACAAAGTGATGGGGAAGGTGACTTAAAACAAGGTTGTGTTGACTGAAGAAAGTGTTAATGATAAAACCTCTAATTTGAAAAATGATGATGATTTTGATGAGGAGATGAAGGACTCGATGAATGAAATTGACAATTATCCCAGTGAACCAAAAATGGTGAGGGAAACTGATGAAGAGAGGAGGAAATCCAAAGGAAAATACATTGTTGAAAATGAAGAGCAGTTACATCCTCTGAACACTCAAAACAAGACCATTTATGACTTATTGGATGTTGATGAACTGATGAACAAGCTGCCAAAAGGCATGCTGATTTATTGAATGAGATAATGGAGAGAGAAAGGATTGCAAAATCCTTAACTGAGTAGGAGTTTAAACAACAGAAGAATTATTAGAGGAGGCTCATATTACTAAAACTTTATACGAATAGTGGGAGCTTGACCAAGAAGTAGTTGAAAGCTTGATAAAGCTGAAACAAACTGAAGAGGTTGACAATACCCTTGCTCTTGTCATCTACAATATAAAATAGTCTGAACAAGAAGGACCAACTCAAATCACTGCTGAAAACATTAATGATGATTCAAATAAGCAGGTGGTGACTGATGAAGCTGGAGAGTCAGTGACTAGGATTGTTTCTAAAGCCTGAAAGAGGCAAAGGAAGACTTGGAGTAAAATCCAAAAGAGTGGGATCCTGAATTATGGGGTAAATATGAAAATAAATACCTTAGGAGTAGCAAGAGTGCACATCCTAAGAGGGCTGAGTATGTGGTGGAATGTCCCAAATTGAACAAAAGTTCTGCTAAGGATGATGACCAAAAGGCTTAATATACTGTTGAAAGCCTCAATGAAATGGAATGTCCTGTGAAGGCTATTCCTATCCAAATTGTTATGCCTGATGATACACATAATGAGCCTGAGTTTAATGAACCAAGAATAGAGGCTCTGAATGATTTTTCTGATGATGTTGATGCAACTGCTGCTCCCCAAATGTTGAGCTAACTGATGAACATAGGGAAATTATACAACATTGTTTGGATGATGCTAAAATGAAGAATCCACTTATCCTAAAACTCATTAAGAAGAAAACTATGTCTAGGCCCTCAGCTGTAAGTGTCCCAATTCCTACCACTAGAGCCTCTCATCAAAGACAACAAAGTCCACCTTCTGATGTGGACTTACCAAAGAGGCTGCTCTTTTATTCACAAACTGAAACACTCAAAGTGATCATGTCTAGTGGTGAACTGAAGGAAGTGATCTCTAGAGATGACTTTTTGGATTTCAAGAGGGAACAGCTAACTGAGATGGCAACTATGAATCTGTATGCATATCACAACAGACATAGGTTTGATGGAAGACAACAATATGATTATCTAAACATCTCAGGGATCAATCTAGGAAGGGATTGCCCATGCTAAACAAGAAGAGGGAATTGGAAATTTTTGAATCTGAAAGGAACAAAAGGGTAAAGAATATGAGAGAGATCAGGTACATTGAAGAAACATACAAGGAAAAGACCAAGAACAAGGACCCTCTTGCTATATGATGGAATGCTTAAGTATGAGGTGACAGATGACAAGGCCCAATTGTGAAGTCCATGGAAATGGAAGGATTGCAAGCATTGACTTCAATGATCAAGATGGATCATTCATTCTCATAAACTCTAATGGACTGGCCTTGGGCATCATCAAGGAGGACACGGATCTAGAATTTCTGCATGTGGAGGACCTCGCGGATATAAGCAGATGGAATCTACCCTCTAAGCATCCTAACCACAGTCGGTTATTTATTTTTAAAGAAAGTGCTGCATCAGTCAGGTTGGATAGAAGAATGGAAGCCTCAAGCTCAAGAAGATGAGATTATTTATTAGCTGAGGCTTAATTTGTAATGTCCATTGAACAAAATTCCATCTTGTAATATTTTTCATTATGATATGTATTTCATTTTGAAATTTGATGTGTATTTGGATAAGTGTATGTAACCTTAGAGGTGTTTTGGTACAGCTGAGGTGTTTCAATCTAGGGGGAGATTGTTGGGTCGATTATTTGACAAGAACAGACATAAGGAAGATTGTAATCCTCTTAACCTCTCTGAAAATGGCTAAGTATGGGTACCGAGCACACTTAGGCCTCCCAACAAGCTTTTACTTATCCTAGCATGTTATTTTGCCTTCCGAGCAAGGTTATCTTCTAGAATTCCCCTTAAGTGTTAAACCGAGAAAGGTTCACTTTGTCAAGCAAGGTTGTTCTTCAAGTCAAGCTAGGTTTTTTTCCTAGCAAATCCTTGGCTAAACCAAGCTGATAACAAGTCATTTGGAAGATCTAGCAAGGTTTATTCTTAATAAACAGTGGTCCCAGCAAGCTTGAAGAAGGTTGATAAAGAAATATCTTAAGGACTTATTTTAGCAACGTTCAACTCAAAGCAAGCTACAATGCTACTAGCACAAGCTAAAGTGTTACCAGCACACTTTGGTTTGTTCAATTAGTTAAAGTTAACAAAGAGTTTAAGGGATTTCTGAAGAACAAGTTTGCTCGTAGGATCATATCGAGCAAAGTTTACTATGGTCAAGAGGATTGAAGTCTACAAGGTGATTATTTTCTTAGGAAAATATTCTAAGTAAAGTATGCTCGGAGAACTGTTCCCCAACATACTTAAGTTACCGTGTCAGCTCGTAGAAGAAAAAAGCTGCAAAGCTTACCCAAAGACCTGTTTACACTTAGAAACTTTTTGTAATGTGTTTTTATGATTATGTATAAGTGATTAGGGTTTCTAGAAGTAATGTAAGATGTCAGGGCAGGCCTATAAAAGGAATAATTTATGGCACGCCTACGAGACGAAAAGACGACACCTAGACCTTTCACCTGATATTGATTTTGACGGCTGTCTCTATCACGTACGGATAAAAAATTCCATTCTTAAACCCTTATTGATTTCCTATTGTTTCTGGCATATTATATTAATGAAAATCTTTTGAGTTACAATGTGTGTTTGTTACCTTTGTGTCTAGTAAGAAACATTTAGTGTGTTAGTGTTTCCGCCATTAAAACCCTATTGTTCTTTCCTAAATTAGCAAGTCGTTAACCTTATTTTCGACACTTAATGTGTGGGTTACGACATAGTGATTAAGCAATATATTCGGGACTGACAAGAAGTATGAGGCCGATAGGTTGGAACTTCCTCTAAGAAATGACCAGCTCAACTTGCCTCAAACCCAATCGATAGGCCATGGTGACAACCATGTGCGATAGATTTTGTATAGGCATCACTAAGAACAAAATTGAACTCACCGATATGAAGGAGGTAGAGTACAACGTGCGGAAGCCTAGTTTGAACAACAAACGATTCTCCGAAAGAAGCTGGTCAACAAGTCTTTTGAGGGTTGAAATACTAGAATCGAATGCAAGTTTCTCATAAGAGATTTTTTCGCTTCTCATCTTCTAACGTCTTACAATCATCAGCTAACTTCTTCATTCCAACATCTTATTCTGCTTATCTTGAATGAACACCCTAACCGCATCAAGATCATAAACCAAGCTTTGTTCATGAGTGGTCAAGGTTTCAACTTTCTTAGCTGCCTCAACCATGTCACTCTCAAGCCTCACTTTCTTGTCTTGTGGCTCCTTGATCTCGTAGCTCCATCATCCCAAACCTTCTGGGACTAAAGCGGTAAAGCAAGCTAAGAACTGAATAACCTTCTTCATTACTTTACTATCATCCAACACTTCCACAACTTCCTTCTCAGCAGGAAGAATGCAATAAAGAAGAAGGTCTTGACAGACATGAATCTTCCATACGGTATCACAGTAGTGAATTTTCTATGCTGGCACATAAACAGAAGTCGCATCATCAGAAAAAACATGTTCAACATCATCACAACGGGAAGCAACACCCTTCCCTTTATTAGAAACTTTCTCCACAACAACGCGTTTCTTAACAACAACTTCAATAAGAATAGACCTTCTAACCTGCTTGACCTCGTCCACCTTTTTCAAACTGATGGCTCGGACATCAGTTTTCTTGCTAGTAGCTTTGGAAACCTTCATAGGATCAACAGCAGTACCCTTCTTCTCAATACTCGACTTCATTGGTTCACTCTAGGAATCTTCTCTTTGATAGAAGCAAAGTCGATGATTGAGAAAACAAGAGCAGATTCATCATCAACATCAATAGTATCAGCAATAGAAGAGCTTTGGGCAGAAGCTACATTTTCTTCATAAGTAACCTCACTTGCTTCATAAACATTTAACATACTTTGCTTTTTGAAGCATTCACTTTCAAGCTTTTCTATCTTCAAATTTCAATGACTCAATTTTTTTAAGTAATTCAAGTGTGGAGGTTGAATGTACCTAAGTTGTAGAAGATCCAGCTTCACTCTCCACTTGTGCCATCAGTGAAACATTTGCTTTGCTTATATCATCAGTCAAATCCACATTCTTGTTGAGCAGCAACTGCCACATTTCCTTTCTTTCTAGGTTGATTAACATTGTTGTTTCTGTTGGTGTTGTTGGGAGCATGTGGAGGATTTTGATTGTTGTTTCTTTGGTAGTTCTGATTCTGAGGTACAACTTGCTGATTGTTCTGTTGTGGTTGTTGGTAATTGTTGTTGAAGTTTGGGTTATTGTAGTTTCTTTGATGTCCTTGCTGGTACTGGTACTAATTTCTTGGTTGTTGGTTATGATATTGATTGCCTTGGAAGTTTCTTGGTTGATTTCATTCCCTTGCAAAGTGTCCTTGTTGTTGACAGTTATAGCATATTGCTTTTGACTTATCAAAACATATTCTTACATTAGGACCTGACACAAGAGACCTCCCAGTCCTATTGAACAACCTTTTGCTTCTAAGAGCCAGCATAGCAGCCTGCCACTTAAGATCCATGTCTTCCAAATCAGCAGCATCAATCTGATCAAGATCATCTTGGACAACAATGGTATAGATCATGTTCTTGGCAACAAACGCATTGTATGAATCTGTGAACATTGAAAACAGGGCTTGGTATTCACTTCCTTGACCACCACTACTAACAGCATAAGGTGTATGTCCACTAGCCATTGTGACATAATCATTATCGTCAATGAGTTAGACATTGAACCTTGACTGTCCGTTCTGATTACTAGACCTTCCAGCAACAAAACCTCTTGGTGTTTCACCACCAAGCTCAATTGGTTCTTCAATAATTGGGATTTGCTGTTGGTTCTTGGTAGACAAGTTACCCATTGGAGCAATAAGTATATTTGTCATTTGAAAACATGGCTTATCTTCCCTAATCATTTCATTCTTTATCATCACGCTTTAGTCCATCATAATTTGGTTTTTTCCTGATAAACTTGCTTGCAGTGTACCATTCTTTTGACAGAGATGACAATAGCTTTGTGTTCAACTCAGAATCAGTGACCACATAGTTAGTTGTCCTGATATCATTTACTATTGCCATATATCTCTCCAAAACTGACTTCAGTCTCTCACCATCTTTGTATTTGAATCTATGAAGCTGCTACTTAAGCCTCTCCATATTGATTTTCATCAATTCTGAGTTGCCTTCAAACATTTCCAGAATGACATCATTCATGGCTTTAGCAGTGGCATGGTGAGCCACCTTAGTTAGAAGTTCCCAAGATAGCCCTAATTTTAACATGGCAAGAGCTCAATCATCCACCTTTATCATTCTTACTTCAATAGTCTGGTTGGCATTTTTTCCATCAGGTACATATGGTCCATTTTTGATGGAATTCCACATGTCCACATCATTATAACATACTGCAGCTTCAAAGAGAACTTTCCATTTTATGAAGTTTTCCTATCCATATAATCTTGGAATTTTGTTAGTTGAGACCTCTTGCTCGTCGAGTCCAGACATTTTTGTGATTTTTTTAAAATTATTTGAAAAACAGAGAAAAACAATTGACAAACTTAAACAGATTTAAAATTTTTTTAAAAAATTAATCAGATCTGTAGATTAAATCTTCAGATATGATGAATCTGGTCAGATTAAAGCAAGATCTAGAGTAAAAATTAAAACTTTAATTCATAAACGAGAAAGAAAACACCCAAATATTGTAGATTTGGAAGGAAATGAAGAACAGAGCAGCTGACGTCAAATTTCAGTGAACAGTATTCTGCTTACGTCATTCTTCTTCTTCAGATCTGCTACAGTTCTTCACCTTTATAGCAGCAACAAGGCTCTGATATCACTTGTCGGTACCTCTAATAGGATATATCACTCACACAATTAATGTCGCAACCCACACAGTTAAGTGTCGAAAAGAGGGTTGACGACCTACTATTTAAGGTAAGAACACTAATATGTTAAAGGCGGAATCAATAATGCATTAATTGTTTCTTATCAGACATAAATGTAACAAACACAGAAATCAACTCAAAAGATTTCCATTTATAGAAAGATCATACAAATGCAAATCAATCAGGGTTTCTGTGAGGAATGTTTAATCCGTACAATTCTTAGGAAAGCCGTCACAATCTCTTTTCAGGAATATTTCAGGTTGTCTGAAAAGTCTGTGAAGGGTGTAAGGAGGCGTGCCCTAAATTATTCTATTTATAAGCCTGTTACCTTGACAGCTGTCTGTCCTTCTAGAAACCCTAATGATTGATACATAATCAAAAAATCATATTACAATAAATTCAAAGTATAAAACAGGTCTTCGAGTAAGCTTGAAGCTTTTGTCTTCTTTGAGCAGACCTGGTAACCAAAGTGTGCTGGGGAACAGTTCTTTGGGTAGACTTTATGATACGGATCGGAGCCCACTCGAAGAACCACCAGGCCCATTGAACCATGACTAGAGACTGCCAGCCCTTTAGTCTTGTATCCAATCTTTTGGTCTTCATATTTATCTCTTTAAATTTAGTAACGATCTTTTCTATGTTTCTCTTATTTTTAATTCCATAATTATCGTTTTCTAGTTTCTTATTTAAACATTGTAATATATGATTGGATGGTTTAGTTTTTTGAGTAATAAGAATTTTCTTGAACAATATTTGTTCTTTGTCTTTCAGGTAATCGAAGGCAAGTTATCACGCTAGGGTTTCTAGCGTCCACTCGTATACGAATCCGTATCAAGTGGTATCAGCAGCTCGGGTTACTCAGGATGTCTGCACAGGGGAGAGATCGTCGTCATCAATACCGTAGATTCGCCGCCGGAGGCAACGGTCATGTACAACGTGATCCTCAAGACATTGCTGAGATTAAACGTCTTCAACAACGGGTTTGTGAACTTGAAATCAATCAGTTTCACAACACAGATGACTCCGCTACAAAATCGGTTATATGGGAAGAAGAGAACAACGGGTTTCACAACATATTCGGTGGGCGCCGCCATCATGGTGTGCCGCCACCCCCACCGTTAGACCCCATTCGCTCTTTGGGTATTCGTACGGAGATTCCAGAATTTGAGGGCAACATGCAACCAGATGATTTCATCGATTGGCTTCAAACGGTGGAACAAATATTCAACCTCCGGGATGTTCCCGACAATCTCAAGGTAAAACTCGTTGCAATTAAATTAAAAAAAATGCTTCGTTATGGTGGGAACATATGTAGAAGAAACGCTATCATAAGGGTAAAAACAAGGTGGAATCATGGGACAAGATGAAGAGGCTGTTGCGAGCAAATTTTTTGCCCACGAATCACCGCCAAGAATCTTTCTTAGAGTTCACAATTTGCGACAACAATCGTTGACCGTACAAGAAATTATCGCTGAATTTGAACGCTTGCGTATGCGTTGTGGCATAGAAGAAGATGAAGAACATAGTATTGCTCGTTTTTTAGGGGTACTCCGGTCCGAAATCTCGGACGTTATTTATTTACAACAGTATTGGTCATTTAATGATGTTTGCAAGTTAGCTCTACAAGTGGAGAAACAATTGTTAGCTAAACATCGACCAAACACCCGCACTACAACAACTGCTCGGCCTCCGACATCGACCTCTTCTCAACCACGGGGCGGAACCGTAAAAGCCGACCCTCTCCTAGCGTCGGGGCCGTAGATAGGTTCATCAAGTGGTACGTTTCACGATCGGTGTTACAAATGTCAAGGCATTGGTCACCTCAAACGGGATAGTCCCAATAAACAAGTCCTTGCTTTTGTTGACGAACCCGCACCAAAATATGATACTGAGGACGATGACGAGGGAACTGAAATTCTTTATCCCGATCGGGGTGAAGCACTTGTTGTTCAACGTATTCTAAACACGTCTGTAGCAGATTCATCCGATGACACGCAATGGCTTCGTAACAACATTTTTCGCACAAAGTGTACATCTAAAGGCAAGGTTTGTACCGTTATCATTGATGGCGGTAGTTGTGAAAATATGGTAGCAAGTACCATGGTGGAAAAACTCAGATTACCGCTTCAAGACCACCCTGACCCGTACCAAGTAACATGGCTAAGAAAAGGTAATCTTCTTAAAGTTACTCATCGGTGTTTAGTTCCTTTCTCCATTGGTAATAAATATAGTGACGAACTATGGTGTGAGGTCATTCCGATGGACGCATGTCATCTTTTATTGGGTCGTCCATGGCTTTATGACCGTCGCGTAAAACACGATGGCTTCCGCAATACTTACACCTTTAAAAAGGATGGCCTTAATATCACGTTGGCACCCTTGTATCCTAAGCAAGAAGAGTCCACATAGTCACTATTGGTAGCAAAGTCAGATTTCACAAAACTCACCAAGAATAACCAAGAACATCTTATTTTTGGGCTATTAATTGCCGAAGAAAACCCCACTGTACCGTTAGTTCCACGGGAAGTGCAACCCCTCTTGACCGAGTTTCGTGATGTTTTTCCAACCTACATTCCCGCCGGTCTTCCCCTCATACGGGAAATCCGACATTGTATCGATTTTTTTTCCAGGTGCAAGTATCCCAAACAAGCCCGCGTATCGAATGAATCCCAAAGAGTTTGCTGAATTACATCGCCAAGTAACCGAACTGTTGAAAAAAGGCCTCATTCGGGAGAGTATGAGTCCATGTGCAGTCCCGGCTCTACTCGTACCCAAGCCAAATGGCACTTTTCGAATGTGTATTGACAGCCGTGCGGTTAACAAAATTAGAATAAAATACCGGTTTTCCTATTCCGCGTTTTGATGATTTACTCGATCACTTATATGGCGCAAAGGTCTTTTCCAAGATTGATTTACGTAGTGGGTATCACCAAATCCGAATGCGACCCGGCGATTAGTGGAAAACAGCGTTCAAGACGCGAGATGGGTTATATGAGTGGATGGTGATGCCATTTGGGTTATCTAATGCACCAAGTACTTTTATGCGGTTAATGAATCACATTTTCAAACCTCTTATCGGTCGGTGCGTTGTCGTTTATTTTGATGATATATTGATTTTTAGCAAAGATGTCGCCACACATTTAACCCACTTACGGGATGTTTTTATGATCCTCCAAGAGCAAAAGCTTTATGCCAATGAAACAAAGTGCCAATTCTTGACAACGAAGATTATATTTTTGGGTTATCTAGTCTCAGGTGACGGCATCCGCATGGACGACTCAAAGTTTCGGCCATTACATCGTGGCCATCCCCACTATCGCTTCATGAGGTTAGAAGTTTTCACGGTCTCGCGTCTTTCTATCGCCGCTTCATTCGCAACTTTAGCACTATTGTCGCCCCTATTACGGAATGCTTAAAAAGTAGTAAGTTTACTTGGTCCTCCACCGCCCAGCACTCGTTTGATGTTCTTAAAACCGCCGTCACCAACACACCCGTTCTTGCCTTACCAAACTTTGAACACGTTTTTCATGTCAAATGTGATGCCTCAGGGGTGGGCATTGGGGGCGTTTTGAGCCAACAACAACGTCCTATTGCTTTTTTTTAGTGAAAAACTAAGTGATACACAGAGACGATATAGCACGTATGACAAAGAATTTTATGCTATTGTGAGGAGTCTGGAATATTGGCGACATTACCTACTCCCCAATGAATTTGTTCTTTATTCAGACCATCAGGCGCTTAAGTTTATTCAAGGCCAAGCAAAGTTGAATCCCCGACATGCAAAATGGGTCGAAACTCTATAAGATTTCACGTTTGTTATCCGGAACAAAGCAGGTTCGGCCATCTCCGTCGCGGACGCTTAAACCGTCGGCCAACTTTCATCACTACCGTCACTTTTCAGGTAACCGGGTTTGAATCTTTTTCTAATTTGTACCAAGATGACCCTGATTTTCATGCTATTTGGGATAAGAGTAGAGTTGCACCATATCAGTCATTCATACAAAAAAATGGGTTGTTGTACAAAGGGAAATGTTTGTGTGTGCCTCAATCCTCCTATAGGGAAGCTATTATTATTGAATGCCATCAAGGGGCTTTGTCTGGTCATTTTGGAAGGGCTAAAACAGTTTCTTTAGTACAAGATCGTTTCTTTTGGCCGAAATTAACACGGGACGTTACCATGGTTTTAAAGAGATGTCGTGTTTGCCACATTGCTAAAACTCAAAATACAAATCTAGGTTTATACACACCGTTGCCCGCCCCTACGGGACCGTGGGAGGATGTTAGTTTCGATTTTTTATTGGGTTTACCCTTCACACAACGAAAGAAGGACTCGATTATGGTTATCATTGATCATTTTTCTAAGATGGCTCATTTTGTTCCACGTGTCAAGACATTTGATGCCTCGCAAGTTGCCCGACTTTATTTTGCAGAAATCGTACGTTTGCATGGGGTTCCAAATACGATTACGTCTGATCGCGATGTCAAGTTCATTAGCCATTTTTGGCGTACGTTGTGGAAGCGTTTAGGTGCAAAGTTAAAATTTAGTAGTTCACACCATCCACAAACGGACGGTCAAACTGAGGTGACCAACCGGAGTTTGGGAAATTTACTTCGGGCCCTTGTCGGTGATAACCCAAAGAAGTGGGATTTGGTTTTGCCTCAAGCCGAATTTGCATATAATCGATCCAACCATAGTGCAACAGGACGCAGTCCATTCTTCATTGTGTATGTAAGAAATCCTTTCACTCCACTTGATTTGGGTCCTTTTCCTGAGCTCGACCACTACAGTGCAGAAGGAGATGAACAAGCCAACCAAATTAAAAAGCTACATGAACAAGTTAGGGAGCAGATTGTGAAGCATAATTTGCAATATCAAACGAGGGTTAATAAACACCGGCGACAAGTGGTTGTTAATGAAGGTGATTTGGTTTGGGTTTATTTGCGACGTGAACGTTTTCCACAGGGATGTTTCGGGAAGCTTCAAACACGGGCTGATGGTCCTTTCCGTGTCCTGAGACGAATCAATGATAATGCGCACAAGATCGATCTCCTAGGACATTATAAAGTGTCCGCCACATTTAACGTCGCCGATCTAGCACCATACGTTCCTGAAGATGCAGGTGACTCGAGGTCGAGTCCATTTTTAAAGGGGGAGGATGATACGGATTGGAGCCCACTCGAAGAACCACCAGGCCCATTAAACCATGACTAGAGACCGCCAGCCCTTTAGTCTTGCATCCAATTTTTTGGTCTTCATATTTATCTCTTTAAATTTAGTAACGATCTTTTCTATGTTTATCTTATTTTGTATTCCATAATTATCGTTATCTAGTTTCTTATTTAAACATTGTAATATCTGATTGGATGGTTTAGTTTTTTGAGTAATAAGATTTTTCTTGAACAATATTTGTTCTTTGTCTTTCGGGTAATCGCAGGCAGGTTATCACGCTAGGGTTTCTAGCATCCACTCGTATACGAATCCGTATCAGTTTACTTAGAATATTTTCCTTAGAAAATATTCTCATAGCAGACTTCATCCTCTTGTCATAGCAAACTTTGCTCGATATGATCCTACAAGCAAACGTATTCTTCTGAAATCCCTTCAACTCTTTGTTAATATAAAACTTATTGAACAAACTAAAGCGTGTTAGTAACACTGTAGACCTGTGTTGGTAGCACTGTAGCTTGCTCGGAGTTGAACCTTGCTAGAGAAAGTCCTTAATATAATTCTTGATCAACTTTCTTCATGCTTTCTGGGACCACTGTTTATTAATCAAACCTTGCTACATATTCCAAAATACATGGCTTCATTAGCTTGGTTTAGCCAAGAGCTTGCTAGGAAACAAATCTTGCTCGGCTTGAAGAACAACCTTGCTAGACAAAGTGAACCGTGCTCGGAGTAACACTTAAGAAGACTTCAAGAAGATAACCTTGCCCGAAAGGCAAAATACCTTGCTAAGATAAGTAAAAGCTTGCTTGGAGGTCTAAGTGTGTTCGGTATTCATACATAGCTAAATATCAGAGATGTTGAGAAGATTTCAATCTTCACTTAGCACTTTTCTCATCCCAACAATATGTTTATACATGGGTCTTGTGGAAAAGGAGCAACAATGAAGCTAACTCCTGAAGAAACAAGCACATGGGAAAATGCACCAGATTGAAAAAATATAGTTTAGGAGCTAGATGTTGAAGGTTAGTGTGTGAGATTGAACATTTAGTTTTCTTGTGTTTTCATATATTTTTAGAACATGTACATTGAATATTATTTATTGTTACTATTTGTGATGATTATCAGCTAAATTCTGAATAATATAGGTTTTTGATGATTAATTTATGATTTGCCGATTTCTCGATTTTTGAATTTTATTGTTGGGTTAATTCTAGAGTAATGAATCTTTTTACAATTGATCTTATGTGTATGTGTATTTAGGTCTTATTTATTGTTGATATTTGTTTCGCATGTGTCTTGTTGAATGTCTTTCAGTCACAGATGCATGTTTAGGTATCTTACTATGTGCTTTTGGTTATTTATATGGTTTTGCTAGACGTAGTAATCCATAGAAATATTGATTAGTGATTTGTTAGAGTTTCATTTTTGCTACCTAACTAGATAGCCGACAATGGATATATAGTTAGGTTGTCTATGAGGTTAGGTCTTTAGGTTTAAACTCTCTAAGTGGAGGTTTTTCTATATTTCCCTTGTTTTACTGCAATTATGTGTCCTATCGATAGTTTTTAAGATTGCATTTAGGTGTATTGAGATAGTGAGATCGACGGGTACTTAGCATTGTTGGATAGAATGGCAGGTAATCCAACCAAGTGGTGAGCAACATACGCCCCTAAGGGTTTCCATTTAGGTTATACCGGATGATGATCATGGATCCACTTGATCGCTTAAGGGTGTCATATTCTAAGACCCTGGTTCCATCATACTTTCCATTACCGAGAGAGATTCCAAAGTTACCAATTGGATTCTAATCTTAAGTAGTGCTTTTCTTATCTTTGAGTTCGTCTAAAAAGTCATGTTGAAGTATGTCAGTACCAGTTTGATTTTAGTTAGTTAGTTGTCCAACTAGTTTAATCATTAACTTTTTAGTCATAGTCTAGTTTAGTTGTCACAAGTGTCCTTTAGGTTCGATATTCAGACTTCATTAGGCTTTACAACAGTCGATATGTACACTCGCCTGTCTAGTGGTCTAACATTAGGAGAATAATGATTTATAAATTTAAAACTAGAGTGTCTAGGTTAGGTTAAGTTTTTATAGACTACTTTTAGCACATAAAAAACTGCTCTCCAACGTGAATTCCGAAAGAGTTCGCATTGCCACTAAGGTCTTGAAATCGTGATATTGATAATCGTGCTTGAATGGTGGCATTTCATCCTCAAGAAATCCTTATATTCCCTAAGGAGGTTCTAACTCGTGGAAATGCTTTCCAATGGAGCTTAAGAACAAATAAACCAATGCACACAAATAGTGTTGTATGAAGGAGTTTTGACAATTTATAAAATATCTTTTTGATAAGACTAAAATTTAACATTATTATTTGTTAGTCACAAGTGTTATAAACATTGATGAAATGTTAGATATAAGCAGCAAAACATATGTCGTTACCACGATTAAAAGCAAAAGGAGACTGTCAGAAAATCACATGCAAATAAATCGTGAATGGTAAGGGAAGGATCAAGAAGAATAGTATCAACCAGAACTATAAATGGAAACAGTCAAAAGTAAAGATTCGAGTGTCACCTCGAAAATCTCAATTGTTGTGGCAAGCTCCATTACAGGGAATCTCTACTATTCCTCATGATACCAAGCAAGGGCCGATGACCTATTAAAGCAAGAACGACTCTATAATCCAGCATCACTCCATTAGAAACAACCATCACCAAAAAGCCATTGAGAAAATTGATAAAGAAACCGTTCCCAAGCAGCTAAACGCGACCCCAATCCCAGTGGAAGTTGAAAAAATTATCAAGACAAACAACCTTGATGTTTCTCAACTAAACTACAAGACCTTCCTAACCATCACCCTTAAGCGAAATGGCCCCTTTATGAAGAATTACAGGTTTCACCCAGATTACCCTTTTCTCAACATCCTACATGTCAGCAATCTGTACCAACTACCAACAGAAGCCTTAGAGTTTTTCTGGTATTTGTTTGAGATATTCAAAATAGCTGTCAATTAACTCTGAAAAACTTATTACCCACCTAATTACCCAGGAGTCAAGAATTATGCCCCCAGAAAGGACAAATATGGTTAAACTCCTTAAATGGTTCTGCCCAATCAACAAAAGGGTGAATATTTTATCATCCAGAAAATGCAGAAACTGCCTGGTGTTATTTGGAAAACCAAGTAAATAAATGCATAGCGGCCCACCCAAGAGGAATAATGACCCGTCCATCTATGGGTGGTTTGATATGAACTCATCAAGCTATTACTTCAAAATTAACTACCTGCAGCCATGGCAAGAAACCCGTTGTTACTTAGTAAAAATAAACAAAGTATGTTTTGAAGACATTCCCCGGAAATCTTAGCAAAAGAAGACACCTGGACAACTGAAAACCCCAGACAAAGGAATGGGATCAAGTTATCTTAGACTATTGGAACAACAAGTGCCTGTTCAATCAAGTTTTTGGAAATTGAGGCTCCACTAAATGAATACATGTATGCACGAGTTCAAGACCCATCTAATTCTGAAGTTGATGCTCCACCATAAGAAGACTCATACCCAAGTCAACCGAATTTCACAATTGAGTTCTGTGACATGACGGAAATGAAGAAGCATGCGCCTAAATAATTTCACTAAGTTGTGTAATTTTATTATTGTGTGTTTTATGTGTGTTTAAGAATAAAGCTTAATCATTCTTAAAGTGATTTTAGCATATAGGTTAAGTTTTTTATGTTTCTAGTGTTGTGTGATGTAAGTAATGATGTCATGGACACTCTTCCTTAGCCTATAAAAGGAGGGTTCCCCCCTAGTATGTTTTAAATCCTTAGAAAGAAATAAAATCTTCTTCTTATATATTTCTCTTTAACCTCTCTCTATTTTCTCTCTCTAAAAACCTTTTAGTCTTTTATTATTTATATTTTTTGTGGGTTGTTTGAGGGTCCTCTCAAGTCTAGAAATCCTAGTCCATGAGGTTCAGAAGATTTCCAATCCGAGCCCCGCCTTGTGTCTTGAGGTTTTTACTGGTCTTTCTGAAAATCAGCCATACACTCCCCTATTTTATGCTTCACAAACCATTACATTAATTGTCACATTAGATTTCAAACACTATTAAAGACATTCATTTTCTCAACATCCACCTAGTTCGGGCAGGGCATAGTACTTAGACCACCCTAGTTCGGACGGTTTGCCCTAGAACACCCCTACCACTCCTCTCGAGCTGTGTTCCCATGAATGGTTTGCATGCAAAGAAACTTGCTAGTGTGAGCAAATTTTGACCGTAAGGAACGGTAATATTACCAACATTATTTTCAAAAAAAAATTTAATAGCTCTTTCACATATATATATATATACCCATTTGAATTTAAAAAAACAATGCACTGCCTTCTTTCAATCTCTTTATCTATTTTAAAAGTACATACACCATTCTCACTATTTTAACCATGAATCATAACAATTATGTGTAGTAAAAATAACAATGCCAACCAACTGGGCACGCCAAACAGGAGACACGAAAGATGAATGACCAAGATGGAAGATGTGTTGTTGATAATGTGGTTCGATACCCATCACAAAATTCAATTTTGGTTATGCATTAGTGAGACTTTTCATACATGGATGGGTTGGGCAACTTACCCTTCCGTTGACTATATATCAGCAAAATAGAGGTTGATTCGCTAGCAGAAAGTTTAGCATGCACTACCCACGCACTATGATGTACTGATTTGTTGAGTCAACAAAAATAAGAGTTAAATATTTATGTGTTGGAATAATATTCACATCTTTTTAATTAATTAGGCTTCTCACATCTTCTATATTATATATAATTAAAACCCATGCGTTGGTGCTACCGGTGAATATGATTGGTCCAGTTGACACCAATTCTACGGTGATATTTTAATTTTTTTTTGTTAAATTCTGTTTAGCCAGCGAGTTACTGTTGATACCGTCGATAACGACCGAGTTCTATGTTTACGACTTATTGCCAATGTCGTACTGACCTAATTCGCGTCTGTTCACTACCACAAAGAGTGTGTTTTTGTTATTGTCGTTAACGTATAATGATTCTTGACAAATTCACATTTGTTCTTGGGCTTGTTTCGGTTCGCCATGTTTTTTTGTTTAAATATATTAATTTGTTTTATTTTGGCATGGAGGTTTTTGTTTTCTTTACTTTCAGTTTCGTAAACCAATACCGATATAGTTCGTGTCGTTTGCCACCACGACACAAAATTTTCTTTTGTATGATTTAATGCATGCACCACGATTCTTGCCGATTTAAATTAATTCTTATTATTTATAAAAAAACAATAGCCCGAACATGCCAGGTAACACACCTAGTTTAGTATAAATAGGGTGGTATCCATTCTTTTGTAAAAACAAATCATCATTTATATAAAAAAGCAAGTTTCATGAAATTCTCCCTAAACTGTCTATAAAATTATAGTTATTAGGGCATCTCTAATGGTATTGAAATACAAATGTATAAACTATTTCTCTCTCCTTCTACTCACCCACTAACCATACTCAAACCCTTCTTCTCTCTCCCCTCTCATATCTTTTTCTTCTATAAACTAGTATCGGAAATCTGACACACTTCTCTCAATCTCTCCTACACCTAGACCCTCTCTCATCCACCTAAACTCTCTATCTCTCCAACATAAAGGATATGGTATGCTTGAGGTTCTGGCATTAGAGATTCTTTTAGACTGTGTGTTGTGAAGGGGCTTTACCACCCCTCCACGTGGGCCAGCTAAGTCAAACCATCACTTTGGGCCTCAACTTTGTTAGGTTTCCAAATATTATAACAAGTATATACTATATGTTTAATATGGGACAAA
Source organism: Bidens hawaiensis (assembly GCF_021521415.1). Taxonomy (NCBI): domain Eukaryota; kingdom Viridiplantae; phylum Streptophyta; class Magnoliopsida; order Asterales; family Asteraceae; genus Bidens; species Bidens hawaiensis. The sequence continues at coordinate 145,257 of NW_027491179.1, read as the reverse complement.
AACTAATATTAAGGCCCAATTGGACAAAATTCAGAAGTTAGGGCAGCGGATAGTAGATGTGAGCGGTACACGCAAGAAACTGAAAAGACCAGCAGATTACAAGTTTCACGTCTCCAACTTTCTAGTTTCATCATTGTATCCATTGTGGGTTAATATTAAATATGAAGAATTCTCCAGATACCCCTTACCCCAAACCCATTGTGAGATTTATTTTGAAGGCTTGAAGTTGAATTAACTAATTGTAAGGCTTGATTTTGGTTCTTGAAATCCGAAATCGTTAAGGTGGAAACCCTAATTCGAAGGTGTGATCTAAAGCTAATAGCCCTAATTCTTAATTTGATTATTTGGTTGTAAGGCTTGATTACAATTCCTATTGAACTTATTTTGAAGCCTTAATGCTACGCAACTAATTTCTATTATGAATACGTTTTTAATTTGTGCATTGTGATTTGTGTTTCTAGTTTTTGTTACTTAGACCTTCTGTGAATTGCTTGCAATTTGTTGGTACCTCTAATTTTAGATTATTTATAGATGCTTAGATTTTTTACAATGTGAAACAAAATTTGAAAGTTTGAATCAAGTCATTCTAAAAGGTTAAAGGAACATGATATAGAAACTGAAAAGAAATCACTTGTATATTATTTATTAAAATGTGTAACATTTAAAGATAACAATAATGACTATATAAATAGTGTAACCTTCGAATGGTAATGCAGATAATTTAAATAGTATTGAAGCTATCAATGTAAAAGAAGATTAACTTTATAACAATAAATCCATAAACGTTAATGAAAATAATTTGATGAACGAGCTGTAAATGTTGATAAAAATAATAATGTTGAACCTATAAATTTTTATGATCCAAGTTAATGGACTAATATTAATACAAAGTTAAGAAATTTAGTTGTAGAAAAAAAGAATATTAAAAGTTTATGATTAATATTTTCTAAAAGATGAAATTCTAGGAACTTTAATTCTTATTTTTATATGCAAAAGATGCCAAATGAGAAAACATATGGAAGAGAATGGTTTCTTTACTCAAAACAATTAGTCAAAGTGTTTTGTTTTTGTGATAAGTTATTTGATGTGAATTCATAAAGAAGTAAGTCAGGGAAAATTGGTAGTATGGATTGAAAAATATACGCGAAACTAAAATTACATGAATCAAGTAAAGAACATATAACGAATATGAACACATGGTTTAAGTTAGAAACTAGATTGAGGAAAATAAAACAATCGATAAAATAACTCAAGATAAAATAAATAAAGATAAGGAACATTGGAGAAACGTGCTAATAAGAATTCTCACTGTTGTAAAAACTTTTGGTAGGAAAAATATATCATTTCGTGGGACAAATATAAAACTTTACGTAGAAAACAATGGTAAATTTGTAAGTATTATTGAGATGATTATGAAATTTGATTTAATTATACAAGAACATTCATGACGGATAACTAATAATGAAATTCATAGTCATTACGTTGGGCACAATATGCAAAATGAACCAACTGATTTATTAGCAAATGAAAGAAAAACTAAAATTGTTAAAAAAAAGTTAAAGAAGCTAAATAATTTTCAATTATACTTGATTTTACTTGAAGGGTGCATCGGGGTATGACCCGTATGTGTGCTTAATCGATATAAAATCTATGCATTAAGTGTTAATTTCACGGGAATTGGATAACTACTGTTGTGTGGTTATTTGCAAGTTAAAAGGAGGTCTCGGAGCTGATTTGATGTGCAAAGAGGAAACCGAAGGAACAGGAGACCCGGGAAAGGAAAAATAGGAGAAAATGGAGATGGTGGCTGAGGACCACCGTGGGCCATGGTCCAACTTATCAAAATATTTCAGAACCACCTTACCATGGGTTCCTGGACCACCGTGGAGGGGACCGTGACCCACGGTATGACCCGTGGGCCACGGTCCGACAAATGTAACCGCCATATTCAGATTTTTTTCGTTTTTGGTTGTCTTCTGACCTATCTATCATTGAAGAACACCCTAGGGACAAATTTTGGAGTGCTAAAAGATTATTAGGAGTTTGGTAATCATTAGTGACTTGAGTTTAATGCAATTTCATACTTTAATTGATATGTTGATTAATCAAATCATGTGTGGCTAAATTCCTTTGTGTTCTCTCCTGAATTGTAAGGTTTTCCGTTGAATATTTGTTAATCGTTTATGTAATTTGTGGGATATGTAACATCCCCAAAATTTTGATCCAAATATGACAAGTTAATAGAAGAAAAGGGATTAAGAATGAAAAATTTTGATTTATTAACTCATCGCGATACGCGATGGGTATAGCCAAGGAAACATCGCGATACACGATGGTTACATCACAGAACCCCAAAAAGGGCGGTGTCGCGATACGCTACGGCCCAAGACGTTAAGCTATAAGGATAATGGGAATATGACACGTGTCAACCACGTGGCAACACGTGGCAGAGGTGTCTAAGATGATGACACGTGTCCACCACGTCGCAACACGTGGCAGATGTGTCAGGCCAAGTGGTAAAACGTGGCGCTCTCTGAGTAAGATGTGTCATCGCGATACGCGATGACCAAAAGAAAGGTTCCATCACGAATCGCAATGGGACCAATTTTCAGCTATAAATACGGGATCATGGCTCATTCATTTCACACCAAAATTCCACTCTCTCTAGAACCTTTCGACAAATTATAACCTCGTAATCCGTACCATATACCGACGATACCTCGTTTTGCGTGTCGACCTCGTATGCGTGATGACCTTGTTAACAGTGCCGAACCGAGACGAACTGATGTCCCGCCTCGAAGTGTTTACCAACGAGTTTTGAAGACCGGCGTGCCTCGATTTACGTGCCGAGGAGTTGTTGATCAAGATTCTCAATATATGTACAAGCGTCGAAGTGCTGCCCGAGAGTTTTTAAAATACTAAGCCCAAAAAGGTAGGCATAATGCCCGAATAAAATATTAATAAAATAATTAAGGCTTAAACCTTAGTCAGAGGTAGCTTAGACCTTGATCAAAATTAAAAGGGTACAATGGAATAAGATTTCTTTATAATTAAGAAAATACAAAATAATATAAACAAAGGTTGTAGAAAAAATATAGTTTCTTCATAATTAAGAAACCTAAGCTTTTACTTACAATTGGTATAGTTCAAATATTAAGAAAAGTAAAAGTGTACGTTCAAAGGTTACAGTCAAAATAATGTTTCTTTATGATTAAGAAACATAAGACTTAACATACAAAGGTTATAGATAAATGACGTTTTTTTGAAGAAGAAACATATTATAAAAATTTCTTCTTGAAGAAGAAACAGAGTACATGATTGACAAATAAAGAGAAAGGAATTCATGTCCAAAATATTATATAAACAAATGATCAATTAAGGTTTAAGCTATCAAAACTAGACTAAAGGTCTGTAGCCGGATTAAGAGACGCCCCAGGTATTTATATAAACCTATTTTATTATAAGTCAATCATTCATTTACAAAGGTTTTCACACGAGATTACCACATCATTCAGAACAGACACTCACAGTCACAGGTGAATACATTAAACCTTCTTCAGCCAGGATTAACGGGTGGTTTATCTTAAACAAAGACAGTCAAATAAAGATTAATGGGATGACATGATCCCTAATAAAATACAAGATAGAAAATAAAAGCAAACTCAGACCGAGTACACATGTGTCTGGATTCAAACATAATTAATCTAGTCTATCAGTCAAGGCTACGTGGCCGCAGACTAGAGATCATAATAAAAGTTCTCCAATGGGCGTCAGTTCCCACTGGGCGTCAGTTCCCAATGGGCATCGGTTCCCGGAGAACCGTAATTGTGTGTGTATGGCAAGTCGTACAAATCCCAGAAATAAGAGACGTTTCTGCTGAGGGTACGTGTATCAAAAAACTATCTTGTTAGTCAAAGAAATATTTATAAAATGTTTTTAAAGTCAAGAATTCACCAGCATATCGCTGACGTATTTTTCCAACATTTCAGGAAATAAAAATAGTACAGGTAGCAAAGAATTATAACTATCCAAGAAGATAGACGCTCGCAAGCTAGAGATGGCTCTGTCTTATATTATAAGAATGTAAACAATATGATTTGTAAAATCAAACGAGGTTTATAAATTGAACACTCGGGTATTTATTATCCGAGGAACTTTTTAAAAAAATTAAATATTTTATAAGTATACAAATGTTTCAAAAAGATATATTAATATTTTAATATAATTTAAAGACTTCCGCTAAACTCTGATATATTTACAAAATAGGTACCAATTACTAGTCACACTCCTAGGCCCTAAATGAGGGTGTGACAGGTTGGTATTAGAGTCATCGATCTTAGCGAATTTGGTATTTAATCATACCTAGGCTTCTATCAGAAATAAGTTTATAATAATCGTTAGCATCCAAGTAAGGATATCAAAGAAATAATTGAATGATTAATAATTAAATACGAATAAGATATAAAAAATATGGATAAGATAGGAAAACACACTCCTATCCTTAATATATCCTCGTACAGATGTTCGATCATCAATTTAGCGAGGATTTCGTTCAGCTTCGATACGGTAAAGGGAAAGGCTATTTGGGAACATCTTTTCTCCCAATTCCTATATCTAGTGATGAGAGCTCATATCAAACAGCAATGGGGGAAGATTCAAATTCGTTTGATTCAAACACCCCACTAGCTCAGATTATTCCAAATCGGAATACGTATGGAGACGTATCAAGTAGATCCAAGAAACCAATGGTGTCAAAAGGAAAGAAAGTAATGACTTATCCAGAAGAAAATCCTCAGGGGCAGGAATACTTTAATTATCCAACAATTCAAGATCTTTACTTTACCCACACTAAAGGTGAACGTCAAAACATGGAAATGTATGACATTGAAGATGATTCAACTCATTATGAAATCAATGCCACTAAAATAGCTGAAGCAATGCTCAAGGAAGAAATGGATGCTGAAGAAGGACAAAAAGAAAAGAAGAAAGGAGAAAATGTTAGGAAGGACAACAAGATTAAGAAGCTAATTATTCGATGGTAGAAATAAGAATGTTAGTAGCTGCAAACAATGCAATTGTAATAAAAGTCGTGCAACCTTGTAATAACTTAAATAAGAGATATATTTAAATTTCCTCGAAATTAGTAATGTATCTTTTAAAGAATTATATCAAGAAAAGATTGCACAAACTCTCAAGTTAATTCTTCTAATAAAATTCTTGCGGTCTATTTGTACACAAGGTATGTACTAACTATTTCAAGAATATACAAACAAGAAAATGTCGATGCCTCTCAAGAACCCCATCGACTATTGTCATTAAAACACTTGGAAAATAATATAATATAATTATCGTTTCATACGATTATCTCAAATATCAAAATTCTCAAAAACAAAGAATAAACAATTAGATTGGGTTATTACGAGACAAATAATCTCAAGAAAGATTAGAAAGAAATATACTCGAAATACGACAGACTTAATTAAACATTCTATAAACAAATCAATAAGAATGCCACACTCTTGTAACAAACATTTTATTATCAATATATAAATAAGAATTCCGTTCATACTAAAATTTATTCTGTTTACAGAATGTCGAACCCTAACAATCAAGAGAATAATGATGAAGCTTCAACTCATAGATGCAACAAAGATATAACAAAACCTGTACAGGAGATTCCTGAGCAATATCTAGTCAAAATCCAAGACATGATTCACAATGCAATGACTCCCTTCATCGATGCAATGAAAGAAGGGTCACACAAACATAAAATAGATCAATCAAATAAATCTTCTAGAAGTCATCCATATCGAAGTCCTTCTCATCATGAAGAAAGTGTTCATAGCTCCAACGCTGAGAGCAAATTCAATCGTAAATTCAAGAAACAACTAGTAATTCAAGGCAGTAGTTTTAAGAACTTCAACGAATTTGGACCAAAAGAATTCTATGGCGATAAAGGTGCCATATCAGTTGTACGATGGCTTGAAGAAATCGAGTCCATTGTTATCATCAACCGATGTACTGAGATTCAAAAGATTCAATACTCCTCTCAATACTTTAAAGTTGAAGCTTTGGAATGGTGGAATACCCTGATCATGTCAATGGGTAGAGAAACTATGTATCAATTGAAGTGGGAAGAATTCAAAGAATTGTTTTACAAACGTTCTCTCTCATGCATGAAATCGATCTTATTCAAACTAAGTTTTTGAACCTCAAGGTGGAAGGCACTAATCTCAAAAAATAAAATACTAAGCTTCATGAGTATTGTAGATTGGTACCACACTTAGTAATACCCGAATTCAACAAAGTAACCCGCTACATTTGGGGTTTACCTCGGGAAATTAGAGATATGGCAAGATCTCATTTGCCTCAAACCGTTGATTCAGCCATGAAATTAGCCGGTTATCTTATGAACGATCTTATCAGAAATCAAGAAGAGGATAAGAATGACGAAGGAAAGAAGGAAGAAACCGAGGAAAAGAAAACAAAGAAAAGCAAAGAAAAGGAAGAAGGGTCTTTTAAATTTACAAGACCAATCTGCCAAAACTGTGGCAAAAGACATCACGGGAAATGTTTAAGACCATCTAACTTTCACAAAAAGATTCCATTGATCACCTGCAACTTTTGCAAAAAAACTCGGTCATTCAAAAGACGATTGTAGAATGAAAACAGTTGTATGTTTTAGCTGTGGAGAAAACAGACACTTCAGCTCAGAATGTACGAATAAGACGAACAACACAAATGAAAGCGGTGCTAATAAAGGAAAAGTTAAAATGAATATATTGAACACACGATAAGCATCCGACAATCATGAATAGAAATTGACAAGAGTATGCCAACGAAAGTCAAGATCTAAAGGCATTAGAAATAACTAATGGTTTAGTTAGCTCTTGTAAAGTGTTTGTAATCTCGTTTTAAACAAGAAATTTTGTAAATATATAAGGGTATTTAAATCCCTAATGTATATAAAGAAAAATATTAGCATACAGATCATGTCTTTACATTAGAATGATAATACCTATGAAAAGAGATAGTTAAATTTAGACTATATTATACTTCATCATCTATAGAAAGATGAACTAAAGATGAAATGAATGAATGAAACTAAGACATAAGAACATAAAAACGACTTGACGTCCCGCCTCGAAGTGCGTACCAATGAGTTTTGAAGACCGGCGTGCCTCGATTTACGTGCAGAGGAGTTGTCGATCAAGATTCTCAATATACGTACAAGTGTCGAAGTGCTGCCCGAGAGTTTGGAAAATAATAAGCCTAACAAGGTAATCATAATGCGCGAATAAAATATTAATAAAATAATAAAGTCTTAGACCCTAGTCATGGGTATGACCTAGAACTTGATCAAAATTAAAAGGGTACGATTTAATAAGATTTCTTTATAATTAAGAAATACAAAATAATATAAGAAAAGGTTATAGCAAAATATTGTTTCTTCATAATTAATGAACCTAAGCTTTTACTTATAATTGGTATAGTTGAAATATTAAGAAAAGTAAAAGTTTACATACAAAGGTTAGAGTCAAAATAATGTTTCTTTATAATCAAGTAACATAAGACTTAACATACAAAGGCTATAGATAAATGACATTTCTTCTTGAAGAAGAAACATATCATAAATATTTCTTCATGAAGAAGAAACAAAGTACATGATTGACAAATAAATAGAAAGGAATTTGTGTCCAAAATATTGTATAAACAAATGATCAATCAAGGTTTAAGCTATCAAAACTAGACTAAAGGTTTGTAGCCGGATTAAGAGACGCTCCGGGTATTTATATAAACCTAGATTGGTTCACATTCAAACGGGGTTATTGGATTGGATCTTGTTAAGCCAAAAACAGGGGATTGGTTTTGGTTAGATCGGACGCGAGTTAAGTGTTAATTGAGTTACGGGATGATGCGAGGTGGATTCTCGAATTATTTGCGAGTGTTTTGGTAGTTTTTTGGTTAAGTATCGTGTGAGTAATATAGATTTGTGACTGGGTTGTGTGTTCATACGTTTTCCAGAAATCTGGAAATTTGAGGTTGAAGGTTTGTAGATTTGAAGATTCAAATGGTTCGTTAATTTCTCAGTCTAATTCGTTTACCTTTCAGCCTAATTCGTTCACATCTTTAAGCTGTTTCGTTAAGTTGATTAGCTAATTCGTGAACTATTTTGTTACACATTTCCGATTCGTATTACATTCTAATTCGTGTGACACGTGTCTTACCTCGGTAACTGTTTTTATAACAACTTTTGCCACGTGGCATTTGTTGTCAGAGGTTTGTTACAACCGTTGGAACTAACTAATTCGCTATAAGTTGATTCGTCATCAACTGTAGCTGATTCGCTACTTAATTCGCTAAGCATACACTTGGTGATTCGTTAAAAGAAACCATTCTGTTTCGTTAATTAATTCGTGGACCAATTCGTTAAAATCATTTTTGATTCGCTACCTGATCAATCTTAACTTCGTTAAGGTGTGATTCGTCAATTACTGTTCACAGTTCGTTACTACTTTTCACAGTTTGTTACCACTGTTCATAGTTCGTTAATTAATTTTTCAATTTTAACCCTTAGAGTTTGAAAACTTTGTTATTTAGCAAAAATGGCTGGTATGTATGCACTAGCTTCCCAAAATATGTTATGCAACAAATGTTACAACTGGATACCGAGATCGGTTCACATTCAAAGTATCCACGTTTGATGAAATTTAGTGATTTTGCTAAATGGGAGCCCCGTTTCCGTGCTCATCTAGGGTCAGTTCACCCTGATTGTTCGTATTAATTGGATGAGGTTTACACCGTTCCAATGATTGGGGATGAGACTATTAGTTTTACACCTAAAGCTATTTCAAAATATTCGGTTGAAGAGAAGAAAGCATTGGAAATTGAGACAAAGGCTTATTCTACTCTTAATATGGCTTTACCTGAAAACATCTTTCACCAAGTAGGGAGTATAAAAATTTGTGCCTCATTATTCCAACATATTCGTATGAGAAGTATGGGTAACACCGCTGAAAGTAAAAAGGTTATGCTTAGGGTGAGACTGTTGAAGAGATGACAACAAGATTTAATCATTTGATAGCTGAGATGGATAAGATGAGGTTAGAAACTTCTGAGATCGATAAAATTGATACTATTAAAAGTGCACTACCGAGTTCCTACTCAACTTTCTTGATGGTTCCGAAAGAGAAAAATTATTTCAACAATGAAGATTTGACGGCATCGGAATTTATGCAAAAGATCGAGGCACGAGAATACGATCTTAAACGTCAACAGTCTTCAAAAGATTGTCAAGATCCTGCATTTTATGGCGGGAGTATGCCATTAAGTTCAACCATTTCACCTATCACTGCATTTCTCACACAATATGCAAGTGAGAATGCAACAACTACGTATAGCGATCCACGTGCTTGTTTCTACACAGCTGGAAATACTGGATTCTCTTGTGTTTCTGGTTTATCTGGAGGATCTGGAACTTCATCACCCACAAATCAATTCTCATCTCAAACAAATGTAAACATGAGGGAGGCCGAACAAAATTTTGTTTTCTTATCTGCCTTCATGACTTCATATGAGAATTTGGTTAGTAGCAAAATTGCAACGAGTGATTTAACCGATGAAGATTATGATCAAATTGATCCCGATGATCTTGAACTTATAGACCTAAAGTGGAATATGGCTATGATAGTCAGGAAAGTGAAAAGGTTTATGCAGAGAAGGGTAAAGATCTTCCATCTTTGAACAAGAAATTGGGGTTTGATAAATTAAAGGTCAAGTGCTACAACTGTCAAGAGTTTGAGCATTTTGCAAAAGAATGTGATAAGCCAAAGAAGGAGTACACTGGTCCCAGAAAGCAAGATCAGAATTCATCTGGTAAAAGTGGAAGTGATATGCGAAAATCTTCTGGAACAAAACCGTCATCTTCTGGAGGCCAAGCAATGTTGTCTAAATTGGATGGGGATGACAGGTCACAAAGATTGCTGTGCAATAACAATCAAGCAAATCTGGCAATGTTTGGATTTCCTGAGTATTTTCAAGATGTGAGTGGAAGTGAACTCTTTTCGAATGCTGATACTGAGTCTGATTCAGATGATTCAAGTGAAAAGCTTCCAACTACTTTTGCATGTATGGCAAAAATCAGTGATCCAACCACGCCTGCTTACATGGCTAAGCAAAATGAGGTTAGTATTTTCACTTCTAAGTTATCATGTGCTGATTGTGAAACCAATAAGCCAAAGATAGACTCCTTAAAACTTCAAAATGATAATTTGCTAAAAGAGATTGTTTCGTTAAAAGATACTTATAGGCAATCCTTGACCTCTCAAATGAATTCAAGGGAGAAAATTGAGGCCTTAACTATAAGTAATCATGATCTTAAGGCTAAGTTATCGGTTAAAATGACTATCAATGATCAAAAGTTTCAAGAAATTTTGAAACATAGATCAAAGATAACCGAGCTGGAAAATGAGGTTCTTGGTTTAAAGAACAAATTGGACAAATTCAGAAACTCTTCCTTTTTGCTAAATGAAATAATTGAAGTATCTGGTAAGCAAAAAGATTCAAAGAAAGGAATAGGTTTTGTTGAGATTCCACCACCTTTTCAAAATGATTACAAACCAAATCCTTTTGCTAGAAAAGAAGAGGATGTGATTGTTAAAGAATTTGTTATTTCTGAAAAACAAAAACCAGTTAAACCTGAAACTGTTAAAGCCCAACCTTCAATTCAGAAACCTCATGTTCAAAGCAACAAAGTCTTTATTGAAAATGTTGACAAAGTTACCATTGAGGATGTGTTCGAACCTGAAAATCATACACAAGAACAAGAACATTCCAAATTCTAATCACATACTATATGAACCTCATGAATTTGAGGAGGCTGTGTATGGTTCGCACACAACTCAGGTGAACCAAGATACTCATGTTAATATCTAACCAGTGAGGGCTAAGAAACCAGAAAAACCCAAAATTTCGGATGACGATTTGTTGCGTTTCATAAATCCAACTGTTTCCAAGCCATCTACTGGTCGTGTGTTTAAATGAAAGGGAATAGACACGATGTTCACTGAGAAAGACATTCCAATAAGTATCATTAAACCGGAACTTATTGAGAGTGTATTTCACAATGAAACTTCCAAGATTCAAGATCTTGAACGTCGGTATGCTCAAGCTAAAACATCAGTTTCATCTGATCCTTTGACTAAAGCTAAGCAAGTTTTAAAACATGCTAAGAAAGTCCAATTTGTAAAGTCAACTGGAACAGATATTTTGAAAAGTTTCTCAAATTGTTCTAACTTAGATTTTTATTTGAAAAAGAAATCTGAGTTATCTGATGATTTAGCTAAGATTTTTACAAAGAATGTGAGTCATCATCAACCTTCTGTATCATATGTTACTGACAATTCTCAACACAAACATGCAGACATGCGAAGCTGTTTCTTTTGCGGTCAACAAGGACATGTGGTGAGAAACTGTGGTCAGAAGAGTTCTCAGAATCTTCACCCATTTGTCAAAGATCAATCAAAACCAGTTCCTTTGATAACAGAGATTCTGAAACGCCCTGTGCCGTATGATGATGATACTCACATCATGTTCTCAAACGTGAATCCTTGAAAAGTTGTTCATGTGAATGAAATTCATGGTTCTGTTAAACCAAAGTTTGTTCCAACTGAACCGCTCTGCAAAAATGTGAACTCAAATGTAGTTCAAGCTGCTTATCTAAGACAAAAGTCTAAGAAGCTTGTAACTTATTCTCAAGTTGCTGAACAACAGTTGAATTTAACTAAGTTTAACCTTTCTCAAGAAAACCAAAAGGTGCCCAAGACTGAGGCCTGGGCTACCTTTTTGAACTAATCATTTTCGTTTGTGTGTAGGGTATATCCAAGACCATTTCTGGTGAAAACTGGATTATGGATAGTGGATGTTCTCGTCATATTACTGGAAATCTCGACCTCTTAACAAATGTAAGAAATATTCAAGGGGGTTATGTGGTGTTTGCTGGGAATTCTGGGGGTATGATTACACAGGAAGGTGATGTTTCGAATGGGCATATTACTTTTGAGAAGGTTAACTATTGTGACAAGGTAGACCATAATTTGTTGAGTGTGTCGCAAATTTGTGACAATCAATACACTACAATATTTACATATAAAGAGTGTTTGATTTTAAAACCGGGGTATATAATTCCCGAGGACATGGTTATCATGAGATCACCCCGATCAAATGATATTTATGTCTTAAATATGAGTTCTAAAGTATCAACATCTATCGAAACGTGTATTGTCTCGAAAGAAACCAAGAAAGATTCCATTCTTTGGCATCGTAGGATGGGTCACATTCATGTTCGTAAGATGAACTATCTAATGGCAAGTGACCTAGTTGAAGGTGTGTCTCTGAAGAACTTTAAGTTATCCGATCATTGTATTGCTTGCAAAAAGGGCAAATAGAAGAAAAAGGTGTATCCTTCTAAGTTATTAAATTCCATTAATACTCACTCCTCTTGAGCGACTTCATATGGATCTTTTCGGTCCAGTGATACGTGTGAGTATTTCTGGAGATTGGTATTGCCTGGTAGTTACTGATGATTATTCACGATACTCATGGGTCTTGTTTATGAGTTCGAAAGATCAAACACCGGTTCTCGTTCAAAATTTAATCACTAAAATTGAATCACTATACAAACAGAAAGTGAGGAGAATTCGAAGTGACAATGGTACTGAATTTAAAAATACTGTATTTGATTTCTTTTGCTTACAAAGGGGAATTTATCGAGAATACATTGCTTCATACGTACCACAACAAAACGGAGTTGGTGAACGAAAAAATAGAACGTTGATAGAAGCTGCTAGAACTATGCTTGCTGATTCAAAGCTTCCTATTCATTTTTGGAATGAGGCGGTGAATATGGCTTGTTATACACTCAATCGAGTTCTAACTGTTAAGAGACTCAAGAAGACAAGTTATGAGCTATTGAATAATCGTGGACCTTATTTAAAGTATTTGGAACCGTTTAGGTGTCCTTATACGATATTGAAAAAGGATGTGGGAAAGTTTGATGAAAAAGCCATTGAAAGGTATTTCTTAGGATATGCTTCTCCTAAGAAACGAGTATTTAACTTCACGTCTGGTTGTGTTGAGGAATGATACCATGTGGACTGTCAAAAGTACACCACACCCTCTCAAGAGAAAGGTCCCGACTGGATGTTTGACTATGATGGCTTATTTAATTCATTTACTCCAACAATTGATCAACCAGATGAAGATTTAGTCCGTGCTTATTTTGAAGAACAACTGGTAATTCCAAGATTTTCAAGTTCTAATGATGTTGAAGTTCCAACCGATGCTCCAACTGAAGATCCAGATAATGATTCTCCAGTTCTCTTTGATAATGCATCTACTTCGTCTGATGACACTCCAGTTTTTGATCAAGTTATCGAACTTGATAGTGATGTCTCATCTCACGACCTGGGTGAACACTACACTAATTTATTTGAAACTGTTGATTTTCTTGAGAATCCCACTCTTAGGATTAATAATTATCACCCGAAAGAAAAAATTACTGGAGCACTTAATGTGGGAGTTCAAACACGTCATCAAGTTGCTTTATCAAGTGAAAATAATGTATTGTGTGCTTATGCAGATTTACACTCGTCTGGAATTGTAAATCTTGCTAAATTCACTTGTTTTCTATCCCAAGTTGTGCCAACGACTCCTCGTATGGCACTTCAAGATTCTTCTTGGGTAGAAGCCATGCAAGAAGAATTACAGCAATTTGCACGTTTGGGTGTTTGGGATCTTATCGACAAACCTTCTAGAGTCAAGAAGGCGATTCCGACTATGTGGGTATATAATTGTAAGAAAGATGATCTTGGGGTGATCGTGAGAAACAAGGCACGTTTAGTGGTGCAAGGTTTTCATCAGCAAGAGGGTATTGACTACACCGAAGTATATGCTCCTGTTGCAAGACTAGAGTCAATACGAATCTTTCTAGCCTATGTAGCTTTAAGAACATAAAAGTCTACCAAATGGATGTCAAAAGTGCTTTTCTAAATGGTGAACTTCATGAGGAAGTGTTTGTTTTACAGCCTCCGGGTTTTGAAGACCCCGATTATCCTGACCGAGTTTATCGCTTAAACAAGGCATTATATGGTCTACATCAAGCCCCGAGAGCTTGGTATGGCACGCGAGCCGACCTCTGAAGGATAATGGTTTCGAACGTGGGACTGTTGACTACACTTTGTTTTATAAAAATATTGGTGATGATCCTCTCCTCGTCCAGATTTATGTAGATGACATAATCTTTGGGTCAACAAATGACACGTTGTGTAAGGATTTCGAGAAATCAATGCAAACCAAGTTCGAGATGAGTTCGATGGAAGAGATGAAGTTCTTTTTAGGGTTGCAGGTTCATCACTCTGCAAAAGGAATTTTCATTCACTGGACAAAATATGTGAACGACATCTTGAGCCGATTCAAGATTACTGCCGAAAAAACCCCTTCTACTCCTCTCCCCATGAGTCACAATTTATCACCGGATGAATTGGAGGATATTGTCGATCCTACCCTATATCGAGCTATGATTGGTTCTTTGATGTATCTTACTGCTTCTCGACCCGACCATAATGTTTGTTGTTTGTTTATTTGCTAGGTACCAAGATAGTCCCCGAGTGACTCACCTGGCAGCGGTCAAGCGTATTCTTCAATATCTGAGCGGCAATCCTGACACCGGGTTATGGTACCCCAAAAACGATACTTTTGATCTTACCGCTTATTCTGAGGAAGCCGGCTTGTTTCCTGGCAGTGTAAGAAGCAGACAACTGTCTCCACTTCAACCGCCGAAGCAGAGTATCTTGCAGCCTCGAGTTTCTGTTCCCAGGTTTTGTGGATACAACAACATCTTTGAAACTACGGTTTGAAGTTTCTTACTATTCCTATTTTAATTGATATTTCTGCTGTCATTAGCATCACCAAAAATCCCGTACAACACTCTAGAACGAAACATATCGATATTCGATATCATTTCATACGGGATTGTTTTGAAAAGAAATTAATTGACCATGATAAAGTACATAGCGATTTTCAGAAAGCTGACATATTTACCAAAGCATTTGATAAAAACACGTTTTCAATTTTTGCTTGGTTTAAATGGTCTAAAGACCCTTGCTGATATCCTAAAATTAGAATAACTATCTTAATTTTGAGTTTATTTTTAATTTTATTTTAAATTTTATTTTGGTATTGACTTTTAGGGGGAATAGAAAATACAAATAGAATGTACTTTTCGTTTGTATAGATAAAATCCAAAAACATTAAAAATTTAAAAACTTCAAAAATAGTGTGTTTTTCATGTATTTAGTTTTCATGTCTTTAAGTTTCAAAATTTGAAAAATCCAAAAAAATCTTAAAAATTTGAAAAATCAAAAAGGTTGTGAAATTTTTAATTTTATTTATAAGAAAATTTTGAAAAAGTCAAAAAGATTGTGAATTTCTCGTCTGTATAGAAAAATCCGAAAAAGACAAAAAGATTGTGTTTTTAGTATGTAAAGAGAAAAACCAAAAAGATTTTTGCTTACGTTCGCTAAAAATTACGTCAATTACTTCTATTTTGAAGGACATATACTTGTATATGTTTGGTCCTGATAATTTCTTGTTAATATTCGGGATAGCCATTCACCTGACAATGGAAAGTATTTGGGGGCGTTCGTTAGTCGTTTTATTTTCTCGCTGAAAACTATGTCAGTTATTTAAGTTTGTAGAGCATGCTTGCATGTTTTGGTCCTGTTATCTACATGTAGATTGACAGAATAGCCATTAATTTATAGACTTAAAGTAACTAGGCGATTAAACTTATTTTGTTTTATGCTCCTCAAAATTTTGAGTTTTTGAAGCAAAAAGAGAAAATGATAGTACATTGATTATTTGACCCCAAATCCAGTAAGAAATAAGCTTAAAAGACTTAGTGCTTAATAATTGGTGCATTGATAGGTCTTAAACAAGTTGTTAGAGTAAAGTATGTGATACAAACATAAATAAAAGCCAAATTGAAAGAGGTGTTAGTCTCTAACAAAAATCTCAGTGAGGATGGCAGAAATATAATAACCGGTCATACTCAAGCCTTATAGCTGTTGATCAACCAAAAATATAATAAAGAAAATAACAAGCTTTAGGTTTCCGGACACTGTAAGTCTTTATGCGGCTTAATCGTCTAGATATTCATAAGCATGAATATTTCACTCTCTTTTAGAGCAAACCCAAAGTTATTAAACTTGATAACTACTGTACTTCGTACAATCCAAATTATTGACTTGATCAAAATCCGTTGTTAGTCATACATCTGTTCCTCCCTTGCGTGCGTCTCATTACCAATAAGAAACGGACCCCAGGGGATACAATGTATGTAATCCGACAGATGGACTCGTGCATACTCACTCACAGTAAAGGAAACTTGATGCATTGCTCCAAAGTTCTTAAATCTTCAAAACAATTTATCTACACTATTATGGTTCAAGTCAAGTTGGGGTGATTTGGCAAAAATCAAATTAAGCTTGAACCGAGATTAGAGGCTGATAGTTTATGATATTCTATGTGTTAAGAACCATTAATCATATCACATAAATGCTTGAAGGCTTGTTATAAGATTTAGGTGGACAACAATATCAATGACCGAATTAACGCTAGTCATAATATCGCTGAAATATAAAACTGTGATGGAAGGGCAATTCAGTCAATATGATTCTCTCCTCAAACTCAACAAAAATCCTAAAAAAAATATGTACTGCTTTAGATAAAACATACAAAAACATCAAAACATTTTAAGTTCTACGGTTTTAGTTTCGGATATTTCTTGTGTAAATATTTTAAATCAAAAGATCAAAATACAAAAAGATTTTGTGTTTTCATTTTTACATATTATTTAATTCTTTAAGTTAAGTGTGTCAAAACGTGAAACAGTGTAAGCTATTTGATTATCGAGGTATGGGATCTCGGTAATCCGTTTGATTTAAATGGGCTACTTAATGAATTCTTTTTTTATTAATTATTTAATTGTTTATTTATTTAATTCATTTATTTAATTTTTCTATTTAAATTTTAATTTATGAGTGATTCGTTAATTATGAATAACGAATTAGGTCATTCTAACGAACTACATCTTAGTTCGTTACCCTTATTCGCTTCCGCACTCTGTAACGAATGACTTCAATTCGTTATGCATATTTAACGAATTAGACAATAATTAAAATCTAATTCGTCATAACACGTGTTATTTTACTCTAACGAATCAACAGGTTCGTTAATTGAAAATTCAAACGAATCATCTGATTCGTTACCTTGGGAATCGTGCCCTGTCAGTATATAGGACGGCGTGCATACCAACCATCCTACTATTCATTGTCTTCTTCTTCACTTTACACTGTTAGTCTGCCGAAATTTTGCATAATTTTTTAACCTTTGAATTTCAGCATTTTGATTACACTTTTGAGTCACTAAGGTATACACAATCATATGTTCATGATTTTCGTCAAAAATAATGATGTTGTGATTGGTTAATTATGATGATTTGTTATCGGGTGTTTGAGGTTTATGTGAACCTTAAATCTATAAGTTGTACTACATGTAATGGACTATAAATCTGTTACCATTTTCATCGGAACGTATTTCCGATATCAATGGTGATCTTTGATCATGTTTTGATTACTGATTGATAGGTTAATTATTAATGGTTATTATCGGGTTTTTTTATGAACCCTAACTTAATTAACTTATTCCATGTTTTGGAACCTCAAATCAATACCATTTGAGTCGCAATGAGTTTCCGAGATCTTTATGATCATTTGTTCGGTTATCCATCGATGATTATGGGGTAATCGATATCAGATATGTACATTTGACTTTTGGTGTTCTTGGTTAATTTTGACCTTGACTAGAGAAGTCAAAGATTAAGCTATATTTGGCCATTCATTATACTTAGCGAATTGGAACTCATTAGTGTCCAATTCGTTGAGTAAATCACACGAACTAGAATAGCAAATCCATTTTATTAACGAATCAGATGTGCATTCGTTAAATTATAAGGAACTAGTTGTTAAATTATAAGGAACTAGTTCTTAATTCGTTATCTTTTAATAGTAATTCGCTAATTCTTATTCGTCAATATTTAGTTGATAGCGAATCAGATGATTCGTTATAAATTTTGTAACGAATCATACTGATTCTTTAACGAATGACATTTAAAGTGTAATTATTTATTATTGTAAACTGATAAGTGTTCAAATTTACAACATTATGGTTTTATATAATTTTAAATATTACTGATTTTCAATTTTATTTATTTAGATACATGGCTGATAATATGGAGCAAGAACCACCGGTTGCTGATCAACAACAACAGCATCAACAACAAGTTATACCTTTATTTCCATACGATAAAGAGCATAATATATGTTCTTTTGTCGGTACAAATTTTGCAGACGTTCACGTATTCACGTTTCTATCACTGCAAACCCTAACGTCCGATTCAGTATCGTTCGTCAATTTTGGAATACGGCAAGATACGTTGAAGATGAGAACCACATCGAAGCCACAATCAATCAAACTCCTATCACTATAGATACTGATGTGATTAGACGTGTTCTTTGTTTTGCAGACAATATTGACAATCCGTGTGAGTTTGACAAGAAGTTGATCAAGGGTGTATTCCGTCGTGTGTTTTATGGTGGTGACATCGGAGAATCTATGTACAACAAGAATGGATTGTGTCCTACTTACAAGTATCTCCTACATGTTTTGATCCACTGCTTGGGAGGACATAAAGGCGGGTTTGATGAATGCCGTATCATGTTGCAGTCAGCTTTTGTTCCACTAGTTCTTAAAAAGCTGTTCAATTTCTCATAGATGATCTTCTACCATCTTAAAGAACAGTGTCTGCAAACGGTTCAGAAGAAGAAATTCTTGATGTATACACGTTTTCTTCAGTTAATTACTCAAGACATGATTCAAAATTTAGTCATCGATCATACATTGGTAGATGACGTGTTGGAATTAGATCACATGACGGCTGACACGGTATGAAGAATGAAGATCTATCGAAAGGAGAGACCTAGGACTAAATGTTTGATTGGTCATATTGTGATTCCTGATTATGAATGTCCTTACAGTGATCACTGGATCCATGATGATTCGGATTCTGAGCGTGAGGAGGGACCAGGTGGGAATGATGGTGATGATGGTGGTAATGATGGTGGTGACGGTGGTAATGGTGGTGATGGTGGTGCAGCTATCCTTGAACAACAAGCTGTGGTTAAAGCTGCGTTAGCTGCTACAATTGCAACTCAACGAAAGAGAAAAGGCAAAGAGTTGGCCACTGAAGGGTCAGCTAAGCGACGAGTGTCAGCTGGTTATGGCATTTCGTTTGGAGTTCAACCTCCAAGGTCGTCCACACCTCAACGCCCGGCAGTGCCGTCTACTACTAGCACTCCGGAGCTTACTTTGACGACCACGCTAACGCCTTCTACTGCAACCTCGGTGGTTTCTCCAACACCGTTGATGTTGCCTCCACCACCAATGGATATTTCGTTCTTGAGATTGAGTCGCGCACAGGGGCCTATGCAACCTATTCCTGCTTCATTTCATGCTATGCTTCCAAATCAGCAGACAAATATGTTGTTAAGTCTTCTTCATTAGTATGAAAACCAAATGTCCATTGACCGTCTGAATCAAGAACGCCTCATGGAAAATCAGAATAAACTGATGAGCTACGTCTCTTTTTGTCAAAAGGAAACGAAAGCTCTTCGTGATATTGTCACGTCTCATGGAGTGAAATTGAAATAACAAGAGGATCTCATTTTGCAACTCATGTGTAAAGACGATGTTTTGAAAAAGTTGAAAAATGATGATGAGGAGGACCCTGATGCTTCAGGTGCTGGAGGAAATGAGCCGAAACAATCTCACGATTCTTCCTCTAGTGCAGGCACTAGTGGAGTTGGTGATTCGGACAAGCAGATCATTGTTTATCATTATATGACTGCTGCTAAACCGATTGAGATGATTGAAGCCGATACTGTAATCTTTATGGATGGATCGGGGGTGGTCAGGAGTGTGGTGAATCGGGATGAGATTGAAAAGGGGAAGTTTGTGCAAAAATCTCTAACACGAGAGCATATTTCACTACTGCTTGGTTTGAATGACGATTAGTAAAGTGTGTTAGAGACGGAGCCTGATATAGAAGTGATGAGCGATGAGGAGATTCTAAATGATCCGACTTTTCAAATGAATACGGATTTTATTTATGAAGATGAGGAGGTCAAGGTTGAAGATGTCACAGCTAAGGAGTATCCTGACTTGTTTCAACACACCAACGTTGATCAGGGTGCTCTAGTATTTAATGAGGAAACGTTTAAAGCAGCTGAGGATAATCTGGAGAAGGTATCTAAGGGTAAAAAGGTGGTTGATACGAGATTCAATCCGATGGAAAACCCAACCGATGCTGATATTGAAAGGTGGTTTGGGTATCGTAGCAAGAAAGCTCGTAAGATTATAGATGCATATCGGTATGTGGATCAAGAATAGAAGAACGAAGTTGTCGCTCGTACCAAAGCTAACCAAGTGACTTCATTCAAGAATGTGTCAAAGGTTTAAGGTAAAATCATTTCTTGGTTATTTGATTCGGATCTTAAAGTACGTATTGTGAAATGGGAAAGGGGGTTCAATGTTATGAGAAGATAATTGATGTTCTCACTTTACCGCGATGGCATGTTCGTACCCTCGCGTGTCGTCCATTTATCAACCGAGGAGGTGACCTAATAGCAGATTGGTTTCATCAACCATTGTTATTCGAGGTCAACTCTGGTTTCAAGTTCCTCAAGCCTCAGGTTCCAACCCGAAAATGTATAAATGAAATTGATCCAAGGACGGGTTGGAGAAAGTTGATCCTCAAGGTTAAGCCGCCAAAGACCTTGAAGCGGGTACCAGTGAAGACTTTGAATCAACACATGCATCTGTCTTTCAACCGCTGGTATTATGATAACCGAACTGGCTAGGCCGTCATTGTCCTGGGTAACGGTTTGAAGACCGAGCTGATCATGATCATTGATCCAATGTGGCTTGTTAATTTAACCGAGACCGACAACGACGTGCTACACAAGAATAAGATTTTTTTTCGAGCGCAATGAAGACTATGATCTAGCTATGCAATTCCAACGCGTCGTGCGTGTATGTTATGAGAACGGAATTCATAGTTGCAGAGATTGGCAGTCCAAGCGTTTCAAGTAAAGTAAAGACAAAGAGCTCAAGATGAGGTGGTGTTTCGTTAAGCTTATGTATGTAACGAAGTAACTATATCCATCTTCTATTTATAGTGGCTTCAGTCCACTGTTTTATTTAAGTTTTGAGATATATTAAAAAAAAGGTCTATAGCTGGATTAATAGACGATCTGGGTATTTATATAAACCTATTTTATAATAGGTTAGTCATTCAATCGATCATTCATTCATAATGATTTTCAAACTAGATCAACACATCATTCAGAACAGAAAATCACAGGTGAATAGGTTAAACCTTCCATAGTCAAGATAAACGGGTTGTTTATCTTAAACAAAGACAGTCAAATAAAGATCTATGGGATTACATGATCCCTATTAAAATACAAGATAGAAAATAAAAGCAAGCTCAGACCAAGTACACATGTGTCTGGATCCAAACATAATTAATCTAGTCTATCAGTCAAGGCTACGTGGCCACAGACTAGAGATCATAATAAAAGTTCTCCACTGGGCGTCAGTTCCCATTGGGCGTCAGTTCCCAATGGGCATCAGTTCCTAGAGAACCGTAATTGTGTGTGTATGACAAGTGGTACATATCCAAGAAATAAGAGACGTTTCTGTTGAGGGTGTATCAGAAAACTATCTTGTTAGTGAAAGAAATATTTATAAAATGTTTTTAGAGTCAACAATTCACCAGCATTTCGCTGACGTATTTTTCCAACATTTCAGGAAATAAAAATAGTACAAGTAGCAAGGAATTATAGCTATCCAAGAAGATAGACGCTCGCAAGGTAGAGATGGTTCTGTTTTATATTAAAAGAATGTAAACAGTGTGATTTATAAAATCAAACGAGGTTTATAAATTAAACCCTCGGGTATTTATTATCCGAGGAAATTTTTAAACAATTTAAATATTTTTATAAGTATAAAAATGTTTCAAAAATATATATTAATATTTTAATTTAATTTAAAGACTTCCGCTAAATCTAATATATTTACAAAACAGGTACCAACTATTGGTCACACTCCTAGGCCCTAAATGAGGGTGTGGCAGGATACTAGTTTGATCTTAAGATTGTATTGCTATGGTGATTGTGAGTTTGATTAGTAATTGTTAGTATAGTGTAATTCTTGTTCTTGACTATCAGTTCTTGGTGCCATAGGCAATCGGGATTTATTGGAAGGGAATTAGGTTTAACTATATAAAACTGATTATCGAGTGACAACATTGAGTTTTTACAATCCAATTACCTAGTCATTTTTTTTATCACAATCAAACGCATTCTCACGAATTATTTCTATGTAGTTCATCCCAAAAGTAAAACGTAACACTATCAACCTTGGAAACTTGAAATCGGGAGAGATCATTCTTTTTATTGATTCAGTTAAAATTGTTAGATTGTTTTTAGTTATTTTCGTTAATCAAATCAACCAACCAAATACTTGAATTTATTTACTGCATTTAGTTTAATATAGATTAATTACAAAGCTACTTAGTAACACAATTTCCACAAACTCTCTGTGTTCGACACCCACTTACCGCAATAGAATTAGTTATGTTGTCGGAAATATTTGGTTTATATTTGAGTGAGTTATCAACCTCACGTCAAATTTTGGTTCCGTTGTCGGGAAGTGCACAACGTCTGTTAGTTTTAGTAGTTTTGTTTGTTATTTTTGGGTTTACGCTGGTTGCGTTAGTGTGCAGGTACTTGTAGGTGTATGCATACTAGAGGCTCTAATAGGTCATCACAACTAGTTATCAATCCTGATATTGAACGAACACTTTGAAGAAACCGAGTCCTACTTAGGGAGATCAAGCTTCTTGGTTCTCCAACTGAATAGAGCGACACCATGGAATCACGAATTCCCACTTCAGGTCAAACATTACCATCTACACCACCACTAATTTCACCTCCACCGATCAGTACTACCATACCTACTACATCAAGTGAATTGAAACCAACTCACACAACCAAACCCATAGCTGCTCATTTCACCTACTCAACATCAACAACATTGCCACCTATTACAAACCCTTTCCCTAACTTTGATGCATCATCATCATCTTAACAAGGTGATGGTTACGGGTATGGGTTTGATAGTGAATTTTAGGGGTATGAAGTAAAAGGTAACTACGCGCGAGGTGATGGAAGTCAAAGGGTAAATCCGGGAAATTTTGCTTATGGTCAAGGGCAACAAATAGAACCGGTGCAAGAACTTAATAGATAACCACCACCGGTTGTTCAACAACAAGTTCAACCGCCACTGGTTATTTAACACCAACAAGCTCCACAACAAGTGCATCCACAAGGGCAACAACAGGATCAACACTTTCAACAACAAATGCCCCAACCATAGTTTCAACAATTTGCACCTCCAAGGCCCGTTTATAGGCAAATGGGTCAAACAAGAGTACCAATGGTGGTACCAAGAAGGCATTTAAGAGAGATTGTAAGGGGGATTGAAGCCCATTTCTGACCGATAATTACTAATAATCCATCTCAAGTGGTTATTCCTCACAATCAACAAGGCAGGACATTTGAGGTGAGAACAAATTCCCTCCAAAGTCTACCAAAGTATAAGCGTCTAGCAACGGAGGAACCTTAATTTCACTTGGAGGCATCTGACTCCATTTGTAACACGATTGGGGGTCAAGGTTTTACATCAGATGAGGTTAAGTTGGTCTTATTTCTATTTTCGTCGGAAGACATGGAAAAGAGATGGTTTTACACTTTGTCTTCAGCACCCATTTATACTTGGTCCGAAATGCAACAAAGATTTTTAAAAGAATTTTACACGGCTTAAAAAACCAATGATGCAATAAGGAGTTTGAGAACTTTCCAACAACAATCGGGTGGAAATGTTTCATGAAGCATTTAAGAGGTTTAAAATGATGATTAAAAATTATCCTCCTCATGGTATTGCTATTTGAGTATTGAAAATGAACGGGATTTGAGGTCAATCAGGAATGGTACATTTGGTACTAACTATGAACAAGATGATTGGGTATATTTGCAGCAAATGACGGTCACATCGAAGAGAAAGGCTCAAACTGGAAGAAGATCAAGGCCGACAATTGGAAGACCACAATTAAAAGCCGTGGAAAAAGGACAAACCACTAATCAAGTAATTGATGTTTGTAGTAATTGTAACCACTTGGGTCATGCTTCGGAGGTATGTGCTGTATGTCAAGACAAGTGGAGGAGGTGAATGCACTTCAAGGGGGAGGTGGTAGGAATTACAATATGAACTCCAATAATTACCACCCCGGGTTGAGAAGTCACCCAAATTTTCGATATGGAAATCCGGCTACTCAATCCAATCCGAATTTCCAAGGTAATCAAGGCAATTATGTTCCTCGCCAACAATTTAACAATCAAATTAATTTTTATGACCGGAATAATCAAGGGTTTCTGGGTCAACGGGTTAAAGTTCATTAAGTGGAAATGAAGTCAAGGACATGTTAAAGATGATGAAACATGATATGCAAAGAAGAAATCAACTTAATGAAGCTCGAATGCAAAAGGATGAAGTTCGAGATAAAGCCATTCAATCGTTGACCACACAAATAGGTCAACTCGCAACCGAAGTGTCAGAGTTGAAGAAAAACAAAGGCCAATTACCAAGCGACACAAAGGTAACGCCATCTCATAGTTCATCCCGTAACGTTCCTATTAACCATGTTCGTGTGTTAAGAAGTGGAAAAGAGTATAAAACTGATTTGTCACCGGGTGTTGTTGATGGGTAAATTGAGGACATTACGGGTAATGAAATTAATGATGAAATTTAAACTAATAAACCCACTAAACATGTCACTTTGAAAAACCGTTACAAACTTCGGGTCAAGCTTCAAATTTAAAAGATAAAAGTAAGGAAGTAGAACCAAATGTGGTTCCATTTCCTTCGGCTTTGCTTGACCCGGGTATGAAAAATGTAATTTTTTAACGGGGTCCTCAAAAGGAGGAAATGTGGGAGGTGTGTAAACAAGTAAAAGTGAATTTACCTATACTTGAAGCAATTAAGCAAGTACCCGCGTATGCTAAATTTTTGAAAGAATTGTGCACCCAAAATAGGCAACAAAAAGTGACTAAATGGGTGGATTTAACCAAGCGGGTAAGTTCGGTTTCAAAAGGAGATCTTCCTCCCAAGCTACAAGATCCGGAAACGCCTTTAATTAATATTCAATTTGGTGACTTTCAAATGTCTAGGGCATTAATAGATCTAGGGGCCGGAGTAAGCATTCTCCCGGGGGATTTATATGACCAATATGACTTTGGTCCTTTGAAACGTGTTGAGACCACAGTTGTATTGGCAGATTTTTCTCATAAACTTCCCCGTGGAATCGTGTGGGATGTAATTATGAAAGTGGAGGATTTTTATTATCCTGTGGTTTTTTTGGTGTTAGATTATTCATCGGGTAACCCAAGTAAAAAAAAAATGTTATCTTGGGTCGACCATTTTTGAACACTACACATGCAAACATTGATTGTAGATTTGGTACCGCTGCCATGGCGTTTGGTGATCGAAAAATGCGTCTTGATGCTTTTACTAATGTTGCTAATTCTTTGAGTGGTGATGAATGTTTTATGGCAAATATGGTGGATCATTGTATTCCTCATGAATCTGATGAATATTGTTTGGAAGCTTGTATTTGTGATGATTCCGAACAGGTACACGTGTGTGCTTCGCGGATGGAAGAACAAAAACAAGATGCTTTAGCTATGCAAGAAGGAAGACCACTGTGGACACATCAATGTGAGAATTTACCAACGGAGATTAATTCGGACACAAATCCATATTTGGAGTGTCCACCAAAGGTTGTATTGAAGGAACTTCCAATTCATTTGACGTATGCATTTTTAGAGGATAATGAAACCTTCCGGCTATCATTGCTTCTAACTTGGATGAAGATCAAGAGAGGATGTTGGTAAAGGTTTTGAGAGCACATAAAGTTGCCATTGGATGGACACTTGCAGATTTAATGGGTATTAGTCCTTCGATTGTTATGCATACAAAAATTATTGATGAGAAGGGTAAACCAACAAGGGAGACTCAAAGAAGATTGAACCCGAATTTGCGAGAAGTGTTGAAAAAGGAGGTGATTAAATGGTTGGATGCGGGGATCATTTATCCCATTTCAGATAGTGCATGGGTGAGCCTAACACAAGTAGTACCCAAGAAAGCCGGCATCTAGGTAATAAAAGATGATAATGGTGAACAAATCGCCACTCGACCGGTAAACGGGTGACAAGTGTGCATCGATTATAAAAAAAGATAAATAATGCAACCTTAAAAGACCATTTTCCATTACCATTCATCGATCAACTTTCTGGTCCAATCAAATTGCAATCCATCCCGATAACCAACACAAGACCACCTTCACTTGTCCATATGGTACTTTTACCTTTAGGCGAATCCCATTTGGACTATGTAATGCCCCTGCCACTTTTCAAAGATGTATGATAAGCATCTTTTCTGACATGGTTGGATATTCACTTGAAGTTTTTATGGACTATTTTTCTATTTTTGGCTCAACATTCGAGTCTTGTCTTAATGAGTTAGAAAAGGTTTTGAAACGTTGTGTTCATACAAAATTGGTGTTGAGTTGGGAAAAAATTTACTTCATGGTGCAAGAGGGCATTGTGTTGGGCCATGTGGTTTCAAGTAGGGGAATGAAAGTTGACCAAGCTAAAATAAAAGTAATTTCATCTTTACCACCCTCGAAAAATGTCAAAGGGGTGAGATCGTTTTTGGGACATGCTGTATTCTATAGGAGATTCATTAAGGGTTTTAGTGCAATTTCAAAATGTTTATGTAATCTCTTATTGAAGGATGTCCCCTTTGAGTTTACTGATGATTGTTTGCAAGCTTTTAATAGTTTGAAGGAAAACTTGGTACAAGCACCCATTTTGCAATCACCGGATTGGTCAAATCCTTTGGAAATCATTTTGTGATGCTAGCGACCTCACGGCTGGAGCTGTATTGGATCAAAGAGTGGAGAAAAAGACGGTGGTCATATATTATGCGAGCAAAACTTTATCCGAGGCACAATTGAATTACACCACCACCGAAAAGGAGTTACTTGCGGTCGTGTATGCCTTGGACAAATTTCGGTCGTATATTTGGGAAGTAAAATTGTGGTGTATTTGGACCATAGCGCGGTCCGATATTTAATGGAGAAGAAAGACACAGAACCGTGTTTGATTAGATGGGTATTATTGTTACAAGATTTTGATCTTGAAATCCGGGACAAGAAAAGTTGTGAGAATGTGGTGGCGGATCACTTGTCTCAGATTCCGCTTGAAGGTGTTAATGATCCGATGGAGATAAATGAAAAATTTTCCGGATGAACAGTTTCTCTCCATTTCAACCGCACCATGGTATGCCCACTATGTTATTTATTTAGCCACAGGAGCGATTCCGGAGCATTGGTCAAAGAAACAAAGGCAACGGTTCATTTCTCAAGTCAAACAATACATATGGGATGAACCAGACCTTTTCAATGTTGGAGCGGATCAAGTTCTTAGTAGATGTATACCTGAAAATGAAGTGCATGAGATTTTGACACATACTCATTCGTCGGCATGTGGGGGCCATTTTAGTGGCTCTAAAACGGGGTATAAAGTACTTACATGCGGGTTCTATTGGCCAACACTTTTCAAAGATGCTAATGAATATGCCCGACATTGCTTGAATTGTCAACGAATGGGGGTATATCAAAAATAAAGGAAACGCCTTTACAACCCATTTTGGTGGTTGACATTTTTGATGTTTGGGGCATAGATTTTATGGGCCCGTGTCCAAACTCGTGTGGGTACTTATACATTCTTGTTGCGTTTGATTACGTATCGAAATGGGTTGAAGCGTTGCAACAAGAACAAATGATCACTATGTGGTGTGTAAGTTTGTACAATCCAACATTTTCTCAAGATTTGGTATCCCAAGAGAAATTATAAGTGATGGTGGATCGCATTTTAAGAACTTCATGTTTGGTAAGTTGTTAAAATGTTATGGTGTTAATCATCGAATTGCAACACCTTACCACCTTCAAACGAGTGGCTAAGTTGAAGTCTATAATCGCCAAATTAATGAAATTTTGATGAAAACGGTTCAGGTGGATAGGAAAGATTGGTCGGTTAAGTTGGATGATGCGTTATGGGCATATCGAACCGCTTACAAGACACCGATTGGTACTACTCCTTATTGGTTGGTGTATGGAAAGGGTTGCCATTTGCCAATGGAGTTGGCTCACCGGGCATTATGGGCAATTAAGAGTGTTAATATGGATTATCATGACGCCGACAACTTGAGGAAGTTAAAGTTGGGTGAACTAGAGGAAACCGGGATAAAGCGTATAAATGTGCCTCGGCTTATAAAGAAAAGTTAAAAAGGGTGCATGATGCTAAGATAAGGAAGAGAACATTTGAAGTTGGGCAATAAGTATGGTTGTACAATCTGAGACTCAAATTGTTTCTCGTAGAGCTAAGAAGCAAGTGGATGGGTCCGTATGTCATTACAAGAGTAGGGAGGATTGGTGATGTTGAAATTGAAGATATGCAAAATCAATACAAAAAAGTTGTGAATGGACATCGTCTCAAACCATACCAAGAAGGTAAAGATCTTAATATGCTTGAAGATGATAAGGTGAGTTTCCTCCTAAGCTCACCGGAAGTTTCCACTTCATAAAGGTACAGGTATGTTGTATAAGTTAGTTTAGCTTTTTGTTCAAAATTTGGTTTTAAAAATTACCCTTTCTCGCTATGGAGTATGTCCAAATAAAGTGTGCGAAATTTTTCTATGAATTGATTACTGTTGTTGGGGACAACTCGGGTTTTTCATGAGGGGTTGGGTAATTTTAATTTATTTCTAGTTTTTTTAAGTAAGTTATTTTATTTCTAGTTTTTATAAGTAAATTAAATTATGTTTTTCTATGCTTCAATAATAATAATAATAATAATAATAATAATAATAATAATAATATAGAGTGAACCTTGGACCACGGTGTAGACTGTGGCCAACGGTGAAGAAATCGTGAGGCACGGTGACAGGCCACACCACGGTACGGTGTGGTCTGCCATTTTTGACACAATTGAA
The DNA here is from genome assembly GCF_021521415.1 of Bidens hawaiensis. Classification (NCBI taxonomy): domain Eukaryota; kingdom Viridiplantae; phylum Streptophyta; class Magnoliopsida; order Asterales; family Asteraceae; genus Bidens; species Bidens hawaiensis. The sequence goes on along the minus strand of NW_027491179.1, from coordinate 115,905 downwards.
CCGTGGCCCACGGTGTGAACCGTGAGCCACGGTCCATAGCAGACGGTCGAGTTTAAACAAGACACCGTGGACCACGGTGTGCACTGTGGGCCATGGTGCGGCGCTGAAGGGTTTCTTTGGGTCCGGTTTTGGTTAAAAAACAAAAGGAAGAAATTATTTTTAAACCATTTTACACCACATAGTTCACCTACATTCACTATTTACTTACAGTTTCATCACTTCTCTACCATCTTCTTCCCAATTCCTCTCTGCAAACCCCAAAACTCATATTTTTAACCCTATTTTCATTGGATTTTCGTGAGGATTAACAATAACAAGCTTAATTCCAATCAATTTTAAGTGTTAATCCATTTGTTGAGCATTGGTGTGTTGAATTTCTTAGGAAACTTTGGGGGGTTTTATTATTGTGTGCAGAAAGAATTAGTCTTCATTCTATTCAACAATCAAGGTATGTTATTATTCAATTTGCTTGTTTACATTGAAAAATTTGTTAAGGTAGAATTGAATTGAACTCGACCCTCTTGTTTGATTAATTAGTATAATGGTTGTACATTATGGTTGTGGATAGTGGAAAAAGTGCTTGGAATATATAGTTGTTATATTGATAATTTGGAAATCATGTATTTAAGCAATTCTTGAAATTTTGGTAAATTGATTAACGAGTGAATAACCACAACCATAGTAACAAGCAAGTCTAGGGAGGTATATATTGAATTAACTTGGTTCGTTTGGGTTGATTGTTGTGTGTAGATGGGTATAATCTCAAATAAAGGTAAAGGGAAGGCGTCATCCTCTAGTGGCCGAGCAGCCCAAGCAAAAAGACAGAGATTGCATGAAGAACAAGCACGAGTGCAGGTACCAACTAAAAAACCCAATTGTAGGGGTAAATTGTTGTCAAAATATGCGTTAGACTGGCAACCGGAATTATTCACAGATAAAATGGCCACGTTTCATAATACGGTTGAAGGGTACATGTGCGAAAAAGAGGTGACCGACCCATGTTTTGAGGTGTTTGGGATATTTGTCATGATGGAGAGCATGATACTTTGTATTATAGGGAAATTGAGGAATGGGTGTCAACGTTGAGATGTCCCGCGTATAAGAAAGGTTACGACATGAAACTGATTGGAACAGTGGGAGGACGTGAAGCTGTGACGTCATTTGACAAGTTTAACCAGATTGCCCTATTTGACAGCAAACCGAGCAACTCTTATGTGTACCCGTCGGTCAAAGATTTGTTTGAAAGCCCCGACAAGCATCCCCAATGGCACAACATGTTGGAAAAGGTTATAAAAAGGGGTCGAGGTTTGAGTACACGGGTTAGGAGGAAGGACCTGAAGATCGAAGCAAAGCTTTTGATGTCGATTTGTTTGTACAATGTAGTGCCCCGTCGGGAGGACATTTCAATTGTAAGAAATAGTGACATTCCCTTTTTGTACGCATTGATGTGCGGGAAACCACTCATCTCTTTTCGGTATTTGGTGACGCATAACATCTGGATCAGTCACGAAAGTAACAAGCAGAAGTTAATACCGCATTTTCGACTGATCACAGCGTTATTGAAGAATCATGGTGTGATTAATGAAAATTCTGTGGGAATAACTAAAGTGTTCAAGGAATACAAGTTGACGGATCTACCGGGACGAATATATACACAAACTGATAGACATCATTATCTTGTGAGTGATAATGTGAGATGGAGGGTGATAAGAGAAGATGTGGAAGCGGAGGTGGATGAACAAGTGGAAGAAGTGGAGGATATGGGTGAACCAGAGTACATGGGTGTATGTGGTGGTAGTGGTTCCCAACACGGGGGTTTGGATTATCCTGCGGGTATGATTCACATGGTAACAATTGGGCCCATATGCGGTCGATGTACGAGGTGGTAGAAAGGCATAGGCCTTCAACATACGAAAATTGGTCTGAAGAGTTTCGTGCCTTATTCGACCATCAGACCTTCATATGGGCTTATGCTGAGCGGGCTGAAAATAGGAGGCATGAGAGATTGGAGATGTGGAACCGTGCCCAAGCTTACGGTCGGGAGCACGAAATGAACAATACGATATATGGATGATATGAACAAACGCATGCATGATCAATGACATGCAGGTGAACCGGTTTTATTGAGTCAACCAATTGTGGATTACACGACCCTACAACCATCTGACAGTTTTGTATGTTATGCTGAACCACCTCCTCATGACTCAATGTGGGTAGATCCAATGCAGTCAAAAGCACCGCCACCACCGCGACGGGGTGTTTAATTTGGGCAAGTTTCGGACTTCATGACGTCCATCTTTGGGCTGGCCCAACCTCCTTAATTGAGTCTCGTCTTACCAGGTGAACACCGTTCTATATATTTCTGTATAGTTGTTGTAATTTGTGTTTTTTTTATTGCTGGTGGATGGGTGGAGGATGAAATACTTATAATTAATTGTTGTGGATTGTGTTGGAAGAAGGGTGTTTTTAAGTGGTAGTTTGTTGTTTTTCTTTTTCTCAAAACCGTACATTGGGGAAAATGTACCCCAAGCGTGGGGATGAGGGAAATTTTCGTTTTATATAACAATATATATATATATATATATATATATATATATATATATATAAAATAATAAATCAGAAGAATTTTAAAAAATGTTTAAAGAAACCGGAAAGTGGTAAGATGGCGGGGCAAGGTTTTGGTCCCTTTTCATGGTCACATTTCGCTAAATAACATTTTTGTCTAGTTGTTTTTAAAAGGAGGTTATGTAGTGTTCTAATCAAGGTTAGCATGCTTTCGGTGCAATAACTTGAATAACATGTTCGTTTACAGTCGAGAATTGAGAAAGTAAAGATTGGTGAGAAGGTTGATATTCTTTGATAGAACTTGTGTAATTAGTGCATTTCGAGATCTTAGATTGGCAAGAGTGCAAAAGTGATAGAGGCAATTAGGTTGAGTCTCGTCTGGTTGAGTACGAGTGTGGGTTTTGGGGGTTGGGCCTCATACATTACATATATGAGCGTGGATAATGAGAGGGGCGGGGGTTGGTTCCCTTAGAAAACATTGTTGGACTTATTCTTTCATTCAATCAACCCCGTTGTTATATTGCGAGACGATCCGGCTTAATAGGTTTCTTTGTAATTGTTTTAGTACTCATAAATAGGAAGTGTTAAGCGTTATGTTATTTTGATCTAAAAAAAGACCTGTGTTAAATATGCAATGTTCAAGTGTTATGTAGTGAAAAAAAAGGAAAACAATAATAAAAAAGAGGGAAAAAAAAGGAGAAGTTATTGATGTATATAGTTGTTTATTTCATTGTTTACTTAATTGTTTTGTAATAAGCCGGATCGGATCGTTTGAGCTACTTTAAATATTCATTTCCATACCCTTACGCCTAGCCCCGTTATAACCCGTTTTAAGCCCTCTTGATTTTCTTTTATGTCAAAGCATTTACATAGGTGGAGATTTGATGATTGTACAAGCGTTTGCGAGGAGGATTGGTTATATCTGAAACTGTGTGTATGATCACCAAAAAGAGGGTTAATGTGTATATGTGTGTTATGTATGGGTAAAAATCAAAAGCATGTTAGGTTTGGTTAGAAATGTATGGTTTAAATGGAACATCAAGTATACTAGTGCAAACCGATAGACGTGAGGGAATAAGGCATGAATTGGGACCTTGACTGAACCAGAATTGTTGGTATAATTGGTGGTTATAAGTTGAAAATGAAAAAAAATTGTTGTTGAGGTGTTGCTTGGGAGCAAGCAACGGTTAAGTGTGGGAATGTGACGGGTGCATCGTAGTTTGACTCATAAGTGTGCTTAATAGATATAAAAATATATGCATTAAGTGTTAATTTCATGTGAACTGGATAACTATTGTTGTGTGGTTATTTGCGGGTTAAAAGGAGGTTTCAGAGCTGATTTGATGCGCAAAGAGAAAACCGAAGGAACCGGAGACTCGAGAAGGCGAAAATAGGAGAAAAATGGAGATGTTGGCCAAGGACCACGTGGCCCACGGTCCAGACCGTGGGCCACGTCTGACTTATCAAAATATTCTAGAACCTGCCATACCGTGGGTTCCTGTACCATCGTGGAGGGGACCGTGACCCATGGTGTGAATCGTGGGCCACGGTCCAACAATTGTAACCGCCGAATTAAGCTTATTTTATATCGTTTTTGGTTGTCTTTTGACCTATCTATCATTGAAGAACACCCTAGGGACAAATTTTGGAGTGCTAGAAGGTTATTGGGAGTTTGGTAATCATTAGTGACTTAAGTTTTATGCAAGTTCATACTTTAATTGATGTGATGATTAATCAAATCATGTGTGACCTAAGAGTTTTTGGCTTTTGTATTTTTCAAAATAAACTGTTAATTTGACCACTGAGAATCAACTTCATTCTCAATAAATTCAAGTATTTGGTTGGTTGATTTGATTAACGAAAAAACTGATAACAATTTAACAAGTTTAACTGAATCAATTAAAATAATGCTCTCTCCCAATTTCAGGTATCCAAGGTTGATAATGTTAACGTTTACTTTTGGGATGAACAACATAGACATGGTACGCGAGAATGCGTTTGATTGTGATAAAAAAAGGACTAAGTACTTGGATTGTAAAAACGCAAGGTTGTCACTTGATAATCAGTTTTATATAGTTAACCGTAATTCCCTTCCAATAAATTCCGATTGCCTATGGCACCAAGAACTGATAGGTAAGAACACGAATTACACGATACTAACAATTACTAATAAAACTAACAATCACCATAGCAATACAATCATAAAATCAAATTACTATCCCACAAGTAACATAAACGATTAACAAATATTCAATTGAAAACCATACAATTCGGGAGAGAACCCAAAGAGATATGCAAACTGTTCCTGTGAGAATAAACAGTTAAGCCATATCACATAAACAATCGATCAAACCATAAAGAAAGTGCTTAACCAATTCCATATAAATACACATTGGTTACCAAGAAAGGAGTAAACCATGCCATAAAAATGGACATCGGTTGCCGAAAAATAGTCGTAGGATCATACTATAAATGAGGAACACCACCAAATGCGTTCAAATAAAACAAGTAGGCAAATAGCAAGTTAGGCATAAACTGATATACACACTAGTATTAACAGTTGCGGTTTTGAATACTAGATAATTGATAAATATTGTAAATACGCATATGTCCCCAAAAGAATTTAAAATAAGTAAAAAGGGGAGTGAGATACTTACCTTAACGATTAAGCAAGAGATAATGATCAAATTAGAAACCAGTAAGTCAAGCTCTTCGGGATTTACTGACACGAATCCTATTTACAATAATTGAGGAAATTAATATGGATAGAATAACGAAGATAAGATAAAGGTTCGGGATTTGATGACCGGGTGCGTTGAAAGTTATATATTACGTTAATTTATTATTCGTTTTATTATCACTTTTATTTAACATATGTTTACCATAAATAATTTAATTTTAATTATTTAAAACACATAAAAAATACTTAAACAAATAAATATTTATAATTCTTGAATCGATTATATAAAGACATTGTTTTAAAAATATTTATTTTAAACTAAAAATACGTTTAATATATTTGTATATTACTAATAATAAATAATAGTTAATAATTAATAATATTTATATAAAATATGATCATTTATAAAATACTTAAACTATAGTTTGAATACGTGAATTTATGTGATATATATATATGTATATATATATATATAAAGTTAAAACCCCTTAGTTCGGAAGAGTGATAAGTTAAAATGTTGGTTTTTAACAAAATACGATTTAATTATGATTTTATAATATTTATACATTAATTATTGGTTTAATATGTTAATTAATACTTAATCAAAACAGTTTAGAAAAAATAAAGAGCTGGCCAGGACTCGAACCCACGCCAGTTTCCGGCACAACGATGAATTCGCACACCCCTAGCCATTAGGTTAGGGGGTTAAGTTGGTTACCATACGGAATGAACAAATACAAGCGGACAGACGTTGACGAAGATAAAATTTATCAAACGCCTCAATACATTGTTCAGAGAAGACAAATGGAGCGTCTTTCTCTAGTTGCTTGGTCATCGGTCTCGCGATTTTCGAGAAATCTTTGATGAACCGGCGATAGAAACCAGCATGACCTAAGAAGCTACGGATAGATCTCACAGAAGTGGGCCGGGGCTGATTAGAAACGATTTCAACTTTAGCTAAATTGACCTCGATCCCCGCACTCGAGATCTTATGTCCTAGAACAATGCCTTCGCATACCATGAAGTGATACTTCTCCTAGTTGAGTACTAGGTTGGTGTCGGCGCAACGAGCCATCATCCTATTAAGGTTGGAGAGACAATGATCGAAAGAATTCCCGAAGACAGAATAATCGTCCATGAAGACCTTGTAGGTTCCCAGCCGGATCTACACGGAAATATCTCGTATTACGTAGGTGCGGAATCCCTACGTAAGACGATACGAGTGTTAGACGCGATATACGTTAAACCCAAGTACAAAGACACGTTACAATACTCAATAGACACGTTGAATTGCAACTACTGTAACACGTGATAGCCAAATCACAATTACACGTACTAAACCACTACCTACAAAACAAGCTGTAGCCAAACATATATACCTTTCGACAACTTCGCCTAACATGCTGGGTGAAGTTGTCAATAACTTCGCTTGTTCCACAAGTTCGCTTATAACAGGCGAACTTGTGGGACAACCTTTACCAACCAAAACCAAAACAAACTAACGCGATTACAGACACTAGATACTGAACTACTGACATCATTTACCAACAGACTCCCCCTTGGCAGTAGCTTCATATCTCTAACTTCAATCACGTGTCTTGTAATCCCAAAACTCAAGTCACCCGTCTTCAAGCATGAACTCCTTCTCTGACATAAACGGAAACTACTCTCTGATATTTCTTGCCTTCTTCTTTCCATGCTGGAATATAGAATATCTTTTTCTCGTTCAGCACTTGCAAGTCAGCTTGAGACAAATTCACCAAGTGCATTGGATCATACACTCTCAACAACTCTTGTTCATCTTCATCCTCCATCACCGCTTCAGCTGTTTCACTATCAACATACCACCGTTTCAGATTCTTTAAGACATCCTTGGGCATTTGTTTCATCGGCACTTCTTTTAAACACCGGATCGGCTTATACTTCATTATCATCCAAGGTTTGCCATCAGCTCTCATACCTCTGTCTTTATCTTCAACGAGCTTTCCTTTCTGCGGCTTTAATAACTCGAACTTTTTATCTTTTATACTTTCTTTCCAAACGATCTTCCCAATAATCCTAGCCATATTATCATCACTCCTGTTTATCAACCCCAACTTGGCTAAGTCCTTCACCTCACACTCCGGCAAGGTATTCAACGATCTCAACAATCTCTTGAAATACTGAACTCCGTCAAAACGTTTAATCACAAACAGCCTCAACTGTTCATCATATAACCAGCATATAATCCCCTTCTTCGATTCAGCATATCCTTTGATGTTGTAACTCTTCTTGAACATAGTAGGAACCGCCGGTTTCTTTGTCTTTATAAACCATTGAGCGTAGCCTTCTTTCCATCTCGGCTGCTCTTCCCATTCAGTCTCATCGCTTCCCATATCTTGGCCCATATCTGACTTATCAACTTCGGGAATTTCATGCTCAACGTTTTCTTCCACAATCTCTCCCTCTTCAATCTACCTATCAATTACAATATCAGCCCCTATCTTTTCAATCTCTTCAATCGGTAACACATCGTCGTCACCCACAGTATCATCATCCAACACCTCCTCAGCATCCACTACCACCACATCATCACCCCCAGATTCACCAGTTGCACCAGTAGACTCCCCCTGAGATGTGGAAGTCCCAAGAGCTTGTTCAGTTCTTGGCAACTCACCACCTGCACCTTTCGATGCATTGGGATCATCGTCTCGATCATTCCTCTTCTTCGTCCTCAACTCGTCGCCTTTGCAGCTCGTCTCCCCCTGAGATGCCAAGAACTGTTTCAAGGCATCAAAAAGTTTACCGTGCTCAATCAGGAGGGACGACTGAATCTGATTCTCAGCAACAAGGCGCTGAATAGCGTGAGTCTGGATCAGATTTATTCTCGACTGTTCCGCCACGACCTTTTCAAGAGCTGCTATTCTGTCTGAGTCAGATAAGGTTGCATCAAAATCAAAACTCATATGAGAGGTATCTTGAGCATACGGTGAAGGGATCCCCAAAGTAGCCGGGACATCAGAAACAGGTTGAAACGTAACCGCAGGTGGTATTGTAACAGATAACCCTGCGGTGGCAACCAGCGTCGACTCAACGAATCTTTCAACAACCTCCGATGGAGTAAGTGTAGGAGGTGGCAAGGACACAATTTCTGGAGTCAAAAGCTGAAATGTGGTAAGTGGAATGCCAAAAGAAGATGATGTTGTCAAAACGGGGGCACCTGAGGTGATCGGTCCTGTCACAGGCAACGATGCAGGGACCATAGTCATACCAGATAGGGCGGGTGGAGAGAAACGAACCACCCTCGAGCTTTCACCAGCTCCCGATCCTTCACCCGTTCTTTCCCTTTTCGATCGATGAACCAACCGATCTAACTCCTCCTCAAAATCAGATTCACTGTCATCTGTATCTTTCTTTCTTTTTCCATGAATCCTTTCTTGAGCGACCAATATCTGTCTTCCTTCGGCAACATCATCAGCTGAGGAGTCAGAGTCGGTTCTTTCAGAAACAGCTACCGACGTAGCTATCAACGGCACATCAGCACTAGAAACCTCTGCTACTGAGACCTAAACCTCTGCCTCAGGATCAACTCGTTCCATATCGAAAAATCCTTGGCCACCAAAAGCAGCATCAAGGTTTACTTGATCCTTCGGTGCCACAACAGGAGCAGCAGGCAATGCTTGCTGTACCACAGGTGGTGGTTGAGAGACAACAGCCTGTTGTGGTGCCGGATCCCGAAACTCGTCTCCACGTGGAGCTACATACGCCGGGCTTATCAAATACCCAAATAGTGGAGTATGTCGTGGACGAAGTGTAACACCCCGTAACCGCAGCGGAAACGTACACGGGATGCAACAGACACATCTGATATCAACAGCATTGCTTATAAAGAAAACACCACTACATTAATTTAAACGAATTACATTGTTCCGAGTTTCGTTACCATCTAGGTGTTATCACATAAGTTTTACCGATAGTACATTAACATATTTAATGCAAAATATAGATCCTTAATCTTCCACAAAATAGCACACATCATCAAGCACGTATTATTCATTCCAATTTGGGTGTACCTAGAAAGCATGTAAAGAAAACGGGTCAACTACGAATAGTCGGTGAGTTTCACTAATTTAAATAAACCATGACAAATCATTTTAATAATCATAAATTAATGATGTAATTATGCTGAGCCTACAAGTGAAATCTCTGTTAACCCAGAAACACATTTAATAACCTCTGGGGACACTGTTAACCCAGAAATACATTTAATAACCTCTGGGGACACTGTTAACCCAGAAATACATTTAATAGCCTCTGGGGACACTGTTAACCCAGAAATACATTTAATAGCCTCTGGGGACACTGTTAACCCAGAAATACATTTAATACCCTCTGGGGACACTGTTAACCCAGATCACTGTTTCGGGCCTTACAATATTAGCAACTCAGACAATTACCATCTTAATAAATTACCGTACGATTCCCGTACAATAAACATTATATAAATACATTCAATTCCATGCGATCGGCATGTACTTAAACACTTTGATAAAAAAACATGCTTTCCGCCCCGGGAAAATATTTAAAACAGTTCAATAAAAGGGGCTCGTGAAACTCACCTTTTTGGTGAGCAGAGGTGTAACACTGGCACGGCTACCTGTCCGGATCTGTAATACGATCCCTAAGTCGTTACTACACAATTTCTATTAATATAACTTAAATTCGTGTTAACCGGTACGTCCGGGGACATTGTTAACCCAGTACCGTACACGATCCGGGGACAATGTTAATCCCCGATACACTTCTCAGGACTTAGATTGTGATATGACTTAGAGTTCTTTAGTCAAAACTACCATTAGTTTGTTTTCTCGTTTTGCGTGCCTAGCACGGTTATTCGTCTTTATGTTTTCAAAAATGAGTTTGGCCACATACGGCCCGAAAATAGTTGTTATTGATATTTTAATTAAAGTGGTGAAATTAGAGCTCGGTTTAGACACCTCGTTTGGCCGCGGGGCCCGTTTCCGTCTTTAATATACCGGAAACGACTAAATCGGGTAAAATTACTCAAATCATCCGAATTACTTTCGGATGATTTATTTTTACCTGATTTACTCAGTTTCATGAAAATAGTCCATTTTTAGGGTTTTTACACACCAGTCAGTTCGCTTAGGCGAACTTTGCCGGTTTACGCGTTTTAAGCTTTAAAAGTTTGTTTTTATGTTCTATTTAGCACAAATAATTATCCGTTTAGTCTCGGATCTTGAAATTTTGCACAAATCAGTTTTTGACAGTAAGGAATTTTATAAAAATATTTCCAGAATTAATTTTTATATTTAACATTTATTTATCTATTTTTAAACGTCATTTAAACACCAAATATGTCGAAAATACCAAACGACCTTAGAAAAATCCCAAATTTTTCTGAGATGACTCCTGCCATCCATATATTTCCCAGTAATTTTTACAGAACCAAAAACTCATTTTTCATGCCATTTTTACCAAAACCGAGCTAGAACACCCTAGAACTCGTTTTACCGAAAAGCCTACTTAGACTTCTCCAATGGACCTGAAATTTTGTGTGTGACTTTTATATGTTATAAAAAGCTTATCTAAATTTTTCCAGAATTGTTCATGATGTTTAGCTATTTTTCACCATTTTTAGCCAAAACCGAGCATTAAATTCACCAAATATTCATCCTATATCCAAAAATTACCAAAATTTCACAGATCTCATATTTTCATGTGTAGATCATCTCTGTGAAATTTAATGACTCAACTCTAAGTCTACCACAATCTGTCCAAATCTTACAAATCATACGAAAAACCGAACTACCTTGTGTTTCTAGCTTTAGATCGCAAAGATCTTGCTTTCTAGCCTTTGCTAGCAACTAGATACAACACCTACAAGCACAACAACACCACATTAAGCAAGTTATACCCACAATCAAGCCATTTCTTTCATGGTTTCGGTTAAGACATCAAAACAAAGATTTTAACCGTAAAAATTCGTTTTTGACTCTTTTAACTCCTTTCTTGGACCAAGATCCCTTGTATAACTTGTATACATCACTTGATCATGCAAGAATCGGTTTCATCTCGGGTTTTCACCCATTTTTCATTTGAAACCTCATTTTCTCAAGATTATGGAATCAAAACTATGAATTAATCATTATAACCATGTTTTTACCTTGTGTTTCTTGCTTAAAAATCAAGGATTTAGGATGAATGTGTAAAGGGTTGAGAGGATTTGGAGAGTTGGGATGTAGAAAAAGAAAAATGAAATGTGTGTGTGTGTGGATTGGACCGATAGGTCCATTGTAAGGTGGGGGGCCCACATCTCAAACCATGGCCACACATTTGGATTGTGTAATCCGGATAATGTTGTGGATAATCTGGTTCAGTTCGTTTTTCGGTTAAACACTTAATTCGGCTTAAACCGAGGCTAAAACGGTCGTTTTTCGGCTTAAAAATAAAATTTATATAAAACCGATTTAAAATCTTTAAAAACTTAAACCATGACATTTATTGACTCAACACATCATATTTTCGGTCATTGTGCATCTTTTTCGGCTTGATCGATCGTCTCTTGCTTGGTTTGATGTTAAAGGTTTCGTTTAACGTACCGACGTACTAATAAATCGAAATCCTTTTTCTGTGCTATAATTCACTTATCCCGAAGCCTTAATACTTCGCAAACCTTACTAAACATTATATATTTCATCTATGACGTAATCCCCGATTCGTTCGGGTTTCAATAACCGTTCATCGGTTAATCGTAATTCCAATACGACTAACTGTACATTCGAGTATAATTCGTACTGGGAATCTTATATACTCGTACAGACACATTATAATTCATATGTTTAGTATTAAATAACACATAAATGGTACATTCCGGCTAGGGTATACCTGAATTTGCCGGAATCGTTACATTCTCCCCCCGTTATAAAAATTTCGTCCTCGAAATTTTACGCATCAACTACTTCCTTTTGCGGAAATAGGTGGGGGTATTTCTTCCGAAATTCGTCCTTTCGTTCCCAAGTATATTCTGGGCCTCGTTGCGAGTTCCATCTAACTTTGACCAACGAGATCTTATTGTGTCTAAGTTGCTTGATCTTCCTGTCTACTATTTCTATGGGCTCCTCTACAATGTTGAGCTTATCATTTATTTGGACACCCTCTAAAGGTAACACCGATGTCTCATCCGAAAGACACCTTTTCAAGTTCGACACGTGAAACACGTTGTGAACTGCACTCAGTTCATCAGGCAGTTCTAATCGGTATGCTACAGGACCGATTTTTGCAATAATGTCGAACGGTCCAATGTATCTAGGGGCTAACTTCCCCGCCTTTCCTAATCTGACTACTCCTTTCCAAGGTGATACTTTCAAATACACTTTATCACCTTTCTCAAATGATAACGGTTTTCTACGGGTATCGGCATAACTCTTCTGCCGATCCCGTGCGGCCTTCAGATTGTTCTTAATTTCAAGAATTTTGCTGGTCGTTTCCTGGACCAGATCTGATCTAATAACCTGTGCGTCGCCCACTTCAGTCCAGCAGAGTGGTGATCGGCACTTCCGTCCATACAATGCTTCGTAAGGTGCTGCCTTTATACTGCTATGGTAACTGTTATTATAGAAAATTCAACGAGTGGGAGATGTTGATCCCAATTTCCCTTAAAATCCAGTACGCATGCACGAAGCAAATCCTCCAGGGTTTGGATGGTCCTCTCAGACTGACCATCGGTCTGAGGGTGGTAAGCTGTGCTTAGATTAATACGCGTTCCCAGCGCTTCTTGCACAGCTTGCCAAAGCTTGGAGGTGAAATGGCTATCCCGATCGGAGATGATTGAGATGGGTATCCCATGACGAGACACAATTTCATTTATATAAATCTGCGCAAGTCTCTCTGTGTTATAGTTATTTCTAATCGGAATAAAATGTGCCGATTTGGTTAATCGATCAACGACTACCCAAATTGCATCATGTCCTCGGGACGTCTTGGGGAGATGTGTCACAAAATCCATCGTGATCTGCTCCCACTTCCATTCAGGAATTTCCGGATGTTGTAACATTCCCGAGGGTTTCTGGTGCTCCGCCTTAACCCTCGCACACGTCGTAGACTTGCCGACGTATGTGGCTATATCCTTTTTTATACCCGGCCACCAGTAGAACTTTTTCACATCCTTGTACATCTTATCCGATCCCGGATGTATGGAATATTTTGATTTATGCGCTTCTTCCATGATTAATTCACGAAGGTCATGGAGGGTCGGGATCCAAATCCGATTTTTGAAATAGAGAATTTCGTCCACGCGCTGTTCGAAATTCTTCTCGTTACCGTAAAGTCCATCTTTTTCCAATTGGTCCTCTTTCAACGCCTCGCGTTGAGCGACTCGAATCAAATCCGAAAGGTTCGACTGGACTATCATCCCCAACGCTCGCACTCGCAATGGTTTAACCCGATCCTTTCTACTCAAGGCATCGGCTACGACGTTAGCTTTGTCGGGGTGATAACGGATGTCACAGTCATAGTCGCTTAATAACTCGACCCATCTTCGTTGCCTCATATTCAGTTCTTTCTGATCAAATATGTGTTGCAAACTTTTATGATCGGTGAAGATGGTGCACTTTGTACCGTAGAGATAATGTCTCCAGATTTTAAGTGCGAAGATAACTGCTCCCAGTTCTAAGTCATGAGTTGTGTAATTTTTCTCGTGTATTTTTAACTGTCGAGAAGCATAGGCTATAACCTTATTATTTTGCATCAACACGCATCCTAACCCTCTCCGGGATGCGTCACAATACACGACAAAACCATCGTCTCCGTCAGGGAGACTTAAGATTGGCGCTTGGCACAATCTTTGTTTTAGCGCTTGAAACGCCGTTTCCTGCTCTTCACCCCATTCATACTTTCGATCCTTTTGGGTCAGAAGGGTTAAAGGTTGGGCAATGCTGGAAAAGTTTTCTATAAATCGACGATAATATCCAGCTAAGCCTAAGAATTGGCGGATTTCCTTTGGCGATTTAGGCGCTTGCCAATTCTTAACTGCTTCAACCTTACTTGGATCAACGTGTATTCCTTGATGGTTTATGACGTGACCAAGGAATTGCACTTCTTGTAACCAGAAGTTACACTTGGAGAATTTTGCATACAACTCCTCCTGGTTTAGAAGCTCTAAAATTGATCTTAAGTGTTGCTCGTGATCTTCTTTACTCTTCAAGTATATCAAAATATCGTCAATAAACACAATGACGAATTTATCGAGGTAGGGTTTACAGACTCGATTCATGAGATCCATGAACACTGCTGGCGCATTTGTTAGCCCAAAAGGCATAACTAAGAACTCGTAATGACCGTAGCGAGTCCGGAATGCGGTTTTTGGGATATCCTCCTCCTGGATTCTAACCTGATGGTATCCCGATCTAAGATCTATTTTTGAGAAGTAGCTCGCACCTTGTAGCTGGTCGAACAAATCATCGATTCGGGGGAGAGGATACCTATTTTTGATTGTCAACTTGTTCAGCTCCCTGTAATCAATGCACATTCTAAGGCTTCCGTCCTTCTTTTTCACGAATAGTACCGGTGCACCCCACGGGGAATAACTAGGACGTAAAATCCTTTATCCAACAATTCTTGCAATTGGTTGGATAATTCTTGCATCTCTGATGGTGCAAGTCGGTAGGGTGCCTTAGCAACAGGGCCAGCTTGAGGTAATAGATCGATTCTGAATTCGACCTGTCGGGTTGGCGGTAATCCAGGAAGTTCTTCTGGGAAGACTTGTGGAAATTCGCGTACCACTGGAATATCATCCACCCGTTTCTCCTCAGAATCAGTGGCCGTCAAGCTTGCTAGATACGCCACGCATCCTTGGCGTATGTATTTTAACACCTTGAGGTGAGATATAAATGGTATCATGGTGCCTGACTTTTCTCCTTGCACTAATATCTCTTCGTCATCCGACACCCGGATCTTGACAATTTTCTTTTCACAGTTTATTTCTACTTTGTTACGTGCTAACCAATCCATTCCCACTATCACGTCAAAACTACCCAATTCTACCGGTAACAAGTCAATCGGAAGGGATTGATCGTTCAGAATAAAAGGGCAATTCTGAACTATCTGATTAACCATCATGGTTTTACCGTTAGCGACTTCTACGGTGTAAGGTTCTATGGTTTCACCAATTGGGAGGTTTGCTATCGACAGGAATCTAACGGAGACAAAACTTCTATCGGCACCCGTATCAAATAATACAGAAGCGTAATGATCAGAGACGAGGAATGTACCTGTCACTACGCTGGGGTCCTGGCATGCTTCGTTCGCCCCATCACGAATGCTCGGCCTCACGCCGGACTGCACGACGATGCCTGACCCGCGGTTTGCCGCCCATTTCCTCCCTGGTTCAGCTTCGGACAGTTTCTCTTGAAGTGATCTGTGCTGCCGCATTCAAAGCAAGCACGGCTGGTGGTCACCATTTGGTTTCCTTGCGGGTTTTGTTGTCGGGCTGGTTGGGTCCTAAATGGCTGCGCACGGATAGGTTGCGGTTTCCGGTTCAAGTTGTTCAGGTTTGTCCTACAACTCGGTGCGTAGTGCCCAATCCTGCCGCACCGGTGGCACACCACCTCTTTGCACATGCCACCATGGTGGTAATCGCATTTCCCACACTTAGGAAACGTTCCCTTCTGCGGTTCTTGCCTTCCGCCTGAACTAGTCATGGCGTAGTTCTGGGCAGTGGGCCTAGCACGTTTACCTTGCTGCTTTTCCTGGACCCTATGGTCATGTGTACCCCGCTTTCCCCCAGCGGACTCTCCCGCCACCTTCAGTGACCCGCTCCTTACGAAATCATACGTGACGATACCAGCTTGCGTCACCGCACCCTCATACGTCTGGTGTCCCCCAGAATTGACTATACTCCTTACAACTGGAGTTAGCCCCCAAATATAACGCTCAACCCTCTTCGACTCTGGGGTGACCAACCATGGTACCAAACGTGACAACTCATTAAACCGGTTCGTATAACCCAAATGGTCTGCCCCCTGCATCTCCAGGTTCCACAATTCATTTTCTAATTTTTGCAATTCGTTTTTCGGGCAGAAATGTTCCAGTACAAGAGCCTTGAGATCTGTCCAGGTCATGCGGTTTGTCGCCGTCTGACCCCGGGTCTGCACTATCGTGTTCCACCATGTCAAGGCGTGGTCCGTGAATGTGCGGGTAGCATACTTAACAACACAATCCTCGGGGCAGTTGCTGATATTTACAACGGATTCTATTTTCTCCATCCACTTAACCAACCCATTTGGTCCTTCAGACCCGCTAAACTCTAGAGGTTTGCACAACATAAAGTCTTTGATCGAACATCCCCTGGATGCACGAATCGGTTCAGTACGGTTCGTCTCTACCGTAGGTATAGGGCCATTACTGTCTGTAACGACCACCCTAGGCGGTGCGTCATTACTTGGAATCGTGTTATCATTCTGTGGAGGATAAACATTTTGTTCCCCGTCATTATTGGTGGTCGTTTGATTGCTCGGAGGGGCTGGATTGGTCGAATTGTTAATACTGGCGGCGATGCGCGATACTATATCCGGTATCGCCACCTCTAACTGTTGAGCAATCAAACGGCTCACGTCCACTTCCGACAATTGGGCTGAACGTTTTGGTGCCATTCTACACAACATCAAGAAAGTATATATAATTAATACACGTTCCAATCATAAAACACAACAACATTCCATTCATTAACAACATTAGTACATATTTCATCCATGTCAATTCACATACTTTTCCTGTCATCATTACATAAGTTAAGTTTTCCTACATAGGGCCTATGTCGGCATCATCTCGACATAACCCACAATGGGTCAGTGCTTGAATGATACCCAAAAGTATCTAAAACGATATTCCCCAAAAGAGACCCCACTAAGGGCCAGTGGTTGTATTATAACTACCCAAGATTCACTCTATGTTAGCATCACCACTAACTGCTTACACAGAGTATCAAAAAGCGGCCCCTGACTACCACCACCTTAACATGATCTAATCACGGTGGTATACCAACCACACCAACACCGCCGCCATCCCCACAACCACTGCTATTAAACCCCGGATCCGTGTTTCCATCTGGTCAATCAACCCCAGAGAGTAGGCGTCCTCCCTCCTCAGCTGCGCGATCGCATGCTGGCTGTCAAGTATGCAATCCACCAAGTGATTCCTCCTCTGAATACCCACCGTCAAGGCGGTGGTGTGCTCATTCATCCGCTCGGTGAGCACCCGGAGCCACGCCGCCTCGGTGGAGGGACGCTCATCCCTCACTGGCCTGGGGGTACCCCACAAAGGTGGCGGCACAGGCCCGGGCTGGGGGCGGGAGGACTCGCCTCTATGGTAAGTGGATCTGGGTGGGGTAAAGGTAGGTGCAACATACGGGACACTGATCCGCGCCGTGAGGCGGGGACCGGGTCTGGGAGGGGTGAGGGTGACCTGAGGTGCGGGTGGGGTGGGAGACCTGGTAACCCTAGCAGGGGAGGACAAGCTAGCACTCCTAAGGCTAGTCTCAGAAGGCTCGGTGCTGGAAGCTAAGCGTACACTCCTAGAGTCCCCGGAACTGGCCTCCTCCGGGTCCTCCTCTACAGATAAACTTCGTGATCTTGACATGTTTACCTGTACACAAGTTAGCAAACATATAGTCCTTTTCATAATGTAAATCCTAATTAAATTAATATACACACATTTATACCACCTTGTCACATAAAAATATTATTATATACTTACACATATGTTGCCGATTTTACCTATTAAAGTCCCCCGTGACTTCCCCTGAATTCCCTCGTGCGGACAAGTCTGTTATTATGTTCCGGACCATAATAACTCACTTGTCCATCCAAGTTCATCCAGACCTCGTCACAATAATTTATTAGTTGATATTCAGATCCTATAACACTTGAGCTACAGGTTATATTTTAGGTATCTTTTAAAGACATCCTAATTCTTTATAACCAATGGCTCTGATACCAAGTTCTGTAACACCCCGTAACCGCAGCGGAAACGTACACGGGATGCAACAGACACATCTGATATCAACAGCATTGCTTATAAAGAAAACACCACTACATTAATTTAAACGAATTACATTGTTCCGAGTTTCGTTACCATCTAGGTGTTATCACATAAGTTTTACCGATAGTACATTAACATATTTAATGCAAAATATAGATCCTTAATCTTCCACAAAATAGCACACATCATCAAGCACGTATTATTCATTCCAATTTGGGTGTACCTAGAAAGCATGTAAAGAAAACGGGTCAACTACGAATAGTTGGTGAGTTTCACTAATTTAAATAAACCATGACAAATCATTTTAATAATCATAAATTAATGATGTAATTATGCTGAGCCTACAAGTGAAAACTCTGTTAACCCAGAAACACATTTAATAACCTCTGGGGACACTGTTAACCCAGAAATACATTTAATAACCTCTGGGGACACTGTTAACCCAGAAATACATTTAATAGCCTCTGGGGACACTGTTAACCCAGAAATACATTTAATAGCCTCTGGGGACACTGTTAACCCAGAAATACATTTAATAGCCTCTGGGGACACTGTTAACCCAGAAATACATTTAATAACCTCTGGGGACACTGTTAACCCAGATCACTGTTTCGGGCCTTACAATATTAGCAACTCAGACAATTACCATCTTAATAAATTACCGTACGATTCCCGTACAATAAACATTATATAAATACATTCATTTCCATGCGATCGGCATGTACTTAAACACTTTGATAAAAAAACATGCTTTCCGCCCCGGGAAAATATTTAAAACAGTTCAATAAAAGGGGCTCGTGAAACTCACCTTTTTGGTGAGCAGAGGTGTAATACTGGCACGGCTACCTGTCCGGATCTGTAATACGATCCCTAAGTCGTTACTACACAATTTCTTTTAATATAACTTAAATTCGTGTTAACCGGTACGTCCGGGGACACTGTTAACCCAGTACCGTACACGATCCGGGGACAATGTTAATCCCCGATACACTTCTCAGGACTTAGATTGTGATATCACTTAGAGTTCTTTAGTCAAAACTACCATTAGTTTGTTTTCTCGTTTTGCGTGCCTAGCACGGTTATTCGTCTTTATGTTTTCAAAAATGAGTTTGGCCACATACGGCCCGAAAATAGTTGTTATTGATATTTTAATTAAAGTGGTGAAATTAGAGCTCGGTTTAGACACCCCGTTTGGCCGCGGGGCCCGTTTCCGTCTTTAATATACCGGAAACGACTAAATCGGGTAAAATTACTCAAATCATCCGAATTACTTTCGGATGATTTATTTTTACTTGATTTACTCAGTTTCATGAAAATAGTCCATTTTTAGGGTTTTTACACACCAGTCAGTTCGCTTAGGCGAACTTTGCCGGTTTACGCGTTTTAAGCTTTAAAAGTTTGTTTTTATGTTCTATTTAGCACAAATAATTATCCGTTTAGTCTAGGATCTTGAAATTTTGCACAAATCAGTTTTTGACAGTAAGGAATTTTATAAAAATATTTCCAGAATTAATTTTTATATTTAACATTTATTTATCTACTTTTAAACGTCATTTAAACACCAAATATGTCGAAAATACCAAACGACCTTAGAAAAATCCCAATTTTTTCTGGGATGACTCCTGCCATCCATATATTTCCCAGTAATTTTTACAGAACCAAAAACTCATTTTTCATACCATTTTTACCAAAACCGAGCTAGAAAACCCTAGAACTCGTTTTACCGAAAAGCCTACTTAGACTTCTCCAATGGACCTGAAATTTTGTGTGTGACTTTTATATGTTATAAAAAGCTTATCTAAATTATTCCAGAATTTTTCATGATGTTTAGCTATTTTTCACCATTTTTAGCCAAAACCGAGCATTAAATTCACCAAATATTCATCCTTTATCCAAAAATTACCAAAATTTCACAGATCTCATATTTTCATGTGTAGCTCATCTCTGTGAAATTTCATGACTCAACTCTAAGTCTACCACAATCTGTCCAAATCTTACAAATCATACGAAAAACCGAACTACCTTGTGTTTCTAGCTTTAGATCGCAAAGATCTTGCTTTCTAGCCTTTGCTAGCAACTAGATACAACACCTACAAGCACAACAACACCGCACCAAGCAAGTTATACCCACAATCAAGCCATTTCTTTCATGGTTTCGGTTAAGACATCAAAACAAAGATTTTAACCGTAAAAATTCGTTTTTGACTCTTTTAACTCCTTTCTTGGACCAAGATCCCTTGTATAACTTGTATACATCACTTGATCATGCAAGAATCGGTTTCATCTCGGGTTTTCACCCATTTTTCATTTGAAACCTCATTTTCTCAAGATTATGGAATCAAAACAATGAATTAATCATTATAACCATGTTTTTACCTTGTGTTTCTTGCTTAAAAATCAAGGATTTAGGATGAATGTGTAAAGGGTTGAGAGGATTTGGAGAGTTGGGATGTAGAAAAAAGAAAAATGAAATGTGTGTGTGTGTGGATTGGACCGATCGGTCCATTGTAAGGTGGGGGGGGGCCCACATCTCAAACCATGGCCACACATTTGGATTGTGTAATCCGGATAATGTTGTGGATAATCTGGTTCAGTTCGTTTTTCGGTTAAACACTTAATTCGGCTTAAAACGAGGCTAAAACTGTCGTTTTTCGGCTTAAAAATAAAATTTATATAAAACCGATTTAAAATCTTTAAAAACTTAAACCATGACATTTATTGACTCAACACATCATATTTTCGGTCATTGTGCATCTTTTTCGGCTTGATCGATCGTCTCTTGCTTGGTTTGATGTTAAAGGTTTCGTTTAACGTACCGACGTACTAATAAATCGAAATCCTTTTTCTGTGCTATAATTCACTTATCCCGAAGCCTTAATACTTCGCAAACCTTACTAAACATCATATATTTCATCTATGACGTAATCCCCGATTCGTTCGGGTTTCAATAACCGTTCATCGGTTAATCGTAATTCCAATACGACTAACTGTACATTCGAGTATAATTCGTACTGGGAATCTTATATACTCGTACAGACACATTATAATTCATATATTTAGTATTAAATAACACATAAATGGTACATTCCGGCTAGGGTATACCTGAATTTGCCGGAATCGTTACACGAAGCTATGGTATACTTCGAGCACTCGACGCTCTGCACTGTGCGAAAATCCTCTTGCTGACACTCTCTACATAACGAATCGGACGGCGCTGAGGTAGCGTAGGAGCCACGTGATTCAAGATCATTTGTAAGAATCTTTGATACATCAAGAATCTTTCACGAGCCACCGCTCGTCTCTGACGGTCTATCTCATAAAACACCATATGACTGAAGCTGTAACGCTTGTTGTATGTCAGTGCTGTCATTGCCGACTGCATCGTCGCACCCATCCCGTCCGTACCAGCCTTTCTACCCGACATGCACAGGATCATCACGTGCATGAGAAAACGCCATTGATCCAACAAGAATCCTTTACGTCTCTGAGTGTCACCCAATGGACCAGAATAGCCCATTCTTAAAAATGCACCGTCTCTGAATAGAGCAACAAAGTCTGTAGGGTCATCTCTCGTTTCGTTCCCAAATTGCAAAGCGACCCTTATCTGTTCCGATAAGAACTGCACCACCTGATTGTTAACGGTGGCGCGCATTACCGGGGGCTCGACTCTGCAATCGTATTCAACCGTCTGCCAGAAGTCTTCTATGTTCGGCAGAGAGATGGGCAGAGTTGTAGAAATTGCATGGAAGATACGCGAGCGAATCAGAAAGTTGATGATTTCGCGATAAACATCAACACCGCTAGCATCCGGGTCCAGTGTTATGTACATATTGTGCCCCGGAAAGAATTGGCGGTTGTTATCACCACTTTCGTCACCACTGGCACCACCGGCTCCTGCTACAGCTGCCATATCTGCACCACAAACGGTCTAAGTTAGAGAATCGTCAAGGCAGATCGTAACTTCGCTTATTACCATGAGCGAAGTTAAGATAAACATTAGTGTGCAAGCGAAGTTAGACATAGGGCGAAGTTGAGCACAACTTCTCCTATACAATAACTTCGCCTGACAACAGATTAACTTTTAAATAATATTTAAAGCATTAGGCGAAGTTAAGGATAACTTCGCCTAATCATAACTTCGCTCCTTGAACAACTTCTCCCCTGATTAATTAAAATTTAAAGTAACAGGAGAAGTTAAGCCTTAGGCGAAGTTAAGGATAACTTCGCCTAACCATAACTTCGCCTGAACTGAAACGGCGATTGTCTAGTAGGCCAAACGAGGGTTTGCATGTTGAAGTTAATGATTGTGGACACTAAAAAACATGGTACTAAAGAGATCTAGACGATCAAGTTGGTTACGAACACGTTAAAAACGAGTTTGAAAAGTGGGTGTTTAAAGGTTAGCATGAACGAGGTCCCAAATCGTACCCGAAACGGAATCTAATTAACGTGATCGCCATGAATTATACTTTATCCCGACCCTACACACCTTTAATACGGATTGAAATTGAGGAAAAATAATAAAGTTTGATTCGATTGACAAGTTCGCCGAGGGTTATAATGATAACTTCGCTGGGTTTTGAAAATACTAACTGGTGTTTGACCAAAAGTCATTTATATAGGGCTGACATTACACAGGCGAAGTTAGGGTTAACTTCGCTTACCCTTAACTTCGTCCTATAACAAGTTCGCCCTTTCACTAACTTCGCTTAGTATTAAACTTACAGAACAGACCCTTATAAATTTGAACATTATACGATTGTCTTCTAAAATTTCCTTTAAAGATTTAAATGTCACGATCAAAGACCAAGTAACCAAGTTTTAAACCATAAAACGACATATGCAGTGAAAATTTAGAAATAAAGTACACGGGATCAAATTTCAGTCTTGACGGGGACCAGAATGTTTTAGAAAAGATCCGAACAGGAATCATACTAGTTAAGTGACTGTCACATAGATCCATGTTCAGCTGTATTATGACATAAAGAACAGGTTGTAAGCAGGTAAACAACTTAGTATGGTTTTCATCGCTTCTGTGATACGGATTATGTTCAATTAAGCTTAAAATATAAACGTACAACACATCAGAGATTGTGATGTCTCCCATCTATTCTCAAAGCTTATTTGACTTTCCCTGAGTCACCCCGAATTGACCTCGACCCGTAGTGTCTGATTACACCGTAAATACATCTTGATCTTTTAGAGTCTTCTGCCCTTTCTCTTTCTTGCCTCTTGATTGACAAGTATAACATTGTAAGCTTCAGAAGTCTTAACAAGGAATTTTTTATTTTTTTTTGATAATTAAGATATACATAGCTTCAAACAGTAGACTACTGCAAGTCCCGAATCTGGATCACTGCAGGTACTTGACATACTATCTTCTTGGGAATCAGAACACTCACGGCTCGTGTATGACTGGGTGATCGCTTTTCTGCCTATCATTCGGAAAGATATATATGGAGATATACACAACTCTTAATGAGTTGTCCCTTTAAACCGAGAAGATTTAGTTAGTATCACTTCTACTTTTACGCACCATAAAAGGCTACCATAACATACAATGACTGTTCTAGAGTCTTTTAGGCCTAATAACTTCACTAGTTAAGCACACAGAAATAGTTTGAGTATCACTTTCCAATGTTGGATCAATTTTCTTAGAAACATTGTATAGAAACTTCTTACGAAGTTGTAGACTTGAAAAATTATATCATCTCCCTAAAAAAATTTAAATTCTATCGCCCCGATCAAGTCAAATTCATCAGGTAAACGGCTATCCTGAAGATCCAATGGATTAGCTGGACCGACTACATACGAATATGCGTCCTTTTAACTAAGTATGAACGACTATTTTTCAGCGACAGAATAAAAACACATCATAAACCGCCCCAGTCGCTTTCTGTTACCTGGTTAATAGCAATCCTCATAATCTACTGGTAGATGTGAGGACCAAACACATCCGAAGATATGTCCTTCAAACTGAAGCAACCAACATAATTCTAAGCGATAGTGACGTTTTTTTTTTTTAAGTAAAAACGAAAAGGACGGTTACTCGGGATTGATCATCCCATTAAGCTCAACAAGGTTTTGAAAACAAGTTCTGTCAAACGCATTAGTAAAAAGATCAGCGAAATTATCTAACGAATCAACCTTTTCGAGCACTATTAGTTTCTTCTCAGCACAATCCCGTATAAAATGATGACGAATGTCAATGTGTTTAGTTTTGCTATGTTTTACGGGATTGTTAGTTACTGAGATTGCAGCAGTGTTATCAATACAAATAGGAGATTGAGTAAAATTCAGACCGTAATCGCGAAATTGTTGTTGTATCCAAAGAACCTGGGAGCAGCAGTTTGATGCTGCCATGTATTATGCTTCACAGGTAGAAATGGCTACAGAGGTCTGCTTCTTGCACTGCCACGAAACCAATCTTCCTCCCAGAAACTGACATCCACCGGTCGTCGACTTCCTGTTCTAATTGCAACCTCGATAGTCAGAGTCTGTATAAGCGACCAAATCCAAGTCTCCTCCTTTCGTGTACCACAATCCCAGCTTAGGCTTGCCTTTGAGATACCGCAGTATTCTCTTCACTCCCTTCATGTGAGATTCATTTGGGTTTGCCTGACATCGAGCACAGAGACAAACTGCAAACATAATGTCAGGTCTAGATGCAGTTAAATACATTAAAGAACCTATGATTGCTCGATATTGAGTGGGGTCCACATCTGCGTCACTGTCTGAATCAGCGCCCATCTTGTGGTTGACGCAGACCGGAGTATCAGATGGAGTGCTGTCATCCATCTTAAAGCGTTTGAGAACGTCTTGGACATATTTAGTTTGATGAATGAACAACCCCTCCTTCTTCTGATCAACCTGCAATCCTAAAAAGAAAGTTAATTCACCCATTGCACTCATTTCAAACCTCCTTTTCATGACTTCCTCAAATTCCTGACACATGGCGACTTTTGAAGCAGCAAGGATGATGTCGTCCACGTAGACTTGAACTAGGAGAAAGTCTCCCCCCTTTTTCTTGACAAACAGCGTGCTGTCGATCTTTCCTCTTTCGAACCCATTCTCAAGTAAGTAATCAGACAAGGTTGCGTACCAGGCACGAGGGGCCTGATGTACTCCATATAGCGCTTTACTTAACTTGTACACGTGATCAGGAAAGTCTGGGTCAGAAACCTGGAGGCTGCTCAACGTACACAACCTCATCGACTTTACCGTTAAGAAACGCACTTTTCACATCTAACTGGAACACCTTCAACTCATTATGTGCAGCAAATGCCAAAAACAAACGAATCGCTTCCAATCTTGCCACAGGAGCAAACACTTCATTGTAGTCGATCCCTTCTTACTGATAAAACCCTTTTACAACCAGCCTCGCCTTGTTCCTGATGATTATTCCTTTCTCATCTCTCTTACATTTGAAAACCCATTTGGTGCCAATCGCATGCACATTCTTCTGTTTTGCAACCAATTTCCATACCTCCATCTTCTCGAATTGGGCTAACTCTTCTTGCATGGCTTCGACCAACGAGCTGTCTTTTAGAGCCATTTGATAGTTCTTTGGTTGAATCTGGCTAATGAAGCAGGTGTACAAGCACTCGTTAATGATACCTGTTTCTTTAATGCTTGCGTAAACATAGGTGTGCTCATTCAAGCTTCGTCTTGTTTGTACACCGTCAGACAGATCACCTATCACGTTCTCTAAAGGGTGATTTTTGTGAACTCCAGTAGTCGGAACCGAACTGACTTGCAGATTGTCTTCCAGGTTCGAAGAGAGTTCATCAATGGGTGATTATTGTTGAGAGTGAAAAGGGTTGTAAAATTCTTCTTCCGTAGAGGCGGCAGGTGCATTAATGGCACTTGACGTGGAAGGTTGACTTTCATCGTGTCGTGGACGTTGCACAATGTTTTCCTCCTCGTCATACATGATCTGTGAAGCAATTTTCTCATCAACTTCTGCAAAATCCAAGTAAGGCATATTAAAGGATTTGAACAGTTTATCATAGTACAAAGCTTCAGCGGGTCCCGTGCTGGGCATTGGTGGTTTGTAACTCGTGATGTCGGTGTTACATACCACTTCAACCTTGCTGTTCGATAAATTAAAGACTCTTCTGTTGGGTGTCCCAACTACATATCCGACTAAAATACCTTCGTCCGCTTTCTCACCATATTTGGAGTTTGTCTTTAATATCGTACATGGGGACCCGAATGGTTCGAGACCATTCAAGTTTGGCTTTCGACCATGCATAAGTTCATAACAAGTTTTATTTAGCCTTTTAACAGTTAAAACACGATTAAGGATATAACAGGCTGTGGCAACTGCTTCAGCCCAGAACACCACGGGAAGTTTAGCATCAGCCAGCATGGTTCTGGCTCCTTCAATTAGCGTCCTGTTCTTCCTCTCAGCCACCCCATTTTGTTGCGGAGTATACGGGGCGCTGTACTGGTGTTCTATCCCTTTCTGTAAGCAGAACAGCTCCATTTGGTAGTTTTTGAACTCTGTCCCATTATCACTCCTGATGTACTTAACCTTTCTCCCCATAATATTCTCAACCTTGGTAATCAAGTTAATTACCAACTGAACCGTGTCATCCTTTGTCTTCAGAAAATACACCCAAGAGTATCGCGAGTAATCATCAGTTACTACCAAGCAGTATGAAGTTCCACCAAGACTCTTTACATTCACGGGACCAAAGAGATCCATGTGAAGTAGGTCTAGTGTACTGACAATTGAGTTAACCATCTTGGAGTGATGAGGTTTCTTGTGTTGTTTTCCCTTCTTGCACGATAAGCATTGATCTTCAAAGTTGAAATTCCTTAAGGGAACACCAAGCACCAGCCCATTCTTGATAATGTAGTTCATTTTTCCAAGATGTATATGCCCCATTCTTCGATGCCATAACTCGGACTCAGATTCAGTTGCCTTTGACAGAAGACATGATTCTTCTGTTGTCATCTCAGTTGACCTCATATCCATGACGTATATGCTCTTTTCTATTGGAGCTTTCATCACCACCCATGCCTCTGGTATCTTGAAACCAGGATATAGATAAATTGCTTCATCTTTAGTAAAGTGCACTGTGTACTCTTTGTCACAAATCTGAGATACGCTCAACAAATTATGCTTCAACTCCTCAACAAAATTCACCTTCTCCAATTTCATTTTTCCATTTGTTACAGTTCCAATACCGGTGATTCTACCTCCGCTCCCTCCAGCGAAACTAACTCTTCCTCCTTGAACAGGTTTCCATTCATGTAACAAATTCTTGTTACCAGTCATGTGCCGGGAACAGCCACTATCCACAACCCAACGATTGTTTACAGTCCTGTTCAACTGTTCCTGCACGATTAAAGCAAAGGATTAAAATCTGGGGACCCAAGACCTATTGGTCTTGGGTCGATTAAATCTGTTAAACGGCATCCCGTACTTTGGCTGTTCAAAGTCAGTTTGAGAATAATTTCTGTAAGTTCTATAAGGATACCTTCTTGAGAATTGACTATGAGGCCATCCAAACCTTAGTGGATTAACTGAATTATAATTGTTGGTTCGGTTGTTTACTGGGAAAAACTGAGATCGATTTCTTTGAAATCTTTGATTTGTCCAATGTCTGAATTTTGGAGAGTCAGCATTCTTACCATTATAGTAATTACAATTAGTTTTATTCTCAGTTTTCGGAGGCCTCATACCTCTGAATCTCTGATTTAGAGGGCAATTAGCAATTTAGGTGTCCGATTTGATTGCATCTGAAACAACTCATGTGTTCAACTTTCGTCTCAACAGTTGTTTCAGATGTTGAGGCTGCATTACTATCCGTTTGTCTAACATATGGTAGGACAAACGGGTTTAGGGGCGAAATCTTTTCAGTTGGCTTATATTCCTCCCCACGTTTTAGTAATACTACCTCTTCTTTTATCTCACTAGATTCGGATGTCTTGTCCGAATTTGATGAGACAGAACTAGGAACAGAAATCTTAACATTCGAAACAGGCTTACTTGTTTCGCTTTGACTAACTTCAGGTTCTTTAAACGAAACTTTGACAGGAACTGTCTGACTAATCTCATCATCAACAGATTTCTGATTACTAGGATTATACGTATAGTTATGATTATATGGTGGTGGAACTTCAGAATATCCAATTCCCCCTTTTTTAACTGGGGAACGTTGAACACTTACGATGTGATCAAGCATTGCTGAGGAGTTTCTAAATTGTACAATTTTTCTGTTTAATTTCACCACTTTTTCCTGGTAATCAGCTATCTGTTTATCCCTGTCAGCAATTTGTTTGGTTTTTTCTTCTAACACTTCATAACTAAGATCAATTACTTGTATTTTTTCAGCTAGACTTTCTTTAAGACTTCTGATATCTTTTTCACTAGCTTTTATTTTTACCGAGTAACTGTTTTCTCTAGTTTTAGTGTAATGATGATCTTCTTTTAACGTTTTAAATTGAGCGTCCAAACTAACAAACTGATCAGTTATTGTTTTCAATTGTTCAGACAGATTTTCGCATTGCATACAAGGGAGTTCAGAACTTACCTCAGAAAGCTGATCGTTCACTTCTGCTATGTAAGCTTGATTTTCCCCCTTCTCCCTCTCGCTTCCTCCAGTTTCGATGTTAACTAAATTTGCCTGTTCGAAGACTTCCTCAACCTGTAGATTCCAGTTATACCCACTATTGTGTCTAGATACCATAGCCTTATTCTCACTATCTCTCCCCATTCTGTTGTGTAGGCCTGGTCTGGCTGCGTTCGACTCTCTCATTTGTACATTCCTTTGCAAAGTGACCATTTTGTTAACAGTTATAGCATCGAACCTTTGACTTGTCAAACCCTGGTCTTTCACCAACGAACTTTCTACCCGTTTTCTTCATGAACCTTTTAACTCTTCTTACTATCATCGCCATCTGCCACTGCAGATCCATCTCTTCCAGATCATCAGCATCAATGTGATCATAGTCTTCATCCAAAGTTGCGGGATCGACTATTTTACCTATGATGTAATTTTCATAAGATGCAATGAAAGATGCATAGAGGGCAAACTGCTGTTCAGCTGATTTAACACTCATGGGCATCTGGGAGTATTTGTTATTTTGAGCATTTGATGAAAAGTTACCAGTTGTGGCTTGAGGTTTTGAAGAATTACTTCCTCCAGCTACAAAACATACATCACCATCCATGTTGAGAGTCACATGACCATCATGAGTTGAGTTTGAGCTTGAGTCTCCCTTTGAGTAGTAAGCAGATGATTCTGATCTTGAGCTTGAACTTGAACTAACTTTTGCACCGTACATACCCGGATCCTGAACCTGATCAGTTGGTGTCTCTTTCCAAACCATGTTAAGTTCAAAAGTTCGTAATTTATTGACTGCTGTTTCCAAATCAAAATCGGCAAACTCTTTATCTTCTCTCGTCAAAACCGTGTACATTTCCCATTTCGGTGGAAGAGCATCAAGAAGTTTCTCTACTATCTCCTCTTCTTTATATACAATGGAGTAATTTCTAAGTTCGGTCATCAGGTGATAATATCTTGTGATGATATCATCAAGTGATTCATTTTTCAAATATTTGAACACCGAGAATTGGGTTTTTAGTAGCTTAATTTTGGATGCACGTATCCCCACATTACCTTCATATCAATTTTCTAGCGCTTCCCATAGCTCTCTAGCGGTTTTGTATTTCCTGAAGGTGTGAAGAATCTCTTGTGGAAGAGCCATGGTGATCGCCGCATGAGCTTTACTCTCTGCCTCATACATTTTCCTCTCCTCCTCATCCATCTTACTGTACTTCTTTATTTGATCACGACCCTCAAACAAAGCTGTTGTTGGAATGTATCCATCTTGTATGCACACCCACATCTTAGCATCTTGATATTTAACGTACTGTTCAAACCGATCTTTCCAAGCAACGAAATCGGTACCCTTAAGCATTTTCGGAGCCTTAGTTGCTGAACCGGCTTCAACTTCCATTTTCACTAGTTCCGTGATGTTTATCGAAGTCATCGTTGAAAGAAACACAACTCAAAACGCTAGGAAAGTATAAAATAATTTTTTATTATTTTGAACAGTGCCCAGTAGGCGAAGTTATGCTTAACTTCGCTTAAGCTTAACTTCGCTTATACTCATCTTTGCTAAAACTATAACTTCGCTTACTTCTTAACTTCGCCTGATGTTAACTTCGCTTAATGACAAGCGAACTTGTGAGACAGGCGAAGTTAAAGATAACTTCGCTTAAACTTATATCTTCGCCTAAACCCTACAAACAGTGGCGGCAACTTCACCTGATGAACAAAAGATTTTTGCAGGTTTTAATTTGACGTATTGCGAGGTATGTGGAGATGTAATGGGTTGTATTTGATAGTGGGAGATGGTTAGGACACAAAAACTCGGTATTTTAACGTAAACTCGTCCCGCGAATAGTCGAACGGAACGACTTCTACACTCGTGTGATAATCCCGAACCACACAATCACGAGCAAACGCTCTGATACCAATTGTAGGTTCCCAGCCGGATCTACACGGAAATATCTCGTATTACGTAGGTGCGGAATCCCTACGTAAGACGATACAAGTGTTAGACGCGATATACGTTAAACCCAAGTACAAAGACACGTTACAATACTCAATAGACACGTTGTATTGCAACTACTTTAACACGTGATAGCCAAATCACAATTACACGTACTAAACCACTACCTACAAAACAAGCCGTAGCCAAACATATATACCTTTCGACAACTTCGCCTAACATGCTAGGCGAAGTTGTCAATAACTTCGCTTGTTCCACAAGTTCGCTTATAACAGGCGAACTTGTGGGACAACCTTTACAAACCAAAACCAAAACAAACTAACGCGATTACAGACACTAGATACTGAACTACTGACATCATGTACCAACAGACCTCCTTGGAATTCTTGATCATATCGTGAAATATCGCCACCATACATCGTTGTAAAGTAGCTAGAGCGTTACAGAGTCCAAAGGGCATGCGTTTATAGGCAAACATGTCGTAGGGGTAGGTGAATTTGGTTTTCTCCTGATCATCGGGAGAGATGGGGATTTGGAAATACCCGGAAAAACCATCCAGAAAACAGTAATACTGCTGACCCGCCAAACGCTTTATGTCACACCCCAACGTAAGGCGGAAATGTCGGGGCGTGAGCTGATTGCTCACAACTCTCAAGGTACTATTATGCAGTATTTAAAAGTGCCAATATCTATTTAATTGATTTAAGTTTTCAATAATCAAATACAAAATACAAATCATTAAACACACAATAAATACATGTTTACATCTTAATTATATCTCTTCTAATATAATTCTTCAATAAATCATCACAAAATCTTGCAACTAGTCAAACCATAACCTGCGTATGCGTATAAAATAGAAAGCTTTGTCAACAACACATGTTGAGTGAGTAAAACACCAGTTTAGGACACAATAATAAGAATAATATATTATAATAAAGAGATATGCAAACTGTTCCTGTGAGAATAAACAGTTAAGCCATATCACATAAACAATCAATCAAACCATAAAGAAAGGGCTTAACCAATTCCATATAAATGGACACTAGTTACCAAGCAAGGAATAAACCGTGCCATAACAATGGACATCGGTTGCCGAAAAATAGTCGTATGATCATACTATAAATGAGTAACACCACCAAATGCGTTCAAATAAAACAAGTAAGCAAATAACAACTTAGGCATAAACTGATATACACACAAGTATTAACAGTTGCGGTTTTGAATACTAGATAATTGATAAATATTGTAAATACGCATATGTCCCCAAAAGAATTTAAAATAAGTAAAAAGGGGAGTGAGAAACTTACCTTAACGATTAAGCAAGAGATAATGATTAAATTAGAAACCAGTAAGTCAAGCTCTTCGGGATTTACCGACACAAATCCTATTTACAATAATTGAGGAAATTAATATGGATAGAATAACGTAGCTAACACTAAATAAAGGTTCGAGATATGATGACCGGGTGCGTTGACATGTGTAGAGATATATATGTATGAATGTATGGTAAAGACCACGTGGGATGTGTTGTTTTATTAGAGGTTTGAATTTTAATAATCTAACATAATACATTGTAGCGCGGTGTGTTGACTTGCAAACTAATTACTTGATATGATGCTTGGGAATTAACGGAACGGGAAGAGAATAAGTATGTTCTATCCTACGGGCGAAGGTGAGTAGTACAACCCTTAGTGTTTGCTATTAACTAATTATATGATATGTAATTACAATGAAACAAGTGTGGTTGTGACAAATTTGGTAAAGTTTGTAATTAATTTCATTAATGGTATTGTTGATGTCCACGGTGAATGGTTACGGGCCGGGGTTTATTTCGGGTATTAGACAGTATCCGTTTATTGCGAAATTTAGTTTCAACATTCCTTAAACAATTGTATAGGTCCTATAAAAGTACTCACATCAAATGGGATTAAATAAGAGGTCAAAACAGTCCTTTAAAAGTGAATTATACCTGTTGTCCCAACCAGGTCAGCCTGGTTACGGACGTATTCTCGGGGCCTTAAACATTTTATTTTGACATGTTTGTTTGGAAGAGGCTAGCTAACATCATAATTGATATTGTGTAATTTTTATAGATTTTTCTGAAAACCTACGATGTGGTTTTCGGAAATGTTTATTAACGAAATAAGGAATTTCAGCAACCAGGTCAGCCCACTTACGGGTGTCGTTTCGGGGGCCTTAATCATTTTAGTTTTTCGTGATTTTTAGACAGAAGTTGTCTAACATTATAATTGAGTTTATGTAATTTTTGGGGATTTTTCTGAAATTGGTTGATATGGTTTTATGAATATTTTGTTAATAAAATACAGATTTAAGCTATATGCTTAATAATCATGGACTGGGTCAAAAGGGTACACATTCAGAAGATGATTAATAATTTGGATATATGATATTGTTAGTTTTAGTTGGTGACTTATATTGAATTTTAGGAATGGTTAGGTTGTAGATTCTGACTCGATAGTTTTTGCTTGTACTCGTTAGTTTTCACTTATCTACTGCTACCGAATGGATCTGAATATTTGTGATTTATGATGATTACTTTTTAATTTACATAATCCATGATCGATTCGTGACTGGCTTTTGTTTTTGTATTTTATATGAATAGCTGGATGTGCCAATGTTTAATCCAAGTATGTCACCTTGCCCTGCCCTAAAAAAAAGCTAATGTTCATTAACACATTGTGATTAATATCTTCTTAAATAAAAAAATATGCCATCATTTATATTTCTAATGTGTATCTAACATGTATGATGTTTGCGCGTTTTCTTTTGATGGTGATGTGTGGTTTGGATGTAATTTTCTTCTCTACAATTCAAGATTGTATTGGTGCATCCATCGCATCTGGTTCACTGGTTGGCAATATAGAACAAATACAAAAGTTTTACATGAATACAAAAGAGACTTGAAAGTTGTCTCTCACTTGTGAATCCGAAAATTGCCCACATATTTGTGGCATCAATCAAGAGATGAAAATTTGGAGAGATCATATGGGTTATTTTCCACAATTCAAGATTGTATTAGTGCATTCATCGCATGATCTTGTCCATTCATCTTGGTATGTATTTGTTAAACTTGTAATACGTATAATTTTAATAACATGAAACTTAATGCTTATACATGGATGGTTTATTTGTAGGTAGTACGTAAGGATTGAGGACGCATGATGACTCGGGATTTTATGGTGCTTGTTTCTTTTATTACTTTTAATTTCTTTGTTGAATGTCACAAGTGTTTATGTTGGATAATGTTATAACTTATTTATGTTTAGTGTTTTTACTATGAATAAGCTTATTTAATATAATGAAGTTTTATTTCTTTCAATAGTTGATGTTATACACAATAACTATTAGGATTATATATGTTGATGATCTTTTTATTGTTTAATAAAAATCATTAATTAGATGTCCATAACCGTATCGTAAAATTGTGTGTGTGGACGTTTAAAAAAGGGTTGTATAATATGATTTGTTAGGACTTCGAAATTTTGTCCTATTAAACGTTAGAACATTGTAAAAGTGCCATAATATATTTTTTAGGACGCTATTTAAGTTCATAGACATATTATGCGAACATAAAAATAAGTTTCATAATCTTGTTTGGGATATTAAGACCATTTTCTTGGTAGTATAATGTTCCATCATAAGGGTCTTATAAATTAATTTTTAAGGACGCTTGTATGTGTATCAAAAGTTTACAATTAGGTAAGCACGTGTCAGAACATTGTTAAAGTGTCATAATATGTTTTTATTGGAACACTTTTTGGGTTGTTAATAGATATATTATGCGGCCATAAAATTGGTTTCATAATCTTATTTGGGATACAGGACACTTTTTGAGTTCCGAGACTAATTACAACCCCTTTACATGAAACGCTTTTCTCGTTGGTTCTATTAAATGAAAGGTTATATAAAATAGCATTTTAAGACGCTTTTGTGCGTACTAAAACCCCATTTTTGTTGTAGTGTTTAATATCCATTTTATTATCACTTTTATTTAACAAAGGTTTACCATAATTTAATTTTAATTATTTAAAATAGATAAAAAAAATACTTAAACAAATAAATATTTATAATTCTTGAATCGATTATATAAAGAGATTGTTTTAAAAATATTTTTTTAAACTAAAAATACGTTTAATATATTTGTATATTACTAATAATAAATAATAGTTAATAATTAACAATATTTATATAAAATGTGATCATTTATAAAATACTTAAACAATATTTTTAATACGTGAATTTACGTGATATATATATATATATATATAGGGGATGGATCTTGCGAGAAGTGATATTACAGCGAGAAGTGCGAGAAGTGAATGTATAACTCCATTAATCCCTAATTTCACTCCATTTCATATGATATTACATACATATATGTAGGTTGGTTGTATTTATGTTTTAATTACACATTCAAACCTACCTAGAAACATATAAATGTACCGAGCCACATTCAAACCTATGTACCTACACACATACAAACATACATACACATATACAAATATACGTACACATATACAAACATACGTACCTACACACATACATATGCACCTACACATAAGAAAGAGAGTGAAATTAGGGATTAATGGAGTTACACATTCACTTCTCGCACTTCTCGCTGTAAAAAAACTTCTGAAATGATCCAATACCTATATAGGGGATGGATCTTGCGAGAAGTGATATTACAGCGAGAAGTGCGAGAAGTGAATGTATAACTCCATTAATCCCTAATTTCACTCCATTTCATATGATAATACATACATAAATGTAGGTTGGTTGTATTTATGTTTTAATTACACATTCAAACCTACCTAGAAACATATAAATGTACCGAGCCACATTCAAACCTATGTACCTACACACATACAAACATACATACACATATACAAATATACGTACACATATACAAACATACGTACCTACACGCATACATATGCACCTACACAACGCACCTACACATAAGAAAGGGAGTGAAATTAGGGATTAATGGAGTTACACCTTCACTTCTCGCACTTCTCGCTGTAAAAAACTTCTGAATGATCCAATACCTATATATATATATATATATATATATATATATATATATATATAGAGTTAAAACCCCTTAGTTCAGAAACGTGATAAGTTAAAATGTCGGTTTTTAACAAAATACGAATTAATTATGTTTTTATAATACTTATACATTAATTATTGGTTTAATATGTTAATTAATACTTAATCAAAACAGTTTAAATAAAATAAAGAGTTGGCCGGGACTCGAACTTGCGCCAGTGGCCAGCACAACGATGAATACGCACACCCCTAGCCACTAGGCTAGGGGGTTAAGTTGGTTACAATACTGAGTGAACAAATATAAGCGGACAGATGCTGACTAAGGGGTGTTTGTTTTTCATTAAAAGCACTTCTCCACCTCTTTTGTCTGCGCCACGCAGACACGCGCAGACGTTGTGCTCTGCAGTGTGTTTGTTTTTTAGAAGACATTTCATTTAAAAACGTCTGCCCGCCCTCTTCTCTTAGAAGTGTTGTTCATATTACTTCTCACCTCTTCTCCTAATCTTCTTCTTTTTTCCTTCATCATACCTTCACACTCCAAACCCTAACCATCTTCTCCTCCATTGCCGTCGCAACCCCCGCAATCCTCCACCGTCGCAACCGCCGGCGGTCTCCACTCCTCCACCGCAGAAACTCTGGCAGCGTTGCCGCGCCGAGAAGCAACATGCTGTTTTTTCCACGTGACTCTATTTCGATGCTATGGATTCCAAGGGTAATAACGATAACGATCTAGTTGTCAATTCGAGAATTAAACATCAATCGGTTACAGATACGGATCCCGGTTATGTGTGTAAGCCTGCGAATCGATTCAAACCAGTTTTGGCTGCACGAGAAGAAGATAATATTGAGTTATGATTTATGTAATGTTGAAACCCTAACTGATAACAATTTAAGATAATCACACAATTCAGGTGCTAGAGTTAGAAAGTTTAGTAAGACCTGTTTAAATTCGTGTAGTTTACTGAACGAAAACCGTGGGGGGGAAAATGTCGAAATGTTGGAAGAAAGAAAAGGTTAAGGGAGAGAATGATTCGATAGGCGATATTGTGTTGTCGGTTAAAGCATTGGCGGATGGGTTTGTGAAGATGGAGAAGATGAAGATGGATGCAGTTCTTGAGATTGAGATGATGAGAATGAAGGCGGAGATGAAACGCGGGGAGTTGCTACTCGACTCGCAAAAGCGTGTCGTTGAAGCTTTTGTTAAAGGTTTATCGGAGAGTTAGTATTATGGTTTGATCATAAAGGTTTAAGATGCGAGAGTGAAAGAAACTTTTGAGTGAAAGTAACAAATGTAACGCGTTAAGCATTTGTACATAGCGCAATAATACAATAATATATGTATGTTAATAACAGTTGATAGTAACCTTGACATAGTGTTGTTATTGTTATCGTTATTATTGTTATTGTTGATGTTATAAAATTAGATTAATTGCACTGCGTTTAGTTTGCTTCATTTTCCAAGGCATTTGTTTTTTGTGTGAACATTTTTATCTTATTGATATTTTAAGAAATCAAAAACAACCACAATTTTATATATCTAGTTATTTACTCTTCAGGTTTTAGTGTAAAACAACAAACTTGGGTCTCTTCTTAATTTCATTGTTAGATCATTTGCAATGATCACCCAAGAACGGAAAGATATATGAATGTCCCCCTCTGCTACCTTCAACTCCATTCGTCGACTCTAGACAAAGCTGCCATGAGGTTCACGGTCCACACACATCCTGACAAAAGCCGAGGTTTGCTGTTTATTTAAATTTCAGTTTATTTTAGCAGTCTGCAGATGTTAAAAAACAAACAGTATTCTTGTTGCAGACTACAGAGGTTTGGTACACCTCTTCTGCAATAGATGTTTCCAGATGTGGTCCGTAGGCTGCAGACATTTTACCTCTGAAAAAACAAACAGCACCTAAGATAAAATTGATCAAACGCCTGAATACATTGTTCAGAGAAGACAAATGGAGGGTCTTTCTCTAGTAGCTTGGTCATCGGTCTCGTGATTTTCGAGAAATCTTTGATGAACCGGCGATAGAAACTAGCATGACCTAAGAAGCTACGGATAGATCTCACAGAAGTGGGCGGGGGAAGATTAGAAACGGTTTCAAATTTAGCTCGATCGACCTCAATCTCGGCACTCGAGATCCAATGTCCTAGAACAATGCCTTCGCGTATCATGAAGTGATACTTCTCCCAGTAGAGTACTAGGTTGGTGTCGACGCAATGAGCCAACATCCTATCAAGGTTGGAGAGACAATGATCGAAAGAATTCCCGTAGACAGAATAATCGTCCATGAAGACCTCCTTGGAATTCTCGATCATCTCGTGAAAGATCGCCACCATACATAGCTGTAAAGTAGCTAGAGCGTTACAGAGTAAAGGACATGCGTTTATAGGCAAACATGTCGTAGGGGCAGGTGAATGTGGTTTTCTCCTAATCATCGGGAGAGATGGGGATTTGGAAATACCCGAAGAAACCATCCAGAAAACAGTAGTACTGCTGACCTGCCAAATGCTATATGTCACACCCCAACCTAAGTCGGAAATGTCGAGGTGTGAGCTGATTGCTCACAGCTCTCAAGGTACTATTATGGAGTATTTAAAAGTGACAATATCTATTTAATTAAATTAAGTTTTCAAATAATCAAATACCAGTTACAACTCATTAAACAAACAATAAATACAAGTTTAAATCTTAATTATATATCTTCTAATATAATTCTTCAATAAATCGTCACCAAATCTTGCAACTAATCAAACAATAACCTACATATGCGTATAAAATAGAAAGGTTTATCAACAACACATGTTGAGTGAGTAAAACACCAGTTTATGACACAATAATAATAATATATTATAAATAAAGAGATATGCAAATTGTTCCTATGAGAATAAACAGTTAATCCATATCACATAAACAATCAATCAAACCATAAATAAAGGGCTTAACCAGTTCCATATAAATGGACATTGGTTACCAAACAAGGACTAAACCGTGCCATAAAAATCTTACAGTGTGATCAGCCGCTACATTCTCGGCCCCCTTCTTATCACGGATTTCGATATCATACTCCAAAAGCAGCAGGATCCATCGGATAAGACGAGGCTTAATATTCTGCTTGCTGAAAAGATAACGAATGGCAACATGATCCGTGTAGACAACTGTTTTGGATAGAACAAGATAGGACCTAAATTTATCAAATGCAAACACCACTGCTAACAACTCTTTCTCGGTGGTGGTGTAATTCTCCTGAGCGTTATTTAGGATCCGGCTCGCATAGTAAATCGGGTGGAAGTGCTTCTCCTTCCGCTGTCCAAGCACTGCTCCTACGACATAGTCGCTCGCATCGCACATCAATTCGAATGGCAAAGACCAGTCAGGAGCAATCAAGATCGGGGAGTTAACGAGTTTGTCTCTTACAACAATTCTAAAAGATGGTGTATGTTTTACAACACGTTATCATCACGATTATCACTTCATGGTTTTGTTGTTGGGGCTTAACGGTATTAAGAACATGAGCGGTGGAACAGTGAGTGATACCGAGGTTATGGATTCCGACTTTGTAAATATTTTCTATACATGGTTTTTGTTTTAAGGGGTAGAAATGGGTTTGGAAAAATACAAAAAACATTTGAAAAATCTTTAAAACATTAGAAAAAATTTGAAAGATTTTTAAAGATTAATCAAATGTTTTTCAGTGGTCAAATTAACTTTTACAAATTTTCTATTGGTTGGTTGATTTATTTCTGCATTTAGTTTAATATAGATTAATTAAAAAGCTACTTAGTAACACAATTTCCACAAACTCTCTGTGTTCGATACCCACTTACCGCTATTTAATTAGTTGTATTTGGTTTATATTTGAGTGAGTCTCCGACCTCACATCAGTATTCCCGACATAAATTTTAAATAACAAATGACCATCATTTCGTCAACTCCGATACAAGTTAAAGAATACTTTCTAGGGTTTCAAATAGTAGTTGATACAAACGCTATGGGTCTTTTTGACGCTATTATTGAAGAAATTAATTAGGACTTCAAGTGAATGTCATTAGAGGGCAAGGTTATGATAATAGATCAGATATGAAAGGAAAATGTCAAGGAATGCAAAAACGTTTCTTATATAATAATTCTAGAACATTTTATACCCATGTGGTTCTCATAGTTTGAATTTAGTATGTTCGGATATGGCTTACTCATATACTAAAGCTGAAGATATATTTTGTTCAGTACAGCGTGTTTATTGTATGCTTGCGTCATCCCTAAAAGATGAAAAATTTGCAAGATAGTACACCAATTTTAACTATTAAATTTTTCAAAATAGCATACCAAATTGAACTCTTAACCCATGATCACAAACAAGCTGAAAAAATCGACTAGAAAGTGTTAAAACAATTAGGCTTCAAGCTCCACAATTAAGAGAAGCAATATTGAAAGTATATGATGGAGGTGATCCTAAAACTAAAAGTGAAGCTAAATCATTAGCTTAAACTAAGTTTGAAAGTTTTGAATTTTTCTTAGCGATGGTTATTTGGTATGACTTTTGAATGCTACTAATATAATTAGTAAAAACTTACAAGCAAAAGACATGTGTGTTGATGATGCTATAAAACAACTAGATAAACTTATTTGATATTTTGAAAAGTATAGAGATGAAGGGTATGAAAATGCAATTATTACAACTGAGAAAATTGCTTTAGAGATTGGTATTGATACTATTTTTTTTGTGAGAAATGTATTATTAGTAAAAATAAAAAATTTGATGAAAATGTTGATGATGACACTTTGAAGACTCCTATTGGACGTTTTAGAATAGATTACTTCTTGTGCATTCTTGATCAAGCTATTTGATGTTTTAAAACTAGATTTGATCAATTTAAAGACTATGAACATATTTTCAGTTTTGGGTTTAGTATAAAAATTAAAAACCTTAGATGAACAAAGTTTAGAAATTAAGTTTAATTCTATTGAAAATTTAGTGTAGCATGATGAAAAATTAGATATTGATGATTTAGATTTATTTTAAGAAGTAAAAATCTTAAGAGATATTACACGTCTAGATTATTGAGACAGACATATTGATATAACAAGTTATATCAAAACGTTTAATTATTTTTCAAATGCGTATATTGCCTATAGAGTTATGTTAACTATTTTTGTAGCTGTTGCTTCTACGGAATGTAGCTTTTCAAAAATTTAACTGATTAAAAATTACTTAAGATCTACAATGTTGAAAGAAAGATTAAACGGTTTAGCTATGTTGTCGATTGGAAAAGATTTTTGATCAAATTGATTATGAATACTTGATTAAACAGTTTGCATCAAATAAAGCAAGAAGTGTAAGTTTCATATAAATATATTTATATACCAAAAAGGCCTATAAACTTATTAGATTATTATTGCCGGACCCAAACCCGGGTAATCCTGAAAAAAGGGTTGGAGGAGGGAACCCTTACCCCGGTACCCATTTGGATACCCATCACCTCACCCCGCAAGAGGTATGACGCCGGTAAAACACCTCCATTCAGTCCGCGACAGATCTATGCCGACCCTCAGGATCAAACCCGCGCCATTACGGCTTCCCTGTCTTAGTAGAACTTCATTGGTGACGGGTACCTCAAGGCCGCCCGGAGTGGGATTCGAACTTGAGACCTCCCATAGGAAAGCCCAAGCCTTATCCAACCCAGCTAGACACCAATTGGTCAAACCCGGGTAATCCTAGGGCTTATATTAAATTGTTTTTAAAAAAAGCCTCAACATTTTAGTACGCTTTAGGCATTCAAGGACTTTGAGACAGCCCTAAACCAGATAATATATTTTTCTGGTGGCCAAAAGAAATTGAATATATTTTCATGGTACAACCAACCATATGATGTGTATGTGCATGTAAAAGGTGGGTTGTAATGAGCATGTGCTTTGCTGACACATGTGGGTACAATGAGATTATGGCTCTTAATAAGGCCAGCGTGATAAGATGTTATAAAATGCCATTTTCGTTAATTGGTTCGATAAGAAGACATTCATACATACATTACGAAAAGCTAATTCCATGCACTATGGGAACATACAAGACTTGAGACAAGTAAAACAAGTTATAATGGGGTCTAAACAAAATAAGAGGGAGCTAGTGGACCATGCAATTAACAAGACTTTAAGCACCGACACAAAACAAATACAATGTAATCTATGCACGACC
The DNA here is from genome assembly GCF_021521415.1 of Bidens hawaiensis. NCBI lineage: Eukaryota > Viridiplantae > Streptophyta > Magnoliopsida > Asterales > Asteraceae > Bidens > Bidens hawaiensis. The sequence goes on along the minus strand of NW_027491179.1, from coordinate 73,821 downwards.
AAGGTCTTGGCCCATGACGTAGTGGTCACTATTTGTGTAACGGTACAAGTACAATGATAACGCCAAACACATTTTCAAAATAAGCCTAACGTACTATTACTATGTTTATTCAAAACACATACCAACTCAACCCTTAATAATATTAATAAAAATATTAACTCTCCTTCACATATCCAACCTAAACAAACTCAACTTTTTATCTTCATTCACAACACAACCTAAACCAATTCTTTTAATTCATATATATAATATATATATATATATGGTAAGAATCCTAAGAGAACTCTTTTAAAATTGAGTACTTGAAAATCATTTTGGAGTTTCAACCACTAAAAGCACCTTTAAAAAAATATTTAAAAAAATCATAAAACAAAAAATAACAAAAATTTTAAAAAAGTAAAAAAAAACCAAAATTTTTATATTTCATTCTGTTTTCATTAAAAAAAAGCGTCATACTATACACATATGTATAATTTTATTTAATCTTTAGTTACGTAATATACACATATGTATAGTATCATTTATCTTAAATTATACATATGTGTATAAAAACATGTAAATGTACATATATGTATAAATTATACATATGTGTATATAATTTAGCTAAACCGAGTTTTTTTTTGTTATGAAACCGAGATGATAAAATAAGAATTTTGGTTTTTTTACTTTTTTCATTTTTGTTTTTTTTATTTTATGAATTTTTTTTTTAATTTTTCGGTTTTTTGTGGTCCAAAATAGTTCTCATAGTTCTCAATTTCAAAGAAGTTCTCTCATAATCCTGATCCTATATATATATCGCTTGTAGTTTCTTTTTTGCTACTTAGTCATCAGTTAGCCCTTCAAGATTCTTTTCTCTGCTGGAGGAGTACAATGATTTCAAACACATTAAATTCTACATATCTTCACACCTAAATCTTTTTTGGACCACTTTTAGTGTTGGGCATAAGCAATCAACACTACCAGTTAGCCCTTCACACGAAACTATGTGCTACTCAAAAGAAGAATAAGCCCTTACAGCTCATATAGTAAACCTAGTATTGTATGTTGATGACATACTTTGTTTGGGAATGACATTCCAACCATGGAAGGTGTAAAAGCCTGGCTTGGGAGTTGTTTTTCCATCAAAGAGCTTGGTGAAGCCGCCTATATTTTGGGAATAAAGATCTATAGGGATAGATCAAGGCAGTTGATAGGTTTAAACCATTGGTTTAGCCAAGAGTTCTCTTGAAGATGATTTGTAGTTCCACATAATACAAACAAACTAGAAAAACAAAGAAAATTATGAAAATGAAATCACATGATATAGCAATTAGTAAATCGTGTGCACTCGTGCTTGCTCGAAACGAACCTGTCTCCTCAACTCACTCAACAGTATCTGCAAACTCCCACACGTGTAGAAGCATGCTTCTCACAATATTAGAATAGGTCTTTTAAACTGTTGGCAAAATAGTTTATTTTAATTACCAATCCAAGTTAAATAAATTTCATAATTAAATATGTTAGACGAGTAAATATGTTAAAACACATAACTCACTTTCTTAGGACTCATGATTGCATTTAGCGTATGCAACAAGCTCTATAAACCCCCGAGTAGCCCGGCTTGACGAGTAGAGTCTCGTGAGGATTTACAGTGAACTACACCCACAAAGTTCAAATACAACAAAAATATACACGTACCTGAATTAACAATAGCAAAGTATGAACACACATTGGGTAGTTGAGACTCATGTCAAGATGATTCTTTACCGAAACATTGCAAACTCCGACTTGTGCACAACAAGCAGATGCAACTATATACTTAGCTTCTGCAGTTGAGATTGACTTATAACAAAGTTTGGTTTCTATACGAAAAACCAAAGGATTAACGTCCACTGCCTCTTGTTGCAATTGTGATTCACAAATATCAGTTTGAACTCCGTTGTAGGTAAACCAATTACATGCTCACCTTCCATTTTATTAAGTTTTCATGTCCATATAATCTTGGAATTTTTTTAGTTGTGACTTCTTGCTTGTTCTGTCCAGACATATTTTTAAGATTTTAAAAGTATGTGAAAAACAGAGAAAAATAGTTGACAAACTTATACAGATTTTAAAGTTTTCTTAAAAATTAATCAAATCTGTAGATAAAATCTTCATATCTGATGTATCTGGTCAGATTAGAGCAAGATCTGGAGTAAAAATTAAAAATTTAATTCAAATAAGAGAAAGAAAACACCCAAATATAGTAGAACGCCATGCTTCGGTGACCCTCTTTTCGAAAAACAAAAATATAAGTTTCCATTTCTTGGAGACATCATCATAATTATATCTGGAGAGAGATCACAAAATCAGGTTTGAGGATAAAGCAATGAGAGTCATCAAACCCAACCTTATAACCTTTATCACACATTTGTGAGATGCTCAAAAGGTTATATTGCAATCCTTCCACATAAAACATATTATCAAAAGTAACCTTTCTATTTGTTAGAATCCCTTTTCCCATAATCTTTCCTCCATTCTCATCACTCCCAAATGCAACTGGGAATTCAAACTTTTCTTCATAGTTCACTAGTGACCTCTTGTCACATGTCATGTGCCTGGAACATCCACTGTCCATATACCATACTTCATTGACTGGTGTGGACTATCCATGAGTTGAAGAAGATCCAGCTTCACTCTCAACTTGAGCCATTAGTGCAATATTTGCTTTGCTTATGTTTGCAGCATCACTACTCCAATCAAATTCTCCATCTTGTTGATGAGCATCCAATGCCACATTTCCTTGATTTCTGGGTTGGATGTTGTTGTTTCTGTTGGTATTGGAAGCATGTGGATGATTTTGATTGTTATTTCTTTCATATTTCTCATTCTGAGGTACAACTTGCTGATTGTTCTGTTGTGGCTATTAGTAATTGTGGTTGAAGTTTGGGTTATTATTGAGATTGTTGTTGTAGTTTCTTAGTTGGCCTTGCTATTATTGGTATTTGTTTCTTGGTTGTTGGTTCTTATATTGATTGCCTTGGAAGTTTCTTGGTTGATTGCATTCCCTTGCAAAGTGTCCTGGTTGTTGACAGTTATAGCATATTGCTTTTGACTTGTCAAAACCTATTCATTTATTAGGACCTTACACAAGAAACCTTCCGGTCCTATTAAACAACCTTTTGCTTCTAAGAGCCAGCATAGCAGCTTGCCACTTCAAGTCCATGTCCTCCAGGTCATCAGCATCAAGTTGCTCAAGATCATCTTAAACACACTGGTATGGATCATTTTCTTGGCTACAAAAGCATTATAAGAATCCGTGAACATTGAGAACAGGGTTTGATATTCACTTCCTTGCCCAACATTACCTGTTGGACTCAGTCTGCCCAAGACACATATTAGAGTTGACGTGGCTAGTACGTTATGATCCAAGTCGGGTCATACCCAATAACAAGCTAGACAAACACCATAATATTTGTTGTAGATATGATCTAAAAATAAATATTAACGCTTATGATTTTATCAAATCCTAGCAAGAAAGGTGTTTGTTGAAGGCTTGGAGGGTATACAAGCTTGAGGCTCTTCTCCATTGAAGGCTAGATGTTCAAACCAGCATTTCCTTCATCTTCGTTGCATCTTGAAAGGTTGTATTACATAAACCCCCTATGGTTGTTGATTTTGGTAAGCATGTAATTTTGTATATGTATCAGGGTATTGGGTTTTACATATAAAATGGGTTTATATTAATCTAAATAACAAGATTTAAAACAAATTAATTCGCTGCTTTTTTCATATAAATGGGTTTATATGACTTTGATAATCTTGTTAAAACCCAACGTTACCACCAACATAAGGTGTATGCCCATTAGCCAATGAGGCAGAATCATTATCATCAATCAGCTGGACATTGAACCTTTAGTGTCCACTCTTATTACTTGAACTTCCAGTAACAAATCCTCTTGGGGTGTCACCACCATGTTCACTTGGGTCTTCAATGATTGGAATTTGTTGTTGGTTCTTCATAGACAAGTTTCCCATTGGACCAATAAGTGCATTTGTCACTTGAAAACATGGCTTATCTTCTCTAATCGTCTCATTCTCTATCATCTCAGTCTCTGCTGCTTGAAGAAAATAGACCACATCATCAAGCTTTAGAGCATTATAATTTGGTTTTGGCCAGATAAAACTTGCTTGCAGTGTACCATTCTTTTGATAGAGATGACAATAGCTTTGTGTTCAAGTCAGAATATGTGACCACATAATTAGTTGTCATGATATCATTAACTATGGTATCTCTCCAATAATGACTCCATCATCTCACCATCTTTGTGTTTGAATCTATCAAGCTGCTGCTTAAGCCTCTCCATCTTGATTTTCATCAATTCTGAGTTGCATTCAAACATTTCCAGTATTGCCTCATACATTTCCTTAGCAGTTGTATGGTGAACAACCTTTGTCAGAATCTCCTAAGACAGACACAATTTCAACATGGCAAGAGCTCTATCATCCACCTTTCTCATTCTTACTTCAACAACTTGGTTGGCGTTTGTTCTATCAGGCACATATGGTCCAGTTTTGATAAAATTCCACATATCTACATCATTGTGGCATATTTCAGCATCAGAGATTCAATCATAATTATAATTAGATAATGAATCATCAGACGAACATGAACTCGATGAAACAAACTCAACAACTTGTTCAATAGTTGGTTCAACAACTTCTTCAGCAATTGAATTAACAATTTCATTTGAAGCCTCATATTTTAAAGGATCAACTCCTTTATCATTCTCAATTTTATAAGAATCAACTTCATTTGTGTTTCAGACGCTTGAATCATGATAAATTTTGGTGACTCGGTTTATGTTGGTGAACTTTGATGATAAATCATTTGCCGGTTGTAGGCAAGACCAAACGGATTAGGACTTGAATTTCCAACTTCAGGTGAAGATATCTAGAATCTAACGTGTTTGAAATCATTGTGTTCCTGGAGTAATCAAAGTGTTGACAATTAAGCCCTTTACAATATACAAATGACACATTTAGCCCACTAGACCTAGCATTAGACAAAAATGCTCTAACAGCTTGTCTAGTAATAACAGACCCGGAAGAAACGGACTATACTTAGGCGCTCCAATTAGAGTTTCCATGCACTAACAATGATTTTGTTGATTCAATGTTGGTAGCTTACCAAGTAAACAAAGAGTTCATAGCAAGAGAACCTTCGATGATGAAATGCAAGCAAAAAGTCAAGGAACTCATGAAGGAATTCAAAAGCTACTCCTTAACTCAAGTATCTCTAACTCATAACAAGCAGGCTGACGCCCTTAGTAAGCTAGGTTCCTTGACCTTCACTCATTTGGCAAAGAAGGTCATGGTGGGAGTATTAAAAATCCATTCTATTGAGGAACTAGATATACAAGATATCATTGAAGAAGCGGGAATCACATGGATGAGCCCCATCATAGAGTTCCTCAAAGATGCAAGCTTCCTGTGAAAGAAGGGGAAGCCGTGAAATTAAGGATCAAAGCAAGGCAGTATGTTGTAGAAGACGCCCTTTTCAAGAAAGTATGTCTAAGCCCTCAAGTACCATGGTGGGACCAGGTAAAAGCAATTATCTTGAAGGGGAAGTTCGTAAAGGCATTTGTGGAACCCACTCCGGCCCAAGGTTAGTTGTAACTAGGTTAATGAACAAGAATACTATTGGACAACGATGCATAAAGACTCTACCGAGGTAATACATAAATGTGAAGCATGTCAGTTCTATGTTCCTATCAAAACTAATCTGAAACACAACATGGTGCATATTACTTCTGCCTAGCCAAGACATTAAAGGTAATCATGATATAAGCTTACATATAAGCATATAAGCGATATATATATATATATATATATATATATATATATATATATATATATATATATACGTAAGCTTGAATCTATTTGTAAGCTTGAATCTTACAAGTATACGGACATTTTTCAACTAAAACTCCCTACTTGATAACAGAAGTGAAGATAGAACCGGTTGAAATTCAGATAAAGACTAAGCTAAAGCCATGGGAAGACAGTGAAAAGATTAACATTCTAAGGCAAGTAGTGCTGAAGAAAGGTATGCCAGCTGGGGTATTTGATAACTTGGGGCAGTTACAAGAGTTGTTTGATGAAGATAAAATATACTTTGATGAAGTAGAAGATGAACAAAAGAGGATTATGTCATTACAATCAAGTCCCAAAAGACAGGCTGCTAAGAGACAAAGATCACCACCAAATGAACAAATGGACCAGGGTACAATGAAAAAGATAAAAACTCTGTCTGTCCAAAGAAGGTATTGAATCAAGAGGACATGTAGGAAGGCCCCAACATCAATGACATTACTCATCAAGGGATTCTACATCCCGATCTCCCATCCCTACCACAAGGTTCAACTATTAGAGAAAACATAGACCACCAACAAATGTGGATATAGCAAAGAATCTGTACTATGAAAATTTATCCCAGGACCGTTCTTAGTGGACCGTTACGGCATGTTTAACGAATTAACAGTGTAAGATATATTCATAATAAATACTAGACCAAGACCAAGACCAAGACCAAGAAGGCTTGGGTTTCATTTTTTCACTAACCGGTTACTTTTGTAGGGGCTTTCAAGATCCAATTACTCGCGTTGGATAATGGATAGTGGAGCCTTTATACACATGACAAGAACTCTTCATTTGCTTAAGAATGTTAAATATGTTCGAGGAGGATATGTGGGATTTGTAGGAAATCAAGGAGGACAAATTGTTGGAGAGGGTACTTTATCAAACGGGAAAGTGATGTTCGAGAATGTGAATTACATCACGGAGCTTGAGAATAATTTTCTGAGTATCTCCCAAATTTGTGACAAGGGCTTTTCAACACACTTTACAAGCCAAGATTATATGATTCTTAAACCTAGGTCTAAGATTCCAGAAGAATGGGTTACTCACGCTTCTCGTGGGTGATGTTTCTTGAATCGAAAGATGAGACCTTCGAAAATTGGTTGATCTTATTCAAGAAGCTTGAGATGTTATATAATCTTCCAATCTGAAGAATTCGAAGCGACAATGGTACCGAGTTTAGAAACAACCGTATGCTTCAATACTGTAACGAATGTGGTATTCTTCATGAACTTAGTGCTCCCTATACACCACAACAAAATGGAGTTGCTGAACGAAAGAATAGGACACTAATTGAAACAGCTAGGGCGATGTTGGCTGATTTGAAATTATCTGTTAGTTTCTGGTCAGAAGTTGTTGCCTCGGCTTGTTATACACTTATCCGCGTTCTGTCAGATGAGAAGTTTGGCAGAAACTGTTTAAAGCTACTTAATAGACGTAAGCCTAATTTGAAGTGGCTTGAGTCATTCGGATCTCAATGTATTGTCCTTGATTCTGATGGTAAATTCGGTGCTAAGTCTGTTTAGGGCTTCTTTGTGGGTTATTCTAGTCCTTTAAGACGTGTATTCTTACCTAGCATCAACCGGATTGTGCAAGTACAACATGTGGACTGTCAAAGATATGCTACTCCTATTCAAAGAAAAGGCGATTCATAAATGTTTGACTATGACATCTTGTGGAGTTGTTTCCCATTTCCCGAAGAATAAATCACTAATGAAATGCCCACACTTTTATTTCAACAACATATGGGTTATGGATGTCATGAAGAAATTCCTACACAAGAAGTTCCAATCTTTAATGAAGATCCGGCACCTGATGTTGATGACCATGTTGATGATACATCGGCTACACCATCCTTTGATGATGATGGTGAAGATCACAATGATGTAATTGATTCTTTGGTACAACCAACACCTACTTCTGATCCTGTTTTCATCATGTTCTTTCGGTTGAGTTGGCTAATATTGAAAGTGTCATGAATCTTCCTAATGATGTGATAATTCCTGATGAAGTTATGCCTCAAACTTTATCATATCACCGGGAAGAGATTATTATTGGGGATCTTAATTTTGGAGTTTGTACTCGAAGTCAAATGGATTAAAGTCTGAGTTGCTATTATACTCAAGTTGCTCCACTTCCGAATCGGGTCTTATTCAAATGTTTCATTTAACAAATTGATCAAAAGACATACAAACATGCATCAACTGAAGAGAGTTGGGTAAATGCGATGCAAGAAGAATTGTTGCAGTTTGAAAACTTTGGGTATGGAAACTTGTGGATCTACAAGATGGAAAATGATGCATTAATAAAAAGTGGGTTTCAGGTGCAAAAGGGACAAAATGGTATAATTGCATAAACAAAGCATGATTAGTGGTTCTTAGTTATAATCAAAGGGAAGGAATTGATTTTAACGAAGATATGCTCCCATTGCTAGACTTGAAGCGATTAGGATTTTCTTAGCCTTTGCATCTTAGAATGGATTCAAGGTCTACCCGTTGGATGTTAAGTTTGCTTTCTTGAATGGAAAATTGGGTGAAGAAGTCTTTGTAGGACAACCACCAGAGTTTGTAGATCCTATTCACAAGTATAAAGTGTACCTGCTCGACAAAGCTCTTTATGGTTTACATCAAGCCACGAGTGCTTGGTATGGCTCATTGTCTCAACATTTGATCGATAATTGCTTTGTTCGTGGCACTGTCAATTGTACAATCTTCACGAAGGTAATGGATGGTTATTTGCTGATAGTCCAGGTCTATGTATATGATATCATTTTTGGGTCAATAAATGATGTTATGTGCAAAGATTTTGAGGAGGTTATGAAGTCAAAGTTTGAAATGATCGCTATGAGAGTTGAAATTTTTCTGGGTTTGCAAGTTGAACAACTTTCTGATGGGATCTTCATTCATCAGTCAAAATATGTCATGGATATCCTCTAAAAGTTCAATATGGGTGAATCATCGCCGAGCAGCACTCCTATCCCACTAAATCATGGAATTGGTCCTGATCCCACCGGGGATAAGGTCGATGAAACACTCTATCATTCTATGATTGGTTCCCTCATGTATCTCACTGTTTCAAGGCCAGACATCATGTATCCGACGTGTTTGTGTGCCCGATATCAATCCAGTCCAAGGGTCTCTCACCGAACGTTGGTGAAACGGATACTACGATATCTTAAGGGGTGTCCAGTGGTTGGTCTTTGGTATCCTCGAGACGATGTATTTGAGCTGAGAACGTATTCTGATTCTAACTATAGAAGTTGCAAGCAGAACGCCAAATCTACCATCGCCAGGTGTCAATTATTTGGTAGCAGGTTGGTGACATGGCAATGTAAGAACAAGATGACTCTGTCGCTATCCACCTGTCAAGTCGAATATGTAGCTGCCTCTAGCTACTGTTCTCAGGTTTTGTGGATACAACAACAAATGCGCTACTATAGTTTGAATTTTCTTACTACCACTATTTTTGTAGATAATACTGCTGCTATTTCCATAACTTAAAACCTGGTAAGTCACTAGAAAACTAAACATATTGATATACGGTATCACTTCATCCGTGACTGTTACGAGAAGAAGTTGATTACCGTAGACAAAATTCACACCGACGAACAAAAAGGTGATATTTCAAAAATCTTTCAAATTTTTTCTAATGTTTTAAAGATTTTTCAAATGTTTTTTTCTATTTTTCCAAACCCATTTCTACCCTAAAAACAAAACCATGTATAGAAAAATATTAACAAAGTCGGAATCCATAACCTCGGTATCACTCACTCTTCCACCGCTGATGTTCTTAATACCGTTAAGCCCCAGCAAATACAAAATTCTGTTTTTATTGAAAGCTTGTACTTGTGTTTATGCATTAAAGTGTATTTATGAGTATGTTTGATTATGTGAAAAGTGTGTACTTATCAAAATTACTTTTGTGATTAAAACTTAAGTGAGTGAGTAAATTTTCAATGTAGTTTTTTAAAAGCAAAAGTTGTTTTGATAAATGAGCAAACTTATGGTGTGAGACATGATATGATTATTCAGTTCAAAGATTTAAAGAAGTTCAAAAGGTTCTCAATGAAAATTGATCCAACCTTATGGGAAATATTAATAAATGATTATTTACACTAATCATATGTATTTAATAGGCTAAAAAGACTATTTGGGCAGTCATTGATATGTATGGTAGCTTTCCATGATGTATAATGCTAAGGTGATAAAAATTAAATGAATATGCTAAACTTAATGTGGAGATACATTGTTGAAGTATGCATATTTCCAGATAAATCTCTCCAAATGATAGGCAGAAAAGTAACTACCCAGTCATACACAAGCCTATTGGTATTTGGTCAATCAAAAATGATTCATACATAAAATGTGTTCATGTTCATTTGTGAACTATGTTTGTGTTAAGGTCGCTAAATGTTTATTTAAGTTTTGAATTAACGTAACAACACTCTGTCCATTTTCTCTCTCGATCAAAACTTCGCTTAATCTATTACATAATACACATAATACAAATAATATATCACACTCACACACACACACACACACACACACACATATATATAACTAATATCAATTAAGAGTAATCAATGAACTAGATCCGTGTTTATCAGTATTAGATCTTAGATTTGAGGTTCAAACAAACGGTATCAGATTTTATTGTAGATATGATCTAACAAATAAATATTTACACTTATGATATTTAGAAAATGAGTTTCTAAATATTTTCACTTGAGGAATCAATAAATTTTAACCTTTGAAGTTTGATTGATTGATAATTGTCTTTAAACATGTTTGTTCAAGATAGCTGGTTTCTATGCGTTAGCTTCTCAGAACATACACACGAGAGATGTGAGATCCTAGTCTAAGTTCTTTTCTCTCCATAATGTATCTATTCAACTATTTATGTAATAAACTGTATTTAACGTATTCGTGTTCGTATTGTTTAACTGATGTATCGGCGCGGCATTAATATCAATAAGAAACGGACCCCAGAGGATACAATGTCTGCAAGCCGACAGATGAAATCGTACATACTCATCCATGGAAAAGGAAACTTGGTTTATTGCTTGGGATAACGGGGTATGCCTTGTTGTGGAAAACTGTTGCTTTGATTGCCAAAACTAAAAATTTTAAATGTTTTGATCTGCTGGTTCTAAGGTTTAAGTGAACTTGTGGTGACATGGTAAAAATAAAAATAAGCCTGAATTAAGATTAGAATCTGATCATGTTCAGATATTATGTGCTTAATTGGATCTTAATCATATCACTGATGTCTCTGAATCTTTTGTTACTGTTGGGATGAGAAAAGACTGAAGGAAGATTGGAATCTTCTCAACCTCCCTGAAAATGGCTAAGTATGGAAACCGAGTAAGCTTAGGCCTCCTAACAAACTTTTACTTGGTCTAGCAAGGTATTTTTCTTTCCTAGCAAGGGTATCTTCTAGAATTCTTCTTAAGTGATAAACCGAGCAAGGTTCACTTTGTCTAGCAAGGTTGTTCTTCAAAGTCAAGCAAGGTTTGTTTCATAGCAAACTCTTAACTAAACCAAGCTAAAACCAAGTCTTTTGGAAGATCTAGCAAGGTTTATTCATAATAAGCAGTGGTTCCAGCAAGCTTGAAGGATGTTGATAAAGAATTTACTCAAGGGCTCATGCCGAGCAAGGTTAAACTCAGAGCAAGCTACAGTGTTACCAGCACACATTAGTTTGTTCAAATAAGTTAAGTTAATAAAAGGTTGATGGGATCTCTGAAGAACAAGTTTGCTCGTAGGAATTTATCCAACAAAGTTTGATATATTCAAGAGGAATAAAGTCTGCTAGCTGTATATTTTCTAAGGAAAATATTCGAAGTAAAGCTTGCCGGGGAAATGTTCCTCAACACACTTAATGGTTACCAGTTTTGCTAGATAAAGAAAAATGCTGCTAGACCTGTTTACACTAAGCATTTATTGTAATACATTTAAATATGATTGTATTAATCATTAGGGTTTCTAAAAAGGGAATGTCAGATGTCAGACTAGGCATAAAAGGAATACTTTAGGGCAGACAAGACACCTGCGATAGAATAGCGAATAAAGTGATTTGACGGCAAACTCACTCCTATACGGAAATCTGTCAAAAATCCTGACGTTCCACCTTTAAACCCTAATCGATTTTCATTGTATCTTTTGTAATAATTATGGAAATCTTTTGAGTTAATTGTGTGTGTTTGTTACTTTAGTATCCATTGTGCAACATTTAGAGTGTCATTGATTTCGCCTTTAATTCTCTATTGTTCTTTACAAAATAGTAGTGTCGTTAACCTTCTTTTCAACACTCGAGTGTGGGTTACAACAATGAGTTATCCTCTGAGAGAGAGAGAGAGAGAGAGAGAGAGAGAGAGAGAGAGGGACCGGCAAGTGGTATCAGAGATTGTTTATGCTATTTTTGTGAAGAACTGTTGTTGAATATTGCTGATTTTGAAGATGAAGAATGACGTCAGCTGACAACTGTTACATTGATTTGTGACGTCAGCTTCTCTGTTTTTCATTTTTATCAGATCTTCTCTATTTCTGAGGTTTAAAAGTGATTTCTTACTTAGATATCCTTTAAAGTTCTTGTCTTTATTATAGATCTTGCTCTAATCCATCCGTATATTAGATTCAAGGTTTTTGACCACATTTTTATCAGATCTTGCTCTAATCCGTCCGTATTATTTTTCAAAGAGTGTTCAAGTTTTGTTTAAGTTTGTTAAGTTTTTGTCTATTTTTCAAGAATATTTAAAATACCAAAAAGATGTCTGGATCAATGGACGAGCAAGAGGTTTCTACTAACGAGATTCCTAGGTTGTACGGACAGGAAAATTACATCAAATAGGAGGTGCTATTCCAAGTTTTCGTTTGTTACAACGATGTTGAGATGTGAAACTCTATTAAAAATGGACCTTATATGCCAGATGGAACAGGAAACAATCAAACTCTTGAAATTCGAATGCAAAAGAAAGATGACAGAGCATTAGCAATGTTGAAGCTGGGTCTATCATGGAAAATCTTGACCAGCGTACCTCATCACACAATAGCCAAAGCAATGTTTGATGCTATTTTTGAAATGTTCGAAGGCAACACCGAGTTGTAGAATGTTAAGAAGGATCGATTGAAGTCAGATCTTGACCGATTCAAGTCTAGAGAAGGTGGAAATTAAGGTCTGTATTGCCGAGATTTATGGTAATTGTGAATGAAATCAGAACAACTGATCTAGCGATAACTTTCTGGTGAATGGTACACTGCTAGCAAATTCATGAAAGAGAAGGCAAATTTCCCTCAATTGAAGCTAGATGATGTCATATGATTTTTACAAGCAGCTGAACATGAGATGATAGAGAACAACTTAATCAAAGAAGACACACCAAGTTTTTTAGGTGACAAATGCTCTCATAGCACCCATGGGAAACCTGTCCACAAAGAATCAACAATAGATTCCTATCATAAAAGAGCCAAGTGAATATGGAAGTGACACACCAAGAGGGTTTGTTGCTGGCAATGCACACAGTCAAAGTAGACAATCCAGATTTAATGTCCAATTGATTGATGATCATGATACATCATCTATTGCCAGTGAACATGCCCATTTTGGTAGTGGAAATGTTAACCAAGGAAATGAGTATCATGCTCTATTTTCAATGTTTACTGATTCCTACAATTCCTTTATCGCTAAGAATCTGATTCATACTAGTGTGGTTCAAGTGGACCTTTAATAAATTGATGTTGATGACTTAGAAGACATAGATTTAAAATGGCAAGCTGCTATGCTAGCATTGAGAAGAATGAGGTTATTCAATAGAATTGGAAGGTCCTTAGTCTCTAGTCTTAATGAAAGAATAGGATTTGACAAGCCAAATGCAATCAGCTACAAATTTCAACAGCCAGGACACTTTGCTAGGGAATGCAATCAACCAAGACAATTTCAGAAAAACAATCCAAGAAATCAGTATCAGTACCAGAATCATAATCAAGGTCAGCAGAGAATCTTCAACAACAACTATAACAACCAACAACAACCACAGAATCATCAGCAAGTAATTCCCCAACATCATAACTTTCAAAGAAATAATGAAAACCCTCCACAAGCTCCTACAAATCCCAACAGAAACAATTCTATCCAACCAAGAAACTAAGGGAATGTTGCTTTAGCTGCACAACAACAAGAAGGTGATTTTGATTGGATTAATCATGCTAGTGAAATTGAAAAGGAAAATGTAGCATTCATGGCCAAGATTGAAATTGAAGCAGAGTCTTCTTCATCTCAGGAATAATCCACACCAATCAATGATGTATGGTATATGGACAGTGGATGTTTGAAGCACATGACATGTGACAAGAGGTCACTGGGGAATTGTGAAGAGAAGTTTGAAGGACCTGTTGCATTTGGAAGTGATGAAAATGGAGAGAATATTATGGGAAAAGGCATTCTAACCAATGGCAAAGTGTCACTTGACAATGTATTTTATTTGGAAGGATTGCAATATATCCTTTTGAGCATCTCACAAATGTGTGATAAAAGCTATAAGGTTGGATTTGATGATTCTCACTGTTTCATCCTAAAACCTGAATTTGTGATCCCTCTAGACATGATAATGATGATGGCTCCTAGAAATGGAAACTTGTATGAATTGAAGATGAAGGATGAAGTTTCTAGAGGTGGAACTTGTTTTGTGTCAAAGGCCACTGAAAATGAAACCAAATTGTTGCACATAAAGCTTTGTCATGTTAATTTAAAGAACATGAACAAAACTGTTAAAGGTGAACATGCAATTGGTTTACCTACAAGGGAGTTCAAGCTTGATAACAAATGCATTTCATGTTAGAAAGGTAAGTAGCACAAGTCATCACACAAAGAAAAACTTGTAAACCCAATTGAACATGTACTGGAAATGCTTCATATGGATCTTTTTGGTCCGGTGAGTGTTGCTAGTATAGGGAAGTAAAGATATTGCTTAGTGATTATTGATGACTTTTCAAGATATACTTGGATTTATTTTCTGAATTCCAAGGATGAAGCTGTTAAATTGATCAAGAGTTGCGTTACAAGGATTGAGAACCAACTAGATGTGAGGGTGAAGGTCATGAGAAGTGACAATGGTACTGAGTTCAAGAATGGTGTGATGACTGAATTCTATCTTGCAAAAGGAATTTTCCAACAATTCAGTGCAGCCAGAGCTCCTGAACATAATGGGGTTGCAGAAAGAAGAAACAGAACACTCATTGAAGCTGCAAGAACTATGTTAGCATATGCTTATCTGCCTTTCACCTTTTGGGCAGAGGCTATCAATAGTGCTTGTTATGTTCAGAATATGGTTCTTCTCAACAAAATTCAAGACAAGACTACTTATGAGAATTTGATCAAAAGGAAGCCCTACATCAAGTTTTCTCAGGCTTTTGGATGCAAGTGCTCATTATTGAATACTAAAGACTACTTGAACATGTTTCAATCAAAATCTTTAGATTATTTTTTGTTGGATAGACACACTCAAAGGCCTATAGGGTTTATGTGAAAGATCATTTGAGTGTGATTGAATCTTCTAATGTGATATTCAATGAAAACCAGTTTAATACAATTGATGGAGCATTCTGGTTGTTTAATCTTGAGAAGTTAATCAAGTCTTTCAAGATTTGTCCAGAAGACTTTGATGAAACTTTGTATGGAACAAGTGTCCAAGAAGAAAATTCAGAAAAGAAGGTTGATTTGGATAAATTATGGTCAAAGTTTGCAGACAAAAATATGGAATACTCCTTTGTTAAAGATATTCTTGATAATGAACCAGAAAATGAGCAAAATGACAAACTTGAGCAACCACATGTTTAAGAAAAACCTATCATGAATGATTAGCAAACTAATGATCAAAATGATCAAGAGCAAGCTATCAACAATGAAGTGCAACCTAATGACCTGTTTGTTCAAGAACAAGATGAAAGACAACCAGACTTTGAAACTTTATTTCAAAATTTGAACATTGAAAACAATGTTGCTTCAACTTCACAACAATTTGTTGAAGAATCATCTAAATTTCATGATGCAACTACACATTTAATCATTGGGGAACCTGATCTCAATGATACAAATCTTGATTCTAGTGTGTCTACTAATCTAATTGTGTAAACTTCCTTTGTTGAAAAAATCATCCACTTGAAAACATCATTGGAGATATTCATGAAAGAGTTACAAGAAGTGCATCTGAATCTACAAACATTTGTGTGTACTCTTGCTTCTTATCCCAAATTTAACACATGAACATTGTTCAAGCACTAAAGGACAATAGTTGGGTGGAAGCAATGAAAGAGGAGTTGGCTCAAATCAAGAATCTTCAAGTGTGGGATCTTGTAGATAAGCCAAGAAACAAGTATGCCATTGGTATAAATTGGGTTTTCAGAAATAAAAGGGATGAGAGAGGAATTGTTATGACAAATAAAGCTAGACTAGTTGCACTAGGCTACTTACAAGAGGAAGGAATTGATTTTGAGGAAGTGTTTGCAACAGTGGCAAAGCTAGAAGCTATCAGAATCTTTCTAGCTTATGCTGCTTCAAAGAATAAAAGAGTGTTTCAGCTAGATTTTAAATCTGCTTTCCTAAATGGAAAAATTAAAGAGGAGGTTTTATGTTACTCAACCTTCAGGTTTTGAGGATCCTGAGTTCCCAAATACAGTCTATAAGTTGAAAAAATCTCTATATGGATTACATCAAGCTCCAAGAGCTTGGTATGATGAGTTATCAAACCACCTTCTTGTTAATGGCTTTCAAAGGGGAGCATTTGACAAAACCCGCTTCTACAAGAAAAGAGGAAGAGATTAACTCATGCTTCAAGTATATGTTGATGATATCTTATTTGGGTCTACAAATGAACAAATGTGTTTGGAGTTTGGAGCTCTATGAGAGAAATGAATTTCTTCCTTGCATTAAAAGTACAACAAAAGAAGGATGAAATATTTGTCAATCAAATTATGTGCAAGACATGCTGAACAAGTTCAAATGTCAAGAATTGAAGCCTGCTTCTACTCAATGGACACCCATGAGAAGATGATAGCTGATGAAAAAGGGGAGCATGTTGATGAACATGAGTACAGAGCAAAGATTGGATCACAGATATATCTAACTGCTTCAAGACCAGACATTATGTTTGTTGTTTGTGTTTGTGCAAGATTCCAATCAAGTCCAAAAGTCTCTCACATGACTATTGTCAAGAGGATTTTTATACTTGGATGGAAAACCTGATCTAGGGATATGGCACCCAAAGAACAATGACTTTAATCTAATTGCTTACACTGATTGTGACTATGATAGCTGCAACATGAGTAGGAAGTCAACATCTGGTGGATGTCAATTCTTGGGAGACAGGCTGGTGTCATGGCAATGCAAGAAGCAAACTACTGTGTCAATATCAACTGTTGAAGATGAGTACATTGCTGCATCTGCTTGCTTTTTCACAAGTCCTTTGGATTCAGAATCAACTATTGGACTATGGGTTGAATTACTTGAACACTCCTATCTTTATTGACATTACTGCTGCTTTGTTCATAGTTAAGAACCCAGTCCAACACTCCAAGACCAAGCATATTAAAATCTGACATCATTTCATTAGACACTATAGTGAGAAAGGACTGACTGAAATGAAAATAGTTTATACTAGTGACAACTTGGCTGACTTATTCACCAAGCCACTGGATAAAACAAAATTTCACTTTCTCCTGAAAGCTTTAGGAATGATCAACTCTGATGAAGTCTGATTGATGATGTGTGCTTCATGTGCTAACTGACTATCTTTAGAAAGGTCTTGTTGAGTGAGTTTTACTTGATGAGTGATTGAATATACATTTTTAACTGATGGGTGCTTTAAACGAATATTTGTGTGACGTAGGTGTCTATGATGCTTAGGTTATTTATATTCAAAGAATGTGAGCAATATTAGGATAAGTGTGTTTGAATGTGTTTTGAAATGATAAATCTGTGTGCTTATCTATATTTCTGAATATGTGGATGATCTTATTTGATGATGTGTTTAGACAGAATAGGATTTGCATAATCAGTCTTGAATATACATTATGTTGAATCTTCTTGTGTTGATGCATGCCATTCATATTGTGATTGTTCTTGAATATGTTACTTTTGTTGGTGTCACAGTATGTCTTTGTGTTAAAATTGCACACTAAAATGAATATTTTCAAGAAATTTTTCACAAAACATTTTTGACAAAATAGAGCAACTTGATGATGTAGAGATATGATAAGATTATTTAGTTCAAAGCTTTGTAGAAACTTAAAAGGTTTTTAAATGGAAATTGATCCAACCTTTTGGGAAATGATAGTACATTGGTTATTTATGCTAATCATATGGATTTAATAGGCTAAAATGACTATTAGTGCAGTCATTAATATGTATGGTTGCTTTCCATGATGTATAAAAACTGAGGTGATATAAACATAATGAAAATGTTAATCTTAATGTGGACTTATATTGTTGAATATGCATGTTTCAAGATAAATCTCTCCAAATGATAGGCAGAAAAGTGATTACCCAGTCATGCACGAGCCTATTGGTATTTGGTCACCAAAAATGAATCATCTTATACATATGACAAAGAACAAATGTGAACAAAATTTTTATATTCAATCAAAAGTTAATCTATGTTCACAAATTTTGAAAGAAAATGCAAACATGAGGGTTAATTATAGAACTACAGAGGTGGAGGCAATAAAATAAGTCCTTTAACATCTTGAATGAAAGGTTTGTAAGTCCGTATTGTGTGGCATGTAAGTCCAACGTTCAACCTCAATATGATTGAAGTTTCGAAAATAAAAATCTATAAATTTAAATTGTTTAGTCATGAAAAATACTTTGACCAAATATCAGGGGTTGAAGTCAAATTGGGGTGATCTGGGGAAAGCCAAATAAGCTTTTAGAAGATATATGGGATATCATAGTGCAATATGTGTTATCCTTTTCTGAATTATGCAAATTAATTGAACCTAAACATATCACAAATATGTAATGAAATTCATGCTATGTCTAGACCTGCTATTAACCTGCCTGATCTATCATAATAATGCTGAGAACGAAGTATTGAGAGGTGACTTTATAAATATGATCCCATGTTGAGATCATTTCTGAAAAAAGTGTTTGAAAGGAGATAACTGAAATTTGATCTCTTAGTGCACCATTTGCTCATAGACTTTGAAATTCAATGAGAAATGAAAAAATGGTTTAAGACAAAAAGAGTTGCATTTTAACCTTGAATATATATATGAATATGTTACTTATAGCAAGCTTTATTGATTTTTAAACTTTCTAGCAAACTTAGATGTTTTGATAGGATGTTTAACTCATTCGAGCAAGCTTGATGCTTGAATATCTCGGAATATGTTATTTCTAGCAAGCTTTGATGTTTTTGAACTTTCTAGCAAACTCTTTTGTATTGTTTAGGATTTTTAACTCCTTCAAGCAAGCTTGATGATTATATGTACTTAAAAGAATTATTCAAGTATTATGGGGTAGACTTTGATAATTTTATACTTTCGAGTAAACTTGAATGTTTAGAAAGTTGTTTTTGTCAAACACACTTGATGACTATGTTATACATGTATGAATATGCTTTACATATCTGTTTCGAGTAAACTTGAGTGTTTTAGTTGAAATTTGTATTTGTCTATCATACTTCATTGTTTTGGTGTTAGAATCTGAAATTACAAGGGTTTTAAGTAAAATTTGTTTACCGAGCAAACTTCATGCTTAGAGCACACTAGTCAAATGGTGACTCATTCCAAGTGTTCTCCTAACTTTAGAAAATTCCCAGCAAACTTTACTTTGCGGGTACAGTTTGTGTTTATAGCACACTTGTATATCAAAGGATAACAAGTCCTCTCCAGCACACTTTGCACTCTTGAAGTATTTTCAGGAATACTTTTACTTTAAAGTATACTTGAATGAAAATTTGATAACGTTTTCTGTTTATAAGTAATATCGCGTAAGGTTTGTGAAATTCTGATATTCGAGCAAGGCTGACAATTATAAATATCTCTAAGTTATTATTTTCGGATTCTTTATTGATTCCTAGCAAGGTTTCCTATTTGATAAACTATACTTAATTGTTCATCCTGCGATTTATTTCTCGAGCAATCTTTTGTATTCGAGTAAGCTTCCTTCATCCTATCCACTTAGTGATATTTTTTTAATTACTCTTAAATATATGAGCAATCTTTGTGACAAACATGCTTTGTAACACACGATATTTGAAATTTATTTATTAGTGGTTGAATGCATTAATGAACTAAACGACGAAATGCTTTTAATTTCTATCCTCAAATACCTGGCATGCAAAAGAAAAGAGAGAATCAAAGAACTTTTTCAGAAACTTTTCTTTCAACCAATAGCATACTTGTTCTTTAATATATTGTCACTTTCATCAAATTAGACAATTCGTTTGTCTTATTAATGAAATTCGACATATTTTAATTAAAGCCTTCAAATTTCCAGATAAACTCACATCTTTGTGTTGTGTGTAGGTATCCATATTGTTCAAGATGATAGTTTGAATCGAAACATCTTGTGTCTTTAATTTTTATTATCATTATTTTTCTAATTGATGTTCAACATGTTAGTAATTCCCTAACTAATGGCTATCTACTGTTTTACTTGATTACAGATCAAAGATGGCTTGCATTCCAAGTAACTCCAAATCTTACAAAAACCATTTATCAAAATTTGAGGAAGAACTGAAGAAGGCATTAAAGAATGTTCAAAGCCTAATATCTGAGGTTGTGAAGACCTCAACTGCACCAAAACAGGGGGAGAACTCATTGAATCTTTTGTCAATTTATGATGAAAATGATTCGGATTATGATAAAACTGATGACATTACAGAAGAAGAGAAGAATCATGTCAATGAAAGAAAGAAGCTCAAAGGAAAAGGGATTGCGCTAAAAGCTGATCAACTGCAAAAGATAAATTCTCCTAAAGGAAATAAAGAGGTTTTGCATATTGATGAATCAAACATAAAAGCCAAAATGATCTGTGAGCAAAGAATGACCGAAATTCAAGACATTGAGTTTCTGAATCAAATATTGATTGACAAGGAAATTGAAGAACAAAGAACAGAGATGGAACAGTTTGAAGCCGAGAGAGATCATGGGATAAGTCAAACAATGAAGATCCAAAGGATATCACACAAGATGTAATTGAAAAATTTTTAAATGATGAAGAAATTCCAAAGGGAGTGTTTGTGTCATTTCTCAAACTGTTTCAAAATGAAGAACCGGAAATAGCTACAAAAGAAAAACTAGACATTGTGATTGACAAGATTTTAGAGGTCTTAGATGATGAAAAGTCTGTCAAAAATAATGAGTCAGCTAATGAAAACTTGAGAAAGCAAGATGAACAAGCAGAAAATATGGAAATTGAAAATTTCCTGTGCAAATATGGTGGAAAACCAAAATTTCTTGTGAAGAATGGGATTCTCTTTTACTCTGTGAAAATCATGACAAAGAAAGAGATCTTGAGTAACTTCAAGGTGATGAAAGGAAAACTCATGAAACAAGAAAAAGAAACTACTCAACATCTTAATGTTAAGAACAAGGGAATGTCCTAAAAGATAACTTGTCCCTCAAAGATTGAAGAATCTGAAGTCAAGGTTCCTTGTGACAAGTCAAATTTTCCAGTCTCTAAGCTGAACAATGCAAATAAGAGGAAATGGACATGGTATACCAAAAGAAGTCAAAACAAACATGCTTCAAGGTGCCAAAAGCTACATTTGAAGTTGTAGCAAAAGCCAAAAGTCTTCCAGTCAACTGCAACATCATGCCAGATGGACTCTTTTATGATTCTAGAGTTGAATGTCTAAATGTTCTAATGAAAGATGGAGCAATCAGGAAAATCTCCTTCAAAGATGACTTTGACACTTTCAATCTAGAACAATTGACAGTGATAGCAGCACATCACTTATCCGACTATAAGAAAAGACATAGGTCTACCAGTGCACAACAATTTGAACTATTGAGATATTTATGGGAACAAGCAAAATTGGGATTTCCTTGTTTAAATATGAGGAAAGGATTGAATGAAAAAGGTTCAGTATTTGTGAATACATTTTTTGCAAGTTCAACAAGCATATCATGTCCTGCTATCAAACAATGCAACCACATTGAAAAGAAAATGGATATCCTATTCCCAGGAGTCAAACGAAATGAACAAATTTCAAACATACAATATGAAGACAGAAATGGAAGGTTCTTGCTGAGAAACACTGAAGAAATGATAAGCCACATAATCTCAAATGAACCTGACTTAGAGCTTCTTCTTGTAGAGGATCTCGAGAAAATAATCAGATGGAATATGTCTCCTCAACATCCACATCACAGGGATATTTCTCTAATTCAGCAAAAGGATGCTGAAATTAAATTCAATATAAGAAATTAGGCTGGAAGCTCTAGAAGATAAAAGTCTTTTGTTTTTCTACTTGAATTTGATTTGATGTGTAATGTCAAAGTGACAAACTTTATGTTATGTAATTTTTCTTTCTTTAAAATTTGATTTGTGTATTTTTGCTATATGTATGTAACCTAAGAGGTGTTTTGGTACAGCTGAGGTTGTTCCAATGTAGGGGGGGATATTTTTGGGATGAGAAAACATTGAAGGAAGATCGAAATCTTCTCAACCTCCAAGAAAATGGTTAAGTATGGAAACCGAGCAAACTTAGGCCTCACAACAAGATTTTACTTGGTCTAGCAAGATATTTTGCTTTCCTAGCAAGGTTATCTTCAAGAATTCCTCTTAAGTGATAAACCGAGCAAGGTTGCTCTTCAAAGTCAAGCAAGGTTTGTTTCATAGCAAACACTTGACTAAACCAAGCTAAAACCAAGTCTTTTGGAAGATCTAGCATGGTTTATTCATAATAAACGGTGGTCCCAGCAAGCTTGAAGGAAGTTGATAAAGAATTTACTCAAGGATTTCTTCCAAGCAAGCTACAATGTTACCAGCACAGTTTAGTTTATTCAAATAAGTTAAGTTAACAAAAGGTTGAAGGGATATCGGAAGAACAAGTTTGCTCGTATAACTTTATCCAACAAAGTTTGATATAGTCAAGAGGATTGAAGTCTGCTAGATGAATATTTTCTAAGGAAAATATTCTATTTAAAACTTGCCCGGAAAACTGCTCCCCAACACACTTAATGGTTACCAGGTCTACTCGATAAAGATAAATGCTGCAAAGCTTTCCTGAAGACCTTTTTACACTTAGCATTTATCGTTGATTATGATTGTATTAATCATTAGGGTTTCCAAAAAGGGAATGTCAGGTGTATGACTAGGCCTATAAAAGGAATATATTAGGGCAGACAAGACACCTTCGTCAGAATAACGAATATAGTGATTTGACGGAAGACTCACTCCTGTACGGAAATCTGTCATAAATCCTGACATTCCACCTTTATACCCTAATCGATTTTCATTGTACCTTTCGTAACATTAATGGGAATCTTTTGAGTTAATTGTGTTTGTTTATTACTTTAGTGTCCAGTGTGCAACATTCTGAGTGTTATTGATTCCGCCTTTAATACTCTATTGTTCTTTACAAAATGGTAGTGTCGTTAACCTTCTTGTTAACACTTGAGTGTGGGTTACAACCATGAGTTATCCTGAGAGAGAGAGGGACCGACAATTACAAAAGTTTAAGTGGACAAGAATATCCATAACTAGCTTAACATCAGACATAAAAAAGCTGAAAACCTTGATGGAAGAACGAATTGATTAATATGATTCCTTGTTCAACTCACAAAAATATGTTTCTTTATGTTTGTAATTAGTTCTTATTTTGATATATTTCCTTTTACAATATTTTCATTCATAAATCAAAAAGTTTTTAAATTTCTGTTTTATTTTTGATTTTGGTGAATTGTGATTCGGGTTTGGATATCTGAGAACCGGAACCGAAACTGAGTGGTTGTTTCTGGAAAATATTTTCAAAATTGGGGTTTAAAAGTTCATGAGATTTTATCAAGGTTATTAAATTAGAATTTTTTAATTTCAAAAATTGGGAAATTGGATTTTTTAATATCAAATGTGTTCAAAATTTCATAATGATTCTTCAAGGTCATTAGTTTGGACTTGATCGGAATTGTATGTGTGAAATTTGTTAAAGTTTAATTGTTTGAAAATTACAATCGTATAAGTAATTAATTTGTACGGCATATAAGTCTACTTGACATATACGGCGTAGAAGTTAATCACTTATACGAGCATATAAGGCTCCTATATTTATAGGATGTTATACGCCAAGGTCCATTGTTTTCAACTTATCCGCATATAGTGAAGACATACATGTTGTTCACTTGTGTCCGTATAACTTGTTTAGTTGATTACGCATAACTGATTTGTGATTCTTGTGGTTGATTTTCACACAACAAGAATTAATAAAGGTATAAATCAATTCTTAAATGTCAGATATGTTTGGGTTTATTATCGATGAATAGTAAAGTATACACATGGATCTAATTAGACTTGATTCTGAACTTTGGACATAGGGTTTGTGTTCGTTTATGTTTATCGATGTTGGTCCGAATCTTATGGTCTTTTTTTATTTGATTAATGTTGTTAAGTGTAATACCCGGTCTTTTCCAAACATATAACAATAGAACTAGAATTATTATTATCATCCGAGTTAGAGACAATTAAATTTAGATAATGTTAACTGCTTATATGTATTTTATAATAGTTATAGTCTTGCAATATGTTACTTTTGATGATCATTACTAAGGGATGAAACATTTATTTACATTCTCTAATTTTAAATAATAATACTATACTTTGAGTTAGTTTTGCATTTGAAATGTATTAAATGAAATTTGTTGTAGCAGTAGGAACGTTTACATCAAAATTGACATAAAAACTAATTTTTTGATTTAATTGTTTAAAGAGTAATATTTAATAAAGATGTGCATAATTTGAAGTCATCGGCTAAATAAAGAGATAAATGAAGGCTTTAAATTTTGAATTCAAGTAACCTACTACTTTTCCTATTATGATTTCCCTTTGGCTTTAAGAAACTGATATACATCTCTAAACTATTTAAGCACCGGCCATTCTTGTTTGATATCAAGCCTGCATCTCCCAAATACATATATCTCTAGCTATCTCGAATTCCGCTACCACTTGTTTATATATACAACCAACGATTTTTCCATCGCATCACACCATCACCGCCACCTCCACGTCAGTTGGAGCTATCGCCGCCCTTCGTCACCTTTCAAACGCCACTCAAATCCATCACCGCAACACCAGTCACATCCACCACGCCCGCCGCGTACCGCCACCCTTCTGACATCGCCGCCCCGTTAATAAACTGCCGCTATTCTTCTTCGGCTCCGTTGCACCGCCAGCCTCCGTTCGCGACTGAATTTAACCCCACCATCGTCCCACAACGTGTCGGAAGCTACCGCCACCGCTATTGATTGCTGTCGGAGACGACTATCATCAGCCCGCACGCGTTCTTGAGTTACGCAGCTGCCGTCTCAGTCCTCTTATTCGCTTCGCTAAACCATTGAGGTGAGTTTTAATAATTTGTTTTGTGTGTTTATGTTATATACGTACACCACCTTGTTTGGTTCCTGCCGGCAACTAATACTCACTAATATGAAGCTTTGTTTTACAAAGGAGAAGTAAGGTCACGCTCTACACGTCTGGTAATCCGCCGCCTTGCACCGTTGATGTTGCTTCTTACCACCTGACTTCTCGCTCCGACGCATCCGTGTTCGATTTTGATACGTTCGGTCTCGCGGCTATTGAGGTAATAGTCGGCTCTCTGTTAATCGTTTGTTTGCATGAGTAGTCGGGTTGAGTTTATTTCAATTCGTTTCCGGCGACTAAGATGTAAATTTGATTTGGTGAACATAAACAAACATGATAATTATGTCACTCAAGAGTTTTTGTTTGTTCGTTTTATTATCAGTTTCACACTTAAACCCCCAAACAAAGTTTTGATATAGAGTGTGTATATATATATACATGACTGTATAATAACATATAAGCTTTATATTTACGTTGGAAAGTATTTAAATCAATATATGGAGGAAGTTTTAATCCAATTAATTAGGAGCAATCACATTTAATAGGAGGATAAGTCAACGCCATGATCGTTGTATATATATATAATACATATATATGGTTACAGGTAATCTGCAGGTTATACGATAAATTGTTTTGAGCTGAAATATGTTATCAAATATACGATTCAATTGGAATGATTAAAAGCTACCAACGACTAAATATTTATATTAATTATATTATTCTAATTAATTGACTTGATGAAGCCTTAGTCAAAACTGAGAGGTTCAAATAAAGTACCTATAATGAATGTTTACAGACAAGAGTTCTTGTTTATGTCGTCGGAAAATCACTCAACAGATAAATAAGATATATAGGTTGAACTCCGTATATTTTAATCCGTGTAGGTTTTCTTTGTTGTTAAATGGCGAGTTGAGTTGTTTTGTTTTCCGTGCTAAACCAAGGTACGGATTCTGGTTTCTGTCACTCATAGTATAAATTTTATTTTGTTACATTGTAGTACGGTTACTGTTTTTGTTCACTTTTAGTATTGACTCTATTCCGTTACTTTGTAGTACGGATTTTCGTTACGCGTCGGTTATATTTTGAGTTCAGTTATTTTATATAATATATTTTAGTTATACGACTTTAGTTCAGTACTCTGTTACCCGAGCATTTCTGACTTGTCGTTGGGGCGTCAACGACATGGCACTTATCGTGACAGTGCGTAATCAAAGTTCACGGCGTCTCTGAAAGTACTCATGTAGTACCTTGGCCACTTAGAGGCGTATAGATCGATCTTAGCTCCGACTCCTGACTCCTGACTCCTGACATGGCACTTATCGTGACAGTGCGTAATCAAAGTTCACGGCGTCTCTGAAAGTACTCATGTAGTACCTTGGCCACTTAGAGGCGTATAGATCGATCTTAGCTCCGACTCCTGACTCCTGACTTCTGTTTGAGATGGAACAATGTGTGCACGCCACCCACACCGTCTCCTTGGTGCATGGACTAGCTAGCTGTGTACCCCTCTGTTTAGGCTCTGGGTGCTTCCGTATTACACGACCTATTTATTTTAACATCATCGTCGTGTATTTTAGTAATTATATTTTGTTTCGCTATATTTCTGGTCCGTTTTGATATGTGTATACGCATTTGGTTAAATTTGAGTATATTCAGATTACGTCCCGATCGTGTATCGGATTATGTTTCGCATTTAATTATAGTTCAGTTAAATGTTACACGTTATATGTTACACGTCACACATTATATGTTACAAGTTATATGTTTCTGGCTCTGGGTGTTTTTGTTATAGTCCTGATATATTTCCGCATGCGTTTGACCATGTTCTGGCCAAGTGTCGGATCATACATCCGAATTTTATTAAGTATATGTTTAGGTATAAAGGGTTGGTTTCGAGTTTGAATTGAAGTTCGTATATTTATTCTCTTACGTCTGTCCTTACCTATACTATTGTTCTTTCCGTTACTGGGCAATTTTTGGCTCAGCCGTGTTTTCTTGTTTTGTTTTTCTTATTTTGTTTTCAGGTAATCCGGGATTCTGGGAATTTAGTGATGAGAGATAAAAAAAAATGAAGTTCAAGCTTCTTAAAGTTAATTCATTTTGTTTAATAATATGACGTAGGTTGCATTAATTTTTGTTGTATTTGGATTGTGGCGTTGATTTGATATCTGTAATAGTAACACGTTAGCCCGTTCCGAGTTTGGGTGTT
The DNA here is from genome assembly GCF_021521415.1 of Bidens hawaiensis. Classification (NCBI taxonomy): domain Eukaryota; kingdom Viridiplantae; phylum Streptophyta; class Magnoliopsida; order Asterales; family Asteraceae; genus Bidens; species Bidens hawaiensis. Next base: position 46,160 of record NW_027491179.1, on the reverse strand, counting down.
ACATTAAGTATGTACAGATTGAATTTGAACTATAACGCATAAGGTTATGAACCTATACGACATATAAGACACTTTGACTTATACGGCGTATAAGCTCTATAGGCTTATACATTGAAACACTTACGTTTTGTCTTATACGTGCAATGAAACTACACGCTTAACTGAGCTTATCCGAGATATAGACTTATACGTGTGGATATGATATACTTTAAATACTTATACTTTTTATACTTACACGACAACATACTTACACGTGTGATTGAGCTTATACGTTATTTTTCGTACATACACGTGTATACAAGTACAAATTTTAATAAAACTTACTAACATGTTATCTTGTTTGTTTGTTTGTTTGTGTATGTGTAGATGGTAAAAGCAAAAGATTTTAATGCTAATCATAATATTGGTGCTTTTCTAGCCGGATCAGATGATAAGATGGAACCGTTTCGGGTTATATTGTCGTTCTTTGAAAGATCGAGGATCTTTAAAGCTAACACTGCTAATACGTTGATTATCAAGGAGCTAGTTGCTGAATTCTGGAAAAATGAAAAAGCTTGAAGAGGAATGTATAAAGTCGGTGGTCAAAAAGAAGGAAATTATCGTATCTGAGCAAGTCTTAAAGGATGTTTTGGAATTAGGTGACGAATCTACCGATCCTACTTCGTTGGATGAAAGGATGGTGAAAGGTTGTTTGCTGAGAATGGGTTACAAGAACGATATGGATAGAGGTTTCTTGAAGATTGGGTTGTCAAGACCTTATAAATTCTTTGTGTATGTGATAGTACATTGTTTTGGGCACAAAAAGGGTGGTTATGAAGAGAGATGGGGCTACCAAATGTGTATGATGGCAGCTTTATGCTTGAACTTGAAGTATAACTTTTCTAAAGTTATATTCGAGCATATGAAGGTATATTTTGATAACCAATGGCTGATGTATCCACGGTTTGTTTAGCTGATCATTGATAATCAGTTTCCTGATATTGAAAAGACAGGGGAGGAGATAAAGCTGGCACATATGTCTGTCACTGGATGTGCTAAACTTAAAACGTACAGGAACAAATCTAAGGACGAAATTCCTAAGTTTCGTGCTTTATTTGGTCATTTACTTAATCCTGATTATGTTGCACCATCATATAACCAGTGGAGGAAGGAAAGAAGTGTTTCATATAGAGATGATGATATTAACGAATGCAAAGATATGTACCTTTGGGTTGTAAGTGGTTTGTAAAATCTGAAAGTGACGAAGCTGGAGGTTCTTAGAAGGAGAAAAGGAAACGTAAGCGTGTAATTAAGACCGAGGTTGTTACTCCTCCTGCTCCTATTCCATATCCTATTGTTGGTAACAACAATAACCTTTTGTTGATGAACCTGTTGTTGAACAAACTGGTGATGATGAGGAAACTCAGACTGTCTCTGAGACTCGTAGGAAAATTTGGGGTGATCCTCGAGCTATGCATGATATTCAAAAGGAACGTCGATCAAAGAAAACGTTTGATGATGATGATGAAACATATGTTCCTGAATCAAGTCAGCCGAAATAAAACGAGTCAAGAATATGGTAAAAAGGTATGTAATTGATGCATGTTTAGATGGTGAACCAGAGGTTGCTAAGACATCTGAAGCTGAAAAGACACATGTGTTCGAGGTGAATTTGGATGATACCATTGATCAGTTTTTGAAAACACCAACAGCTCAAAAGTTTACACCAAAAGTTGATGAGCCAGTGAATCAAGAAACACCGAAGGCTGATCATAAAGCATCTCAGCAATCATTTTCTGATGTCTATTTACATATAGATGGTCCATCAAAAAAGGAAGTTCATTCGTTGAATGAAAAAGTTGCAACTCAAGAGGTGTTACAAGTCTGGTAGATGAGAATGAACGTCTAAGGGCTGATAATGTTGAAATAAAGAAGAGGTTAGAGGAGAGTGAAAGGAAAAGAAAACTTTCTAATGACTTACTTGTTGATCATATGAATTATTTTGTTATCATTGAGCAAAAGTTGGGTATTCGTCTTAATTCTGAGGTTGAAAGAGCTGAAGCCGGTAACACTTTGTTTGAAAGGGTTTATGGTGGTGATATTGGTGTGGCTGAAGCATCTTTTCGAGTTGAATATGATTATGAAAAACCTGTTGATAAAGGAAAGTCTATGATAGAAGAACCTATTGTTGTTGATGATATTGTAGAAGCTTCTGTGCAAGCTGGGTAATCTAGTCATGTGGATGTACCGATTACTGTCTCTGTGGTTGACCTGTGATAGTACAATCAGTTAAACAATCTGTTCAAGTTGCTGATGAGTAAAGGTTGTAGAGGAGGAGGGAAAAAATAAAGAAGATGAGGAGATGGTACACTTTGGTTATTCGGATAACCATGATTTTGATGATCTAGATGATGATGATACACCTCAAGGTGGTGCTAGTGCGGTTGCTGGTAAGTCTAAGAAAAAATTTGATTCTGGTGGTGGTGATGTTCAACAAGATGAACCACAACATGAATCAGAGTCTAAAGGTGCAACAACCGAGAAACCTCTGGAGGAATTAGAAGACTCTATTACTTCTAACTTTCATGTTTCTAACATGTTGAATGAACTGGAAGAGGGGGAGATTCCTTTCGACAAGAATGAATTGGCAAAGATGTTAGAGGTGTTTGTTGATGACTTAACATTTTATTTTGAGAAGGATATTATTGAACCGGAAATTCATGAAGACTGGTTGAATCCTAATGTGGAATTTATTGGTAAACCAGAATCAGTTAATTATGTTTGTGAACAAGAAGAATTTGATGCTTTCGATGAAGTATTTGATGAGAAAATAGAGATGGAACCAAATCCTAACAAACAAGCAAAGAAGTTCAGTAAAGATGAGTTGAAAGATTGGTTTCCAGATCGTGTTGAGGTTCCTAAGCAAGTTTATCTGAATCCTTTAAAGTATTATCAGAAAACTCAGAAGGATGTGTTGGTGCATGATGTCAGTAGTTCAATATCTTGTGTTTTGCATGTGTCTGTAATCGTTTTAGATTGTTTGTTTGGTGATATGTATATGTTCGCTAGTTGTATTAAGCGAACTTGGGGATAGCGAAGTCAGACAACTTCGCCTAGTATGTTAGGCGAAGTTGTCAAAATCTATATATACTTCGGCTTAGGATTGTTTGGTGAGTTTTTTTGGACGGCAGAACGTGTGATAGTGATTATTGATATCATGTGGTGAAGCTTTTCAATATAATCGAGTTTATTAGTATTGTTCCGTGTTATATACTTTACCGATTCAACGCATAATTAATCTTACACTCGTATCGTATTACGTGGGGATTCCGCACCCTCGTACTACGAGAAATTCATGTGTGATCCGGCTGGGAACCTACAGGATGTTGCAATGGGAAAGTGTCGGAGTATTGCTTATTTGATTAAGATTAATAAAATTGTAATACAAAGAATATTTGGAGTAAATACTTCAATAGTTTAATGGAGATGAAGAGTTTGCCATGGTTTGATGCATATGATATTTGTATGCATTATGATTTGTTGTATAAAACAAAGACTGGTCTGGTAAAGGAGATTTGGGAGTTTATGGTCAATAAGGCAAAGCGTGGTTTTAAGAAATGGATACCTCAGTTACAAAAAGTGTTCAAATCTAGAAATCGTAAGAATCCCAAAGGTGAATTGATAAGGACTTAGAGGTATACAAGACCAGAATCGCTACGCATAATACCGTTGTACCCAATGGAACATGATTTTCACCCTTACTTCCTTTGTTTCTCCTATTTGGCGTTGACTGGTGAAGCAAGTATATATTTGGATCGTGTGAAAGAAAAATAGATGTTATTCTAGTGTATGATCCGATGTGGCTGGTAAACTGTTCGTTGAAATATATTGAGATATTACATATGAACAAGATACAATGTAATGAAGAGAAAGTAAAGACACAAGCTAACCAGTTACAAAAGTTGTGGACTTATGCGTTGATAAGAAAATACATTCTGGTAGAGCTTGGGAAACAAATTGGAGAGCTGTCAATGAAGATTAGGAAAGACTTGAGGCTGAAATGGAGGTTAAACGTAAAGATCGAGTTACTGAAGCGTCACGGAATAGATTTCAATATTATTATATGGGTGTGTCTCGGCCTACATCACAACAAGGATCTACTAAGCCGTCTTTTGAAGAAGTTACAAGGAAAGAGTATCGGAAAGATTTTTTGGTATGGATTGAAGACCTAGAAATATCTAAGGGGGAGTTTGTTAGAGCATTAATGTCTAATGCAAGCTCTAGTGGGCTAAATATGTAAAATGTATTTTGTAAAGGGCTTAAAATGTCAATTATGTAAAACTATAAGGAGCATATAAGTCTAATCATCCGTATAAGACTTATACGGAGTGTATAAGTCTTATACGCTGATAATGCACTTATACGTGTAACTGTAGCTGTATAAATAGGCTTTCATGTTCCTTATTTGTAGCAGTGGTAACAATTCTGATTTTGTACTCAAGTTAGTATATCAATATATCAGAGCTTATATGTGAATGTGTTATTAATCATTTACGATATTATTCCGCGATATTGTTTTGTAGATCAAATAACAAGTTAATCGATTTTAATCATAACGTTTACACGTAAATGATGTCATGCATGATATGAATCACGTTCTTTCATATCATCGATTACATATCAATAACAAGTGTATACCACACAATTAGGTTTTAAGATATGTTTAAAAGTCTAATTAACTCATTTTGAATCTGTTAATGGTTTATCGTAAAATATTATTCAAAACTGAACCAAAACTCAAATTAAGGGGGTGTTTGGGTGAGCTTTTAAAATTTGCTTATTTTCTATTTGAAAAGCAAAATGTGTTTGGCAATACTCCTCCAAAAGCTTCAAATGTGAGCTTTTCGAAAGTTGATTTTTGCTTTTCAAAAATAAATAACCTAAAAATCAAATATAAAAGCTCATCCAAACACCCACCCTAAGACCATCATTGTGATCGTCTATACCTTATAATCACTAAGTACTGATCAGACAATCCAATAGCAATCACAAAACAATCTGGTAAAAATTTGCGAGCGTTTTGTTTGTGTTTTGGGTTTTTGAGAGTAATAGTAATAGTGACGAATGAAGTTCCATTCGTCTTTTAGGGTTTAAGTACTCCATACATGACACGTTTCCCAACACAAACAAATGGCTCATTCGTTTAAATTAATTAACTAATGACCTTTTATTCTTTAAAAAATTAACGAATAACCTTTCATGCATTCTTCATTCGTTAGAAATATAACAAATAGGCATTCATTCATTAGTTGTGACCAGAAGCGAATGTGAAAGGATAACGAATGTGTCACATTCGTTATATGAATTTAATGAATAAATCGTCATTCGGTACACTGTAGTAACAAATGACGTTAATTTTAGCAAATGGAGATATTATCATTCAAACTCTTTACATTTACCACAGAAACAACTTTTTGATGCCATTTTACATAAATATTACCTAAAATTTAACCTTAAAAAACACTTATATTAATCTTGTTAACTTAAATTCGTGGGTAATTTTTTTTTTTCAAATTTTTAATTCTTATAGCTCGGTAATCGAAAATAAAGCAGAAAAAATAAATTTTTTTTGGATTTTCTAATAATAAAACAAAAATATAACTATTGAAGCAGTATATATTTTTGAGAGATTGAGTAGGGAATCATATTAACCAAGAATTCCGTCAATCACAGCTTTATATTTCGGGTTTATTATGACTGGTGTTAAGTCAATCATTGGTAGTGTTGTCCACCTAAGCCTTTCAACAAATTTTTCGAAAATTTCCTTGATATGCTTTATGTTTCAATTAGGGCACATAATATCATAAACTATCAGCCTCTATTCTCGGTTCATGCTTATTTTGATTTTTACCAAGTCACCTCAACTTGACTTAAACCTATGAATCAGCAAATCAAATCATTTTGAATTTCAGTTTTACAAAGCAAGCTAGCAAATAATCCCCACTTCAAGCTACACAAATATTTTGATGGACCCCGCCATGTATTCGGCTTCGTTGGTTGAAGTAGTGTAAGGCCCCGGTCCTGATGCTCTACATTATCGTTGATTTACTCATAAACACAGTTCTATTTATCAGAGTGAATTAAAAATTTTTGCGGAATATATAACTTAAACCATATATTACAAATTCATAACATTCTGGTTTAAAACATTCAGATTGTCTTAGCTTAAAGCATCGCAAATAAGCATTATGTCTTCATTCCCTAGATGCAGTCACTCAGTCCATACCATGTTCCATCCTCAAGCCAGCTCTATTAATCTATTTATGCGCGTGCATACTAAAAGTCAGCTATGCTTAGTGAGCTCTAGTTAATCAGGCAACATATATTTCATACACTTACTTGTGTATATGCATCCGAAGATATAAATCATCTACTTGACGTGTTTACCTTTCTTTCATACATTCATACATTCATACATACATACATTCTTTATTACTTTCATACTTTTATACTACCTCATAGCTATCTTTAACATCTCAAATATTATTAGAGTCTGGTCCCTTCGATCTCAGATAACAGTAGGGTCTGGTCCCTTCTGTCTCCGATATTATTAGGGTCTGGTCTCTTCTGTCCATACAACCATACATATATTTCTTAAAATATACATTCTATTGTATACTTTCATGCATACTCTTAACCTCATACATATATAATTCATACGCATTCACATATCATACACTTACCACTTAAGGTAAGTGTATTAACTAATCACATTGAGTATGCACACAGCCCCGAAAAAAAACAAGGAAATGGAGATAGAAACTCACATGTGTCCTATTCCTTTCTGAGTTTATGGCCACACGTCTTCTCAGCTGGGCATGACTAAATGTGTAGCAATTAGCAAGCATCACTTAACTACTCCTACTTACATCATATTTCTAGGTTAACGAAACCCCTAGCTAACGGGGTCCGGGGGCAGAACCCCTGGCAACGGGTTTGTTGGGGCGGTAGCCTCTAGCAGGGTCCCTGGGTCAGAGCCCCTGGCTGGGGTTAAGCTGCCAACTCACCTTTGAAAAATTTTATTTTCATTAATAGGTCTTTACTAAAAACCTCATCATAAAACCGAAGTACAACTCCCCCCCGGTATATGTTTCCAGTGTATAAGTATTCCAACGTATAAGTCCACATAGGCGTCGTATATGTTATCCAACACACACGCCGTATATGTTGTCCAACATATGTGCTGTATATGTTTCTAACATATGCACCGCATATGACCATCATATACGACGCATATACATATACGCTCCAACTGTAGATCTTTTCATATTTAACGTGTTTTTAGAGTTCTTCCATGTTTTCGGCGACGTCATCCGCCGTTGGCCACCGCATTTGGCCGGTATTTGATTATCGTTGATCTAGGTAGACTCAATTAAACTATATCCAAGATAAGATGACCTCTAAGCTCATTTAATCACCCGATTCGTTCAAGATCTAGATGTGGTGTCAGGTCCTATGGCGTCAGGACCGCTGAGATAAATAATATTATACCTTCGGTTAGTCTCGGTTCGGATGATTGAGCGTTGTAGAGAGCGTTTGGCTTTAGTTTGTGTTTTTTGATGTGTAGGCTGTGGTGAAGAATGGATGGAAATGAAGGATTTGTAGGGTTTAAGGGTATCCTAGGTGCATGGACCCTTAAGCCCATAATCTCCCTAACTCCATAATTAATTCTAAGTCCATCTATATTAAGCCTACCATCATTATTATTTTACTATTATTTTAAATAACCCGATGTCATGATTACCCCTAAAATAGTGGAAAACGCGCTTAACAGTCGCAAGATGAGTCACTCGGGGACTCTATTGATTCCTGGCACATTAACAAACAATAAACATGATATCAGAATGAGACGCAATTGAGTACATTAGAGAACCAATTATAGCTCGATAAAAGGGTCGAATCAACGATTTCCTCCAATTCGTCCGGTGACAAATTGTGACCCACGATAAGAGGCATCGTGGGGAATTTTCTGGCAGTTATCTTAATTTGGCTCGAAACTGTTGGGTTTTATACAAGTTTATCAAAGTTCAAGTTAACCATATTTAACTAGAAAACGCAACGGAAGCTAAGATTTTAAAACTTGTTATGAACATACCATTATGTTAAAACTAAAACCCAAAGAACAAGGATCAATATTACAAGAACAAAATGCTCACAAAATGTAAAATGTACCTCTTCTACCTTTAGAAGAAGATGTAGGTGGATGAAGATGATGATGTCTTCAAATGGCAAGGTTGCAAAGGAGAAACCCTCAAGCTTTTGATACCCCAAGCTTTTAAACAACAACACCAACTTGTTGCTAGGATTTATGAACACAAAACAATCTCACAAAGCTCCCAATTTTCTGCCCAAATGGGCCGTAAGTTTTTAGAGAGGGAGAGAGAGTTTTTTGAAGCTTGTAACACACTTGAATAATAATCAATGAGTAGGTTCTTTGCATGTAATTTGTATGGAGAGTTTTGAAACAAGACATCACCACATGCAAAAAGTAGCATACCATCTAATTGGACCAAAACCTCCACCCACAAGGGGTGGCCGGTTTTATTATTATTATTATTTTTATTTTATTTATTTATTTTTTTTTTTTTTGTTTTGTTTTAACAATTAAAACATCTCCATCTCATACTTTATAAAACTAATTTTATAAAACATACATGCTATCTTAATTATTTAACCAATTAAATAATTAATTTATATATAAATAAATTATCCAGATAATTTATTTAAATCATCAAGTGTAATTATTTAGAAAACCAATTTTCTAATTGCGCAGTGTTCGGTATTCGTTTAAGTGATCAAATCACTAAAAGAATACATTTGGTGTTGTCTAGCTTGTTATTGGGTATGACCCGACTTGGATCAAACACAGTTAGCCACATTAGTATAAGTATGTGTCTCGGGCATACGTAATTCCAACAATCTCCCACTTGCACGAGATACATAGAAAATTAATGCAAGTGGTGAATACCGCCTAACAACAGTTCACCACCCCTAATGTGTTTGACGAAGTGCCATTCAATAACATCATCCCTTCAAGTTCCTTACTTGATATGATTTAGGTGAATCTATCATTATATCCCTTTGTTACTAGATGTCATTGTTGGATCTAAGAGACATAGGCGATCATTCTCTTTACAATTCAACTTTATCAGGCCTTAGACATCTAAACTCTCAACACATAAGAGGAACAAAATCCATCTTGACTGTATACGCCTCTCACTATCACTTTCATACTCCACCTGAGCTCATCCTTATGTACCATCTTTTACGAATAGCGAAGGGGAGAGTCAAAGTGTAATACTCGGTGAAAATCAAGACCCAGTATACATCTCAGGTCTAAGGATAATATGAAATTCTCCTTTACTCAAAATTACTAATGATCAGGTCAATCCACTCCATGTAGTAATATTGAGAGCGGGTCAGTCCAATATTTGTATCCCACAAATATCCATGAACCTTGGCAGCATACCTATGTTCTATATTCATTCCTTATGAATATCCACCAATCCTAGTTCATAATAGTCTTGCTTCATATTTGTTCCCACAAATGTGATCGACTACGGACTTTTAGAATAAGATAACTTATTCATGGATTAAACATGCAAAATTAGAATTTAACTCAAGATTCCATAATCATATAAAAGAGTTAAATTACAAAAGTCTTTTAAACTTTAATACAAAATAGATCAAATCCAATTACTAGAATATCGAAGTCCTAAGCCACTCGCATGACGCTCATGTTTCGGTCTTTCTAGGAGCTTCGTGAATGGATCCGCAAGATTTTGATCAGTTCCAACTTTGCGAATACATATCTTTCCTTTTTCAACTTCATCCCTTATGTAGTTGAATCTCCGCTCTATGTGCCTTGTCTTTTGGTGCGAACGAGGTTCCTTGATTTGTGCAATCGCACCCTCGTTGTCACAAAAGATTTCTAGGGGGTCTTGAATGGTAGAGACCACCCCTAGATCAGTAATGAATTTCTTCAACCATGCAGCTTCCTGAGCTGCCAATGAAGCGGCGATGTATTCTGATTCTGTAGTGGACAATGCTACCACTTCCTGTTTTGAGCTCTTCCAAGAGACAGCTCCTCCATTAAGAGTGAACACATACCCAGATTGTGATCGAGAATCATCTCGATCAGTTTGGAAGCTCGCATCCGTGTAACCTTTTATAGCGAGTTCCTCCTCACCAGATCCATATATCAGAAACATATCCTTAGTTCTCCTAAGGTATTTCAATATGCTCTTAACAGCCATCCAATGACTGTTTCCTGGATTCTGTTGGTATCTGCTTGTCATGCTCAAAGCGCATGACACATCCGGTCTAGTACATATCATCGCATACATGATGGATCCTATAGCAGAAGCATATGGGATTTGTTTCATCATCTCTTGCTCACCCTTTGAGCTTGGACATTGAGCTGAACTCAATATGGTCCCTCTTTGAATAGGTACAAAACCTTTCTTGGAGTTTTCCATCTTGAACCTTTTCAAGATCTTATCAATGTATGTACTTTGGTTCAAACCTATCAAGCGCCTTGACCTATCCCTATAGATCTTTATTCCCAAAATATAGGCAGCTTCACCAAGATCCTTGATGGAAAATCTACTTCCAAGCCAAGCCTTAACGCTTTCCATGGTTGGAATGTCATTTCCAAATAGTAGGATGTCATCGACATACAATACTAAGAAGGTAATTATACTCCCACTAGCCTTCTTATACACACAAGCCTCATCAGCGTGTTTGATGAACCCAAAACTTTTGATTTCTTCATCAAAACGATGATTCCAAGTTCTAGATGCTTGTTTCAATCCATAGATTGATTTCTTTAACTTGCATACTTTATTAGGATGTTTTGGATCGACAAAACCTTCAGGCTGAACCATATAGACATCTTCCTCAAGATATCCATTTAGGAAAGCGGTCTTGACATCCATTTGCCAAATTTCATAATCATAATGTGCAGCTATGGCAAATAATATCCTAATAGACTTAAGCATTGCCACAGGCGAAAAAGTTTCATCATAATCAACCCCTTGAGTTTGAGTGAAACCCTTAGCTACAAGTCTTGCTTTATAAGTATCCAAGTTTCCATGCATATCAGTTTTCCTTTTGAAAACCCACTTACTTCCAACAGCTTTGGAGTTGAGTGGTGGTTCAACCAATTCCCAAACTTGGTTGTCATACATGGATTGCATCTCAACGTTCATGGCTTCAAGCCATTTGTCACAATCATTCTTGGATATTGCATCACGGTATGTGGTCGGTTCATCCGAATCTACCACGTAGCAACCTTCTACAAAAAATCCATATTTTTCAGGTGGATTGCTAATTCTACCAGATCTGCGAACGTTTTGTGTGTTTTGATCAACCACTTGATCACTTTCAACAACCTCTTGTTGAGTGCTAGTATCAACCAATTGTGTATCATCTTGTGATTCTTGATCCTCATCAAATTTCACTGTTCTACTATTAGTTCCTTCCTCAAGGAACTTAGTTTCCAAGAACTTACCCTTTCGAGCAATAATAACATTTTGCTCACTAGGATCGTAAAAGTAATATCCTAAATCATCTTTAGGATAACCTATAAAGATACACTTAGTGGATCGGACTTCTAATTTGTTTGGGGTGTATTGCTTTACATAAGCTTCACAACCCCAAACTTTTAAGAATGATAGCGATGGAGCCTTTCCATGCCATATTTCAAAAGGTGTCTTCTCCACTTTCTTGGTTGGAGCCATATTCAATATGCGAACAGCGGAAAGTAAAGCATAGCCCCAAAATGATAGAGGTAAAGTGCTTCTAGCCATCATCGATCGAACCATATCTAATAGGGTACGATTTCTCCTTTCAGACACACCATTATGTTGTGGTGTTCCAGGTGGAGTAAGTTGTGAAATAATTCCACAACTCTTAAGATGATCTTGAAAAACACTACTTAGGTATTCACCTCCTCTATCACTACGAAGTACTTTGATTGTGGTCTTGAGTTGTCTTTCTACTTCAGTTTTGAAGTCTTTGAACATTTCAAAAGCTTCATCTTTGTGTTTCATTAAGTACACATAACCATATCGACTATAATCGTCAATAAAGGTAATGAAGTATCTTTCACCATTCCTAGTCATTGGTCTAAAAGGACCACATACATCCGAATGTATGATACCCAATAATTCTTTTGACCTTTCAAAAGTTTTATTAAAGGGTTGCTTTGTCATCTTGCCTTGTAAACAAGATTCACATACATCAAATGAATCATACTCATTTGTTTCTAGAATACCATTCTTGCGAAGAGTTTGCATGCGATTCTTGCTTATATGTCCAAGGCGACAATGCCAAAGATAGGAATCACCCAAGTCCTTCTTGAGTTTCTTGGTGTTGACATTGTACATTGAACTACTATGTGACGCACCAATTTGATCTATTTCATATATACCATTTATGGGTATAGCTTTAAAATAAAATATGCCATTCATCAAAACATGAATATCATAATCAATAAACTTAAGATCAAAGCCACATTGTTTTAAAAGAGACACGGAAATAATGTTTCTCCTTAACTTAGGAGCATACAAAACATTCTTCAAAATTACTTCCAAACCACTTGGAAGCTTTAACAAGTAGTCTCCTTGGGCTTGGACTTCAACTCTTGCTCCATTGCCCATAAAGAGACTAATGTCCCTTTTGTTGAGTTGTTTACTTCTTTTGAACCCCTGCAACAAATTGCAAATGTGAGTTCCACATCCGGTATCAAGTACCCATGTATTTGAAGAAATAACATTTAGTTCAATATGTATAGTAAAGATAATACCTGAGGTATGCCCCGCATCCCTCTTATCTTTTAACGCATTGAGATAGGTCGGACAATTCCTTTTCCAATGACCTATCTCTCCACACTCAAAGCATGGATCTTGCGCCGCAACCTTTTGCTTCTTTTCCTTCGGTTTGGTGGGCGTGATGGCTTTCCTCTTTCCTTTCTTTGGACGTGGCCCTTGCCCTTAGCAACACTTGCTTTGGGGTTGGAGTTATGTCCCCTTTTTCCTTCATTGATTGTTAGAACGGGTAAAACCCTTTTACCCATTCCCGCTTCGGCCGTTCTTAGCATTGCGTGAAGCTCACCAATGCTTTTGTCCCATCCATTCATGTTATAATTCATGACAAAGGTTTCAAACCTTTTGGTCAAAGAGTTGAGGATCAAATCCGTAGCCAACTCATTAGATACGGGACAATTCAACCTACGAAGCTTTTCAATGTAGCTTTTCATCTTTAGGACATAAGATGAGACGCTTTGGGTTTCCTCCATACGACATGCATGAAACGCTCGAACCGTTTCGAAACGTTCCGCTCTAGCTTGTTGAAGGAACATTTCCTTCAATTGAGTTATCATGTCGTATGCCCCATGATGTTCGAAATCCTTTTGGATTTCGGGAATCATAGTCCCCAACATGAGGCAAGAGGCTTGCACCGAATCTTTGGTGTACTTGACCCAATTGTTATACGCCTCCTCATCTTCCACGTTAGGCTCATCGGGAATGGGATCGTCTAAGACATATGATATCTCTTCTTGTTTGAGAACTATTCTCAAGTTGCGATACCAATCCATAAAGTTATTATGGTTTAGACGATCCTTTTCAAGGATGGTTCTTAAGGATAGGTTACGGGTGTTATGGGTAGAGGTGTTTGCATTGTTAGCGGCCATCTACAAAATTTAACAAAGTTTTATTTTAGTATTACAAACAATTTAATTATTAATACCCTTTTATTCCAAATTTTAAAATAATAATTAAATTCTAGAATCCAACGATAAATCAAATTTCGGTTAGGTGACCTTTATCCCGTTATTTGATTTAACAAGGTAGTCAATCTTGACAATTGCAACCCTTTGCAACTTCTAGAGGTATGGGACCATTCGAAATCCTTATTTCGTGTTGGCATGTTTATCCCATCAACACCATTAGATCCCATGCTTAGGTGACCTTTATCACATGGTTTCCAATTCAAGTCGTCCTACTTGTATAAACATGTAAGATTAACATACAAGTGGTTAGGTGACCTTTATCCCACAAATATGTTAATATTACCCTAAGTATATTAGTTTGCTCAAAATGGTTAGGTGACCTTTATCCCATTTAAAGTTCCCTAATACGTTAAGTGTCATACAAAAGGATGGTGTTAGACTTGTTTCCTTGGTAATTATGAAAAAGGGATTTTTAAGTTTTCCAATATTCTAGTTTGAAAAACATTATGCCATATCCTAACATGCATTTAGTAATATGGCGATTTTGAAAACCAATTTTCAAGGTTCTAGTTATAATAAAACCAATTTTATTATAGGTGAGTGATCGCTTAGTTTTAATAAACCCATTTAATTAAACTAATTGACGCGATATTACCAAAATATATTAGAACCCGTTTTATGCTTGTTGTCGTTCCTATGTGACGGTTTGGATATCCTAATATCTATCAACCACACATTACATTAAGTAAAACAAACAACCAAGCATACACATGCAAAATATAGTCATAACCGAGAACCGCTAAGTTTGACCATACTTGTTAGCCGAAACAAGTATAGGTCATAAGTCACACCTAAGGGACAAAACATGACACAAGGATGGAATGTTGACTCCCACTTGACCTTGCATCCAAATGCTTCAAGTATCCTTTCCAAGTTGTTGTGTTCTTGTTGGGCTTGTTAATGGGCTCCAAACTTCCAAAGTCTTCTTGGGCCCAAGAGTGAAATTTATGGGCCTAATGGGCTTGAATCCCATGATGGGCCGGTGAGGCCCAACAAGCCCAAAATTTCGGTCCAAGGCCCAAATCCACCAATTCTTGCATCTTCAATTTTTACAAAATGTATCCTAATACATATTTTTCTAAAAAAAAGAAAATGCAACTAATCTATTTATTACAAACCAACTTATGAATAAATAAATTACACAAGCCTAAGATTATGAATTATTACAACCATATTGAATAATAAACATAATCAACATACACAAACAACAATCAACACATCCAAGGTCTAGGTTTCGGTTATGACACATCCAAACATACCAAATGTTCTAAGCATGCAACCTAAGCAACCAATGCCCAAAATCACCAAATAAAATCGCCCCCCCCCCCCCCCCCAAGAGGCTACGGCCCAAATTTTTTTTTTTTTTATATTCAACATCCAAATGTTAATAATGGTTTCCTAAGATCTTTCCATGCATGTCAAGATCTTACAAAACCATGAGGGGTAAAATCCACCAAATTTTCGGACTTCCCTTTTCACCCATGAAAAATCCGAAATTTATGAATATGTAATGAGCATAAGTCCTTGTAACCGGCTCTTGATGCCATTGTTGGGTTTTATACAAGTTTATCAAAGTTCAAGTTAACCATATTTAACTAGAAAACGCAACGGAAGCTAAGATTTTAAAACTTGTTATGAACATACCATTATGTTAAAACTAAAACCCAAAGAACAAGGATCAATATTACAAGAACAAAATGCTCACAAAATGTAAAATGTACCTCTTCTACCTTTAGAAGAAGATGTAGGTGGATGAAGATGATGATGTCTTCAAATGGCAAGGTTGCAAAGGAGAAACCCTCAAGCTTTTGATACCCCAAGCTTTTAAACAACAACACCAACTTGTTGCTAGGATTTATGAACACAAAACAATCTCACAAAGCTCCCAATTTTCTGCCCAAATGGGCCGTAAGTTTTTAGAGAGGGAGAGAGAGTTTTTTGAAGCTTGTAACACACTTGAATAATAATCAATGAGTAGGTTCTTTGCATGTAATTTGTATGGAGAGTTTTGAAACAAGACATCACCACATGCAAAAAGTAGCATACCATCTAATTGGACCAAAACCTCCACCCACAAGGGGTGGCCGGTTTTATTATTATTATTATTTTTATTTTATTTATTTATTTTTTTTTTTTTTGTTTTGTTTTAACAATTAAAACATCTCCATCTCATACTTTATAAAACTAATTTTATAAAACATACATGCTATCTTAATTATTTAACCAATTAAATAATTAATTTATATATAAATAAATTATCCAGATAATTTATTTAAATCATCAAGTGTAATTATTTAGAAAACCAATTTTCTAATTGCGCAGTGTTCGGTATTCGTTTAAGTGATCAAATCACTAAAAGAATACATTTGGTGTTGTCTAGCTTGTTATTGGGTATGACCCGACTTGGATCAAACACAGTTAGCCACATTAGTATAAGTATGTGTCTCGGGCATACGTAATTCCAACAGAAACGTCATTCACGTACTTTATCTGATGAATAAAAATACCCAAATTTGGCTTATGAACCTTCAACCCCAAGAAAATAATCATCTTTCCCATGGAAATCATCTCAAACATGGTTTGCATTGTCTTGTCGAAGTCCTTACACAGCTTGTCTTTTGTCGAGCCAAAAATGATATCATCAACATAAATCTTGACAAGAAGATCATTTTCCACAGTCTTTTAAAAGAGAGTACAATCCATAGTTCCTCGTTTGAAGCCACTATCAATCAGATGGTTAGCCAACATGTTGTACCAAGCTCTCGGGGCTTGGTGAAGACCACATAGAATTTTGTTTAAACGATAAACACACTCAGGATAGTCAGGATCTTCAAAACTAGGAGGTTGCTTCACAACCATTTGACAGAATTTAAAGTTCTTGAAAGCTGCATAGGCAAAAAAGATACGTATAGCTTCCAGTCGAGCAACCGAAGTATATACTTTGGTGTAATATATGCCTTTTTGTTTATTAACCAGGGCGTTGATTCACCTCCGTTTGTTTCTCACGATTACCCCACGATCCTCCTTTTTACATTTAAATACCCATTTTTTTTAGATCTCTTTCTTCACAAGATTCGGATGATCAATGAGATCCCAAACACCCAGTCGTACAAACTACTACAACTCCTCCGGCATTGCTTCTATCCAAGACGATATCTGAAGTGCCATTGAAACACTTGTTGGTTCAATTTGGTACACAAAGAAGGTGTACTTGGCGATACTCATGATCCCGATCCTTGAATATCAGCATACACACTATATATTATCATCGCACACATTAGCAACCTGACGTTGCATACGAACCCCTCATTTACATCACTTATAATGTTGTCCGGAGGATGATATGAATGAAACCTAAGTGTTGGATTCTCAGGAACATCAACATTGTCTTGTAAGTTGGTGACATTTTTTTCAGACGATTCAACATTCAAAGGTTGTGAAGATTCTTCAACTTGTATCTCATAATCATCCTGAGATTCAATCAATTGAGCAGAGGAAGAATCTTCAAAGTCGGCATCACCAGAATATATATAAACATCGTCTGATGTTTCAGATTGGTCATGAACAACAGAATCTTCATAAATAAAAGACCTCGGCTTAGAAAAGATCTCTTCTTCAAGATAAGCATGAATAAGATCTTCTTTTTCTACATCAACCGAGGGAGTGAAAGAATCAAAAAGACTTTCACAATCGAACATCCAATCAGGTCCCTTGCCAGCAGGTGGTGTGATGTACCTTTGACAATCAGCATGGTACCACTCTTCTACACACCAGAAGAGAAATTAAATACTCTTTTCTGAAGTGATGCATATCCACGAAAGAATCCTTCAATCTATTTCCCTTCAAATTTACTGTTAGTACACGGTTTTGCGTCTCAAGTCTTTGTATTTATCGTTATAGTATTTATCGTTTTATTTATGTAATAAAGTATTAAGTTATTATTGTAGTTCGTTAAAGTATAGTCTATTTCGTTAAGGATGTTTAACGAACTAGATCTAAGTTTATATCCCTCCTGATTCGTTAAGGATGTTTAACGAATCAGGGGGTGATTCGTTAAGTTATTGATATTGTATGTATGTAACGAAGTGGATGCTAGTTCGTTACGGAATGTGTAACGAACTAGATCCATCTTTAATTTATAGTGGCTTCAGTCCATAGTTTATTTATGTTTTGGAGATATATTATCGAAACTCTGCACAAATCTTCTCTTAGGCTTCAATATTAATATTATACACATACATACAACTAATATATCATATACAACATATAATCAAGCGTAATTATGAACTAGATCCGTATTAAGTGTTAATTATATATAGCTTAGATCTGAAATCTGTGTATTGGATTAACGTGTTCAAACAAGTGGTATCAGAGCTTTCGGTGCTCGTTTACACTTGAATTGGATGTTAATTTATATTAATTATTTTGTTAATTGGTATTTTTGTGTTTAAGTTTATCTCCGGTTTGATTTTGGATTGAATTGAGTTAATTCAGATTTGGAAATGGATTGAGTGGTTTGGATTCGATATTGCTAAAGTATTAGTGAGGTTTGGTAGTGAGGAATTGGGATTTGGACCGTTGTTGATTGAATTGGTTTGGTTTTGGATTTGGCCGAAAACAGGGGTTAGGTTTTGGTCAAAATTGATTGTGTTATATAGTTAATTGAGTTATGGGATAATACGAGTTGAATTCACGATGTGTTTCCAAGTGTTTTGGTAATTTGATTGAGCTATTTGGTTGAGTATCGAGTGTGTATTACAAATTTGTTTCTGGGTTACATGTTCATACGTTTTTCCAAATTTCTGGAAATTTGTGTTTGAAGGTTTGAAGATTTGAAGATTCAAGTGGTTCGTTAAACTTTCATCCTAATTCGTTAACCTTTCAGCCTAATTCTTTCACATCTTTAAGCTGATTCATTAAGTTGATTAGGTGATTCATGAACTATTTCGCTACACATTTCCAATTCATATTACACATTCTAATTCGTGTGACACGTGTCTCACCTCGTTAACTGTAATCATAACAACTTTTGCCACGTGGAAATTGTTGTCAGAAGTTTGTTACAACCGTTGTAACTAACTGTTTCGCTAGTAGTTGATTCGCTATCAACTGTAGTTAATTCGTTACTTAAGTCGCTAAGATTACACTTAGTGATTCGTTAAAGGAAACAATCTATTTCATTATTTAATTCGTGGGTCAATTCATTACAGTCACTATTTCAGATTCGTTAATCTCAGTTCTATTTCGTTACCTGAATACTCTTAACTTCGTTAAGTTGTGATTCGTTATCTACTGTTCACAGTTCGTTATCTACTGTTCACAGTTCGTTACATTAATTTTCAATTTAACCCCTGAAGTTTGAGAAAATTGATTATTTAGCAAACATGGCCGATATGTATGCTTTAGCTTCCCAAAATATGTTAATGCAACAAATGTTACAACTATATACCGAGATCGGTTCACATTCAAAGTGTCTATGTTTAATGAAATTTAGCGATTTTGCTAAATGGGAACCCCGTTTCCGTGCTCATCTAGGGTCAATTCACCCTGATTGTTCGTATTGCTTGGATGAGGTTTACACCGTTCCAATGATTGGGGATCAGACTATTGGTTTTACACCTAAATCTATCTCGCAATATTCGGTTGAAGAGAAGAAAGCATTAGAAATTGAGACAAAAGCTTATTCCACTCTTACTATGGCTTTACCTGAAAACATATTTCACCAAGTAGGGAGTATAAAGATTTGGGCTTCATTATTCCAACATATTCGTATGAGGAGTATGGGTAACAACGCTGAAAGCAAAAAGGTTATGCTCAAATTTCAATTTAGAAACTTTAACCTTCTTAAGGGTGAGACTGTTGAAGAGATGACAACAAAATTTAATCATTTGATAGCTGAGATGGATAAGATGAGATTGGAAACTTCTGAGATTGACAAAATTGATACAATTAAAAGTGCAATACAGAGTTCTTACTCGACTTTCTTGATGGTTCTGAAAGAGAATAATTATTTCAACAATGAAGATTTGACGACATCAAAATTTATGCAAAAGATCGAGGCTCGAGAATACGATCTTAAATGTCAAAAGTCATTAAAAATAGTCAAGATCCTGCATTTTATGGTGGAAGTATGCCATTAAGTTCAACCATTTTTCCTATCACTGCATTTCTAACACAAACTGCAAGTGATAATGCAACAACTATCTATACTGATCCACATGCTTGTTTCCACACAACTGGAAATACTGGTTCATCTGGTTTTTCTTGTTCATTTGGAGGAACTGGGAATTCATCACCTTCAAATCAATTCTCATCACAACCAAATGTGAACATAAGGGAGGCCGAACAAAATTTTGCTTTCATATCTGCCTTCATGACTTCATATGAGAATTTGGTTAGTAATAAAATTGCCACAAGCGATTTGACTGATGAAGACTACTTCATATTCTTTATGAGTTCGAAAGATCAAACACCAGTTCTTGTTCAAAATTTAATCGCTAAGATCGAATCACTATACAAACAGAAAGTGAGGAGAATTCGAAGTGACAATGGTACTGAATTTAAAATTACTGTATTGGATTTCTTTTGTTTACAAAAGGGAATTCATCGAGAATACAGTGCCCCATACGTACCACAACAAAATGGTGTTGCTGAACGAATGAATAGAACGTTGATTGAACCTGCGAGAACTATGCTTGCTGATTCAAAGCTTCCTATCCATTTTTAGAATGAGGCGTTGAATACTGCTTGTTATACACTCAATCGAATTCTAACTGTTAAAAGACTCAAGAAGACAAGTTATGAGTTGTTGAATAATCGTAAACCTAATTTAAAGTACTTGGAACAGTTTGGGTGTCCTTGTACGATGTTGAAAAAGGATGTGGGAAACTTTGACGAAAAAGCCATTGAAGGGTATTTCCTGGGTTATGCTTCTCCTAAGAAACGAGTATTTAACTTCACGTCTGGTTGTGTTGAAGAATGGTATCATGTGGACTGTCAAAAGTACACTACTCCTTCTCAAGAAAAAGGTCTCGACTTGATGTTTGACTATGATGGCTTATTTAATTCATTTACTCCAACAACTGATCAACCAGATAAAGATTTAGTCCGTGCTTATTTTGAAGAACAACTGGTAATTCCAAGATTTTCAAGTTCTAATGATGTTGAAGTTCCAACCGATGCTCCAACTGAAGATCCTGATAATGATTCTCCAGTTCTCTTTGATAATGCATCTACTTCGTCTGATGACACTCCAGTTGTTAATCAAGTTATCGAACTTGATAGTGATGTCTCATCTCACGACCTGGGTGAACGTTACACTAATTTATTTGAAACTGTTGATGTTCCTGAGAATCCCACTGTTATGGTTCATAATTATCATCCGAAAGAAAATATTATTGGAGAACTTGATGTGGGAATTCAAACACGTCTTCAAGTTGCTTCATCAAATGAAAATAATGTATTGTGTGCTTATGTAGATTTACATTTATCTGGAATTGTAAATCTTGCTAAATTCACTTGCTTTCTATCCCAAGTTGAGCCAACGACTTCTCGTATGACACTTCAAGATCCTTCTTGGGTAGATGCCATGTAAGAAGAATTACAACAATTTGCACGTCTGGGTGTTTGGAATCTTATCGATAAACCTGCTAGAGTCAAGAAGGCGATCCCGACTAAGTGGGTATATTAGTGTAAGAAAGACGATCGTGGGGTGATCGTGAGAAACAAGGCACGATTAATGGTGCAAGGCTTTTATCAGCAAGAGGGTATTGACTACACTGAAGTATATGCTCCTGTTGCAAGATTGGAGTCCATACTAATCTTTCTAGCATAAGCAGCTTATAAGAACATAAAAGTCTACCAAATGGATGTCAAAAGTGTTTTTCTCAATAGTGAACTTCATGAGGAAGAGTTTGTTTTACAGCCTCCGGGTTTTGAAGACCCCGATTATCCTGACCGAGTTTATCGCTTAAACTAGGGATTATATGGTCTACATCAAGCCCCGAGAGTTTAGTATGGCACGCTCGCCGACCATCTGACGGATAATGGTTTCAAATGTGGGATTGTTGACTGCACTTTGTTTTATAAAAATATTGGTGATGATCTTCTCCTCGTTCAGATTTATGTAGATGACATAATCTTTGGGTCAATAAACGATTTTTTGTGTAAGGAGTTCGAGAAATCAATGCAAACCAAGTTCGAGATGAGTTCGATGGTAGAGATGAACTTCTTTTTAGGGTTACAGGTTCATCAGTCTGCGAAAGGAATCATCATTCATCAGAAAAAATATGTTAACGATTTCTTGAGCCGATTCAATATTACTGCCGGAAAAAACCCTTTCTACTCCTCTTCCCGTGGGTCACAATTTTTCACCAGATGGATTGGAGGATACTGTCGATCCTACCCTATATCGAGCTATGTTGGTTCTTTGACGTATCTTACTGCTTCTCGACCCGATATAATGTTTGCTGTTTTTTTATGTGCTAGGTACCAAGCAAGTCCCCCGAGTGAGTCACCTGGCAGCGGTCAAGCGTATTCTTCAATATCTGAGGGGCAATCCTGACACCAGGTTATGGTATCCCAAAGACGATACTTTTGATCTTACACCTTATTCTGACTCGGAATATGGAGGATGCAAGATTAATTTCAAGTCTACTACAGCGGGATGTCAATTCTTAGGAAGCCAGCTTGTTTCTTGGCAGTGTAAGAAGCAGACAATGGTCTCCACTTCAACCGCCAAAGCTGAGTATGTTGCAGCCTCGAGTTGTTGTTCCCAGGTTTTGTGGATACAACAATATCTACGGGACTACGGTTTGACGTTTCTTACTACTCTCATTTTAATTGATAATTCTGCTGCCATTAGCATCACCAAAAATCTCGTACAACACTCTAAGACGAAACATATCGAAATTTGATATCATTTTATACGGGATTGCTTTGAAAAGAAATTAATTGACCTTGAGAAAGTACATACCGATTTCCAAATAGCTGACTTATTTACCAAAGCATTTGATAAAACGCGTTTTCAATTCTTGCTTGGTTTAAATGGCTTAAAGACCCTTGCTGATATCCTGAGACTAGGATAACTATCTTTATTTTCAGTTTATTTTTACCTTAAATTTTTTTTTTGTTTTTGGATTTTGGGGGGTGACAATAGAAAATACAAAAAGATTTTGCTTTTCGTTTGTATAGATAAAATCCAAAAACATTGAAAAATTTAAAAATTCAAAAATAGTGTGTTTTCATGTCTTTATGTTTCAAAATTTGAAAAATCCAAAAAGATTGTGAAATTCTTAGTTTTATTTATAAGATAATTTTGAAAAAATCAAAAACATTGTGAATTTCGCGTTTGTATAGAAAAATCCGAAAAAGACAAAAAGATTGTGTTTTAAGTATGTAAAGGGAAAAACCAAAAAGATTTTTGCTTACGTTCGCTGAAAAAATATGTCAATTACTTTTATTTGAAGGACATGTACTTGTATATGTTTGGTCCTGATAATTTCTTGTAAATATTCAGGATAGCCATTTACCTGTCAATAGAAAGTATTTGGGGCGTTCGTTAGACTTTCTATTTTATTTTTCTCGCTGACAACTATGTCGGTTATTTAAGTTTGTGGAGCATGCTTGCATGTTTTGGTCTTGTTATCTACTTGTAGATTGGTAGGATAGCCATTTCTCTATAGACTAAAGGTAACTAACTTGATCAAAATCCGTTGTTAGTCATACATCTGTTTCTCCCTTGCGCGCATCTCATTACCAATAAGAAACGGACCCCATGGGATACAATGTATGTAAGACGACAGATGGACATGTGCATACTCACTCACAGTAAAGGAAACTTTATGCATTGCTCAAAAGTTATAAAATCCTCTAAATTTTGATCAACACTATAATGGCTTAAGTCAAGTTGGGGTGATTTGGCAAAAATCAAATTAAGCTTGAACCGAGATTAGAGGCTGATAGTTTCTGATATTCTGTGCGATAATTAAACCATTAATCATATCAAAAAAATGCTTGAAGACTTGTTATAAGATTTAAGTGGACAACAATATTGATACGGATTCGTATACGAGTGGACGCTAGAAACCCCAGCGTGATAACCTGCCTTCGATTACCCGAAAGACAAAGAACAAATATTGTTCAAGAAAATTCTTATTACTCAAAAAACTAAACCATCCAATCAGATATTACAATGTTTAAATAAGAAACTAGAAAACGATAATTCTGGAATTCAAAATAAGATAAACATAGAAAAGATCGTTACTAAATTTAAAGAGATAAATATGAAGACCAAAAGATTGGATGCAAGACTAAAGGGCTGGAAGTCTCTAGTCATGGTTCAATGGGCCTGGTGGTTCTTCGAGTGGGCTCCGATCCGTATCAAATATCAATCCGACTTAACGCCAGTCATAATATCGCTGAAATATAAAACTGTGATAGAAGGGCAATTCAGTCAATATGATTCTCTGCTCAAACTCAACAAAAATCCAAAAATATGTACTGCTTTTGAAAAACCATACAAAAACACAAAAACATTTTTTGTTCTATGTCTTTAGTTTCAGATATTTCTTTTTTAAATATTTTAAATCAAAAGATCAAAATACAAAAAGATTTTGCGTTTTCATTTTTACATATTATTTAATTCTTTAAGTTAAGTATGTCAAAACATTAAACACGTTAAGGTATTTGATCTTCGGGATATGAGATTTCGTTGATTTACTTAAGTTAATTGATTTCAGTAATTCTTTTATTTAAATTATTTAATTTAAAATTACATACATTGATTAATTAATTAACAAGATGATTCGTTAAAGTAACGAATTAAAGCCATTTATAACGAATCGTGTTCTAATTCGTTAAGGTTATTTCGCTTCCGCCACTCTGTAACGAATGGCTTCTAATTCGTTAAGACTTTGACGACTCACTTTGTAATTCGTTATGTCAAGATAACGAATCACCTGATTCGTTATTTCAAAATTCAAATGAATCATATGATTCGTTACATTGGAAAACGTGTTGTGTCAGACTATATAGGGAAATGTGAAGGTGGTTCGTTTCATTATTCACTTTTCATCTCCCTCATTGCACTGTTACTCTTGCCGATTTTTTACATAATATTTGGTCATCGAGTTTTCGTATTTTGATTATACCATTGTGTTTCTAAGGTATAGACAATTACATCTTTGTTGTTTTCGTCAAAAATCATACAGACTGGATAGGGTAATTATAGTAATTTGTTACCGTGTGTTCGAGGTTTACATAAACCTTCATCGGTGTGCTTAATACTATGTTTAATAATTCTATTTTGATGTTATTATCATGGGAATGTATTTCCGAGATCCATGGTGATCTTTTATCATGTTTTGATTAATGATTTCCGGGTTAATTATTAACTTCTACTTACCGGGTTTTATACTTCGTTCAAAACCCAAATTTATTGGACTTATATCATGTTTTGGACTACTAAATCGATACCATTTTAATCGCAATGAGTTTTCGAGATCCTTGTGGTCATTTGTTCGGATTTCCATCGATAATTATGGGGTAATTGATATCAGATTTGCGTTTTTGACTTTTAGTGTTCTTTGTAATTTTGACCTTGACCAGATAAGTCAAAGATTAAGCTGCTTTGGCCATTCATTATGCTTAGCGAATTGGAACTAATTCGTGTCCAATTCTTTAAGCAATTCAAACTAATTAGAATAAGTGAATCAACTTTTCTAACGAATCAGATTGGGATTTGTAAATTATAACGGACTAGAGGGATAGTTCGTTACCTGTTCATAGTAATTCGCTAATTCTTAATTCGTCATGTATTTACTTGATAGCGAAACAGGCGATTCGTTATAATATTGTAACGAATCAGCCTGTTGTTAACGAATGACATATTAAATCATTTTACTTATTAATTTTAAGTGATAACTTTCAAAATTTTACAAAGTGTTATAATTTTTGAATGTTACTGATTCACGATGTTTTTAGACTTATGGCTGATAACATGGACCGAGATCCACCAGTTGCTGATCAACAACAGCAACAACAGGAACTTAATTCGTCATGTATTTACTTGATAGCGAAACAGGCGATTCGTTATAATATTGTAACGAATCAGCCTGTTGTTAACGAATGACATATTAAATTATTTTTCTTATTAATTTTAAGTGATAACTTTCAAAATTTTACAAAGTGTTATAATTTTTGAATGTTACTGATTCACGATGTTTTTAGACTTATGGCTGATAACATGGACCGAGATCCACCAGTTGCTGATCAACAACAGCAACAACAACAACCAGTGATACCTTTATTGCCGTACGACAAACGACATAATTATTGTGCCTTTGTCGGTACAAATTTTGTAGACGAAGCGGTATTTGGAGGATTATTGGAATTCCTACGACGTTCACATATTCACTATTCTATCATTACTAATCCTGACGTCCCAGTATCGTTTGTCAATTTTGGAATACGGCGAGATACGTTGAAGCTGAGAACCACATCGAAGTCACAATCAATCAAACTCTTATCACTGTAGATACCGATGTGATTAGACGTGTTCTTCATTTCAGGGACAATATTGACAATCCGTGAGTTTGAAAAAAAGTTGATCAAGGGTCTATTTTGTCGTGTATTTTAAGATGGTGACATCGAGGATTCTATGTACAACAAGAATGGTCTATGCCCGACCTACAAGTATTTATTACATGTATTGATCCATTGCTTGGGAGGTCGTAAGGGTGGTTTTGATGAATGTCGTATCAAGTTGCAGTCGGCTTTTGTTGCACTAGTCCTTAACAAGCCGTTCAACTTCTCAGAGATGATTTTTTATCATCTTAAAGAAAAGTGTCTGGTTAAGAAGAAGAAGTTCTTAATGTATCCACGGTTCATTCACTTAATTATTCAAGACTTGATTCCAAATTTGGTAATCGATCAAGCATTGGTAGAGGACGTGTTGGAATTAGATCACATGACGGGTGACATGGTACGAAGAATGAAGATCTATCGAAAGGAGATACCTAGGACCAAAAGTTTGATTGGTCATATTGTGAATCCTGATTATGTATGTCCAGGCAATGATCGCTAGATCCATGATGATTCGGATTCTGAGCGTGAGGCGGGACCAGGTGGGAACGATGATGATAATGGTGGTGATGGTGATGGTGATGGTGGGAATGGTGGTGATGGTGATGCCGCAATCCTTGAACAACAAGCTACGGTTGAAGTTGCGTTAGCTGCTACAATTGCAGCTTAACGAAAGAGAAAAGGTAAAGAGTTGGCTTCTGAAGGTTCTTCTAAGCGTCGAGTGTCGGCTGGTGCTGGCATCTCGTTTGGAGTTCAGCCTCCAAGGTCATCCACTCCTCTACGCCCGACGGTGCCGCTTACTACTAGCACTCCGGAGCTTACTTTGACGACCACGCTTACTTCAGATCCTAGGCTCGGCATGATTCCACATTCAGTCCTATCTACATTTCCAATGCCTTCTACTGCAACTTCGGTAGTTTCTCCAACACCAATGATGATGCCTCCACCACAAATGGATATCTCGTTCTTGAGATTGAGTCAACCACAGGGGCCTATGCAACATATTCCTGCTTCATTCCATGCTATGCCTCCAACTCAGCAGACAAATATGTTGTTAAGTCTTCTTCGTTTGTATGAAAATCAAATGTCTGCTGACCGTCTGAATCAATAACGAATAATGGAAAATCAGAAGAAATTGATGAGCTACGTCTCTTTTTGTCAAAAGGAAATGAAAGCTCTTCGTGAGATTGTCACGTCTCAAGGGGTGAAATTGAAAGAACAATAGGATCTCATTTTGCAACTCACGTGTAAAGACGATGCTTTGAAAAAGTTGAAAAATGATGATGAGGACCCTGATGCTTCAGGTGCTGGAGGAAATGAGCCGAAACAATCTCATGGTTCATCCTTAGGTGCTGGCACTAGTGCAGTTGATGAATCGGGCAAGCAGATTATTGTTTATCATGATACGACTGCTGCTAAACTGATTGAGATGATTGAAGCTGATAAAGTTATTTTTGTTGATGGATCGGCGGTGGTCAGAAGTGTGGTGAATAGAAACGAGATTGAGGTCGGTCAGTTTGTTGAAAGGTCTCTAACACGAGAGCAGATTTTACTACTTCTTGGTTTGAATGACGATGAGTTGACCGTGTTAGAGGTGGATCCGGATGTGGAAGTAGAGAACGATGAGGAGATTTTAAATGATCCGACTATTCAAATGAATACGGATTTTATTTATGAAGATGAGGAGGTCGAGGTTGAAGATGTCACAGCTGAGGAGTATCCTGACCTGTTTCAACACACAAATGTTGATCAATGTGCTCCAGTATTTAATGAGGAAACGTTTAAAGCAGCTGAGGACAATCTGGATAAGGTATCTAAGGGTAAAAATGTGGTTGATACGAGATTTAATTCGATTGAAAACCCGACTGATGCTGATATTGCAAGGTGGTTTGGGTATCAAAGCAAGAAAACCCATAAGATTATTGAGGCGTATAGGTATGTAGATCAAGAGCAAAAGGATGAAGGCGTTGCTCGTGCCAAAGCCAACCAAGTGACTTCATTCAAGAACTTGTCAAAGGTTCAAGGTTATATCATTTCTTGGTTATTTGATTCCTATCTTAAAGTATGTATTGTTAAATGGGAAAAGGGGGTTCAATATTATGAAAAGACAATGGATGTTCTCACTTTACCGCGATGGGATGTTCGTACCCTTGCGTGTCGTCCATTTATCAGCAGAGGGGGTGACCGAATAGCAGATTGGGTTCATCAACAATAGTTAGAAAAAAGGACTTTAATGACATGCGCACAATGACACGCGTCGATTTATGACGCACAATTACGCGAGTCATTAAAAAAATGTCATAAATTTTATAAAATTGAAGATTTATGACACTCGTTTTTGTGTGTCGTTAAAAAATGTCATAAATTGCAAAAAAAAATAATTTGGGTGTCATCATTCGGTCAAAATTAAAAACTTAAAACTCGCGCCAATATATGCGTGTCAAAAAACCTTTGACTAGTTTGACCTATATAATAATAATAATAATAATACTAATAATAATAATAATAAAATTAATAGTACTGCAGACCACAAACCATTAACATACACAAACCCTTAACATACACATACTCACGTTCACAGACGCATCACCGGCCACCACCACCACGAACGAATTCCGGCCACCACCATGAACCAACGCGAGCCACCACCACGAAAGCCGGCCAGGAACGCCGACCATCACCCCGAACGCCGTTTACCACCACGACGCCACCAGTCACGAACGCCGGCAACCACCACGATCTTCTGGCTGATTTTTGTTGAAGAATTGAAGCAAAAGTTTGAGTTTATTGAAGGAATTATTGAAGGATTTCATCTTCTTTGAGGTAGATTTCTTCAATTTTACCTTATTCTATCATTAATTGGCTAGGGTTTAATAACATAGTGTTAAGTTATTTCTGAAACACAATTTTTTTTTGTTTTATAAATGTTGAATTCTAAAGCATAATTAACAGTTCATATGAATTTTTCATCTTAGGGGTACAATCGACAGTGAAATATCCTAATTCTGAAACATAATTGAACCATTATATAATAAACTGTTACTCTAAATGTTGAATTTTGAAACGTATATTATATTGTACTGAAGAAATATAGTATAAGGTTAGAGCTTAGAGATACAAAGCTTATTTACTTATCGAGCCCGAGCTAAATGAGATGCTCGTCGAGCCTTAACGAGCAATGTGTTTTAAAATTAATAAAAAATGTATATAAATTAATTATTAAATAATAAATGACACGAGCCCGAGCTTGAAAAAATAACCTATGAGTTGAGCTTGAGCTTTAGCAAAATAGCTCGAGCGTAGTCGAGCTAGCGCTTTATTAACAATTCTTGTACCAACAGCATGATAATGATAATAATAATAATAATAATAATAATAATAATAATAATAATACAACGACTTAACTTAACAAAATAATAATACAACTACTTGGATATAAATTTTGATTTTGTTTTCTGTTATGGTGTCAATATAGAAACAAATGGGCATCAATAAATAAGGCTCAGATCATTTTAAGCTATATATAGACCCGATATCGGGTAGCTAGCTAGCGGCTTGGCTCGTCTTGTTAGCACCCCTGCTCTTTAGCAGTTTGATTTCATTCGATTTCGATTTGAGCATGTTATGAGATCTAGTATTTGGTAATTTGATGGTAATTTTAATTATTCAGTTGTATTCAGTTGGTGACTTATTTTGGCACACAGAAGTTTTGTTGTTTAATAGAAAATGTTCTTAAAATCCGATATGAAAATGGTAGGTGAATTACTCAATTTTACTAAAATTTTGTTATTAAGTCTGATAATTTTATGATCTGGAACTCAAAAACTGGAGGTTTAGGAGACGTGTGTGGCTCTTTACCAATTGCACTTGCAGCACGTGGGCATCGTGTGATGGTTGTTAAACCCAGATATTTGTGTGGCGGGCCTGCAGATAGGAAGTTTGATAGTACGGTTGTTCTTGGTTGTCGGATTAAGGTTTCTTGTTCTGGCGGGTTCCAGGAGGTTGGGTTCTTTCATCAAAACTTGGTCAATTTTGGTTTCTGTTAATCTTATTATGGTGTTTTCAGGTATTTGTGGACCATCCTTCTTTCCACCGTCCTGGAAACCCATACGGTGACGCTTATGGTGCATTTGGAGATAACCAGGTACTAATTTAGAAATTTGTACTTTACTAATCATATGTTTTTCAATAAAAAGAATTAACATTATTACGTTTTTGGAGCAGTTTCGGTTCACCTTACTTTGTCACGCAACATGTGAAGCTCCTCTAGTCTTCCTTTATGAGGGTATACTTATGGTCAAAAATGTTTGTTTCTTGCCAATGATTGGCATGCTGGTCTTGTCCCAGTGTATGTCCTTAATTTTTCCAAAAATGTGTGTTTTTTGCTATAATAACCCAAATCAACCCTTTCATAAACATATTGTGTCATGCAGATTGAATGCAAGATAGCTCTTCAAAGAGAATTAGGTCTACCAGTTCGGCCCGACTGCCCATTGGTAACATACTGCACAACTAATTGTCACTTTTCTTCTTTTGTGGTAAAATGCTACAATTGACCAAGTCACTTAACAGATAGGATTTATTGGGAGGTTGGACTACGAGAAAGGTATTGACATAATTCTCTCGGGTGATCCTGATTTGCTGCAAGATGATGTTCAATTTGTAAGTAAATTAACTCAAATTGTAGCACTTGTTTAGGAATTGGATCAAAAACTCGACCGTCATATGAACAAAGATTAAAATATATTTCAGATAATGCTCGGATCTGGAGAAAAACAATATGAAGACTGGATGAGAGCCACTGAAGAAACGCTTAAAGATAAGTTCCGTGGATGGGTCGGGTTCAATATTCCCATATCTAAACTGCAAGGTGAGAACTTAATATGTTTGGTATTTTTGACAGCATGTTATAAGCCTAAATTCTGAACTTTGATTAAGTCTTATATTTTTTGTTTAATTTTCAACTTAGGTTGGGGGAGGCAAACACAAATACACGGAGACAGATTTCGATGCGGTTCTAGAAGATTGGTTGGCGTATACAACACAGTTTATATTTCGTTAGTGATATGTATTATACTAAATATTTACCGATACTTTTGTTAACTTAGGGATTATATGTAATCTTTTGATGTAGGATGCTTATTTTGGGAATGTAATGCATGCTTTGTTACTATATTTTAAATTATTAATTTAAATATTATTATGAAAAAAATAATAATAATAATTAAAAGTTATAAGATGACATGCATGAGTGTCGTTAATTGTTGTCGTAAACACCAGTATTGAAAGCGCGTCATAAATGCATGTTAAAAATGTGTGTCATAAATGCGTGTCATTAAATATGACACACAAAAAGCGTGTCATACCCAATTTATGACAAGGGCTTCAGTGACACACATTTGCTTGTCATAAGGGTCCTTTAATGGCACGCAATGCGTGTCATTGAAGGCATTTTTTCTAGTAGTGATGTTATTCGAAGTAAACTCCGGTTTCAAGTTTCTAAAGCCTCAGGTTCCAACCCGAAAACGTATAGATGAAATTGATCCAAGGACGGGTTGGAGAAAGTTGATCCTCAAGGTTAAGCCGCCAAAGACCATGAAGCGGGTACCAGTGAAGACTTTGAATCAACACATGCATCAATCTTTCAACCGTTGGTATTACGATAACCGAACTGGCGAGGCCGTCATTGTCCTGGGCAAATGTTTGAATACCGAGCTGATCAAGATCATTGATCCGATGTGGCTTGTTAACTTATCCGAGACCGACAACGACGTGCTACACAAGAATAAGATATTGCTCGAGCGAAATGAAGACTATGATCTGGCTATGCAGTTCCAATGCGTCGTGCGTGTATGTTTTGAGAATGGGATTCATAGTTGCAGAGATTGGCAGTCCAAGCGTTTCAAGTAAAGTAAAAGAAAAAGAGCTCTAGACGAGGGGGTGTCTGTTAGTACACGGTTTTGCGTCTCAAGTCTTTTTATTTATCATTATAGTATTTATCGTTTTATTTATGTAATAAAGTATTAAGTTATTATTGTAGTTCGTTAAAGTATAGTCTAGTTCGTTAAGGATGTTTAACGAACTAGATCTAAGTTTATATCCCTCCTGATTCGTTAAGGATGTTTAATGAATCAGGGGGTGATTCGTTAAGTTATTGATATTGTATGTATGTAACGAAGTGGATGCTAGTTCGTTACGGAATGTGTAACGAACTAGATCCATCTTCTATTTATAGTGGCTTCAGTCCACAGTTTATTTAAGTTTTGGAGATATATTATCGAACCTCTGCCGAAATCTTCTATTAAGCTTCAATATTAATATTATACACATACATACAACTAATATATCATATACAACATACAATCAAGCGTAATTATGAACTAGATCCGTATTAAGTGTTAATTATATATAGCTCAGATCTGAATTCTGTGTACTGGATTAACGTGTTCAAACATTTACCCGTTTCATTCTTCAAAATTGTGCAAGGACGCCTAAAAGGATCGAGAAGTTGAAGGTTTGGCTTAAGGTTATTACGCAACTCATAGCTCCTCTTCTTGAGATTCTTAACCGTTAGAACTCTATTCAATATATAACATGCAGTATTAACAACCTCGTTCCAAAATTGAACGATAATATTAGAATCCGCCAACATTGTTATAGCCTCCACAGTTAAAGTCTAATTCTTCCTTTCAGCAACACCATTCTGTTGTGGCATGTATGGGGAACTGTATTCGTGATGAATACCCCTTTTCAGACAGAAAAATTATATCATGCTATTCTTGAATTCCACGTCATTATCACTTCGAATACCTCTCACTTTTCAATTGTAAAGTTATTCGATCTTGGTGATCAAATTTTGCACGAGAACGAGTGTTTGACCCTTTGTGCTCATAAATAACACCCACGGGAATATAGGATAGCCTTCGGTAACGACTAAGCACTAAAGATCTCCTGCAATTCTCACTCCATTCACATGATTGAACAAATCCATGTGAAGTTGTTCTAGAGGAGTATCGATAGAGTTGACCGTCTTCAATGAATGCGACTTCTAGTTTTGTTTACTTTTCTTGCACGCAACATAGTGATCGGTCATCTTGAAATTTTTCAATGCAACACCATCCACCAAATCATTTGCCGTCAAATGATTCATCTTTCGAATGTGGATATAACCCTGCCTTATGTGCCAAAGGATCATATCTTTCTCTGTTGCTTTAGAGATAAAACATGTTGATGTTGATGAGGAAGTCATTTCTGACATCATGCCAAGCACATAAATATCATTCAATAGAGGTGATCACATGATAACCATGTCCTCGGAAATAACAAATCCCGGTTTGACAATTACACACTCCTTATCAGTGAACAAAGTTGTAAACTTTTTATCACAAAATTGTGAAACAGTTAACAAATTATGATCAACTTTGTCACAATATTTAACCTTCTCGAATGTAATCTGGGCATTCGGGACTTCTCCTTCCTTTGTAAATAATCCGTCTTGATTACCTGCAAATGCCACATAACCCCCTTGAATATCTTTTATATTAGAAAGGAGATTAAGATTGTCAGTAATATGCCTAGAACATCCATTATCCATGATCAATTTGTCTCGCTTCTGATATAGTCTTGGATGAACTCTGCCCAATCAAGTAAGTGATTAGTTCAAATAGGCAGCCCAAGCCCTAGTCTTCGGCTCAACCTATGTTTCCTTTTGGTATAATTCAATGTTAGGTTTCTTTGTTGGAAGAACATCAAATTAAACCTTGATCTCACTTGAATTTTGTTACAAGTTCTGCTGGTGTAATTGATGAATACGAGTATAAGTAAGAGGTGCTTTTGACTTTCATTTAAGATATTCATCACGAATAAACCAGAGTTCATAGTCTTACAAATAGGTTTAACAAGCTCAACATTTTCGTTAGATACATTAGACTCTTGAAAAAACCTCCACAACCTTCTTCGGGCTAACTTCATTAAACATTATATGAGTTATATCAATCTTGACTTGAGTAGGTTGCCTTTTGAGAATTCTTTTAATCATAGGAACTTGTTCCTTTAATTTTCCATTAAGCTTCACCATAGAGTCACGCCTTTTAGCAACATGGCCACTTTCACCACATGAGAAACAAGTTCTCATATCCACAAGCATTTGTGTTTAATCAACATATAAGTGTGATTCATTAGGTTGAAAAGCCACAATCTTTACATTTGACCTCCCAAAGTGTTTGCATGTTTAATTTTGTAAAACACAATATTAAAACAATTTGATAAACTTTTGAGTGTGTCTAATCCAAATGATTTCACAAGCTTGATTGGTTTAAACAAACTTAATTGGTTTTTCTTTGACTTGGACTTATTAATTAGTTTTAATTTCTCAAAAGCTTTTTCAAACTTGGTCAAGCTCGATGTCTCGTTTTTAAACACACTCTTAGTCAATTCAGGCTTAATCAAAATTAAAGGGATATCTTATTCATCAAATACTTTATTAACCCCTTTCAGTTTGTAACCCCAACCATGTTTTATTTATCAAACTTAAACGGATTAATAAATTTCATTAAATCCGCATCATAAATAACAGGTTTTTCTAATGATACAACATTACCAAAAACACATGGTTCACAAAGAATATGAATAGGAAGAGGTATGTTCTTGTTTTAGTGAATCATATGTGGTTCACAACATCTTCAACCAACACATCATGATCAGTTACAGTAAAAGCCACATTTCTATGAATTTGTGATTTTGGAGTTGACTTTGGTTCAACTGCTTTAGCTTTCTCCTCATGAGTAACCATATCCACAGTCACATGTGAACTAATAGTCAAAGAAGCATCAATCTCAATGATGGTTTGTTTAACAAAAATCTCAGCTTTCAAATTGTGATTAATTACCGACAAAGCATCAATTTTATCATTCAGTTGTTGATCGATCTCAACCACCTGTCGATAGTTGTCACGAATAATCGTTAGATCACAAACTAACTGATCATTGTGGTGACTGAGTGATTCAATTTTAAACTTAATCTCACCACAATGACAACATTCAATTTCATCAATAACAGATGAAATTAAACTATCAGAACTATTAGAAACATATTTAGAAGAGTTAGAACTAACCTTTGCTAGTTTTGCCATGCATGCAAAAGTTCCTTGATCAAAATTTGAATCCTCTTATTCTGTTACGAGTCACACTCATAAGTTTATCATCTTTAGCATCTTCAAAATGCTCCACTTCTTCAATCACAGCCAAGTTAGCTTGATTCACTTCAGAAGATACATTACCCGACATCCTTTAGGACCAGTCAATGCCATCTTGAGTTATCATAGCATGTGACCCTCCTAGATTTGTAGACTCCACACTTTTAGGTTTCTCCTTGGACTCATTGTTATTATACTTCTTGTTGGTGTTGAAGTTTATATATCTTGATCTAGGAGAATATTCCTTTTCTTGGCTTGTCACATTCTTTGGCAAAATGACCAAACTCCTGGCAATTATAACGTTTGTCTTTTAGTTTATCAAAACCAATCCTCTTGCTCGTGGCAGGAAAATCCTTCCTAGTTCTTTGCATAAACTTTTCTTTATCTTCCTTACAATCATTGCCATGTTCCACTTCAAGTCCATTAACTCAATATCATCAGGATCAACATGATCATAATCCTCATCGGTCATATCAATGTTTGCTACTTGACCACCCACCAAGTGTTAATAAGAAGTCATAAAATCTCCCATGAAAGCAAAATTCATTTATGCTTACTTCATGTTTACAATAGGCGGTGGTGTAACCTGAGGAGTTGAACCAACATTACAACCACCTGAACATGGAAATGCATTAGGTTCAGAAGCAACCTCTCGAGGAATGTCTTGATATGTTTGAGAAGGAAAGGCAGTAATTGGAGTAGATGCACTTTTACTAAAGAGTTAAGTGCCATTTTTACATGTGGTTTGTTCAACTACGTAACTTTTGTATCGTTTTTAAATTTACTGCAAATGACTACCTTACTTTTTTAAAACTTGCAATTTTAGTACTTTTTGAACTCCGTTTTTTTTATCGGTTAAGTCAAGAAATCATGAAGTTAACAAATTACCCTTGACTTAACCGATAAAATAAACGGAGTTATAAAAAAGGTACTAAAGTTGCAAGTTTTAGAAAAGTAAGGTAGTCATTTGCAATAAATTTAAAAACGGTACTAAAGTTACATAATTGAGCAAACCACATAACTAAAATGACACTTAACTCTTTACTAAATTTTTTCCATCATATAAAGTATGGTCTAGATTGCCTTTGGATGAATCATGACACTTTAATATATATTCATGTTCCTCCAACTCCTGTACAAAATCCATTGCAGTAAGTTCATCATTCTTGAAATACCCGTTTTATGGCAGTACATAAGATAAGTTGAATAAGAAGGAGGTAGAGAATTATTCAATGTGTCAATGAGATCACTGTCAACTAGAAGCATTTTAAAATTGTGCATCTCATAAGTGAAATGACAGAATCTTATGATTAATTCTCCAATAGTTTCTCCTTGAATGAGGTTAAAGTTTCTGAATTAATACTCTAACATTGACTTCTTGCTCTTATTTGTATTTCCCTTGCTCGGGTTAGCCATATTGCATAAGCCTTTGTCTCAATCTCCTACGCTTTCT
Source organism: Bidens hawaiensis (assembly GCF_021521415.1). Classification (NCBI taxonomy): domain Eukaryota; kingdom Viridiplantae; phylum Streptophyta; class Magnoliopsida; order Asterales; family Asteraceae; genus Bidens; species Bidens hawaiensis. The sequence goes on along the minus strand of NW_027491179.1, from coordinate 9,098 downwards.
TCCCTTCGACAAACATTTAAGAGAACAACTTGTCGGTATTATCAAGTGTAACATAATTAACCGTCAAGGGAACATAATCATTTTTACAAACTATGCATACACTCGGGATGCATTGGTCCCAGATGTTCTTTAATTCTTGGTTCCCAGTTAGGACAATCACAAAACTTATTATGCCTCGAACATTTAGTGTGAAACCCGATCTCATAATCAGTATTTAACATTTGTTGCATGATTGCATTTTGTGATGCTAAAGCATAAATTTTTGCCATGTTATGAAAACACAAGGGAATAAACTGCCAAAGTATGAAAGTTCAAGGATTAAACTTGCCAATTTATTGAACTTATCTTGTAATGAATGAAGGATAACAAATGATATTGTTCACGCGTATGAACGATGACGAATGAGTGAATAATGAATGTGGTGAAACAATGAACGAAAGAGGTAACGAATGAGAAACAGTGAACACGAATGTGTGATGAACGAATGTAAACGAATGTGGTTGAAACGAATGAATGAACAATGTAGCGAATGGGTCTACAATATAACGAATGGGTTGTTAGAAACAGTCACAACAACCTTATAATCGTCTAACGAATGAGACTTAAAGATAACGAATGTGCTCAAGAAAACAACTAATGGGCATTCATCATCTTCATGATTTTCCAAATTCAAACCATTCCAGACCTATTCAAACTTGTCCAAATCACACAAAACCACTATCAAACCACTCGCAAACTCATTCTGAACAATCACAAACCACTCCAAACACCTCAAACACCTCAGTTCTTTCCAATTTGAATCAAACAAAGTTAAAATTCGTTAAAACTTTAAATACTTTCCCGCAAAAATCAAATTTAACGATTCAGTACAAATCAATACAATTAACTGATCTTAGATGATCAATTCACCATCGCGAAAAATCCTAAGTCAAATTCAACTTCAATTATCATGTTTCAATTTGTCAATTGATCAATTATGCGTTACGAACAGTCTGAATATCGAATCCATACAAAACGATACAATTAAATTATAAATCTGAGATCGGTAGAAACAAATATGGATCCTAACTATATTCAATAAGACAGAAGCTCTTTTGCTACTTGAGATAACATGATCTGATTGATTATAATTCATTATGTTAATGATCTAGTGTATTTATATTTATACGTTTAGGTTGAATACTTTAGTGTATATATGTAACTGTGTGTGTTGAGATGAGAGTTGGGCAGAATAACGAGAGGAAAACTTTATAATATAAGAACTCTTAATTAGTATAAGAATTACATGGTATTTATAGATGATGAACTCATTCGTTAGACATACCTAACGAATGAGCTTCTCATTTGTCATCAATACATTAAGCACATTCGTTAATATACCCTAACGAATGACTTCATACGTTAGTCTCATTCGTTAACATTACCTAACGAATGAAGATGAAAGACACACAAACACATTCGTTATACGCTACTCTAACGAATGTGTCTTTACATTAGCGAATGTATCTTTTCTTTATTTACCAAAATACCCCTATATATTATTTTTATGCGAAAATACATTAAACAAAGATCGAGACGCTAAACGATGTACTAACAAAAATTTATAAAAAATCATAACTCAAAATTAAATAAAAAACAAAAAAAAGTAAGAAAACCAAAATGTTTCCAACGTCTTACTCTTTCTAAAAAAACAAAAAAAACAATATTGAATAAAAAAGATCAATGTGTCTTTTATTTTCTATAGTGTTTTTATAATTGATTGTGTATTTTTCCTTGATATTGTATTATAATACTCAACTTTGTGTTATATTTTGTTCGGCATTTTGTTATATTTTGCGATGTATTTTGTTTTTTTTTATTTTTAATTGTGTCGTTTGTTAATTTTCGTCATTGTGTCTTTTTTTCTTGGCATTGCATTTTTCGTCGTTTTTTAGGAACGAGAATGACAGGGAAACATTAGTTTTTAAATTGTTTTTGTTTTTTATTTATATTTTGAGTTATTATTTATTTTTTAAAAAAATTTATGGTTTTTTTTTGCCATAAATCTCTCAGATTTCGCATTTTTGTCTCTATTTACATTTTAATTTTTATCTGTTTTCATGTATCAGTTGTGGTTTATAACATGATTTTCTTTATATACACATGCACAAATGTACATTTCAAACGAAGCCTAAAAAATTGAAGGCCTAAAGTTAGGGGTTGTTTTCTTTCTTAAACGGGTCGGCCCTGCACTAGGCAGCTGCTATGAGCAAACAAACTAAGCATTGCCTCCCCGGAGCGTTACTTTTTAAGTAACAAATTAAAATCCCCAAGTCAGGAATTAGGGTGACTGGTAAATCAACTAAAAACCCTTACGTGCTTTATAAAAGTGTTAAGTTATGTATAATAAGGCTTATAAAGAGTGAAGACACTTGCATCGTACTAATATATAAACCTTCGGGAACTCGTTTGAAGTCCAAAGCAATGCTATCTAATGAGCATGTTATGAAGTAAATAATTTACCAAATTAATGGGGTGCTGCTAAACGTACCCTCCTTTACACCATTTTTTCTAAATATACACCCCCTTGAAGTTATTAGATTAATTACTATTACCCTTTAACATTATTTATATACATATTAGTGCCTACAACATTTTTTTCACTTAAGAATCTCCACTATATATATCAAATTAAAAACTATCAAGTATTACTATTAATTTATTTTTTTAGTATTAATTTTGTAAATATTTATAATATCTTTTCTTTAACTTTAATAGTATATATATCTTTATCTTTTACAAAATAAACCCGAAACCTTAAACCCTAAAACCGAAAACCTAAACCCTAAACCCGAAAACCTAAACCTAAACCCTTTCTCCCTGAGCAATTAGAACCCTAGCTAGCTAGTTTTGTTCTTTTTGGATAAGACAGACAACCGGCCTTTACAGCTTCTAGATCTCAAATATTATAAGTTTCGTAGTCTATATTATATTCTCATCGGAAACAGTTAGTTTTGCTGATGACGTGGCAGCAGCGGATGCCCGTTCCCTCTCAGATTCTCTGTGTTTATGCAAATAGCGCATAATGGCATGGGAGTAGTCATCAAACCCTAGCGACCCAAGGGCCCAACAGATGTCGTCTCCATTCACAGTCTTGCGGTTCTCCTTTTGACACTTGTCGGATGCCTCGCCGGTAACAAAACTAATGAACTCTGAGGCGCATTCTTGTATGGTTTCTTTGGCTTCTTTTAAGATCTTTTCTGTTGGTGGAAGGACCCGTTTCATGATCCGACCCACATTCGCTACGGGGAGCAATTTATCATGCTCATCCCCCATATGTCTATGTCTATCTCAAGATCTTCTACAATTATATGGAAACATACCACTCATCTACATCTACTTGAAAACCTTTTTCAAATTGCGGGTACCAATGTTGTAAAATACAACCTCATACGTTTCTAATCACAAGTAGTGTTAGTAGCCCAACTCCATTCAGTGGCGAAGCTTGGACTGAGGCACCGAGGGGCTGAGCTCAAAATGCATACAAAATTTCACAAACGAGGGAGGGCGGGCTCAAATTTTCGGCTGAAAAATGCTAAACTTACACTACGTATAAAAATTTTCGGCCGAAAACAGGTGAATTTACACCATTGTGCAAAAAAACGGGGGGGGGGGGGGGGGGGGTGGAGGCCGGGGCCACCCCGGGCCTCAATGAAGCTTTGCCCCTGAGTCCATTATCTTATATTCTAGTAAAAACCTATCATTTGAATACCCATTGCATAGATCGTATTCAAACTTTAGACCTTGTAGTTTCTAACCTAAATATTCAGTTTCGCTCCATTAATAGTTGAGCTAAAGCACATCAACGTATCTACTTAAAAAGTAAGAGACTGATATAACATATATGCAACGAAGTTAATAACTTACTTTATATTAATACAGGTTATTAAATTCTAAGAAAATATTTGAAATACATCTCCTCTAAAATTTAAAAACAAAAAGAAATGTGTCTTTGTTTTAGCTAGGTTATAGTACATAAATAACATAACCATAATTATTCAAAAAAACAAATAATAAAATTATTTGAACTCTTGATAAAATAATTAAGCGGTTTATATAAATTCTTGGCTTTCGCAATAAAAGATTAGATGGTTTCATGACATATCGTTTGTATATTTTTTTCTAAAACACGTTACATAAAATAAGATGGAATCAAATATTTCTATAATAAAATAATAATTTATGGATTTAAAAACACATGAAAAAACATGAGGTAGGAGGATTGATAGGAAACAGTTCACAGCTAGTAAGAAAATTCACAAAGTTTTATGAAGAAAATCGTGGCTTTTACGCAAACACAGCAATCATTCTCTCCTACCCCTTCATCCTTTGCGTCATCCTTTGTACTAGAACTCAGTTCCTCTATTGTAGATCTTTTTTTTAAAATCTATTATAGATTGAGCTCTTTCAATCTATTATAGCTAACGTAATTCACTTTCCTATCTCATGGCTGATCACACAAAGCATCCTCCCCATCACACCTACTCCTATTCAAGTTTTCAAAAGCAAGGGTTACGAATATTGGAGCATTCATATCAAAACAATATTGAGATCAAGGGATCTTTGGGAATTTATTGAGGCTGGGTTTGATGATAAAGACAAAACAACTCGAAAGAACGATGCTAATGCTATGGCCATAATTCAGCACGATGTACATGATGCTCTATTCTCTCGAATTGTTGCTGCTAATACAACCATGGGATATATTAAAGATGGAATTTCAAGGAGATTCCCAAGTTAAGGCCGTTAAACTCTAGGGATTACGCAGAGATTTCGAAAATCTTTATATGAAAGATGACGAACTCATTGGGGATTATTTCTCTAGGGTTACGGATATTGTTAGCAAAAAGAGGGCATTTGGTGAAGCTATTACACATCAGGCATGAAGAGGTATGTACCCGCCTCAACATCGAGCGGGGCGGGTCAACCCACAAGATATATACAAGACATTAGAGATCAAAGATAATTGTCAAGGCACAAAGCCAAAACTTATGCTCAAGCATCACATGCTTGCACATATCACATATGCTCAAGCATCACATATGCTCACGCATCACATGTGCTCATGCATCACATATGCTCGCGCGTATCACATGCTCACGCATCATGTATGCTTATGCATATCAAATCGTGCATGACGCATCCGCGCGCGGCGCATATCACATGCTCGCGCATCATACATGCCCACCCATATCACAGTTGCGCATGGCGCAGCTGCGCTTGGGGCATCCGCGCGTGACGCGAATTACATGCTTGTGCGTATCGCATCTGCGCATGAAATATCTGCGCGTGAGAATAAAGAGAAGACCTCGCGCATCCTCAGGATGGGCGCATATCACACATGCACATAGTCAACCTCGTCCTTATCCAAATCAGGATTAGGGCAACCTTGATTGTGCACGTCAGTCAACCTTCCAGAAGGCATCTTTTTAAGGAATAAGGATATGCTGATGTTGACAGCTGCTAAATGAAAGGTGGACAGTTCAGCATGACTCATGGGTTACCACGTGATCATAACCAATGAAAAAGCACCAGGTGTCTCCAGGGACACGTGGCGCAAATCGATTGGAGGAGGCCAACAAAACCCTAATTTGGTCTCAGCTCAATCAGTGGAAACCCTAGCACTATAAATACATCATAACGTACACAGTTACAGACACATTCATTCACATTGAAGCATATTCAATTACATTCACTGACAGGCAGCCCTAGTCAGTTACTTTCTCATACACAGAGAGACAATCACAGAATCATACAGAGTAACATACAGTATTCAGCTATTAAGCAATACTCTCCCAATTCCCTTACTCACACATTATTATCTTCTCCAACACATACTTATTCTCACGCCGGAGGGTTACCCCAAAGAGGACCCCTCTGTCCCTTTCTGAGGGGTAAGTAACGGCGCTGTTCATTTTATAGGTGGAAGAACATTGATCCAGACGAACCATCGGTGAAATAGTATAATCACACCCGAGGAAAGTAGATCTGCTACCTGTGAGTAGATCCACGTTTCTTCATTGGTGCCATCCACTGTTACAAACGGCAATCAGATCTAATCAGATCTACAAAAAAATCAATCACCATGGTTTCTGGCGTTCATAACGTTGATCAAGTTCTGGAGGATATTGAACGTGGGGATGTTAATGAGGGACAGCAGTTCCTGAGGGGGCCGCGTAATTCTACGCGCCCCACCAGTAGCCGTCCCTTCATCACAACTCCTCACGGGCAGACTGAAACTCCTCCAGACGATCTCACGTTACAAAATCCTGCCGGCGCGAAACAGAAAGGACCAATGGGTCCAGAAGAGGAAACAAATGATCCGAATGAATGGCTCATAAACGAGCAGCGGCGTCTGATGGAAAAGTACAATGAAATGGTCAAACAGAAGAAGCATGCCGACCAAACACAAAGGCAACCGTTTGATAAGCAGACTACAAAAAGGCCGCGCGCGCCGGAAGAAGGACATTCTGTTCACACTGCACAGACTGAGTTCAGTGATGAAGAAGTGCATAGCATGAGGAAGACACGGGATACTCATGCAGGAGGCTCACAGCTCCGCGCGCCTGTGAACATGGCGCCTGGAGCCAGAGCAGATCTGGATCTGCACATGCCGTACAGCCCACCGGTCAGAGGGCAAGTGGACGTAACCACACCCTACAGACCAGCCATCTTGGTAAAACACTCAAAGTTTACTGCGCGCATCGCGCAGGCTCCCATCCAGCACAAGACCAAGATGCCAAGTGGTCTGGGCAAATATGATGGCACAACAGATCCAGATGACTTTTTGCAAGGTTTCTATAACACGGGAAACCTAGAGAGCTGGACGATGCCAACATGGTGTCATATGTTTGCTCGCTGCCTAACGGGCGCAGCGCGGGTATGGTTCGAGAGCTTGCCGACTGGGCAAATTGATGGGTTCGAGGAACTATTAGAAAAGTTCCAAGCCCACTTCGTACAGCAGCGCAGGCACACGCGCGATCCTGATGACATCATGCACTGCGTACGCAGGAATGATGAAACGATTGAAGATTACATCACTCGTTTCAATCAGGAGTCCCTGGCAATCGGGGGTATAACTGAACAGCTCCTGCGCGTGGCCTTTATACAAGGCGCGCGCAGTGATCAACTCCGCCGAGCTCTCGTAAGCAAAGATGGTATGCCCACCACTTGGGCAAAATAATGGAAGCATCGCGAGTCTTCGCGAGAAATGAAAAACAGATTGCCCAAGATAGGGCAAGAGAAAGAGCGCATCAGGCTGAATCACCGCGCAGCAAAGAGAAGAGGGCCAAACAGAACTCTGTATGGTCCAGGTTGCAGCCAACAAGTTTTTCTTCCGCAGAAAAGCAAGCGCAACCAAGCTCACCCCAGCCCCAAAAAGATGTTCGTAGTCGCGGGGAGGGTGACAAGAGGGAGGGCGGCAGAGATCCTAGCAGACCTCTGCCAAGAATATGGACTTCCCTCACTAAAACACCTTCACAGGTGTTAAGTACTGAGAATGTCCAATTCAAGCCCCCCAAGCAACTACACTACAAGGGACCGCAAAACAGTGGCAAATATTGTGAATTTCACAAGTCCCCGGGCCACAACACCGACGCATGCCATCATTTAAAGGATGCGATCGAGAAGGATGTAAAGTCAGGCAGGCTGGCTCACTTGGTGAAAAACCCAAGAATAGAAGATGAGCAACCGGAAGGAGCCTCTGCCAGCAAGAAATACAAAAGAATCTGTGTGGCTGAGGGGGGACCACAAGGGCAGACATCAAAAAAGAGAAGCGCGCAAATCAACGGAGATTGGCGCGAGCAGCAAGTTATCTTCCCAAGAATCAGGGAGGCCCTTCAATAAGCAGTCCTCTCGTCATCACCACACACATTGCTCATTACGAAGTGTCAAAAGTCCTGGTGGACACTGGAAGTGAATCTGACATTATGTATGAGCAGTGTTTCAGAAAGCTAGACCCGGCAGACCAAGCGCGGCTCGAAATTGTGAACGCACCAATCTGTGGTGTTTCAAATGAAATCATCCATCCCCTTGGACAGATTCAGTTTGAACTAACTATGGGGGATGATGAGCACAAGCGAGCCGAAGTTGTCAACTTCTTGGTCTTGCCCACCACGTCATGCCACAATATGATCCTGGGTAGGGGAACGATTGCCCAATTTAATGCTGTAACCGTCGCCAGCTGTAACGCCCTGGAATTTGACTGGTAGACAAAAATCAAGGAATCATCGGAAACTATACACTTTGGGGTTCTGGACGATAAGTTCGGAACCCATATCATTGGAGAAATCTGCTTTTATCATTTGAAATGTTTATTTTATAAAACGACATTTACGCCTGGAAAATATTAATTTTTATGCTTTTGAAAAATAAAATGTTCTTATTTAAAAAAAAAAAAAAAAAAAAAAAAAAAAAAGATTTTAAATAATTATTCGGAAAATGGTTTATAAAAGTTTTGCTGAAAAAGTTTTAGTTTGTTTAAAAACTTATGAACTCGACTAGTCTTGACCCGTCGGTAGCCTAAACCCGAACCGAGTCACCCGAGTATTTAAGCGGAAAATCAAGTATTCTTACACCATCTCTTTCATTTCCACCAACACTTCCCACCCAAACACTCCCACTTCTAGAGAGAGAGTAGTGAGAGAAAGTCATCCAATCTAAGATTCGAGTCCACCAATCTGTTTATCGTTGTTGTCGGTAAGATCTTCTTGAAAATCATACGTTTTTACAACCAAAACCCGCCCCGAATCGAGCAAAAACTCCGACTTTTGTGTCAAGTGTGTTCTTGGTCAAAAACCGTCATTTTTGGTGTCAAAATGCAAGCTTTTGTGTTTAAAAGTACTAGGAATCGATACCCCTTTCAATCCCGAGCATTTCCATGTCAAAAACTTCGATTTTGGGTCAAAAATCTGGAAAATCTGGAAAACCCGTGGGTATCTCCGTCGCCCAGCTTTCAGTCGATCGAATCAGTTCATTCGATCGAACCAGTCGATCGAATCAGTTCATTCGATCGAATGTGTCGATCGAACCAGTCCAGTCGACCGAATAGGAAAGCAACC